>NW_027116805.1:1867500-2510000 GCF_024137725.1 Prorops nasuta
CGTATTAATTACCACGCTTCATTGATCTTCCTCAGATTTCTCTGCCTGCGATATACCAGCACTTATGTTATATACATATAGCTCGAAAACACTAACAGCATTCTTTCGTACAAAGTTTTTCTAAACCACTTTTCACAAATCGTATAAAGATATAAGGAATGCTTCGAAGAATGTATTTTCTTATCGTCTTTGTTGCAGGCATTATCAAAACTATTATTGTCACTCGAGAATCTTGCGAGCGACAAGTTTCCAATCGCGAGTATAAAGTGAGAAAAACTCAACGTCTGAGTTATTTTGATGGAGAGTCGCATCCGCAAGGTTTTGGCTCTTCCTGCTGGCACTGGCAAGAAAAGAGTGTCATTTATCTCAGAAAAGAGGAAGAAGCTTCGCAATAAAATGAAAATTTTCTACGGGAAACTGCGGAGAAATTCGAAGAAACGATTTTCTATAATTTCCCACCCTTGGTGGTCAATCGTAAACTCTTATCCCATAAGCTTATATTAAGCGTAATCGCAGCCGGAAAGGAGATTACGGTGGATATTCGCCAGGAACGGATCTTAGGTGGATCGAATCCTGGATTTTGGGCTCTCGAGGGTCCCGAGATGGACCCTGCATTCGAAATGTGTCCTCTTTCGGAACAAATAATGGTTTTCATTAAGTGGAGATATTGTCAGTTAAGAAAAACGCGAGAGAAAAAGAATTCTCTCGATAGAGAAGCATCAATAGTAATTTAAACAATTTATTTAACTCCTCCATAACACCATACTTGAGATTTATGAGAGATTTAGAAAGCGATGGTCGTAGGAGGAACGTGAAGATGACAATTGAGATTGATAAGAGGATAGAATAAATATACAAATACCTGAGCGTACTATACTAGAAAGGAAAAAAAGGAGTGAAAAAAGTTGAGAGTGGAAGGGGTTGAAAGGCAGTTCCTTTGATTGGCGAGTGTCCTCTCGAGATTTTTAAGAGTCCTCGAAAGAATTTATGCTGCCTGGCGGCCAACGTGCCTTATCGGGGGACACTGATAAGAATGGTCTTCCAGCCATTCAGCATCGACGAGACTCTCCCCCACTACACATTAGATCGAAGGACGTGACGTAAGTGCGTGTAGCTCCCTTTATCCTGTCGTTGCCAGAACCATCTGCTATGATTCCTATAATACAACCCTGGAAAACCTGGTTTATGTCAGCCTGCAAGGTGAGATTGTTGGGGATAGCAGGAAAAACGAATGGGGGGGGGGGGGGGGGGTGAAGGGTAAAGGGGGGAGGACAAGTTTCTTTTCTATAGCAAACGCAAGAAAAACTTGTTGGGAAAGTCACCGACAGGGAATCGTTGGAAATATTATATCCGCACCTTTCTCCATCCAAATGGTGGAATCTGAATCATATAGCAGTACCATTCGACACCATGAAATCTTAATGGTTCCGGAATTCCTGCACAATTGTGTAATAATTTCGTCGACGGATCTTATATAAATATATATGTATATAGAGATACGTGGTCTTATCTATAGAATGCAGGAAGTTTCAAGGATATTTTCCAGTCTGATTGGATGACAGGACAATATTGATAAATAAGTTGATTCTGCTGAATCCGCGAATGGCGGCAATTTGGTTGTTCTGCCATCGTGTTGCTTGGCAGGCTGGTCGATGTAAATGCAAATATAAATGCATTTAAACTGGCTCTGGTTGGTCGTGTGCCGTAACCGTTAATCCACGCCGCAACTAACCGAGCTTTAATGTAGGCATATATATACAAACACAAGGCACACCGGGATTCTGCTAGTTTCGCGGGAGACGGCAAACTCAAGCTGCCCCGCTCTGACAGCACTAGCGCTTATCCATTATCCCGATTGCTTCCAACCACCTTATTATACCTCCGCTGTGTAATATCCCGTCAGACCAAAAAACAAAGCTCCCCGAGGAATCAATTTGAATGTTCACAAACGTAACACGCAAATGCCTGACTTGCATTAACGTAACAAGGATGCAATCGCGCGCGTACGTGTGTATGTGTTGCCCGATACAATCAAGCTATCTTTGATTAAAAATTTATGTAAATAACCGATCGACTGTCGTGCGTCAATTAAAAATAATGAATGGATCAAAGCTGATGACAAATTATGCTTTATTTGAAGAGAGACGTGAAAGAGGAAAAGGGATTAGTCTCGGTATGGCTGTGTGAGGAATGTCAGGGATGAGTGTGAGAGAGAGAGAATGTTGAAAAACGTTGGGTTGTGATTCGTGGCGAGGATGAGATGGGCAGACAGATGGGCGAAGGTGACGGGGAGGTTTGGAACAGGTCGCGCGCCTTATCTTCGAACAAGATCGATCCGCTCGATCTTGCGTGAAAGTTTCGTAGCGCGACGTGTCTGCGTTCGAAGTAACAAGAGTGTTATCGAGCACCCTCCTATCCTCTTATGGAAACGCGTCCATGCGTCGTCCTACACGTAGCGGGGGTGTCGACCACCTCTCTTCTTATTCTTCCTCTCTTCTCCTCAAGATCCGAGCTGGATCCGATAAAGCGCCGACAACGATATCGACCGTCGGTAACAAAGCCAACGATTTATAGTGGCGATTTATTGCTATATTTATTGCCATTCCTGAGAGTCTCCACGCGCTCGACAAGTCTCCGTATGATCCTACCCCCACGGTCCCCCACCCCGTGCCCTCTTTCGCCTCACCACATGTCCATACGTTTTTACCTTGCAAATACACTCGGACTACACGACTGACGCGATAAAAAAACAGAGATTCGCCAAACGCCCGATTGGTCAAGGTGGCGTAAAACGCTCGGAGACTATATCCGACTCCCCACGCGCCGCGTCCTTTCCAATTCATCTTGCTCTGTGCATGGCAAAAGACGAGCCCTCTCGAGGATCCTATCGTTCGGCAAAAAATATTCAATTTGCCATTTAAGACTATCTCCGAGTCGTCGAGCTCGTCGCTTCGATGAATTCTCGTAATAAATCCAGATAGATGACTCGAGCGATCCAATGACCCAGAGGAATACGGCGAAAGTAGAAAATGACCGTTAGGAGCGGACCTATGATAGCGTGCATATTCATTTCCTCTTTTCTTCCGGTCGAATCTCGATGAAACCGCCCGATTTCGTATCGAAGCCCCCATTCAATCTTGGCTAGCTCCTTAATATCAAGTGCCTACGGAGCGTAATAATCGATTTACCGCAGCCTTCAACATTTGCTCGACATGTTTACGAATGGTTTTGTTTTGCCGTTCCATATTTATCCACCGCGGCTCCGCTCCCTTTTGTGCTCGCTACCATTCACTACATCGGATTTCAGCCACGATTCTTTCCTAGAGCGAACTTAATCTTTGCAACCTCGCCCGACGCTTCTTCACTGTCAACGTCCACCGAAACGCGATACCCGATCCCAATCGCTCTGTTTTTTTACCCCCCCCCCCCTCCCCTCTCTCTCTCTCTCGATCCTATACCCATCTCCAATCCATCAGTATTGAATCACTGCCTGCATGATGAATTTATTGTTCTCAGCCACAAAAACCCAATCTTTTTTTCGCTCTACACTACAATACACTTCACAGATTGATTTACCAATAAATTTATTTCAACCGCGCGAGATGTACAGGCCATCGAATTCATTAGACGAATTAAAAAAAAATATCACTGAATAAAGTTAAGACAATAACTTATATCGATCGAGTTTACGACGATTTCTCGAAAGGTAAAATACAGGTCTGATAATTTGCTTGATTGATTGAATTTTTAGCGATAGAGAAAAGGAAAGAATTTTTGTGCATGTACGAGGAACACGGTGTTTGACCTCTGAACTCTGGCGGCAAGATGAAAAAAGTTGATTCAATCGCTAACATCGAACGAAATTGAACGGGCCTAAGCGGTGATCATTAGGGTCTTCTTCTCGACCTGCTCTTTTTTATCGACCGAGCGACGATAAATCGCCAATGACGTACGATCGACATTGGCCATAAGTTAAAACGGAATCAAACGGCGATTTACCGTCACATTACATCCGCCCGGCTTGCCAAGGCCATTCATCACATTCACAAATTATTTTCTCGCTAAGGCGCCATTTTCCAACTCGTTTTTCTCCTTTTCAAATGCATTTTTGCGTAAGCTCTCTCCTATATTGCTTTCTACAATCATGAAAAGAAACTTTTTATTTCCTCCAGCCACAGATAAAAGGTGTATAAGAGCATGGATAGAGCATATGGCGAAGCATTTATCAAAATGCGGTATCAAAGGTTTTACAAATTTCTATATTTGGCTATAAATAAAAGAGATAGGTTCCCTTTCTACGAAGCGAGAACTTTCATTTTCGTTCGTCAGAACCGAAAATCCCCAAATACTGGTAATTGGTGAAAAAATGATCAGTGGATCACCGGAGCATTACTCAGGATTGGTCAAAGGTTCGAGTTTGCCAGTCGGTATGGTTGAATCGTGACAGGACTGAATCTGGAGATTAGGCTAATCCGCTAAGCCGCTCATTTAACCTAGGATGCCATGCACGACTGACCTCTGTGTGGGAATAAGTGAACTTGGGTCGAATGAAATCTGTTTCCTCGGCTTAACCGTGTCTGGGACGCGAAATTGCAGCGTAAAAAGATTTTTAATTGAAATGGTCATGAAGGCTCTCTTTCATAATGTTAATTAATCCCGATTTGGCAGATTGTGCAATCGGAGAAACAAACGAATAGGAGTAGAGCTGAGCGTATCACGAATAAGAAAACTAGCTACTAATTTATATCCAGAACAAAGAATACATTTGCAAATGTTACTTATATGTTCTTTCTTGGAATAGTGAATAAAGAAATTAGTTTAAATATATAAGGATAAATTGAAGAAAACTGTCAGACATGGGGAGAAAAATTATTAAGACAGACCCGGAGTGACACTTTGCTGTTCGCGTAGAGGAAACGGTATCAATGTGGTGTGGTAGTTTGTACTCCTTCGAGGTTGAAGCTACCAACGGTCCCGATTTGCATGGGAACGCCCGCTTTTAATCCGTGCACTGCTCTGCCGCGAGACTGAATTATTATACCACTACCGTAATTTGCATAACGTTGCAGGTCGGCCCGATAAATGACGATTCGCGGAAAATTGGCCCCTGGCCGAGGCATACCCCTCCCCTTTTCTCCCACCTCCCCACGAATTAAATCCGTGGCTTAATTAAGGCAAGTTTACAGCAGCGACGGGAGTCACCGCAATTACCTTCGTAACAACTCAAATCTGTCTCTGTGTGCGCATTTGCTCCTCCATATTTATACACGCCATTTGGACAAAATAGAATCGAGCATCAGCAACGTTTCATATAGGAATGATCGTTTTATAATTCGGAGCGGCTAATTGTAATATTAAATTCAGTTCGAAAATTCGACGAGTGTCCTTTGCTGCAAACTCGAGGTTTTAATTTCTAAATGACGAGCAGTTATAGCGCAGGGAATAGCTCTTCACCTGGGAGTCCGAGACACGTCGAATATTACCGGAAAATTGCCAGAGGGCTAGGGGTTCGACCCGGAGATTTTCTATTATGGATAGTTCCAGGTACTTTCGCTTGTCGCGCTGCGAAAAGTTGACGCTTGGACAAAAACTCCCGAGAGATCACCGACGAGCTACGGTGTAATGTCAGTCGGAAGAGGAGCGGCATTTTTTCACTGACACTCGCCTGGATTTTTGTACTACTGTACCTACTGAAAAAAGAGAAAGAGAAAGGGAGGAGGAACGGCCCCGCATAGTTTCGAAACAATTTCGCCATGCAGACCCCTACTAAAAACCAGTAAATTTCGCACGTATCTCGTATACGATGCCGTCGGTATGTATACCGGACTTTAGAAAAATCGCGTAAAGTGGCCGATTACCAAAAGTGAACGAGGAAAATTCGTTGCAGCGAATTCCGTAGCGTTGGATGAAATTTTCCGTATTTCCATAAGTTATTATGGCACGGTTGACTGATAAATCTATGGAAAATAATTGTTGTCGTTTGAACTAATGCAAAGTCGAATAATAATAAGAGTTTGATGACAGGTGGTCTAATGGGGCAAAGGCGCAAGTAGGATGTGACGTAATGGTTGCGGGAAGTTTTGCAGGTATAATCTGCGCGAAGTATGCATAAATCGTGGCGCCAGTGCCGTATTAATTTCCCGACTAATCGCGATTGGGATCTACAGGCAATTACGAGGAGGATCGGCCAATCAGATTGCGGCCGCTTCCGTTAAACGCCGGTCACGCACACTCACCCACACACGTGCGTAAATGGACACACGTACGCAATGGATCATCGTGCAGGGACAACACAGGCGTGCAAATCGACGCGTATGCGTATACTCGATCGATTCTCCCAAGTGTGTGTCCGATGCACGCCCACGCGCAGCTCAGCTTCTCGCTAGCTGCTTGATAACTTGGATCGATCACAAGTTGCGTGTCAGTGGCAATCGGAAGATAAGGCGGAAATAACTGGCGCTAATTAAACGTTGATATTCGCGCGCCGTCAACAACAAATGTAATTTCTTGAAGAAACGGAACGTCGTTAACCGTAAAAAAATTAATGTTCCAATCGCGTGTTAACCAAAATTTTATCCTTGATTTAATCTTGAATTGTCAAGTTAAATGGTTAAATCTTCGGTATCTGCTTCTTCTCATCTGTCCGTATATTTATCACTGTGCGACTGTGTATATGTTTATTTTACGATTACTCGCATCAGCTGTCGAAATTTTCTTAATCTCCACTAATAGTCTCAAATGGACCTTGCACGTTCCATTATCTCCCTTTAATATTTTGCACAGTCCCCTTCGCCTATATATATGTCTTTCTTGAACGATTTGGCATCCTTGAGGATTAAGAAGGCTATGGTTTAATCATGGAAAGCCGCTGGTGGTAATTTCATGGTGGACAGTGCCTGTTGACCCGCGCTTCTCCTATAGCTCTATGGTCGTCCTTAAACGCTAACGTCACGAATTCCAGAACCCTCCCTGCTCTACGTCCTTGCCTTTACCGAAAACTATTCGCGATGTCCTTGACAGAAAGGGATCAATCGTGCGAGGAGGACAACGCTAAGCGAACGATTCCACGTTGAATTGGCTTCTAAAATTCAATCAGGGGTAAAATGGACGAGGGACCCGGATCAAATTAAATCTCACTATTATTGGAAAACAAGGTATTAGGAGTTCCAATGGAATCCTAGAATTTGTTCATCTAATGGTAATAAAGTTCTTCCATTGTCAACGTAAATCGATTAGCTCGGATTAGATACACAAATTACATTCAAAACTATCGAATGAAACAGGGATGAACAAATAAATAGAGGAATAGTATCAGGATTGCATAGTCTGACTTTATAAATGATTCAATGGATACAATTTGATTTGTAAATGATATCGGAGAGCATTCCATGAGAGTGGAGCTCAATGATCTTAGCAATCCGAGGCATCGATGGTTGTTTGAAAAGGGAATGCCAGATGTAGTCATTGGAATTGTCAGTTAAATACCGATATGGCAAGTCGGATCTTGGCGTGGATCCTGTTGAGAGGAAGGGGCAGGAAACTGTCAAGCCGCAAGGCGCAGGAGCATTTAGGTAGCATTTAGGTGGCACTGGAGAGTATCGTATCTGGTATTCAGGATGGAGGTATCGCGTTCTGCAGCAAGGATGCAGAGGATGCGTGAGACAATGGGCATTATGCGTCTTCGTGGACGATGGGTTGGGGAACCCCGGCTATGCGAGTCCTGGCACGCTGCTTGATCCCTGTATATCCTTCCGCATGTGTATCAGTGCTTCCTGTCTGCTTGTGTTTCAGTGTGCACACACAGATACTACTGCTCGAGAATCCCGTATCTCCAATTCCACCCTCCTTAACCCTCCTTCCCCATCTCCATTACTCCCTGCCGTCACCGGCAGAAATGACCAGATGGGACCACTGGGAACTCCTCCCAAAGACTTCTCACTTAAAAATCAATTAGCTCTTCCACTTTAGTGATTCACCTCAATTAAATCCATAAACGTCATTTTTCCATATCTCTTAATTTGGATTACATGTGATTTTACAAAGTAGCCGTTTTCTTTGGGTTTTATTACTATGTGCAAGTAGAGTGCGATTAGCTATTTGGAAATTCTTTCTAACGAGGACGAGCTAGAGGGATAGAAAATTCTGCTATAGTGGAGAGTAAGCTCTTCGTCATCTTACGCATCGGTCCTCCGCAAGGATTTACGATGGCATTCAACTGCTAATTCTCATGCAAACAGAAACACACAGGCAAATTTGCAACTTCGGAGTAGGAATATTCGCATATCAATTCATCGGGGACAAGCCAGGCTTGCGGCGTGTCCGGACCATATTGTGTAAATTTTGATATGTCAGGATCAGGGCTGGCTTGGGTAATTATAGGGATTACAGCTCCGTGTGGAAGACAACGCATCCCCAACCACAGTGGGAATTACATGTTTAAAGGTACTTTGCGATTAAGTGATTTGTTAATTATCAACCGCGTTACCGTGTGGCAGTCCCTCGACCATCGATAAAAATATATTCAACTCAGCCCTAATTAAATTACGCTCCAGGTGTCATTGCAAGTGACGTGTTTCTGCTTTTTCACCGATACGTTAATGACCACATATGTGATACCGACATAAATTTACCTTTTGATTTTATCTTTTTCTACTATATAGAAGGGATGTGTGTAAAGGAGCAGATCATTGACCATTTTTTTGCTGTAAACGAGCTTTATGTACAAATACAATCATACAACAACTTCTACACTGATTCCTCGTAACTATTTTGAGATTTATTTACAGATTTTGTTAAATTTTAATAGCCTGTATAAATGGCAGTTTTCGCGGCAGTTATATGTGTTTGATTTAGTAAGTTGAATTTTGTTTTGTATTAAATCCACGGGCCTAGACGACTCTCGAGAATACTAGCAGCGTCTACACGTCCCATCAGTCTTAAGTGATTCAGCAAATCTGCTAGAGCAGTTGCCTCCCGATGTCTGGCCTCCCAAAGGTCCAGAATGTGCTCGGTTGGACTTGGCTTTGTGGCAAAATAATCTACGTATCTATCATCGAGCAAACAGAAAAATGTAAATATTTTTGAACTTATAGCAATATTGGATTTTATCTTTCTTTTCTTACCTATCGACTTGCAGTCTTTGTGCCAACATCCTCCAGTCGTTGCCACGAGCATTAGGTGGATCTAAGCACTGGCAGAGCTGTTTTCGCAAAGTTTTAGAAAATCTGTAAGAAGAGCCTCGAGAATTCTTCACGACAAGAAGAAATAGAAGACTACGATCGAGAGACCTAACATAAGTAATAAGATTACCTGAATGGTCGTGGAATAACAGATTCCGTGGATCTCGAATTTTTCTCACGAATGATGACAGCCGATTCAGATTTCCCGTTGCTTCTTTTCCCCATGGTGCTTCGTTTAATGAGATCGAAGTCTATTCGAAGAAGAAGCCCTTGATCCTCGAATCCACGTTGACCAACTTTCAGTTCAAAACTAAGACGTAATTCGCCAACGTTTTTCCCCAGTCTGAACGATCGTCGAATGCTCGTCTTTGCGGCCGACCAGACACGCCGATAGGAAACCTCCTGGCGTTCCGCAAAGCCGCTTTCTCGCTCTTCAAGATCGACTCTGAGAGGAGCTCCATTCGCTCTGAATCCAAAACTGCCAGTCTCGATAACAGTTCCGCCCAATCGATGTTCCTGGAATTCCCAAATTCGCAATCTTTGATCAAAACTTTAATATGTAAGATCCTAAAACTAGTTTTCTCAATATTTCCCGACCTTGATAAACAATTTGTTCAAACGAAGAAAAATTATGAATACTTAAAAATTGTCACGGGAATTGTACAGCAATAAAGTGGAAGTTACACATACACGTTCACTGATGAGTTTCGAGGATGCCTTGGTGTCCTCAAAGACATGGCATCTGATGTGGTTGCGGTCCCTCGAAGCGAAAACGGTAACGCGAAGTCGCTTGATGGCAAAGCCAGGAGCGACCACTGAACTTTCGCCAGCGACGGCGTAAACACTGGGAGTCTCGGTCACAAGAAACACTCCTGAATGATCAAGCTGGGCGAAGGGTTGTCCAGGTAAATTGGTCGGATCTCCGCCCAGAGTCAGAATTTTGTGCCATTTTGCCGAGGAACTTGACAGCGTGGAGCCCGTCGAGGTTGTTGAACTTGTCGATCGAGTCTCAAGGTCAACTTCGGCAGACCAGAGGCTGAGTTCCCAATTTCCTGTTCGGAGTTCCGCGCAATGCTCGAACTGAAGGATCAATGGTTTGATCAAATCGATCACCAGAGGACCGCAGGAGATTATAGCAGACAGCAAGGTGTATCCTGGAGGAAGATTAGGTCTCAAATGATCCTCACCGAGGACCATCAGGTATAAAGAGTGACGTTGTCCACGAACGATCGCACCTTCCGGTACGGACATCGAAACTCCTACTTCCGGAACCACCAGTAGAGCTCCTTGCTCGTCCACTTGACTCTTCGCCATAAAAATAGATGACTTCTCGTCGTCCAGAGAAACCTTTTCATCGTCTTTGCAGTCCTCCTCTTCCTGATCGTCCTCATCTTCCTGAGTACTCTCAGCAGTGGCGTGATAGGTTGAACCTTTTTTAAAAAAAAGGTTGGATCGAATCCTTTTCATTTATTACTATTATAAAAAATTAGATTTACAGTTTGTTAGCAAATCTGTTTGATAAATTACTTACGAGAGGAACGACTTTCCTCGTTATCGGAAATTCCTCTGGCTCGGTGAGAGTTTCTGTACGATGATCTGGTGACCGAGGAACTAGGAGAAGCCCTCGTCGTTGATGGCAAGGACAATTGCGGTACATCGTAATGATGTTCCGAGCAGGATCTATTATCAAGTCTTGTGTTATTTCTAATGTTATTTCTGTCTAAATTGTTTCTATAGTTCTCATACCTAGATAACCTGGCTACATTGGTTTCATCAATAATTTGTTCCAACCTTCTATCGGCAGTTAAAGTTGATCGATCGGGCTTCGAAACTACTGACTTTAAACCACTGGAAGGTCTGAAATCCAATCTTTCTACGCCGTATAAAGCCTCCATTCTTTCTTTTCTCCTCATTAAACGAACTATAAAAATTGTTGTCACTGCTAGTATAATTGCCGCCAGGCTTAATGTTATCCAAAGTGCCAGGATACTTTTGTGATCCACCGATCTCGTTCGTTCTTCAAATCATAATTATAGCTACATTGCAGACAAAATACAAATATAGAAATTAACCAAATATGTATTACCTTCTTTGTATATTCGTGGTCCATCGTCTCCGAGAGCTGCATTAAATAATGAAAAGCAATAGTTAAGTAATAAATATTATCAGGGACGACTCATTCAACATTTGTTCCTACGATTTTATAAAGTTATAATCGTACAGAAGATAAATAAAACATCTCGACATTGGAAATGTAAAAACACAAACAAAGATTGATGAATTTTTAAAGGGGTCACTTTCGTTGATTTCTCTCATGAATTTTACGTTGGATTATTATAGCGTGAGCGGCCAACAATTGTTTGGACATAAAAAAGACAAAGAGAAAAAAGAGAAATTCTCAGCTGGAGCTCACCATTACATCGATCAATGGAGCACGACTCAGCGATGACGTCCTTTCCCTGACAAGGGCGACCGCCATTGCTCGGCGGGGGGTCGCTACAGGACCTCCTCCTTACTCTCGTGCAATCCGAACCGCAGGCAGACCACGAGGACCAACCTGACCATCTGCCATCTATCGCTGTGAGAAAAGAATTTCACCTAAGTAATTATTCTCGCGAAAAACTTCATTGTCACAAAAGAAGCAATAATCGTGCGTTAAAAACCAATAATGAATTCAATTGTTTAGGTAGGAGACATTCCATCTATTAGTGGAAGTGTTAAATTGTGAAACGTAGTGATTAAAAGGGGAAAATAAAACGAAGGTAAAAAAACTAGTGGTAAGAATGTAGCATTTAATGGATCAGCATGGTCCACCCACCCGGACAGGAAGGATTACAGTCTACCCTTTGTACTGCTAGTCCTGAACAGGCTTGGCCGCCGTTGATGGGCGCTGGATTTGTGCACGATCTCGTTCTCTTCTGTGTGCCTCTCCCACAGCGAGCGCTGCACTCCGACCAACCGGACCACGAGGACCACCCGCCGTTCACTGCCAACCCAGATCGCATATTAAAACAAGAACCGTCAACGAAATCACTGCAGACTTTTATCTTTCGCATGATTCTCTTAGAACTCTGCTACCTCTATATAGCTCGCGTAATCTCTACACTAGAATTAAATAGACTTCTGTATACTATTATAGATACGAAATAAATGATATATACGAAGCAAATAATAGATGGATAGATGTAAAGCAGATTAAAGGAAAAAATGCTTGATCAAAGATATATTTGTATTGGTTAATGGGGTTCTATACCATAAACAGTGAGAACAGCCGGTTCGCTGACTCTTCTAGCCGCAATATTCTCGGCCACGCAAGAATAATTTCCTTGATGAGTCAGCTCGGCCTCGGCAAGTTGCAGGTGGCCCTCAGGAGTCAAGAGGAAGTGGCTGGCCTGAACGTCATTGACTACACTGTCCGAAGTTGCCGTTGATGCAGCCACCGCGATCTCCAACGGCGATCCATTTCTCAGCCAATAAACGCGAGGTGCTGGCACTCCCATTGGTGGGATGCATCGCAGCTCCGCGCTACGACCAACCTCCACCGCCAAAGAATACGGTAGGGACAGGAAATGCTTCTTCAAATCTACCCACAACCCATTAACCATTAAACCCACCTTGCCTTATGTATAGTATAAACTGCAGCTACGCGCGATTTTCATAAAATTCCCGCACTACCGCAAATGAGATATTTTCAGCCCAGAACGAAACTACTTTCGCGCCAGTGGAGAGAGATTGTTTCAACAAACATCATTATTATTATTTCTTGCAGGCCAGACATTTTCCCCACAGGAGTGCTGGTTTCTAGTGGAAAAAGGAATTGTTTGCCAAGACACGGACAAGATTATGCGTTTTTCAGATTGAACATTTTTAATATGCTCGGAAACACGAGTTAAAAGTGAGTTGGAGGAAGAAGAGGGGTATGATCCATTTCATGATTCGAACATTTTTAATATAGTCGGAAGCGGGAATTGGAAGTAGCGCGGAATAAGGTGGGGGTTACTCAGCTATATTAGGGCTCTGTGGCTGTGAATGCGAGTGCCCTTTCATAGGGCGGATACTTCATTCATATCCGCGAGTCCCTTTCGCTATATCCGAGCGAGCAGGATAAAAGCTGAACGAGATTTACGCGATACGCCGGTATCTATTCCTACCCCCTCTTCTCTCTCTCTCTCCTATGAATGCACTATTATTCATCAAATACATTGAAAGTAGTTTTCACATTGCTCTCTCCATCCAACGGATTTAACTGTAATAGTTGGCCTAGCACTGGCTACACGTTCAATCTAGTTTTTTTCACTGATATTTCTGCCCCTCCCCCCCCTATGAAAATGTCAATAAAAACTAAAATAACAGGCAGTACATATAAACGTAAAATCCTTGCAAGTTTCAATAGAGCATTTTTCAAAGTGCTACAAAAACAATAACTATCAGCTTTGATAAATTTTGAAAAAAAAAAAGGAATTGTCCTGGCTGACAAAGAAAAATCAGGAGCATCGAACAGTCGTTGGTTCGTCAATAGCGATGGGAAACCTATAAAATTGTAACCAGCACCATGATTCACTCGTAAAACGTAACTTCATTAGCCCGATTATCGTGGTTCAGCCCTCGTCGAGGGATCGCCACCCCCAAAAGCTTCGTAGGGAATTCGCACTTGCTTTTTAAATGGAATCAACTCATGGAAAACGACACGGAATTTTTATTCGCATCGACAACCGTGCAAAAACTAATTGTTTCGCGAAATCGACGCACATTTAATCAAAGAGTAGTCGTTTAATCATAATTTTTTTATGCTTAAGAAAACATTATAGTTTATCATATTTTACATTACTAATGAATTTATTCGAATAGATTCGCGGTTATTGCTGAGAACGAAACGAAAATTAAGCAATTTGCGTAATCATGCATACTAGCGAATTAGCTTAACCAAATTCTTCTAATTAAAAGCTTGAATAAACGAAAGACCTGGAAATTCGAAGTCATATCGCGTGATAATTGTTACGAGCATTAATATTAGCAGTATAAATATGTGATGTGTGCATACTATAGTAAAGGGGAAGCTAGTACTCGCTTGATAACATTTTATTGTTGTAAACGTGACAAGATAGGATCTGTGCCAGATCGAAGTTTCGAAAGGACCAAAGTGTTACGGGAAAAGAGCAATTTTCATTTGAACACTTCGAATGCACCATGTTAATCAAACAAATACTACAAACAGAATACAGAATTAAATCGGTATTTGCACCTACACGTAGAACGAGCGAGATTTCAAAATTAAATGACAAATCGATCCAGGGGAAATCGTCGTTCGCTCGGGCACTGACCCCCCGTTCGATCACCGATATTAAGCAACAATAATTTCATTTGTTTATACGCGACTAATTTTACTGGTTTTGCCATGTAAAGCGAAGTAATCTCCTATGTTTTCTGTCATGGTTTAACTGACAATTGAACAAAAGATCTTCACCGCGAATCTATTTCGCGTAGAAGGGTAAAAGGGAGAATTCGTGAAAGTTATTTGATATCTAAGCTAATTAATTACGTTGCATCGAAGCAATCTATTGTTATGAAGAGCCCTCTTGGCGAAATCTCTCCGCGAATGAACATCGCAGGAAACTCTCATGGCTGTTGGTAGGGGATGAGACCGGACGGGTTGGGATGGCAGGAGGAACTGGAGGAAGTTGGGGCGGAGAAAGGGAAGAGGAGGAAAGAGGATTCTCTACTTACAAGCGACCTCAACCGTGGCGGGTTGCCCTCGAATCTGACCTGGTCCCGACCAAGCCACGCATTCGCACTTGAACCTCTCCCTCCCGAAGTACTCCTCGACCTCGTTCCTCGTCACGTTCAACTCGACCTCCACGACCCTAGTCCCAGTACGAGGGTCGACGAAATCCTGATGCTGCGAACGCTCTGCCCGCTCCCCGTTGCACCGGAAATACACCTGTGGTGCAAGTGAGATCGAGCACGCCTTAAATCTCCTATTAAAATCTCACTTTCCCAATTCTTTACATTATGCAAAAGCATCCCCTTTTCTATCAACTCTCTATTTTTCTAAATTTCAAACTTGTGCAATATGTACAACTCTTTTTCTTTACTAAAAAAAATCACATAAAAGACAATTTATCTTTAACCCTTATCAAGGAGAAATGTGTTTTATGTCTCGATTCCCGGTTTTGGTGAGGTTTCGTTGAAAATTCAAACCTGAAGTGCATGAGCGGCGCTGCAATGCAAAGTTGCGGGTTTCCCTTTGACGACGAAGGTATCGACTGGTTCCGCAAGGAATATCGGTAAGGAGCCAGCAGCTATGAGATCGGTATCACTGGCTATGGTCGCACTTTCGTAATCCCCATAATCGTAGTCGTCGACTGGATAATTTTCATCCTCGTCCTCTTCCGTGTCCTCCTCCTCGTTTGTACCTAACGGTCAAATTACAGATCTCACGTAAAACCCACCCACTTTCATGACGAAAAATTCTTATAAAATAATCATAATAATAGTAAGAGGCTCTCTCGAGTCATCACTATACTCAAAGCTTGTACGACGAGCCCCATCGATCTGTGATTTTGAATAAACTTTTTAGAAAGTACGCGCGGAAAAAAATTGTACAAGAAAAATGAGGAGAAGCTGAGTTGATTAGATGAAGCAATTTGTTGAGTCGCTTAAAACCATGGAAATAACTGGTCGAAGCGATACGTTTGTTTCTCAGGCGTCCAATGGAAGGCATAAAAGTGAGTTAACGACGCGTATGGGATTTTACGTCGTGTATCAGTCAGCGAGCTTCGTTCACTTAAGGTACCTATATCTCAAATGTTAGTGTTTGCAAGGCCTCCTCTTAGTTTCTCAGGAAACTTTATTGCCTCGCGCATCTTAACAAAATTTTTCATTGGTCGACTCGACGATTGTAAACTCAAAGGAGCGTCGAGTGACAAGTACCACATCTCGATATCAGATTCATCAAGAATATCTTCAAATGATTGTGGGAGAGGACGTGGGGATTTATGTGGGCTCTGGAACTCAAACAATACGTGTGCGTCGCGAGAATGTATTTCCTTCTGAATTGAATCAAACAGAAGAATCACGTTTATGATATTTAACACGCTTCTTTTTTCAAAAATACATTATACAATGTACGGTTTGCAGAGAAAAAGAGAATGTTTGATAGCCCTTTGAGATTTTACGAGATGGCAGCGGCACGTGGACTGACAGTTTCTCGCCAGTTAAGGGAAGTAGTCGTGTTACAGTTGAGAGGATAAAGGCATGAATAAATAACTACAAGATGTACAGCATTAAATGTATCGTAAAAGTTTAACGTCACCCATGTGCTTTAAAGTTGGGAAGAATCGTAAAGAAGCATTCCGCTTCGATAGTTTCGCCGATACTGACGGAACTTTACGAGTTTGCATAGAAGCTAAGCGGTACGCACATACATTATTATCACTCTTTAACAAATACTTAGCGTAAATTTAACGTTTAAATAATACACGTCAAAGACCGATTGTGATTTACAGGCATTTTAGAGGTAACCCGTATGATTATTGCGAAAACGATAAGATCTTTATATACAGTGAATTTACGGTAAATATGAAATATTTTCATGCGTGAAAAAAACATTGAATAAACCCTGTTACAAAACTCGTCTAGGACTTAAAAAAAATACTGTTACCATAAAGAGATTTCTCGATTAGCGCTGGAGATAGAGAAAATGATCTTACTTTCAAATGCACTGGTGAGGCGAAGAAACGCCAGAAGCAGAATACTAATCCTTATCTCCATTGCAATTCACATCTCACTCAAGTAGGCCGATAACGTCTTAAAAACAATAATCTAATCGTAACCATTGTTTGATAATTTTTGAAACTTCATCATTGTCACACCGAAAATACTTAAATCCAATTGATTCAGCAAATCTCTTCATCACTTTCAACAGTCGTAATAATTACTATTCCCATGCACAATGGGGGCCTCCTAGAAAATGTTTCACTATAAATCTTTCCCCAAATACCAACATCCATTAGGACTCATATTTAATATTGCAGTTAACAATCAAGTTAATTAAATTAAATCACTCGTTGATATACAAAAATTTTATCTCAGAACTAAATTTTTCTGAAAAGATTCTTGCCTTAAAAACGATTGTAAAATAATTTTCTTTTGAATTTGCAAAAAAACTGTTAATAAATTTTATATAGAGACTAATGAGAATTTGCTTTAAGATAAAGAAGGTATTCTTTTTTCTAAAAAAAAAAGGTGGCGAGAGTAAAAGAATAAAAATAGTTAGTAATTAAACAAGAGAAGTTTTACGGTTGAGCAAGCAGCTTTCATGAGCTGCAGGGGTGAAAAGAGGGGGGGAGGGGCACGTGGCAAGTATGTAGAAAGTTCGCGGGCGATACCGGGGTAGAAAGTCGAGGGATTGGCAAAATGGAGGGTTGCACGCGATGTTCACAGGTCGGCACGCGGTGGGCGACTGAACTTGCCGACGTGCGCGCACCTCTATATATACATATATATATATAGAGATGTATATACGTCTCACTTCGATAGCCGGTCTTCTTCATCCCCTTGTCGTCGAGGGTTGCTACTGGTGGTGGTGGTTCTGCTGGTGGTGGTGGCAGCTGGAGGCTGCGCTTTCTTCCACCAGTCTTACCCGAAAAGGAAAACCAAACTAGCACGCTACTGTCGTTTCATCATTCTCTACCCAACGTTTACAGCTTTTGCACGAAACGACTCCAATTCGATAAAAATGTCGCGAACGAACGGAAAAGAAATTTCCTTTTTTATTGCATTAAAGAAAAAGTAATTAAAAATATTGGAAATGGTATAGAGAGTGAAATACAACGCTATAAAGAAATCATATTTAGTGAATAGGATCGATTTTATTCTTGAAAAGATCATGCTTTGCGTTCACGATTGTCTCTTGGTTATTCAAACTTGAACAGAATTTGTTGGAAACGGCTGTTGGACCCGTATATCGAAATAAGGCTCAACGATTCTTGCATCGAAGCCAAAAGGACAAAGAAGACGGAGAGGAAAATGAAGTCGATCCGCATGGCATTTCCTTGGAACGACCGTTTCTGATGCGACCAAACGTGAAATCGGATCTAACCGCGAGAACGAGGTTATAGACACCGTGGGCCATCAACCCTCTTTCCTATCGAAGAAGGGCTGCTTGACAAACGAAGTTCACAACCGGTTGGTTACACTTACACAAGAAATACGAAACGACGATATCACTCAAGCCAAACATTGGGATCCTTACATTTTCGGGATTTTTTATTTGCTTCCTACAATAAAACAAAAGTATTCCCCTATATCTCAGGCTCTACCTTAATTTACCCAAGGATTATCATAATTTAATTTCGGAGCCTACCTCCTCTAGCAAAATTAGCAAAACGACTTGGAGAAGTTCTAATTTTCTTATGAACTTTCGTTACAACTTTGAGGGAAAACAAAAGTTTTTGCATTAACATGCAGTTTAGAGGTTTTACATGTAAAAAAATATGGTTTGAAGCGTGGGTGCTATTAGTGGAAGAATTCAATTAATACACGTCACACATCAAGCCCCGCCGAGCAGGGAGTTGTTTACAATCTGTATCCCATAGGAGAGTGCAGGAGAAGTTTGCCTGGTTTCCCGTAATTAATGGTTCCCCAAGGAAAGGATTAGTAGGCGCACAAAGTAGGCTCCCACAGCAGGAGCGCACAGCTTCTCGAATGTGACGCTGAAGGCGCCGTATAATCCGGATATATCGACGTGCCTGACGTCGAAGCTTGACTTATGCCGATGGTCCAGATGCTTATCCTGTGTCTGGCAAGCCATCTTAGCAGGCTCCAGACGCCATAAACGATTTTACATTAAGCTATAAACCCTCGTATCGTTATCATTTGCCTGGAAAATTAAAATATGACCAAAATCTTCCTTCAAGGAATTTTCATCACAACATAAAATATATCTGTGATTATTAGAATGAAAATTATAGGCTATCGTGAATGGGCGTACGAGACATAATATCGATGTATTAGATTTATTATTATCATTGATTACTATTTGAGTTTTCCAGATGTGACGAATGAGTTTTCCCTGATAACAGGGGAAGGCTTGACAGAGTTTGCGAAGACAACAGCTGTACAACCGATGAAATATTGAGAAGTACGCGAGAGGACTCGCGAATAACCCTTTGAGGGTTCGCAATCGATAAAGCTACGCTTGGCTGTACTCTGAATATTCGATCCATTCGTGTAATAAGAAGCCATCGAACTTTGCAATATTACAAAACCTTAGTCAAGTTTTCGAGCAAACCATGGATATTCGAGTAACCAAATATAATAGTTATATTATTAACAAATGTATAAATTTAAATTTATATTAATTACGCGTCTAGTGGAGATTGGAAATTTTTTAATTCACCTTTTTTTGTTTTTTCCAATGTACCTCTATAGCTTATACAATATTATTTAAAGTTTTAGTGATCAACTGCAATCTCTAAAGTAATCTCTTTACCTATTCTGTCAATTTCCAATTTAATTGAATTATAAAAGAACATTACCAGCGAGGATAAATTTAACGTGACTTTTATACTAATTGAATGTGATGAAGCACATGCTGGGCTTTAATTATTAAAAAATTAACGTAAACTTCTAACCATACGTATAAAACAGTCATGTAGAACACGTGTATGTTCAATCATTTTTTCATCTATTTCGTATTGAAAAATTAATCAACGTATTAAAAAGATTGATAAAAATTGCTCTCTTGATCATTGTATTTTCCTTCGAATTAAATCATGGATAAATGTCCTAAAGTTTATTTATCGTACTAAAAAATCTTCGTGCAAAACTGTCATATTTTTCTGTGTACTAAATAATTCAAAGTAAAATATTTGTACACCTCAAGTGATTCTTTTTTCTTTTTTCTTCGTGAGAACTAATCTAGTGGTTACAATAGCTACTCGTAATCGTAAAGCAGCGCTAAATTAGCAATCGCAATTAGTCGTGACTGAAAAGAGGCGCGTGGCCATCGTTAGAATTGTTGCCAACAAAAAGTTACTCCTGCAAGTCGCCGGTACCCCAAGGGCTAAGTAAGACAACGAAAACCAGATATCATTGCTTCCCACCCTTCCAGTTCGCTCATCTGTCTCGTTCTCCTCTTTTCTCCATGAATACTCTGCAAGTTTTCCATCTGCTATTTCCATTAGACTTCTCTGCTTTCTCTTTTTTATCGTAGACTTTCATTAAGCTCTGAAAAATTTCACAATAATATAAATCAGAAAAATCACTTTATAAGAGTATGCAATGCTGCAAGATCTTATAAACTATATCAACTACAAGAAATAAGGAGAGACGATGGAGGTAAGGAACAAAATTATTAAATAGCAGTTGAGTAAAGTAAGTTTTTTCCTTTTCCTTAAAGGTCGATGAAACTCTGGATTGAATGCCTGTGATATAAAGTTGAGCTATAGGTCGCGTTCTGGTTATGAATAAGTGATGATTAATAAGTAACTAGTCGAGGAGTACAAGTGCCTATAAATCACGAAGGAAGACTCTTGGGATCCGTAGAATATCAGTGATAATTAATTCGTTTTCGGAACGAACGACGCCTGCAGTCTTTATCGAGTGGCTATAGTGATTTAAATAATTGCTTCAATTTAATAAACGACAGGAAAAAATAAACAACCGACGTTGCTTGACTCAATAGCATCGCGTAGTTTTGCTAGCCGATCCCTTTACGACTCTTCCTCTTCTGATGCGCCGGATAACGGTGTTTCACATGCAAAAACCACGACGCATGAATAAAAGATAGCCAATAAGTATTTTGGCCATATCAGGCACGGTCTGGAGCCTCTCAGTGTTCGTTGAATTAATAATAATGACCGGTGCTAGTCTCCGAGCGAGAGAGGCGACACACGAGATTCTCCAACGCAAGACCAACCCCTTCCAATGCGTAACGACGAAAAAGAGCAGCTGCTACCGAAACACAAGCTTACAAGATAGTCCGAAAAAATGAGATAACATAAATCCTAGAAAATAGTTTGACTTTAAAAAGTTGAACTGTCTGCGCGAAGAATACGTCAGCAGGTTTTGCTATAAAAAGGGCTAAGTAAAATGAAAAATTGCAGTTTAAATAGCGTCGTAATAGCGGTGGGTATTATATCGACAAAAACGTCTGTAGCTTCCGGGTTTTGGTGTGGCAAGACAAAGAAGGCATTAGAGAGAACAGAAAGTATAATACTACATCTGACTGTATTATGCAAATCTATGATCCATATAGTGCAGAAGAAGTAACCCGTTTTAGACCCTTCGCTACAATCTACTTCCGCGTTATCGTTATATATAGTATATGTACACCCCCGCATGTGTTCTTTCACTGCGAAATATCGCTAGGGAGGTAGCAGCAACATTACGACAATGCGATATCCAAGCTTGACATAAAATTCTTACGATTTCTATGGCCTTCGAATGGAGGAAAGGGGAGAAGGGGAAGAGAAGAAGAGGAAGAGAAAGATGATAAAGGGGGAAAGGGGTAGCAAGGGGCGAAGAAGAAGACCGATAAAAATTCACGCGTTTACGATGGAGTTTATTCACCATAAAATGACCTACAATCGGCCAAATCTCAGGCCGATCGACGATTTGCATAGATCCACCGACAGATAAACACGCGATGATCTTACCGCGAGCTTCTTCTGCCCACTGCTGGAGTAATGGAGTCTTGCACGGGTCTGAAGTTATCTGATTCGTGTATCTGCATTCGGTCAATTAACCGGTGAAAAACAATCTCCCCTGTGCAAAAGTCTGAGAAGAAAAATCGCTGAAAACCCTCATTAATTGAATTTGATTTATAGCGAGCGTTAATGACACGAAGGAATCGTTTGATTCGCGATGTGATTAATTAACTGTGTAACGGAACTGAAACTCATATATAATATAAGTACGATTAATTAATTATTTCGAGCTGGCGAAGCTACGGGTATCACACGAGGGATTGCGAGGTCCCAGTTCGGGGGGTAAAATCTGCCATAACCTCAAAATTTATGGGTAAAACTGGCTTGGGGGCGTTACAGACTGTAAAAAATCTCCGCAGTGGTGGGGATAAATGCTGGAGGCAGTAAAGATTAATTTTCGTGGTATTTGAAGGAATTAGGATACTATAGGATTGGCGCATGATAACGAGGAGAAAAATTTCACGTTGGCGCACCGTCCGTGGAAATGGAAAATGGCGAACGGCGAACGGCCAACGTAGAATTTGAAACTGCTCGTGGGATATCGAGTTTTTGCAAGTGGTGTACCGTCCTTCAGCGTCTTCTACGAGGAATTACGAGCAAGCTTAGTTCAATATTGACCCGAGCAAACGTGTGGCGAATATTATTACACCATCTGCATAATTTCTGTATTCAGTCGGTGCTGCCTGAAACGCGTCTGTAATTACTTTGGTTACCGTGAGGTCGCGCCAGGGGTTAGCGATGGAAAGGGTTGCGTGGGGCGAGGTGGTTAGAGAAAGAGAAAGAGATAAAGTGAGAGAGAGAGAGAGAGAGAGAGAGAGAGAGAGAGAGAGAGACAAGAAGAGGTTTGTATGTTATGTAAATGCTGTATACGGTGTAATTGGACGATCGTACGCGTCCGAACCGCCGATTTTCTCCTCCTACACGGTCCCAGCTTGGATCATCCGTAGAACCCGCAATCACAGCCTGAATCTGCCTCTTGGCCCCGCACGTATATATATAGATACAATCCTATTTTGCGCAAACCCTCCGATCTTTATTGCTTGACGACCATTGGAATAATGAAATCACGCCCACCGCCAAATTATGACTAAAAAAAACAATTCGATCTTTCCAAATTCGACCTCCGCAACTTTGTTGCCCATTGCGTTATTACGTTCTATCAGGCCACCTAGCTTTTTCTACTTTAGACCAATAAAATTCATTCCACGTTTGTTCAACGACGCATAACGACATCACTATTTTTATTCACACTTTATAGCGAGCGTCGCACTCGTGTATACGCTCGATCGTATCATTGACTTGTCTCACCCAGTTTGCAACGCGTGCTCCACTCGTTTATTTCAATAATTGGTGTTATTCAGTGGTGAGAGGTGGCTGATTTATGATAGATATTTTCCCTGATTTTATAAAAGGTTTAAAAGACCGATGGACGAGCGTCAAGTTCAGCGAAAATGTTTAATAAGCATTGTCGAGCGTGAAAAACGTGGATTTTTCATGGATAGGCATTGCACAGCATGTGCGGGATGATTTCGTCCGTTCAAAGTATTCATCTGGTATTCTCTGTGAGAGGGATCGGCGCATTGTCTCTTTTTCGGTAGCACCAAATTAACTCGTCATTCGTACCTAACGGCTTCCTCTCATATAGAAAGCGCTATTCAATTTACGCGCGCGCGGCACATCGGGAATGGATAAAGCCACATTCACCGTTACAATGGAGATCGTGAACATATTAATTCATGAATCGATGAATTAACCATCGCTCTAGCTCCGACGCATCTCGTCTGGAATCTCCGATTCTCCATTGGCGAATAGTCCTCCGAGGACATTATGCCGAGCTTTATTAATCTCTTCGTGATCTCGCCATTCTTCTTATTAGCAGAATCCATAATCAAATCTTTATGTTCTAAAAAAAATCTAACTCAAAAAATTATCCAACGACTATTCTCACGCTTAATGTGCCATTGGGAATGGTCCCAGAATCGGGACAAAAAATCCCCTGAAATCATGCATTATTTGCAAAATTAGATTGGCGGACGATCGAGAAACGCGGTAATCGGCAATAATAGATCGCTCGGATCAGGCAATTTTAAGAGCAGGATGCAGAAATATGCTAAATGTTCCATTACAAAATATTCAGATGTAATAATTTGATAGAAGAGCTTACTCTCGATATAAAAGCCTGATGGATGACTCGCGTTACTTGGCAGGAAAAGACTATAAAAGCCGAGACCGATATCCTTTAACGATTATAATCGCGCGGAATATAAAAAAGCTCCTTTTCAAGATAGCCAAATTGAATAACCAGCTGAACGAGCTTACGGGAGATAAAAGATCTACTTGGTGGAATCACGCGATCGATGAGTCGAGAACTTTTAAAAGAATGGAGAATCGTTCGCATAAAAAATTGCTCAGTCACCCGTCTATATTTTTAACGAGCTCGAGTAAATATTTCATAGGGGCTGGTATTTTATATAATAGGGAGTAACGTTTGGGGAAGAGGTAGAAGAGATTCGTAGTGAGCGGTCAGCGCTGCTTGACTGCAGTGTAGAGAGAGAGAGAGAGAGAGATGACCAGGCGACAGAGAGATTGGGAAGAATCGCGTAGAACGCGTAAAGTGCGGTGATTGTGAATCGAACTGATTGCCCGAGTGACGTTGGTGTTCAAACATTGTCCACAAAGGCGGTAATGCCGGGGAGGCCTCCCTAAAACGATTATCCACTCGACGAGGTCCTCAGTCGAGTCAGTAGTCAGTATGAGAGAGGGAAAGAGAGTGAGAGAGGTGAGGGGGATCGCCCGTTGGTAACGACGTATTGTGAGGCCCTCTCGTCGCGAAAAGCCCACGGGATGTCCCGGTAAATCCTCCGGGAACCTCCACTCAGTCGCGGCATCGCGAAATCCGTCACGAAGTCCCATCAAGCTAGCTTGGATCCTCTCCAATGTCCTCCAATTCCTCAATTTCTCGATTCACGTCCTTCTAAGGACCAAACAGCACGCGACGATTCCTTTGTCATAAAGCACACTTGCCAAGGTCTCTATGCACCCATTTGCTCAAAATCCTCCTACAGAGTCCTATATAACCACTTTTATTTACTGCCACTCTTCAAACAAATCTCACGATCGATGAACCAAGAACAGTGAATGGGAGCAGCTTTGGTAATATTATATATATCGTAATAGACTTGCGAATGTATGCTAAATAGAAAGGAATCAGACGAAATGCTGATATTATGTTTACATGATTTTTAACGCTTTAAACTAAATTCTGATAAATGATGAGTAGTCAAAAATATCATGCTTTCGTGCATGTATGATATAACTATTATAACTAAGGCGCAGACTTGAAAGAATTGATAGTGGGCATTGATAAAGAAAAGAATGGAGATTTATAAACAGCTACCACGAAAGAGGAGGATTAGAAGTAGAAAGGATAAAACGAAGAGGGGGTAGGGGGTGAGGTGGGAATAAGAGTCTCACACATCACTCTTGAGCTGGTCCAGAAGAGGTGCTTGCCTTGCGGTGTGCCCATTGAGGTTCGCGCGATAAATCAGCCTGCACCGAGTCAATTGAGACGTCGCGAGCACTCTTTGCTCTCGCGCGTTCTGCCTTTTTGCTGGCTCCGAACAACCGAAGGATAACGACGACCAGGACGTCGACGCCATCGTCCTCGAGAGTTCGGGATATCGACGGGGGAAGCTTAGGTCGTTAAACGCAGCCACACTCGACTTTGTTCAAGTAACGATATGCTAAAAGCCAACATCCCCCGTCCTTGAGCTTTCTCCTGATATACTGCCCTGGACCCTTCTCATTCTTTCCTGCCCTCTCCACTTTTCACCCTTGGTTACCTTTCCCATACCCCTCCCTATTTCGCAGCTCATCCCCACTCCTTCCCACTCTTCCACTTAATATACTATATCAATTTTTAACCCCACCCCCTCTCCATTCGATTAAAGAACACAGTAAACTTTATTACACTTTTTTTTTCACCACACTTTCTACCTTTCGCTTTACTTTCCACTCTCTGCTTTTTTTAGCCTTTCAAACTTTTCATTCTCCATCGCGCATTGTACTCATAGCTTATTCCTTTTACCTCTGCCTGGCACACTTGCCAACTCCGTTACCCGGTATCGCTGCTGATTCCCTTCTTCGAATCCACGTAGTACCTTTCCATTTTTCAGGCCCCCACCTCGGCACCCTCTTGTTTATACGCGCTTTCATTCTGGATTCTTTCTAGCACAAAGCGCGATCCATACGATTCTTATTATTTTATTTCTCGCTGATTTTCACGATTCGTGAAAGAGCACCCACGATTCCCGCCAATGGCGTTGAGGGAGTGGAAGAAATTGTTTGGTGAACCGGAAACAGCGAACTCACTTAAAGAATATAGCGCAAGATTGTATCAAGATAATATAGAAAAAATCTAGATTTTTAAAAATGTCTGTGATGCGCAGTCTATATCATAGAAGTATAAGGCAGATGGAATATAAGGGACCAGGGATGAGAAGTAGAAGGTAGAGAGGGATTCGAATGGACCGGAAGTTGTCGAATTTTTAATAAGGTATGGGTAAAGGTGATGAGATATATTGGATGTGGTCTGCGTTTGCGTTACTTCCTGTGTTAAACGATGGTCCCCTCCCCTTTCCCCTCTCCAGCTCTTTCGACCCTTCCCAATCGTCGACGGCAGCCGGCGACGGCAAAGTGGCTCTCGTCAGTGAATTACGCCGAAACTTCCGCTCCACCAGACACGCATTCGTTCACCGCTGGCTTCTCTCCTCTCGTTCCTCTGGATGCACGGAAAATCATAACTGCCGAATGTGCAGTTTATAAAACTCCCTCCTCTTCCTCTACCCCTTCCCTTCTTCGCCGCTCTCTACACCTTTTTACTGCCAGAATAAATATCTTCATTTCAGAAAATTCACGTTTTCTACCACTAAAAATATTTTTGTATCGTAGCTTCATTCACCGTTTCACAATAATACATTCCAATTATTGTTTAAAAAGCAGCCTTTGGAGATTTACGCCTTAAGCTGTATTTTATTTTCTTTGCTTCGAGGATTTTTGCGAGACTGAATTGCGCAATTCCTGGCGATATTTTATTGCGAAGCGAGTGGCACTCCGAGAGGCAAGTATAGCGTCTCATGACTCTCTAAATGCAGGAAAATGCGCACGTCCAGCACTATATCTTGGTGCCAAGACACCGAATACGGCCAGTAGACGTTTGTATTTTTTATACAGTCAGTGCGAAGGAAACTCATAAACAGTGCAAGGCCATTCCTGGAATCTCGATGCATCCGTGCATCTTCGGGGAGGCTCGTTACTTTCAGAAATTCGACTCGCTTTGGTCCCCGCTGCTTCTGCTGGGGGCTATGGGACGCGGTGGCACCAACTACAATACACAACTATATCTACGATAATTCAGTCAACTTCAGCTATCAACCGGGAAAACGAGAATTAAACGTCGAGGTATACAACTCCAAAGTTTCTTAGAGAACGAACAGTTGCTGCCTGCCTTCGTATACTTCTTCATAGTTCTTTATTGACCCTGTTGCGACTTGTTCAACAGAGTAGTCGAGCGAGCTCTTCTTGGAAACGAAATCAATGACCGTCACTTTGCTGATGCTTATGCTAACAAGGTAAGTGGAACAAAACGTCACTGAAGCAAAGCAACGAAACGCCAATCTATTATTAGATTGTCAATTTGAAAAAAGACATTAGGAGTAATATAGCTAGTGTATAGTAAAAGTAAAAAAAACTGTTTTCCTGAAAGATTAGATTAGAATGGAATTGGAAGATTTGGCGGATGGCGATTCTAGCGATACGACTGAATTTGCATATTGTAAGTGGCACTGTGAACGCGTTTAAGTGAGTGACGGGGGCAGACGCAGATGAAGTGGCCGTTCAATAACATTACCGGCATCTCTCGGGTAGCTCAGGCACGTATCTTCAGTTCTCGATAGCAACGTGCCACATAGACGCGTCAAGGGAAAACCTACTGCACCACGTACCCCAAACCCCTATAATACCCCTGCCCACTTCCAACAGTACAGTCTGTAAAGTTTGACTGCAGCCGGAGCGTATCAGGTGGAATTTAATCATATAAATGGAAGAGCGTCCGACACTCCCCTCCCCCACAGCCTAAACTTGCCGAATAAAAAATAAAACTTTCACGCATCCCCATCCCCTTCGTAGCCCCACGGCCGGAAATGGTGGTGGAAATCCTCTCGAAATTTTTTCGATCGAATTAGCCTCGACAGAACTTTGTTCCGCAGCTTCTCCACGACCCGACCCGACCCGACTCGGCTCGGCTCGGCCTGCTCAGGTCTCGCTCGGCTTCTCTATTTTTTTTACGGATCTTCGCTGCTAGCAAACCACATCCGTAAAACTGCGCATTTATCCAGAAGAGTTTTTTCAGCTTACGAATAAATGGCGAAATAGTTGCCGCACTTTTTGCCCCTGCTCGTTATGGCCTCGCGGAAAATTCGTTCGTTCCCAGTTCGCTAGTTGGCAAAGTTAAATAGCACGTATGTGTGTGTTTATTTCACTGTATACGCTAGTAGACTCCGTTTGCCTGCTAAATGTGTACATGTGCGTGCCTACATGCACCTTTTTCTGGTGCTTAATAAAACATAATGCCGCGAGGAGTTTTGATAAATTGCAGGTAAGATTAATGGGTGTAAATGTCGTATGAAAGGACAACAGCGAAATATGAAAAGTTAAAATGAAATTAGGCGTAACGTGGAAAAAATTTAATCGCATAAGCATTATTCTCGATGAGAAAGCAAGGAAGCAGCTTTCTCGGCGTTCGTAATATAATTTTCTAAAACATTTTTATGCAATGTTTGTTCGACTACTGTACGTTGTTCCGTTTAAATCTTCGGAAGGGGCTGCATAGCAGTGTTTTTTCCTTCCAAGTTACAATTGGAAATTTAAGACGGTAGACAAGATGCACATCCAGCAGAGTTACAGCTCTTAGGATATCGCATCGTTAGACGCCTTTTGAGTAAGGAGCTTGTAGCGTCTGCTGCAAACGACTGTTTCCACCACTCGATCGACCTCCAAGTAGAAATACCAGCAAACCTTCTTGTTTTCCACACCAAGCAGCTCTATACTTGGTCTGCCAGTTTACCTTTAAAGATTAAGACAGCTAATCGCGCTTTCGAATAGCCGCCCTTATTCACCTCCACTATTACGAAATTCCATGAAATTCATTGAACTCGCCAATAAAACAAATTACATCCAATATCGATTGGGAGAATTTGAAGAGTATTATAGTGAGAAAACAAAGATCGAACGGAGGAAATATTTTGTAAGGATGAAACGGAGGGTATGAAAAAGGTGAAAAAAAGGAGCGGGAGTACAAGAAAATAGAAAACTAAACGAGAGACATTGGGAGAGATGAGATAAAGAAAGAGGGAGTTGAACAGTCAGAAAGGAAAGGTCAAAGGGGCAAAGGTTAAACGGAGAAAGGAGGAAGGAGGAAGAGAGAGAGAGGGAAGCATCAGTAGTTCGGGTCGTTCTGTCGAGGATCCTCGGCTATTGGCGAAGGTATCGATACTTGTCCGTCCGTAAAATTGATTCTACTCCGACATCGTCTTCCAGTCTCTGACCACGAGCCGCAAAATCTCGTGGGAAACGAAAGGTGCTTCTCTCCGACCGAGTCTCTTCAGCCTCTGCTGCTTTTTCTTCCTCCTTCTCATCCTCCTATACTCCCCCTACGCCTCCTACTCCTTGCTGGACACACGTTGTCCCTGACTTCCCCTCCCCCCCTCTTCTCTCGTTTCTCTCCATCCACTACCACTTCTCGAGTCTCTGTTTGCTTTCCCGAAAGCAGCCAAGTGGCCACGCACCTCGATAAGATTTCTCCCTTTCGCTGCCTTTGCCACTGGCCGACCTGTCGGATAACACAGCGCGAAAATTAAGGCCAACTTATTTCTTTAAGTGTCTTCGCGTGCTGCTGATTACAGGCATTCGAACTACTGATAAGCCGTACTGATCGCTCAGTCAACCTTTTCCATTCTCAAAATACCGTTGCTAATGCGACTCGTTTCTTAATTGTACACCATGCATGTATCTTATATACCAATCAGATTTTTAATCGATCGTAATAAATTTTTGCCTCGATCGAGATTAACCTGATACGATCATGTGGAAATTGACAGTTTTTAGGGGAAGCATAAGCTTTTTATTCAACGATTTCTGCCTCTTGCGTCCGTGTGTGGTAACTGGCAAATATTTACCCCGAAGGGTTTGATATTTGCTCTTCCAAAGAAAACTCAGCAGCGAGGTGCGGACTTCGCAGGTCAACAAGATGTGTTCCTTGACCTCGAAATTCTGTTACACCGCCAGTGGCCGGGGAATTTTGAGAGCCCTCAGGACATCGTTTTACAACCGGCAAACAAGCCGAGGGAAATATAACCAAGCCCATATCCTTTTTCCCTCTCAAAACACAATATGTTTAAATATCATTCTCCTTTATCCAAAAGACAAAACGTTCACTCGAGATGATCATAAAAGAATTTTAGCGAATCTCAAATATTTAATCGTTTTTCAAGAAAGCTCTTTTGTCTCTTCTTCTCTATTCACGAGGACTCGGGACGTACACTATTACGCTCGGCTGTCTCTCGATACGCAGGCAACAAGTAGCTGTAAATTGTCGGACTACGTGATAGATGCAGCCTTGTAACATTTGGTTCTCCCACCACCAAGAATTCACCATCATATTTTGGTGAAGATCGAGCAACGTAGCCTAAAAAAATCACACTTTTCAATAGGGATGTAATTCGATTTTAGGCCAATTAAACTGCTGCGATCGATACTAGCCAGACTCAGAGATGTACCGAGTACGGCGCCAACAATGGCAGCCGATGTTAAATCCTGATTAAAAATAACTTCGTTTATTACAGTTATTAATACCAAAATGGAGCCGAGGCCGATTTCGATAAAATATGACCAGTCACTCGTCATTTCAATCTGGTGGAAACGATAGAATCTTATATAATCACTAATATAATCTATCATTCCAAAATTTACCCATCCAAAGTATATGATTGGCAATCTACAGAATTTTATAAGCGAAACTGTCAGAAATGTGAAAGTAAGGAGACCAGTTGCATCCCATCCTTCGCTCACTGCGCTCCTTGATATGATTAAGCAGAAAATCACGAGACTCACTCTCTGAAATATTGGCAAAGGCAATAAATAATTTCAATCATTAATATAATACGAGGAATGAATACAGAATTTCTTACCGTGATGATTCCTAAAATAATCTGTGGGAATAGAAATCGTGGTCCTCTAAACGTGAAGCAATGGAGAAAACCAAAAAGCAAGTAATTCAAACTGCAATTGTTATCATATGTTAATAGCTAATTTGATCTGTACCGCCAGTTTCAATTTCTGGACGGTAGACTTACAAAAAGATTAAAGCTTTCAGAAGTCCAGGTGTTAGAAATTCTTGAGCAGGCGTCCTATAGAATATTAATAACTTTAAATTAAATATTAGAAATAAATTGAACAATTAAAATTTTAATTCATGGCTGCTGGTATAGTATATCGTTGGACGTGAGAGAAAACTGCAGAAATTGAATACGAGTTAACTTCCGTAATAATTCACATGTTTAATCGTTATACCTACGAAAATTCGAGGGCAGCCAATGCAGCGAGGAAGCACCTGTCAACGATTTCAACGATTCCTACGCGAAGCGCGACGCTCCTTCTAGCTACGGCGTCCCCGAAGAAGCCGGTGTACGAGTGGTCGAAGCAGCACATCCTGCGCATTCCTCCTTCCGGCCGATGCTTTGACTGCTCTTTCAACGGACCAAGTTGTTTCGCATCGTCACCCTCCAGCAAACGCCGATTATAAAGAGCCGTGCGCTGATTTTATCTTTACTCTCAACGACTTTTGCGTGTTTGTTTAATTGGTAACCGCCACGCGAGCCAGCGGAACCGAACGTCAGCCCTGAACTGAACAGCAAATAAAAATCGATCGAGCGTGCCTCAGCTCACTTCGTTCAGCTCCTCGCTTTGCATCTGCAACAGCTTCAGGAGAGTCCGATTTTATCTCTCGCTTCTTCTCCTCAACAACAGATGCCACTCTCTCGGTACTCTCCTACTTTCTCCAACCCGTAGTAACTCAACTTCCCTTTCATCCAATTTATACGCTTTTTCCCTAATTTTTCTCAGTCTTAACGTCATTTGCGAATTCCTGATCTTACAAAGGAAGTGGATCTTGGAGATTTCCGAGTGAAAGATTCATATTTCGAAGGATTGGAAGGTTCTGGAGGGGTTTGATTAAAGGTTAGGCCGATATTGTGCGAGGAGGAAAAAGGAGAAGTGGAGGCGAAAGTAGAGGAAGAGATTGGGATGAAGGGAAAGGGATCAGGTTTTGGGTGCCTTTGGGCAGAGCCGTTCGTGAGAAATACGAAGTGCGAACGAGCCCGGGCATCAAGGCTGTTAAAGCGTCGTCTCAACGAGCGACTATAACGACAGCCACTTTGCGACGCCCACGCCTCTTCCTACCCCCTCTTCGTGCTTTCGTGGTGCTCGAACGGTTATTAATTACGAGATACCAGGTTTTCCTGTTCTGCCTACCGTCACCCCACTCTTCCACCTGCTTTCTTCATCAACGACACTTTCAACGCACGCCTACCACAGTTTCCTCCTGCCAATATCTACCCCTTTTAACTTTTTGAAATATACCTATACTTCAGAAATCCACTCTTCATTCTTCCCACACATCTAAAATATACACGTTTTTATTTCGTATATAAATTGTCATTAACTTACACACGTTTCCGAAAAACATTAGTCTTTTTCTCTCTGATATTTTTCTCTTTCTACCTCTATACAGCACTGCGTATAGCAGCAAGCGGCAATGCTTTTCTGCTCGTCAAATTAGAAAACGCTTTCTTCGTCGTCATTCCATGGGGACGTCTGCGTGTCTGAGACATCCGCTTGAACGACTTTGCATGTCTTTAATATCACAACGTCTTCTCTCCTTATTCTTCTCACTTTTCACATTTCCTCCCTCCTGAAAGCTACAGCTTCTACAAACTATTGATTTGTTATATTCATCTTTGTTTCTTTTTACTATAGTTTATATCGATACTTTCTAGTTGATTGATTTTTGTCAATTCTCTTTTGAGAAATTATTTAGGAATACCTATTTACTCGCGTAGATGCGTATTTCTGAGGTTTCTTGAGCAACGATTCTCGAGAGGGCAAGAACTGTCTGGGAAATAGTGGCGCGTCCACCGAGAGGTGTATTCCTACTGGCGGATGTGATCCTTTGATCCATTGTCTCAACGAAGAAAACGCGACATCGTAAGGCCTCCGGGGAACGGAGCTGGCAAAAAGGTAGATTCTAATTTGACAAATGAAAAGTTTTAAAAGCGCCTCTGATGCCTTAAAACTTTTCCCGCCACAAAGGATGCCACAGGGGTGATTCGACTGATTACTGCACCGAGCTTGCATAAATATAAATAATAAAACGCCTGGCGAGCAATCCCTTGACAAATTACGCCAAGAGAAACAACCAAATGCCAGGTGAAATTTTCACCAATCTTCTTTTCCAATTCTCTCGTGGTAGGTACAAAAAAAAGTTCTATGCGTGTCTCAATTATTGTTTCACGTTTGATTTCATCGCAATATTACAAGATATCGATCGATATTGTTTTAAAGTTTTAAGAGACCCTTTGTTGTTGCGTTTTTTTTTTTAGTTGTTGGAATATTTTGTATTTATATATGTAGATCTGGTTCAACAGAAAGGGTGTGAGAAATGTTATAGGTGGGCCATGCACATTGCATTATTCGTGAGCATTCGTGAGTGGGAATAAAATACGAGTAATGGTGGGCGTATCGATCATTGGCAGATGCCAATAAGATACTTAGATAAATCCTAAGCCGATGAGACTGGCCAGAGATGAGCGAGCAAAGACCGAAAGTCTGCGCGATGCAGCGGCTAATCCTAATTGAGCTGCCTTATATAAGATCTATTCCTCCTCCTTTTCTACTGTAGAAAGTACGTAAAGAGTTTTCAGTGCCAAGCGGCATGAAAGTACCGTCTACCTGAAATTGATTCCTTTGCAGATGCGCGCCGGCCCTCCGGAATCATTTCTCCACCCCTTTCACTCGATGCAACTTTCCTCGGAGTCCAATCAGATGCTGCACAATGCTTTTCAAATACTTTTAAAGCCAGCTTTATTCACCGTGAAAATTGATTCGTCTAATTGAAACGCTTATCGATATACAATTTCACCATCGTTTAAAACGGATAAAAAAATTCCAAAGTAAAAGTTATATTTTTCATCTAATTTGCTCTTCTTTTTTATTAAACTGTGTAATTATACCTTATGCAGAATTAGCACTATAATCGTGGAACATATAATTCGATTCGAATTATAGATGAAAAGTGGCTTAATCGGATCGAGGAAATCGTAAAATTGGGGATACTAAACAAAGTGCAGCGGCATGGTTAATTAACAAATTACATGGATAAATTGAATTTAGTGAAATGCCAAGCTAGCTCGTGTTTGTCCGTGGGCATAGCTCGTTATCGTTGACAGAGCATAAAATAACGAGAACGTACTATTGACTTTGAGCGGAAGCTAGCAGAAATTTGGGGAGGCAGGGATGGGGGAAGAAGGAGGATAATGAGGGAGATAGGAGAGATTTAAGAGAGACGATTAAAGAGAGAATAAGAGCAGAGAGAATTTAGTAGTTTAAGAAGAAACGATGGAAGAAATAGTGGAGGAAAGGAAATGGAAAAGACTCGAAGGAGATTGTGTGTATTTGTATGTGCGAGTGTATGTGTGAGAACGAAAGAAAGAGAAAAGAGTATAGTTGCGATTGAAGACGGAACAGATTTTTCGCGCGCGCGCATATGTATGCATGTGTGTGTGTGTGTGTGTGTGGGTAGGTGGGTGGGTGGGTGGGTAGGTTTGAGAGAAAGAGAACGCAAAGGGGGCAAGCTAGGAGGGATTTCCATAACCACGCCGAACCGGACGTGGAGTTGCCTTGTCGACCGAGCTGTCGCTGCAACCGGTGCAAGCGTATTCGATTTTCACGGGTCACGTAGCCGGAAACTTATTATTCCCCAAACGGAAAATCGCGAGTCAAGAAAAAAATCACCAAGGAGCACTCGAGCCATTTAAATTACGGAGAATCCGCTGACAAACCTTTAGCTTTCCATTCTTATTCTCCTTTCGTTGCTCTCTTTCCCTCTCCCCTCATACCTTTTTCATTCACGTACAAAAGTATCGGGTTTTATCGCTGATAAGAAACCTGCAGAGATTGCGGCTTTTCATTGGCTGAATCGATAACGGTTATGATTGCTCCGGATAAAATTGCTGTGAGCTACCCAAGGCGGATTAATCAAAGTTAAAAATAACAACATTCCATTGCAGTCATGGCAATGACATATATCACCAATATTGTTGGTATTAACAAACTTCATTTATATGAAGAAATTCATTCGAGTATTATTTTCGCGAATTAAATTTTCAAAGATTGAATTTGGTAGAAGTAGATAGATAGAGCGAGAGAGTGAAGAGTTTTAGTGATCCAATTACTATTTTCTTGGCTGGTTGAAAAAAGCTTAAGGTTAGAGTTTTTTAAGTCTTCTTCGAAGGGGCCAATAACGCTCTCGGGTTACTACTCTCGGCTGGATGCAAAAACGATTTCTTCGATGCCACCTCAACAAGGTCTTCCCTGGAGCGTGTTCTTCGACAGAATTATGCGGCTAAGATTTCTTCAAGCCGCGCGACACGCTTGCATTTTTTATTCTTCAAAGTCCTGCCCAGCTACTCAAAGCAGCTTAGCTGATGCGCTTATCGATATCCTCTCTTGAGCCACTTCCATATGCCTCTTCGTCTTTTCTCGCAACCAACCAGCTCAAGCGCGATCGCTTTTACTTTGCACTACAATAAACAGGAATTTCTAGAGAAATTAATCATCAGACATTATTATTTCCAATGAATAATTAAATCTGTTTCGAGAGAATAATTGCGTTGATTTGAAAGGAGTTTATTGGCTGCCACGTTAAGGATCTTAATATGGTAGAACGAGCAATGCGGTTTGCCGAAAACCACGGTGATCCAAGAGTGTACCAGGAGGGTCTTCTTCGGAGTAACGTTATTAAGCCGTAATCGAGCTTCGGCCAAACAATGCGGTGGCCTTAGTCAAGCCTTGACTCCGACGATCATGCCCTTCGGCATCCAAAACCCTACAAACTTCATTCCTCCCACAGGATATCCTCTCCATCTTCCCCTACTCCTCAAACCTCTCCCACTAAACCCTTCAATATCCTATTTACACGTACAAATAATTTTTCTATTTTCCTTTAAATGTGTAAAATTATTACATATATTGTGTTTATTTATCAACGAAACATCGAACAATCATTCATGAACCAATAACCATCGGATTTGCAATGTCTTATCAATACCAATGACATTACCGAAATATCCCTTGCTACACTACAAAAATTTTGGCTGACCCTTCGATATTCGTAGACGATAACTCGATCAAAGAATAAAACATAAGTTGGGTGCCAGGTTCCCTAAAGAACCACTGTACTATAGTGATCGCGAAATACGGTAATCGTCAAAACAATAATACCAACAAGCTCAATGTATATATGATTAGGATTGCGTAAGCGGAGAGTGTGGGTGAGTCCCTGAAACGTAAAAGGAAGAAGGATTTGGCAATTCAGGTCAAATCACGACATACTGTATTCGGTAACAAGTTCTCTATATTTCCTTAAAGACATCGTTATATATGTCAGATCTCATAGCGCACAGATCGTTGTTCGTATACTATAAAACTACAACTAGGAATGGCATTGAAAACGGTTTTTTGGAGCGCTCGGGATTAATCCAACGAATTTCTCTACTAAGACAACTAACTAATAAACTAAAGGCCTTCTCAAGGCAGGTGTTTCTCCTACGACCTTTCACCAAAACGAAACGGTACTTTCTCGAAGAGAACCGAACGGAGTAGCTCCTTTCAGGGAGAATTCACCTCTGGGGTTCCTTCCAACGAGAAAAACTGTACTCCTACGAGGTGATCGAACGAGGTAGCTCCTTTCGGGGGGAATTCGACCTCGGGATGCACCCCTGGTTTCGACCCATCAACTATACTAGAAGCGCATACTCAAAGTTCGGAAATGACTAAGAATTTTAGTACGATACACGGTAATTGATAAAAGAGCTTAACGTAAGTTACATATAAAATTATATGCATTCCATATCCGAAAATCCATAAATGACTTTGTCGACAAACTAATCGCGAATCTCAGAATTATCTTGGTGATGGACTATCCTTCCGACTATCATTTTATGACTCTAACTCTCAATTCGCGCACTTTGGGAACAGGTTTAACCCGTAATTCGTGCTTTTCGACACTCTCGAGGCGATTTAGCGCGTTTTCCGAATTTTACTTGTATTATAAAGAATTGATAGGAGCTGGGACTCCCGCTAACCTTTTTCGTCGAAGCTGAATGAGGAGGCCGAATCCCTCGACGGAAGCATGAGGAGAGCAGAGCAGAGCAGAACAGAGCAGTCCAGAGTTGACCAGAGCAGAGTCGGAGATGCTTCCACACTCTTCCAGGACTAAGATACGAGTGTCGCAAAATTCGGAAGACGCAAGCAACGAGTTGCTAGTCCTTTACCCCCAACTTATCACAACTCTCAATCTAATTGGTAAAGCCGATTAGGTTATTGGTACCACCAATCAGACTTACAGTCCGACTTCTTCCGAAAATCCAACTTGAGTGTTCGGGAGCCGTGGAAAGCCGAAGTTCGTTAGGCCTATTTAGTACGCAACTTATGGGCCAGGATCGTTACTCTACTTTTATGACCCATCAATCACCGAGCTTTATACAGTATTTCGGGTGATAGGTAGGCCAATCGTATATGACTCGGTATTATGGCCTTGATAATATGACCATAATATGTATTATCGTTCTATAGGAAAACATATATGTCTTTTTAGTGAACATGTACTATCTTAAAATAGTACAGGGTCACACCCTTTACGAGTGTTTGCGGAAAAGTTTTGGTGATTAATTATACGTACTCATTGAAATTCTTGAAAACATCGAAGGAATTCGACAGTCGGAAAATATCGCTGGGAAAGGAAAGGAAGGACGAATATGAAGATCGATGCATCGAACTCTCGAAAGGGAAAAGCGAGAAGAGAGCTAAGGGGGGAATGGAAAGAGGGGGATTTATGGGAAAAGTTTGCGGTTCTCGCAGACTGTGCGAGATGACGTGTGCAAGAGACTTTGCGAGAAACACACGAGAACTGAGGAGTGAAAATTAACGCCACCTGGCTCTGTGTGAAAACACGAGTTGAAACGCAATCATTGTAAAGTGTGGCGAATCCAGGCCACTATTCCCGTCGTTAATTTCATCGGATGAAACACGAGTCATAATTATATACATGAAAATTTTACGAAGCTCTAAACGAAGACATATATTAATTAGGTATATGTAAAAGAGGATTTTTTACATATAACGAGTGATTTTGAGAGTAGACGAGGAATATGCCAAATGGTAGGACGAAAGTTAAGAAACAGGCGGACACACGGAAAAACTTTGGCAGACAGTGGAAAACATTGGGATTCTCGTGGTCCCTAGCAATTTGTGGGGAAGCGAGCAAAAATGTATCTCCATATCGAAATGAGGCAGCGAATCGAAAAACGAATCTGCGAGTATCGTAACGACCCCTTCTGTCTCGCGTGGTGGCTACAAACGCGCACGAATCGTGACATTCCGCATCCTGAGCACGTATATCGTTTCGAATTTATTCCCGAACGAAACAACGCCATTGGTCCTTGCAAAAGCATTATTTACCTTGGTAATTACACCGAGCTGGTTCCACGCTGGTGGCTCGCGGCCCACAAATTATCGGGTGTGCAAGCTTTTCCTGCCCGCTTGCCACTGTGCAGATTCGTTAAAATAACAAATTTACAAATACTTTGTTCCCCCTTCAGTCAAGGTCGAACTTTATGTCTCCCGATAAAAGTTTGCTTTATTATATTCGACGGTCGTTGCGTTTTTATGACTTTCGCGTAAAACCTTACTCTTTAATATCTCTTCAAATTTAATATCAAACTTATCACGTTTAACTAATTGCTCGATAAAAATTTCAAATGTCAAATAAACTCATCGAGTCATTTTTATGCAAATCACTTAATCTTGTCATATTTTTAAAATTGCAAAGCAGTAAATAAAAGTGGTATTGGAGAAATTTGATGACTGTGAAAATTTTTTAGTTTACGGATTTTGCTTCTGAATAATAATGTAGCGAGTCGTTTTGAGGAATATATTACTCAAGCCTACCAGTGAACGGTTAGTTAATCAAATTACAGTAGTGTGCAAATTTTTGCTCTGAGAGTTTTATGAATTTAACAAATTTAATAGAGTAATAATATTTTTTATTCAATTCCCAACCGTGTAAGAGGATTTACCTAAACGAGTTTTTCGTGCGGTGAAACCAACAAATTATTTCGTTTGATATTTTTGTAACATTTCTTTTTGTATCTCGTTGTTTTTTCAAAGGGGAAAGCTGAATGAAATTTGAAAGTGAGCTATCGCGTAATAAAACGCGCTAATATTCTGTTATTTGAAATCAAATCTTTTACCAGACAAGACAAATAGTTGGCTTTATTGTTACTGAAATCGATGTATTCCTGAACTGTATACATTAGGTTTTATTTTCAATACTTATTTAATAATTTATGTACATACCAATTGCAGTAAAGTACGTCAGGTGATATAAAAAATGGATGATTCATATTATATTGTTTTATTTGATATAACCGGGATGAGATCTATATCAGACAAGGATAAGAAAAAAATATACGAATTGATATTATTGAGATAATGACAAGGGGAACCATTAATGCCTTTTCTGAGCTGCTCGTTTCGCCTAAATTCGCACTAATGATGCCGCCTCTTGGGACAGTGGTAGTTGGCTTCCTGTGCAAATTGGCACGGCTTATATTTAATGACTGCATTGTGCTTGGACGGAGTGCGAGACAACAACAAAAAAAATACACCCTGATACACGAGAAAATATAGTGCCATTATTTTTTAGGGCCATTAAACAGTGGCGATTTTACGCGTCATTAGAACCGATAAAAATGGTTTCTCCTAGAATATTGGCTCTCTTCTCAAATACGATTTACGAGTTTCTCATATAATTTTATGCTCTCCTTCAGCTATATTTTTTTAAAGAATGCAGTTGATATGTCGAAGAAATATATGTTTCTAAAGCTATATTCTCTCTTTCTCTTTAATATTCTGCTTCTTTTATGGTATCGTTGAATCCGCAAAATGTTCGCTTTGTTTCTTTGTACAAATTTTTTGTGTACAGTGAGGCTACAATAGGTAGAAAGACTAGAAGAAAAATTATTATGCAGAGAGAGAAGAATTTTGATATTTCCCTCGTTTTATGGCTAGACAACTCGGCAATTGTATTTCTATTCACGCGTTCTATAACGTCGATTTTCAAGCACCAAACTCGCATCGAGCTCTTCCTTCTTTATTGCGCAAATACTCGATTATATCCTCATTTCCTGAAATGTTTCCAGTACATACCGACTGGATCGGTGCCAGAACAATTTCCCTCTAAGAAGCATATAGAGCAGGAATATATAAGAGAGTAATATAGAGTTGCTAGAGGGGGGCGAGAGTGGTAACAGAAGAACCGATCATTCGCATTATTATTGCGGGTTTACTCTGAAATGATATCGTTATGGCTTAATAAAATCCTATATGTAAACAAATTAATGATCGGAAGTTCTCACCTTCTAGCTGTATCGATAAAGCGAGTCGCATCAGACATCAGGTATAGAATAACAGTTTTTGTAAAAATTTTGTTCGAGTTGAAAATACTGATGAAAAACAAAGTTAGGTTAGTCTTCCACTTGATCTTGTTCGTGTTGGCACCGTTGACACCTTCTGGTGGTGAGTTCTCGGCGTCAATTAGAAGAAGTGGCACTCTCTTTCTCTGCGAGGACGGACGAAAGCCCTCGGGGTACGGGGCACGAGACACGAGGCACGAGCGAGGAGTTCGCGTTGACAAAGTGACAATTACGTGTTACGCACGCATGACTGCTGTCGTTCCCGGATGGAGGGATATATCCCCCCTCGCGCGTTCCTAGTCACGTGCGGTCTCGTGTTACATTTTCATTCGGCTAATTGCCTTTTCATTGGATCCCCAAGCCGCCACTAGCTCCTTTCTACGAATCGACCAAAACTACCTCTTTCTCTTTATTTCTCTTTCTTTCCCTCCCCTTATGCTCCTCCCTTCCCTACACTCTTTACGAGCCCGAATTGAAGTCCGCGGGGACCGCGCCTGATCATCCCGTAGCTCTCCCCTCTTGCAAATTGCAACTCCCCCTCGGCCAAAACGCTTCGGACTCGCAATTCGACAGAGTCCTCCCACGTCTTTTTTCATTTCAACGATTTTTATTGTGGAAATCACGCTACGTCGATTATCTCCCTTTTGTACGCAGTGACTATATTTCTTTCTAGAAATATATTTTTTATTCTAAGAGACGGATGATTTTTTGTAAATTTTTCGAAAGAAGAAGGGTGTTGTAATTTTATTGCAGGAAATATTTTACTGTTATAATATAATATATATATATATATATACAGAAATTGATCTGGCTTGCGTGTTATCGGTAAAATGGCTCCTTGGAGATTTTCACTTTAAACAATTCCATTCGTGAACATACAGATGTATATATATGTACGTTGGAGAATACGAGAGAGCAATAAATCAATATCGTCCGGACGATATCGAGAAAATCGGCGGCGAGAAAGCCAAGGACTTTCGTGTCTCGCAGCGGGAAGTCTTCGGGACTAGTCACGAAAAGGATGAAAGCAAAAGAATCAGGCGTAATCGACCATCCTTTTGTTCCAGTAGGCCTTACTTTTGCGAATAAATCATTTTACAGTCTTTCATTTACCTATAAACATTTTCTCCTCAATTGCTTCAATAAAATAGAAACAAAAGACCCATTTTTTCGCAGCACAGGTTTACGAAGCCTTCAAGAGTCGCTTGCTTTTAATCAAACAGGAAAATTGCTAGGAATTAGAAAGAGATATATGTAGATACAGGGGGAGAGAGGGAGAGAGAGAAAGAGAGAGTGAGAGAGATAGTTGAAAAAGGGATGGGGGATGAGATTCACCTCAGGAATCCTACTGCAACGTAGAGGGGATCGATAATCGATATGCTTTGGATGAGAAGAGGCGTGAGAGAGCTTTGGTGAAATTGAATTGTGAACCGGCGATGTAATTGGGCCGAATAGAGGCACGTAGACCCCTTTAGCCGACTGAGGAGCTGGATAAGAAACCATTACGAAGGAAGGGACGTAGCGCGACCGTAGAAATTCCCGTAAACAGATAGAAAGCACTGAGCTCTACGTAAACCACGATCTACCTATTACAGAAAACACGATCTCTAACAAGACTAGTTATTGCAAGAGTAAATAGAGATTAATTCTTAATGCTAAATTAAATAACTATAGAACAAAAATATTTGCTATCATTTGCTTGCTTTACTACTTGTTTTCGAGAATGTCATATCAGCATGAAGGAGAATTTCGAAGAATAATAAATTAATTTTCATTCATGTCAATGGATCGCATCTATATTGTATTAGATATGCTTATTATAGCGAATGTTAAATTTGTAAAGGAAAAAATAAATAAAAATCAATGGATGGAAAGAATGGCACTTTTACATAGACACACACGTCAGTGCACACGTTGAACCGAATAAAAAGGATTGGTCTTCTACGTGTAGCTTGGATAGAAGAGACTGCAGCTCTACATAAACAGACACCTGCACTGGAAGGAAGATTCAACACTACGACGTTACTAGAAATTGGTGTATATAGATAGGTGCAAGAGCTACTCTTCAAGTTCGTAAGGAGACAGGAGGAATTTCATGCTCTGCCAAGCAGGAGACTCTACTCGAGGGATTACCTTCAATTGATCCTTTCCTTCCACCCCCACCCCCTTACCCCATTCACTTCCTCCACTCTTCAGACTTTCTCAGTCCACCTTCAATTTGGCAGTTTCACCTTCCTTCCATCGTATAATATAAAAATTGGACAAAGTCATTTAATTTTCAGCTCGTAGCTCGTACATCTTAGTTTAAGTATATAATAATCTCGAGATTCTTATGGGAGAAATTAGCACATTGGGTAGTTTGGTCGATTTGACGAAATGATTTGATCGAATCATCGAGGGGAGCAAATAGTGTTGAAATGGTATTAGTGATAATAGAAGCGTATAATCGAGGAAGCGAGATCGGGATGATTCACGAATCAGCTTGTGGATCAGCTGAGAGAAGAATGAGAGGCTTGGTGGAAGGCTATGATCTTGAACGTTGGCCTCTCTTCCTATTCCATTCTTGGTATTGTTCAGGCAGAAAACCAATAGCGGGAAATACATCGTTAGCGAGTGACAGGAAGGAAGACGGGAAGAGTTCCGACATGGTAACGACTATGGCGTGCTCTTTGTGACGGGGTTGCCTTTTCAGAGGGGCTGACTACGAGAGCAACGAACGCCAAAGGATACTCGATCATGCTTGATTTCACTTTTTCTCCATCACTCACAACTCACTCTTCTCCTTTTCTCGCCAATCTTAATTTTTCCTCCCTTTAAATATATATCCAATTCTTCCGTTTTTCCCATTACAGAATGATTAGACGTTCTACGCTCTATATATAGAGTATTCCGCATCGGAGATGTATGTACTTCACTGCAATTTATTTGCATGCTGTGCAAAAGATCAGACAAGTTGTTGTATTAATTGAAAATTGATAGAATTGATGAGACACGAGATAAATAGCTTAACGAGTAACCATTTTAGGCGATTCCAACCAATTAGATAGTCCGAGACCCAAGCGGAATATCTGCCTATAAATTAGAAAAGGAAAGCATTGTAGTTGCGAAGCAATAATAAAATAAATAAAGAATGACTATATAGCAAAGGTAATGCAGCCTGCGAGTAATGATAGAGAGCTATATGGGACGTGTAAGTTTCTTGTGCAAAGCACGAAACTATCCGTTGAATAACTGCATTGTTCGTTAAATGCCGTCGATTACTGGGCAACTTTGCACAGATAATTCCTGCCTGAAGAGCAAACAAATCGATATAAGACCGATGCATCACTCCCACGATGAAACACAACGGAATACCCGGCTTATCCTTCCTATCGACGGCTAACATTTTTCTCGCTAAGCAAACTACGACAAAGCCAAGCTTTGTTAGCTCGTTAACAATTTCAGATACGTCAAAGCTCATCCTCTTTCTTCGTCCCAAACTTTGTCTATGAGTATTTTTCCCCATTTTCAATTTTACGACTATTTCGTTCAGGTAGAAGAAACGAACTACACTCAACCAAAAAGGTACCCAGAATCAATAAAAATGTACGCTGAAACCATAAATTTGGTTATTAAAAGTGACCCTACAATCGGATTTATGTATTCAACGAACAAGCGTTTATGCTTGGTTTTTGCCCATTATTGCGTTCATGGATCAAGAGACACGGTAGTGTCTCGACGGCAAGTACATATAAAAGTAGATAATGACATGTCTATACCGCCGAGCACTACCGTGTAACTTATACAGCAAGTTTAGCCGTTCCAATTTGCAAACCAATTTAATTCTATGAATGATCAATTGTCATGATTTAAGTGAAGCTTTACTTAAAATGGTTTTGAAAACCCTTTCATTTGAGCCAACGAACATGAAAATCGGTTCACGCAATCCAGAGATATTATACTCTGTTATCTATATATATGCCGAAATAACATTTTTCTCCTTCCTCATCTCTTTTTCCAGCCAAAATGTATGTCCCGGGCTGAAGTTGGCCGCTAAGGAAAGTGACGTCATTTTCACAACGCTTCCAACATAATATACTCAACGACCAAACTATATATATGTTTGTGAACTGTCAATTAGGCGACTATATTGAACTGTGCAAATTGTAATGTGAGGTTATTTTTATTTAATGCAATGAGGTTATTCATCGTGTTGCGATATTGCATCTGTTAATTTCTACAATCACAAATTATTCAATTAACAGTGACTCAAGGATTCGCGAATTAGATAAGTATAACATTATATTTTACAATACAGGATGTAGTATACTTTGTGGTACTTTGTGGTATTTCTTTTTCAGATTAAATTAAGACAGAACATTTTCATATTCATTGATGAGGATAAAACTGACTGGATTAAATAAGATTAATATTTACAACTCTCTGCCAATGAGAATCATACTTTCAACATTAATGTGCATTGGTCATTATCAGGAGGATATTAATTGAAAGAAATTGTTAAGGTATTTAATAATCATATGCTCGACTTCCAGGTGTGGAAATCTTTAATAAAATTGATGTTTAACTTTTTCTCTTTTTAAACTGATATGGATATCAATTGTTCGATAGGTTATATCATTTATGCAAACAAATATTTCAGACTAAATTATAGTAATGCTTGTTTGGAAAATATGAAGCATTCCGATGAACCTTCATCTACGTAAAGTACAAGTTGACTAGTGTTTGGATTTAAGCTAATTATACGATAATAGATGTTTACAAAAGATGCAAAGACAACCAAATATTACAGAAGTTAGGTCACCAAGCAATAAAGAAGATGGAGATGGGGCAACATCAAATACTGGTAAGTAACTGAGATGCTTCACGTTCCTTCAAATATTTATTTTCTTTGAAGATTAAGATTGTTAAATGATGAATTTGATTTCAGGCTTACTCATAGTGTTATCACTTAGTATTTTACAGTCATTGTGCAAGTGTATTATAGCAAATAGTAATACTTGTGCTTTGACTTAAATACATTTGGTACAATTGAATTAGAAAACCAAGGAAGAAGTTTCGCTCACATATTGACTATTGGAGTTGAATCAAACATTGGGCTTTTCACTCCAGCATTCTGGTACTTGAAATAGGCAAAGATGAAAGAATTGAAAGATTGGCAAAGTAAGAATAAGCCAATTTCCAGAAAAACGTCGCCCATTGCTCAGCCATAATTTAAGGATGAAATTCATTAGATGAAATTCTGTAAAATTGAGTTAGTACCTGCTGATTGTTTTCCTCCGTTACCTATGCTAGTATTCTAGGCCAAAGGCAGTATACTAGTTATTGGTATGGATGAAAAAATGCACGTTTATTCTCAATTGAAACTTAGTCCAAAAATTAATGGTTTCCACTCCATTATGCAGCACCAGAAATCCGACCAGTTTCAACAGTGTATAGAGATTAGCGAAATGAACATCTGAGGACTCTGACACAGGAAATGTTATAAGGACGACTCGCCAATGTATCTCCTTTGTCACCTTTGTCAAGAATTAGCAGCATAAATGTGAGAGTAATTGGTGATAAAAAGAAATGTGGTATGCAAAACGACAATGTCAGCTTTAATTATATGCTTGATTGTAGTTTATTTAAAGCTTTGCGAATTGCTTGTCTAGTCTTGCCCCAGTATCAACTCAAGTAGTTGATGAAACTAGTGAAGTCTAGCAAGGTCAGGTGGTGGTAAAAAGTCAAATGTTGATAAACAGAAAATGTAAATTAATTAAAACATACATTTTACTTAATTATTTTTATGTTGAAAGTATGTTTATTGATTGTGAAAAATGTAATCAAACTTTTATTATAGTGAAACTGAAAATATTAAACAAGTAGCCGGGACATTAACTATGAAGTTCATTTATGCAGAATGCATTACAAATATCAATAAATTCAATGTGTTGACTGTGATATTTTTTCAATATTAATATATATTATTTTATTAGTTAAGCGCTGCTGTATCAAAAAATGAGAAGTGTGGAAATTTTCTTTAAATTCTGTAGAAAAATTAAAAGAATTATTTAATTTTTTAAATATTATACTCTTACAAAACGGTTATGAAATCCCACAAAAAACAGACTTCGCCTGTAAAAAAAGGCGGCAAGTACATAAACCATCTAGCATTAATAATATAGTAAAATTATCCAATTAAAAAAAGTAGTGAAATCCAAATATTAGGCAAGTGTATTTTTTCACCTTAGCAAAAGTTAAATTTTTGAAAAAAAAAAGGAACAAAAAGTTACTTGCCGGGCCCGTAATGTCAATGCACAGTGAGAAATAGAATCGTCTGTGGTTCGGCTAACTTCACTCTGTATTTAACATGAAATTTGCTGTACTACGCTATAGCTGAATCTCACACACGATTCAATTTCCCACTATGCATGGACATCACGGGCCCGGCAAGTAACTTTTTGTTCCTTTTTTTTTCAAAAATTTAACTTTTGCTAAGGTGCAAAAATACACTTGCCTAATATTTGGATTTCACTACTTTTTTTAATTGGATAATTTTAATATATTATTTATGCTAAATGGTTTATGTACTTGCCGCCTTTTTTTACAGGCGAAGTCTGTTTTTTGTGGGATAAAATTTACTTAATAATTTTTATTAATGTAATTCATTAAGCCTTTTATGAAAACAGGTTCAGTTTTATATTAAATATAAAATAATTAATTGTATCTATGAAATTACGTTCGTGTAGAACATAAACGCTCTTTCATGTTATCCATAAAGTTGATAATGAAGTAATTTTTAAGTATTCGTAATATTCATAAATCTTTTATGGTAACAATAAAATTTACTCCATAACTGCTATTAATGCATATTATGTACAAAATTTGATTGAGTGTAGGTGCGCGTATCATAAAAATGACGAGAAATTGGAGGATTCCCACGAATCTCGAGTTTTTCCTGGCCGCGATTGTTGCGAAGAGTGAAATCGGCAAGACCGATGAATCTCGCGTTTCATGAGCTGAAAGGCAGGCTGAGATTCAATGCGGCTCGTTAACGCGGCTCTTAATCACGATCGTCGTCCTGGACAATGAGCCCAATCGGGAGAAAAAGTGGCTGGCCGCGGAGGCAAGAATAAATCCTGGGTGTCAGAAACAATGCGATGCGGTGTACAGGACGGAAAGCCTCGTGCTGGATCGCCCACGCGACCAATAACTCCCTCCTTCCCCTTTCCCCGTACTGCTTCATCTCACACCCAGACCCTTTCCTTCGTCCTCCCCCACAAACATCTTCGACAGGAAAAAAATCACGATCCATTAATCCTACAATATTCCCATCAAGAAAATTATATAAGGGAAATTTTTGAAAGTATACAGATCGCATTACTTTTACTGTGTGCTGTTGTTATAAACTACGAGACGTTAAAATTAACGGCCAAGTATTTTTCAGAGATTATATAAGCCTTGGATTAACAAATATTTATGAGTATAGATAAGGAAGTTTGAAGAATTTTTGCCTACAGCACTGCATAAGCAATAGATTAAGAAGGACTATTCCCCGGGGCAGATTTTCATTGAATCAGTGGACTGTGCGATACTTAAGATAGAGAGCTATCGAGATACTTTGGGGCAGGAGCAATTTTTGCGCGAGACGCAAAGGCAGGAACGGAGATTCCTGAGCGGACAGAAACATAATTGCTCGGCCAGCCGTTCACGCGTGAACCTTTTTGATATGACCAGCAGCAGGCTTGATTGCGAATGTGATTTTCCCGGAAAAGCAGATTACGGATTAAATTCGCTTCGCTCGAAGGTCCAGATAGTCTGCGGAGAATCTGTGGTTGCTAGATAGCATTTTTGCTAATCACCCCTCTTTCTTCCTCCACCTTCTCTTCCCTTTCAATCTTTCCCTTTTTCCCTCCCTCCGTTTCTTTCACTCTCCAACAATCCGCCACCCTTCGCTCTTTTCTCTCTCGCTCTCTCTTTGTTTTTCCTGAAAAACCGAGATTGTTACAAAATACTGATAATGTATGGTGCTAGGGTAGATCTCATTACGATTTAAGCGGGTAAAGTTAAAATTACTGGAAGTGATTTCGCGTGAATATAAATTTCTTTTTTCGCGCTCAGGTTACCCCGTCACCTCGTAATTTCGTGACTCTTCTAAAAGGGACAGTTTCTGCTACGATAAAATTTTATCGCGAAAACGATTTATAATGTATTTTCGAGAAAAAACATTGGTGGAACTCTCGCTGCAATTCTATTATAGCTTAGAGAATTGAGAGAAGATCGCAAAAAGATTATTTCTCATCAATGGTCTATAGTTGGAGAAACTACAATCGATTGAAACTGCGCTAAGGGATGTTTGGCATTTGAAGGAAGGATGTAGTTGTCAGGAGATATGTAGTGAGGTGATTGGAGAGTTTTTGGGTGGAAAGAAATGATGGTACAAAGAGTGGGAAGCGTGTGGCTGAAGGATGGAGCGTTCGTTAGTAGGTTTCGCGTCATTTGAACGATCGAATGGGGGAAGAATGCATTTTTTTTCGAGTGACAAGAGAGGAGGCAGGACGAAGTCGTCCTTCGATTTCCATGACAACGGCCGATGGTTTGAATGCACGTCGTTTAGGGACGATCGACAGGCCTCTAGCCTCCTTTTCCCACCTCTCCCCTTCGTATTCAACGGGATTCACTCGGCGAGAGACTAGCTCGCAGAGAGCGAAATTCCCCGTTCTCGACGCTCTCTCAGTCGCTACGATCCCACCGTCAACTCCTTAACGTTCCAACGTCCTACGGGAAAGGCTTTGTTAGCTCACAATACTCTCTGGATTTCCCGACTCCTGCTAGAAATATTCTGTAGGCCGGGAAAAATATTTGCTCGGATATAATTCGAACCCCAATGGAATTTAATTATGCCAGTATTAAACGTTCGACGACTTTTCGCTGCAAAGCTTCCATTCAATCTCTGAAAGTGTCCCTGAATTATTCATCGAACCTGCTGACTGATGCTCCATCCAATCGGCAAATAATGTACCGAAAGAAAATTATTCTCTATACCTGTCTTATTCTCCATTCATTACTTCCTAGCTTTTCCAAAGCAACTTTCGAACAATTTCGCGTTAAAATTTAATTAAAAATCATTTCCAAATCCACTGCACATCTTCTTGATTCTTATCTAAGACGGTTTTAATTTTCTCGCATAATTATATATCGATTTTCTTTATTTTCTTGTTTCTTAAATTTTAGCATAAGTGACAGTAGCTTATTAAGTTTGCTTTAATCACAAAATGTTACGTAGATTTTCTCCTGGGTAATAACGTAACTTTATAGATAATTTGATGAGTTTGATCCCTAAGGTAATTATCAAACTTTTCTGGTTTTACGTGAAGAACTCTACTTTAAAAGTGCACAAATCACAAATTGGACAACGCTAGTAGATATATGAAAAATTAGTTGGTAAATTTTGTATTTCTTTTACTATGTACGCAACATTGTAATGAAAAATGGTATTGTTTCAAAAGCAATTTAAAGACTACTGCTGGTACACTAACAGTCAAAGGTGACAGATGGAATTTCGCGTGGAATGTGCCGATTAAGGAGAAATCGCTATTCGATAAGAGCCAGAGGGGAATTTCTCACATAACTGCGCGGTAGAAATTAGATAAATAAAAGCCATTTGGGAATTGGTAATGCTCGTAAGTCGACGAATGCCAAAGCAGTGCGTAAAATGAAAACACGTGCGATTCACGATACTATCATTTAACTGGCGCCCCACTGGAGGATATCCAGGCTCGTTTGTAGCGGAAGTTTGCAACGAGAAGTTTAATTCGAACCACACGTCGTCTAGAGAGCGTCCTGCTCATTGCCACTTGGTGCGTGAAATCATTTACGTAAGTTGTACGTGGCCTTTGGTACTTTATGCGATGAAACTCACTTTACCCCACACCCTCCATATTCCAGATATGGTATATACGCACTCCTCCCCAATATTTTGACAAAAGCCTCTTTGTACGTTCCCGTTTATAATCCGCAAAAATTCCAAATCCCTCTTTAACATCAACTTCATACTTGATTATATTATTATCAAAATTGAGTGAAACCTGTACGAGTTCTGCCAATAGTTTCAGCTATCCTGCAACAAAATAACGCGATAATAATTCCATCGGTGAGAGCGTGAATGCATATTCGCCACACGGTCTTTAATCTTCCCGAATGAAATTTGCAAATTAGACGAAAATTACATTTCAAGCGCGCGGCTACACGATTACGCTATAAGCAGATCCTCTGCGAAACTAAGTAATCCTAGAAGCCATTTAACAAGCTTGTTACTTCATCAACGTATCCTCCAAAGCAAGCTAAAAACCGAACCTCCGTGTCTTTTCCATCGAAATCCACTCGTCATTTGATCATGGAATATAATCTTCCAGGATTTATATGTTTTCCACCGCAGGAAATCTAAATCAGAATCTGTTTACTCTCGTATTACTCCACGGATTTCGATATTTATATAATATGGGATAAAACCGAAACAAAAAAAAAGAATTAGTGAAAGAGAGAAAAAGAGAAAGAGTTTGAGCGGTGATTTATTTTTCCCAAACGATACACACAGAGCAGATCTCTACTATCGGGATGGGGCGTGGTTTGTTCGATATGTCGATAAATTCGCGTGTAATCTGTTTTAATGTTTCACAAAGGAATATCGTTATCAGTGAAATAAGTTGGGCGACATTGGAAAGTCAATATTTTATCTGGTGCGCGGCTGCTGCATATAAGTGCGACTGGGGAAATATATCACCCATTCGGGCAGAAAGGAACGCTGAAAACTGAGATAGCGAGCTTCTGCCGCATCAGAATTCAGCTGTTGTCGAGCATAGGTTTCCTCTCCTTTATGTGTAGATCGAAAGACGGACCAAACGCAACAAATGGAAAAATCGAGGAAAATTGTGTAGCTACATTCAGTTTGATTCAGTAGACCGTTAAGGATATGGGAGAAAAAAATATCCTATAAGAATCTCACGCCCTCTCATTTTGCAGCATCAAAAAACGTAAACGATCCAACGTGTCCAAACGTTAATCAAAAATCGCTCTGTTAACTTTTTTCTTATTTTCATGTTTTACCTTCTCTCAATGATAATAGCAGAACTTCATCACGTTTATAAAGGGTTTTTCGATTGTTTATGAAAATGATACGACGTCGTTTAATGCTTAAAGCTAGTCGAGAGAATCGCGAGAGAGCAAGAGCAAGAGAGAGAAAGAGAACAGGTTGAAATTTCGGAGAAACTCGTAAATGGTAACTGAACGAAGGTTCGATCGTTAGCGAAACGTAAAAGGGGGGTGGCCAAACGCGAACTTGTTAATTGCTGGTATAAACAGGGCAGTTTCCTGCTTGGCGCCAGGAACTTGAAATCGCCAGTCGTCGAAATTCTCCTACGCGATTCCGGTTTTATAACGCCAATACCCTTTTACAGCCCACCATAATGAACTCCAATCGACAGGGTATCGAGCGACTTGGGTATTTCTCCATGGCTCACGGACTCCTTCCACCATGTTACAAAAATTCCAATCACAATTCTCATCCAGTATTTTTCATCCGGCTTCTCGCCATCTCCTTGAAAAATTTATCCCGCACCAGAGCTAAATATTTCTACCAAAAATTTCTCCACGTCTCACCCTAAGAATGAAACTTTTTTATTGACAACGGTTGACCCACAAAAAACAAGCTTCGATTGTAAAAAAAGGGCGGCAAGTACATAAGTCGTATCTAGCATGATTAATATATAGTAATATAAAATATTTTAATTAAAAAAAATGGTGAAATCCAAATGTTAGGCAAGTATAAATTTTTACCATGGCGAAAATTGAAATTTCGAAAAAAGTAAATAGTAATACAAAAATTACTTGCCGGACCCGTTGTATGCTATCGTATTAAATAGCCACATTTTTAACTTACGAGAAGCAACGCCTATATTGCAAGATAGCGACTTACACATGAATATTACGGGCCCGGCAAGTAATTTTTGTATTACTATTTACTTTTTTCGAAATTTCAATTTTCGCCATGGTAAAAATTTATACTTGCCTAACATTTGGATTTCACTATCCTTTTTAATTAAAATATTTTATATTACTATATATTAATCATGCTTAGATACGACTTATGCACTTGCCGTCCTTTTTTTACAAGCAAGGCTTGTTTTTTGTGGGATATCATCATCCTTATTATATAATACCTATGTTACAATTATCGTAATGTAACATTAACATTAATTCAATGTCAAAAATCATGTCTAGTACGAATTTTACATTATACCAATGAACTGAATACGTAAAACTAAACACTCCGATGTTTGATATTATGTCCTGTTGATCATTGCATTTTATTATAAATAATGAACCAGGTGATAAATTAATGTCTCAGGGGTAACTGTAATAATGTCAATTTGTATAGCTTCATACAAGGAGGTACTTATATTAACGATTTAAACCTGAGTTGATGCCAAAGAATGATATAGATTGATGTCCGTTGTGATTGTTCTAAGGTTTGGTAACATTAAATAATTAACAGTGGACATTAATACGACGTAACTATATTTTTAAATCTACGTAAGGAAATCAATTAATGTGGATGTTACTATAATCACTTTAACATCAAATAATGAACAGTAAAATATTCCGACTATGACGGAGAGCATCGGTTGAAAAATAATGTTAAGGGCCTTGTTATAGTGCTATATATTTATTCAAAAATTGGCTATGTACAACATAATTTATAATTTCATCAGCTGTTATTGTGCAGTCTAAATTTAAATAAATCCCTCTGGATCGGACGTCGGTTATTATTGCACTCCACATCTGATCCCTCTGAAATGAATATTTTATTTTGTTATTGTTTAAATTTTAACGCGCGATTTCGGGGGAGAGGTTTTCTTCAATAAAATAAGCACAACAAGATTATTAATAAATTTCTCGTCTATAATTTCAAAATCTTCTCTAGGTGCTTATCTACAAATTCTACCAATAACTATTTACACTGGCTTCGACGCCAGGGCCTCTCCCGACAGCCTATGCAGGAAATAACACAATAGGCCATCGTATCGCAGAAATCACAAATAATGCTCTCAAATTACGGCGCTGCTACTTGTGCTCTCGGCGCATTCGGTTTATTCTAATTTATTTCTTTATCAAAAGTCTAAGGCGCTAAGCCCACTATGGGCCAACCGAATGGCCTTCTATACCCGCGTAGCACTTTTCGCCGTTTTTCCCGGCTTTCCCGTGATTCTATATCTCTTTTCAGGGTCGCCCGAGTGCCGAACCCTATGTTAGCCGAATTTTCTTTCTATAGCGACCGCACTTACAAACTATGTGTCTCCTCCCGGCAATGACACACACCGGGCCGGAGACTGCCCCACGATAGTAATTGTGCTCGCCTACCTTATCTCTACCAGGCAAATTTTTCCCTTCAAATTTGGGTCCTCGGTGCCTTTTTGGACGCTCGGGATTCCTTGTCCAGCGCTTTTCTAATTTTCCTTGCACTTTTTGCTCGGTCCTGGTGCTTAGCACCTGACACCGGTGACGGTCTATTAGGCAGTGCGTGCCTCGCAGCGTGCTCGCGACAGCGCTGCGGTCGGCACGAAAGCTCTCGCGACTAGACCAATCGTGCGATAGGCGCGAAAATTCAGAATTCTTAACGTGACAGGTGCAACATGGATCTACCACGTTACACAATTATGAATTTAACTTATTAATTGAGTATATCCGTGTAATAACTCGTTAAATGTTCGGAATCACGTAAAATTATTGAACTCTTTTCACAGATATCACAAATGGAGCCTTAGGGTACGTTAATGTTGGAGTTGCGAGCAACGACAGGGCGACGATGGGAATGAATCGAAACAAATTCCAATATATTCTAATTGGAAGCGTTTTCCTCACCGCTCGAAACCCATGATAAACATGCTCTTAATTTAATGTTGGATAGAGTATTGAAAGTCATATGTAGTTCAACTTAGAGTTTTAAATTGCAATCCCCATTTTTTGTTAATGTGTTTGTACCTCATTTGAAAAGCTTCTCGACCGAAGCCTTCAATTTTTTTATTTCATCCAGCCGTTTACAATAACTATTGATTTAAAAATATACATAAATTAGCAAGTTTATGAATGTATGAGTAGAGGTCACGCACTTCTTTAGCCAAACTTACTTTAACATGCAATTTCAAATCGAATTATCACGAAATTGACTGGAGGATGAAACAAATAAAAATAGGTGTTTAAAAAGATTAGAGATAAGCTATTCGCTGTGTGCATTCAAACACTAATATAATAAAGTGAAAATATGTAACTGTATACGTATACGAAAAATTTCCACCAAAAATGACCAAATTTACCGATAGGTAACGCTGATAATATTCACATGCAGTTACACACTCTTACTTTATTATATTAGTGTTTGAATGCACAGAGTGAATACGAATATGCTATAAATAACAGGGGGTTCCTTTTAAAAAACTTTAGGTTTCGTTTATACGACCTCAAATACTCCGACCAAGCTTAAGCCTAGGACACAAATTGACAAATTTTTAAAAATATTTGTACAAGTTTTTGCAGATTTTCTTTTAAAATTATTAATTTGATAGATATTCCACAGTTCTAGAACTGTTAAGCCACCCTGTACATTTGTACAATAATTCATCTTGATTCCAAACATTTAATAAATTATTGCGCAGACACTCAATTGTACATATCAGCAGTAGAGGACGATAGAAAACAAAACCCACAAAGCACCAAATGTTTTAAAGACATCTTTTAGGTGTCATTTAGTCAATTAGATGACTAAAAGATGTCTATAAGATCACTATTAGTCAAGTGTGCTGTATGGGAAGCTGGAGATTTATACTGACCGTAAATGTTTTAAAGTTTCCACAAAGTATCAAACTGTGCTTAGCTCTCGTCAACGCTGTACATATTCTTTGTCGATTCGATAAAAATTCGATTCCGCTACTTCTGGTGCAAGATATTATAATGACATCTCGTTCTTGCCCTTGAAAACTATCAATAGTATTCACATCGATCATAAGCTTTTTTTTAAGAATCTCATCTAGTTTAGAGAGCCTATGGAAAAATTAAACAATTTAAATGTTGTCGTTCTCCAAATGTGAAGTATGTCTGTTTTGTCATCAGCCGAAACACTTACTTTTCTTGTATCTTATTTTGTACAAGGCGTCTTTGATTATTGTAAGACGTAAGAATACCAACTGAAATCTTAGATTCAATCTTTGGTAGGTCTTTGTGTAGGTACATAACATAAATTAAATTTGCTATAAACTCAGATTCATTTGTATTTGAGAATTTATCATTATCTTGTAAAGAATCCAAATTTAAGACTCGGTATGCACAATATGGGAATTCATAATTTGTTTCCATAGAATTTTTAAGTTTTCCGCCATAGAAGAATTTATTTGGCCAATAGGATATAGCATCATCCATTCTGTACTGTGTATCTAGCATTATTATTGGATTATCTTTCTCACCTTCAAAAGCATTTTGTACTCTTGCGAATAACGATTTGTCTAGTCCTAATAATTTTGCTTGCTGCAAAGGTACACAATTATTAATACTTTGTCATTATTGGCAACAATATAGTATAAATAATACTATGCAAAATTAATTACTTGACTTAAGTCAGTAGGTGGTAATTGATTTGGATCCCCAACCAGAATTAGAGTATTTATGCCTAACATTAAAGGAATTAGCGTTTCCGCGCGCGCTTCGCAGCTCTGAGTAGCCTCATCCACAATGCATACGGGTAATTTTCCTTTGTTCCCACTGCAAGTTAAACAGAATGAAAAGTCGTACATTAATATCGATGGAAACAAATGAGGTAGTGATTTGATGAAAATTAGTAAAAGCAAAATATTCTTACCTAAAAATCGATTCCACCTGATTGGTGTAGCAGGAAGACAGTGTGCATGTAATAATGTCTGCGCCTAATATTATATTATTTTCCGAGGCACGTTGTAGCGTATTCATTTCTCTCAAGGTCATATGATTCAGTTCTTTGTACTTTTCTAGCAAACTCAATCGAGCGACCATAATATCCAACTTCATTTTAATATTCTTTTTATACGATTCATTAATGTTTTGAATACTGGCCAGTTCTATACTAAGTGCATTAATACTTGCCTGTTACGTTAACTTTTCCGACTCAATAGACTCGATAGGTACGTTATTTGTATAAACGGATTTCATCTGTCTAATATCTCGTTTTGCAAGCTCTGTTACAGATATATCTCTTACTAATGGATGCATCATTTCTAAACGTCCAATACGAACCATCTTGAAACATTTCAGAGCTTGATTCTCAAAAAGTGATGTAATCTTTAAAGTCTCAATACTATCTCATCGATAGCTGCATTGGATGAGGTACAAACTAGTATTCTAAATGTAGATGAATTGGTTTTGCATCTGTTCTCTTCATAAAGAATTTGAGCTATTGTATTGACTATAACTTTGGACTTTCCGGTTCCTGGGGGTCCTTGAATAAGACAAATTTTTGCCTAGTTGTTAACGACAGTCTCGGTAACCCTCACAACAGCTTCCATTTGCTTTTTATTCAATTTCTCCTGGGTTACAAGATTTAACTTTTCTTTATCAGTTACGATTGGCAATTGATACATTTCCACCTTTGGGTCTAAAATTGCAGAAGAAAACGGAGAGATTGGCAAATATTGCAATTCATAAATTTATTTAGTGTCATTTTGTATTTGAGGTAGAATTAAATGAAGAGAGGAAGAGTAGAAAAAAAAATTAAACCGAAACGTGTATAGGTTTCTTCGGTGAAAAACACAGTCCGTGATCCAGGACAAAGTTTTCCTTTTAATCCATATCACGTGTTCACGCTTTGATTCGCCATTTACGCCGCATAGTTATTAAAGCAAACTTTGGGCTACCCTCCTCCAACCTCCTCCCGTTTTTCGGTCCCACCTTCGCACCCCGTCCTTCTTTCTCGTCACCTTAACGTCGCTTCTTCGGTGTCTCCAAACTTTCGAACGTCTCACGTAGACCGTAAAATCTGTCTGCGAGGAAAATTTCGAATAATTCGCCCTGCGATCCGATGGGAAACAGCATTCTCGTCGCACGCAAGTCTTGTCGAAAACCTTGCCCCTCGCACTTGAAAATAGAAACTTGATGAAATACAACGAAATTTCCACGCTAACTTCATAGTAAGTCGATAAGTAGGTTTTCCACGATGAAAAATTAGCATTCATTTGTTTCCAGAAATTTCCTCGAGTACTTTACACGAATTTATCCGCTTGGGTGATTTATCATTGGCTCGGTTACAATAAAGAAAGAGATAAAAGAAAATATAAACCGGTGCGAGTGGAGAAAATGGGTGATTTCCGGTGGAAATGATCGACTATACTTCCGGTGACAGGGGGAGAAGCATCTGAATCATTCTCGGATGTATCGAAAAACGAGAGGAAAACGTCTCGTCATGTGCGGGACGTTTTTATCGAAAGCTCCGCCATTTTGCCAAGCGCGTCTGTTGGCGTATATCCGAAGGTGAAAGTTTTACGAGGGTGGTCGAGGAAAATTACGAAAAAAAAAACGAGAAGAGGGGGTAAAAGAAGACGAGCGGATTTTGTCTCTCTCTTTCAAAGTTCCAGACGCAACCGCAATTACTGCTCTCCGTGCAACTCTCCCACTTTCCTTTTCTTCGCCCCCGGGCCGTTTCGCGAAAAGAAACAAAGTTTACTCGTTTCTCGGATCCAACGGATTAGAGAGATTTCCGCGGAGTCGAAAACTTGATTACTGGTGGTTTGCAAGGGTTACGGGGTCCGGGGAGACACGCTATTCGATCATCGCAAAGCAGGGCTCGGGTAAAATTCATTTTATTTTACTTTGACTTTCTTTCAATCAGAAGAGCGAAAAATTTCTTGCTTATGAACGAGTGAAATAATTGAAAATGAAAAAGAACTTAAGTGAAATGTTACGATCGTTTTGTGGATTACAGAGATGCGGTATCCGGAAGGAAGGATAGTCGATCATCGGTCCCACGGGAATCCGGTTCCTGCACGACACGTCCTGACTCGGACCGGTTATGAGATAACCCAACTTCTATTCTCCCGACTCCGTCCGTTTTATTCGCCTTTATCGGTCGACGACGGAATTGGCCCGATTGGTCCATTGTCCTTACGACTTTGCAAACATTTCCTCTATATTCAACAGGAAATTCCTTTAGTCCGGGATATGACTTAATCCTTGATATTCCGATAATTCAGAGACGCTACGAACGTATATACATATAGTCGAAGCACCATAGATATTTCTCCGAAATTAAGCGATGGAATAAAAAACGAGTAGCTTTGTACGTATATACTATATATATATATGCACTAGGAGTAGCCAACATGGCAAGCTGCAGGAAATAAGCGTCGAACGTTGAGCATCGAAATATTTAATGGAATTCTTATCTCGAGCAGGCACGCATTCATGTTTGAGTTAAACGCGGCTTAGTCGGTGAAAAGGTAAAAAGAGAGACCGAGCGGGTAACAGTTGTTCCATTAAAACGATTTGGTACTCGAGTACCCCGGTGACTCAGCAGAACTGGCGTGGAGTGCACTCGAGAGGCTCGGGCTGTGTAATTAATTCGCCGTGAAATGCTACATTAATTCGTAATGGGCCATGTGTCCTGAATGCCAGGTACCCTACTCGTTTGCAAGTGGATAAGTATATGTATATGCACGCCGCCATTAATTGTTTCTTGCCCCGAATGTGCCGCGAACTTGTTACGAATCGCCCATAGAGATTTTTCTACTACTACCCCCATTTCTTTTTCTTCTCTTTTCTTCTTTGCCTCATTCTTTTCATTCCTTCTGCCCCCACCCCCCCTCAGCCTCCGGCTACCTTATTTATTCTCCCATCACAATTATTCGAGACTAATTGTCCATTCAAACTCTCTATACCTATTCATATATTATATACATAGACTCCCCATCCAATTACAATCATGCTAAAACATTTATCGAACACACTTCGACAAAAATGTTGTCCACTCTTCTCAGCGCGAAATTCCCTCGTAAATTAATCATTCGTCACGCGAGTGATAATTTCTAATTTTTCAAACGCGATCATACAGCGTAGAGCGCGAGCGGCGACCCGTGGTGGTCAGCAAACGGGATTATTGTGTTTCGGACGATAAACGACCATTTGTCGCGGCCTGTCAGCCATTGCCACTTCGAGTTCGATTAATCGAGCAAGTCGATTCGACCGCTATTCTCCTCCGCGTTTGCTTGCACCAATTCGTTGAAACTCCGAACTAAATTCCGATTTAAACGATTTGCTTCGCGTTCGCGTTTACCAAATCTTATCAAGTACAATGTTGTTGAAAAAAAAAATCTAATGACGTCAATCGGCATAACGTTTTCGGTTTGTTTAAATATACACGAAGGGAAATCGCAAGATTGAGGCAATCCGACGGAATATAAATTTGGCGATGCGATCGAGGATTGGATTGATTTCGAGGCGAATGAATTAATAGGGCATGCAGGATTTTTGACACGGGAATAATTAAATGGGAGATGAATAGGTGTTATCTGCGAAATTGTTTTTCCCTTATCTCGATCTCGCAGGATGAAGTTGGGGCGGGGTATTATAGGAGGAGCGAGAGTGGATCGTGGCGATTTCTGTGTATGACTGTACAGAGCGGAGGAGGCGCGGGGTGACAACGTAGTTTCCCATGTTTTATGGTCAGTTCCGAGCGCCATGGTATCTGATTGCGTCATAAATCGAAGGAGAAACGGGGCGAGGGTCGCTGGACGCGCGATACACACACGGCCTGCGAGATTTCACCGACCGAAATTTAGCGGTCGCGACCATTCTGCCGTAAAAAAAGCATCTAGCACGTAGCACCCGAAGCATTTCGCACTGATGTTTCCATTTTACCCTCGCTTTATGGTTTCTACGCTGCGTTCGCGCGGAATGAAAGGAACCGTGGATTTAACGGGTACTTGTGAGAGAAATTGCTTCTAGCCAAAAGCCATTCTTATAATCTTCCAAATCTTCTAAATCCTCTGCTACCTTTCGACCAAAAAATCATCAAACTCGATCCTCCGCACGACTTCTCGGAGGCTTCAACTTGCCGTACGTATAATTATTTATAGCCTGTGTAAAAGCATTGCTTTCCTTGAAATATTATTTCACGGAATTGAGATGGGAGGCTAAATGAAAACGATTGGGAGGGTGGGAAGCTGGAAAAATGGAAAATTGAATAAATCAGGCAGGTTCGTTAAATAAATAAATTCAACGGTGATTGTTATCAGTTTGTCAGGCTGGTATACTATAGGCTGGGAAAGCCTTGGCGCGTTAATCGAAAATGAAAAGTCAGTCTAACGCCTCGTTCATCCACTGCCGATAAATCGATTTCCGACCGAGAGCGCCGCGTTACAGCGATCGTTCCTCATTCGTAACTGCGTTCCAGACTCAGTTTATGGATTTTCACTTGGCCGGGGGCCATACACTGACTCACGCTAAACGAATTAAAAGCTTCTCGTCATGAAACTGCGGCATGAATTTTGTCAACGCTGTTAAAACGGCGCGGGGACGCCGACAAATGCTGAAAAATTTTCCGTCCAGCAATAATTTAATGCCAGATTCGATTCAACGACGTACAAATATGTATATACTACCTCGACTGCTAAAAGGAACATATTAACCCTAATAATTCCACTTACTCGCTACATTAATTTCATTTAACTGGAAAAGAATGGAAGAAGCTGTCGGTGTAAGTTATAGTCCAGCAAAAAATTGTTCCTGTAATAAAACTAAACTGTATACCTAGCTACTGCAAACTAATTTAGTGGATTGATAAAGATAATTAATGCACTGCTTCATATTTAGTGAAATAAATTAACTGGATAATTTAATGTGGTAATTCAAGGCAGGATGCGAAGGAGCAAATAAGATTCTTGGCGATATAGTAAAATTTATCAGATTCCAGGGTGGCTGTTTCACGTCGATTTTACGATATTTGGTTTTGCCGGGGATCATTTGATTCACTTTATATGCACGATGCCCATGGCCATTGCATTCCACCTAGCGCCAAGTAATTTCACCTGCGCAAGCTTACCTCTGCTAGACACGTACGCCAGGCACTGGCTGGGAAATGTTTATGATGGTGCTTGGCGGCAGAGTGTCCAGGAGAAAATATTAAGTGGATCAGAGCTATGGGGAATTTTTTTGGAGGAATAACCGCAAAAGCGTTCATATCCAGCGTCGATCGTGGCTTTGCGTGCGCGTGTATCGCGTGACTACGTCATTAACGAGTTCAACGAAGAAAAAGCCAAGTGTTCGAGGGGGGTCTTGCCATCACCTAACTATACTCACCATCTCTCCTTCTCTTTTTGTTTACGCCTTATACTTCCACATCCACGATGATTTGCCACGAGGTTTACTCTTCTATTTATTCTGAAACGTCGCTTTATACACAGAATCATGAAAAGTTGTTGCAAAACTATTTTATTTCTCAGAAAATTATCCTCTGTAATATCAAGCTTATGACTCTCGACAATAGCATTGCAATTTCGCACGTACAAATTTCATGCACGGCGGTTCATTAGAGTACCTCCTAAGTTTTGCTTTTCAAAGCTGATAGAGGGCTGAAACAGAGGTAGGACGGAACTATGTAATTTCGCGCCTGGCTAAACGCGGTCTAACAAAGGTGAAAAGCGTTGTTTCCTGAACCTCTGCGATTTATCTCCCTCTTCTTTCGCTCTTTCCACCTTCAATTTTCCCTTCTCCATCCTCTTAAATATTTTCTTTTATACTAATTACACCGAGATATGCGCGCCTTGCGATAACCATTCATGAGAGGAATTATAATTATATATGCTACAGCTTGAAGATTTTGCTGATGTGTACTTCCCGAAGAAATGATTGCAGCAATGATTCTCATGTGGATTGTGTCATTGACAATTGAGTCGAAACGAGTTTTCCAAAGGATGCCTCGGCCGTTTATAGGCTACTTATTGGTTCAAGCAGGTTACTTTCTTAATTCGTTTTCTAGTAGTTCTCGAGATAGAAGCGAGAAGAGTGTACCGTAGAGGCAGGATAGTCATAGGTTCCCGCGGGACCGATGACGAAGGCAAATTCCCGAAGAGATTCTCAAGAAACGATCCTAATTCCCTCGGGGGCCCCTTCCAAGGCGAATTGAACGATAAAACGACTGCAGTAAGAGAGAGAGAGAGAGAGAGAGAGAGAGAGTCTGAATGAATAGGGGAGACGGACCAGCTAGCAATCGCGTGGCCAGACAAACTGTATCTATTACAGATCACCTGAACGTAAGCCCTCATTCGCTCTATACTGTTCTTTCCCTCCCATACTCGACTCTCCCAAAATTATGACGAATAATTTACCATATTTCACATGCTTTATTATAACGAGATGTAAATAGTTGATTGTGAAGTAAATAAGGACCAATTGTGAGCTATTTAAAAGGTTGAGAAAAATTAATGGAACGCGCGAAACTCGAAGCTGCTCGATTTCTCATCGAGTTGGTTTTAATTGAATTTGCCAGAAGAGTTTGGACGGTATCGGCAAGTAGGTAAGCAGTGTTGATGCAGAAACGCGAGGATTTTATTTTTGCATTACCAATTCGTCTCGGACTCTCGAAGATTCCACGCCGAGTTGCTCGATCCTCCTCCTGTTACTGCTCCTCCTACTGCAACTACTCGAGTCTCACTCTCCATCCCTTTCCATCTTTCCCCCTTTTTTCTGTTTTTCCTCCATTCTTCAATCGAGACACAAGACGGCTATCTGCGGACCTTCGAGTATTTATAATTAAAGCTTCGCTAACGAGAATCCATTCGCCATGAGATAACGAGGATTTCGATTTAACGGATCCAGGGGGAATGCTCGGGAGTGAGATGATGCGAGACAGAGAATAAAAGAGTAGATGCAATGGGAGAGAGAGAAAGTGGATAGGATGAAATCTTAGGTGAAAATAGAAACATCAGACCGAAGAGTGGATGGATGAACGTTTAAAGCTCTGCAGTATGGAAATGTGGAAGTACTGCTGAATACTTTATGAATCTGAAAAAACAAAGACTATAGCACTGCTATGCAGGAAAACGTATTACACTCCTCGAATATGTATGCTCATGTTTTAGAACGTGACAAATGTCTGAGCGATTATGTCAGTGAGGGAGGAGAAGAGATATTATGCAGGAATATAATTATCCAAAGAGAAACAAAAAAAAAGAAGATTCTCATCATCGTCCCTATACGTGCTCAGCCAAGTCTCCATTGAGATATGATAATGCATTTAGAAATAAAAGGGAAGAAGAGCTCGTGCATCAGCTTGCATTTATACCTAGGTACAATGATCGATTTTCAAATGAAGAAATTAATAAATAAATAATACGAGGAACTGGTATGAAGGAAGGAAGATAAAAGCGTGTAGCGTGGAAGCAAGTATGGGTAATAAGTATAAGATGTGGTGTCAGAATAAATGATGACGAGAAGAAAAGGTGGTTGGAAAAAAGGGAACTAGGAAAGACCGGCAGCTCCCCATCTCGAGTCTCGATTGGTTGGTTAATATTTTATTCAGGGCGGAGTCCGATTTGCATAGGAAGTGATACTCTCTCTTTCTCTCTCGTATGCATACTATACGCTTTCACCTCCCTCCTGACTCCTCGCCGCTTTACACCGGGTTTTATTTCACTTTTTACAGACGCATCACAGCCAAGGATGCATGCAGCAAACATCGGAGCACAAACGGAAGTAACATTGTCCTTCTCGTAGAGAATTCTTTTGCATTCTTGAGATTCTCCTTCCTCTCATCCGACAAATGAAATCCTTTCGTTACTTATGCATTTTATTTCCGTTATTCCCAATGTGGAAAATCTTATCGATGCAACCATTTTCCATCCTTTACACCATTTCTATACAGCTCAATTTTCTTTTCTTATTTATACTTCTATATACCTTCCATATCCCATTGAACACCTTTTCCACTGATTTCTTTCATCCATTTTTTTATTATCACTATCCCCTCCCCCCCCCCTCTGCAACTTATCCACAGGAAAAATTTACAGTCTTTATTTCCTAACCATCGGGCGTTAAAAGATAAATGGGTCGGAAAAATGCTTATGGCTCTAAAATAAATTCCTATATTAGGGAGTCGTATGCTAATGCTTCCTGCCAATTTTTCAGACTTTTTTCCTGCAGCTCTTGCAAAAGTCCATCGGCTCGTCTATTTTCTATGCCATGCAATATCGACACTCCCCGGTTATATACGCGCTTATCTATCTATCGATCAGTTTCTGTCTTGAAGGAAAAATTGTAGTCATGATGTCAAGTGTACATTATGAATATAGTCGTTGGGCCGATGTGGAAGGAATAGGGTGGGGAAAATGTGAGTGAGGAGCTACGAGGGACTATTGCGTGCAGGTTGCAAAAGCGTGCAGAACAGTAGTCTGCTGTGTGATCACGAATTCAGACCTAGGGGCAGTTTCTACCTGGAACTAGTCATTTTCTACGTAAGAGAGCCCCCTGGCTACATCGTCATGAAAGTCTCACGTTCTTTTTTGACATTTCTCGGGGCTACTCGTTTATTGCGAAAGCGCAAAAAAAAGAACCAAAGAAATGGTTTAAGAAGCGGAACAGAAAAGATAATCTACAGATTTACCGAATCAACAAACCTAAATTGTTATGTAGCGCGATAAATGATAAATAAAAAATACTATCGAGGTGTTTACGGGATTTAAAAAAATCGAGTGAAAGTTGGATCTGGTCAAATAACATTAACTTAAGCACCGGGTGCCTTATTAATAAATCGAGAGCGAGAGGTCACACATAAAAAAGCGTTGGGATGGGATTGATGGTGAAATAAATCGGTCGGTAGCAAATGGTGAAACGAGGAGCGTAAAGTGGCCGGGGAAAGAACAAAAATGCAATTTAGTGCTCAGGCGGCTTGTAATCGAAGGCTAATTAATCGCTTCCCGGTAACGCGGAGACGTGGACGGAGAAAAAAGGCGAAAGGGCCGGGGAAGTGGGGAGAGTGTGGAGAGCAATCGGCGCTGCAGGCCTTAAATTTATTGTAAACTCGCAGACCAGCGAGACGGGGCGTAATCTGATCACGCGCGGTACGCAGTAACGCGGCCGCAAATACTCCTCGTCACGTACCGAAGCTTAAGGCAGGATACACAGGATCCGTCCTCCTGCAGGATATGTCACAGGAGCATCATGTTCGATCCCACCTGCCTCCTCTAAAAATCTACCCTTTTCATACATGCATATTCATAAACTCGACGATTGACGCTCCAAAATCATCCAACCATTTTTACCGCGAAACAACTATCAACGATATTTTTTATTCCAACGTCACAATGGTGGACCCACCGTTTACAATCGTATCTGTTTTTCTCGGTAATGAAAATCCGCATAAAAATAGAATTGAAAGTAGGCTTCGGTCATCGGTATAATAAATGAGGCGAGAAAATTGAATTATAAGGAAACTAGATTTCAGTAGTGAAATTATGGAGAATTAAAGTAAGAATGGTGGAATGGAGCTCTTTCAGCATCGATTGAATTGAAATTAATCGATAAAACGGTCTTGGAGGAAAAACTCTGTGCTTCAAATTGGCGAATAAAATTCTTTTGCAATTCAAATGTGAGACGAGCGAGAAAACTGTAAAAGTAAATTGAGGTAAAAAAGTGTGATGGGTGTGGGAAGGCGAGGAGGGGGTAAGGGGTAGGTAGGGAAGCCAATGCTGGAATGAGGGGGACAACTTGTTAATCACCGCTGCTAGTCACGTTTCTATCCTACCTGACCATCGAGACACGACTATATGAAGTGATTGCTTCTTCGTGTCAAGTCTCGGGGGGGTTGAGTAACAAAAACTTGTGTACTCTCCAAGTTTACTGCCTCTCCCTATACTTTTCTTTCCCATCAAAATACTATTCTTCGTAATTTTTCTTTATTCTCGTCCAACTGCTCCTTTTCTTATAGCAAAATATCAAATTTAACTACTAGTATTCTTCGAATGAAATTTTTGTGTCGGTGAATTGAAGAGGAAACAAGAGAAGGGGGAGGAGAATTGCGAGAGACGTAATATTTGTTACAAATTTAAGTCAAGTACATATAGAGATAAATAATGGAATAATTGGATATATTAGATTATATCTAGCAAATCCTTGGGTGGATATGAGAGAAAAGAGCTCTTGCACGTTTTGATCCTTTCTAGGCTCGTCCTTTTCTACTTAGAGTGGCTTGTCCTGGCTTGTTGGCCCTCTTCCCGCTGGCTTGTCTTGCGAGTAAGTAGTACCCTGGTACACGCGGAGTCTTGTCACCGCGCCAGGGCCTGGTTAGGAGACGCTTATCGCGCAGAAGGATCTCACTGACAGCCGCCAATTAAAACATGCTAACGAGCTGCTGATCCCGCGATATCTCCGAGCGAGTCTAATTAAACTCGCGAAGCCTCCACTGCAGAGAAACCGGTATCTCGCGGACCCACCGCTTACCTACTGGGACCACAGAATCTATGAAATCTCTGCTACCCCCTCCTTACTCACATTTCTCTTTTTCATCTCCTCTTCAGCTTAATACGTTACGCGTTTGTCAACTTCGCGTCTAGATTCTTTCCTATCAACATGGAGCAGCTAATTCATAGATTCAATGGCTCAATATAACCAAATCTCTTGCATAATCGTTTCTAAATACTATAATTACACTTATTATTCCGAAGGGTGATTTTTATCGATTTTCTTTCGACAGTTTGCTATCCCTATATTTTTCCCCATCGAATTTTCGGAACTTCCTGATCGTACACCCGTGTATTACCATTGCACATTTGAACGGGGATTCGCGAAGCTTAACGCTTTCCCCGAATAGGGGAAATCCCCTTGCGCTATCTTACATGGTGATTTGTAATTCGTGCCATAACTATCGGAGGGAGGCAAGACTTTTCGTTGCGATATGCATGAGCCTTAGAAGAAGAATAATGATTTTGCACGGAAAGGTTTTTGAGGGTGGTTTGTACATGGAGGGTTAAAAATATGATTTACTCAAAAGTCTATTATTATATATTCATTATTCAAATAATATTTGAGTTTTAAAAATATATTGTATTTAATAATCTTATAGAGAGTTTTCTTAGCAATGTATTGCGTTGCAAGGATGTAAAACTAGTTAGATCCATAAATTATATTTAGTCATTTGGTAAACATGGTAGAGGACTTTAATATATTAGTGTTTTAAGCAGAGCGTGAATATTTCATTTATGAGAATTTGTTTCGCTATCGGTAGCAGTGTTATAGAGGTATATGAAAAGGTATATAAGTCTGGATTATCGATTGGTTCGTATTTTCTTAGTTGGAAAAGCAAATGGTAGCAAAGAGAGGATGGAAGATAAATGAGTGAGAGGTAGAAAAGGATGTCTGGGTAGTATAGTCAGTGCAGTTAGTGGAAACCGAAGGCCAAGCGGTTACTGGGATCCGTATTTGCCGTTGGATTTGGAGCTAAGCCCAGGTTTGCTCAGACAGATGCACCCACTTGCCGCCCTTAATAGCGTGGCTTACCCCCCTCCAGTACCGATCAGTTCCCATATTCGTCCTTGGATTGCTTGCCCTTCGAAGAATGGACTCCCGTCGTTGATTGCTGCGACATAGACTCGATATGGCACATGGGGACACGCCTTCTCTCCTTTATTTCAATCGTCGACCACCCTTGCACACCCCCCTACCTTCACTTCTATCTCATTCTCTCTCTCTCTTTCTCTGTCTCTCTCACTCCCTTTCACCCAGCGCGCGATACTCCAGGATTACATCCTGAATTATTTTTCGAGCCTGATATATACTCGTGTTCCACTAATTGCAAGGAATATTTTAGACCACCCCTCGCTCCATGTTGGATTTCGGACCGCTGGATTTACTCTATATTGTACCGGCCTACATAAGCTAATACAATGTACCTTGAATTAATGTTCTCTCAAAGCTTACTACCACGCATGTGTAAGCAAAAACTAAATTCCATATGATCGATTCAACTTCTATTTCAGGCTCGAGCTTCAATCTCGTATAAAATTCAGTTTTATTCAACAATATATTTATAATAAGGGTGGGTATACAGCTTCTACCGATGTATAATAGCATTTGAATTTGACCTTTTATTTGCAAAGGATGATTGGGTGATTATCGTAGGACTTTCGAGGTTTGCGATTGATTGAATGATTAGCCGTTTGTCATTTCCTCTCATTCATACATGTTTTAGATGAAAATAGAGGAGTGATACGGATCGATTTCCATCGAAATCAGGCCGAAGCACTTTAGTGCAGATTCCCGGGATCCGCCGTCTGTAATCATCTCGTTAAAGGCATATTGTGCGGGTGGAAGCTGCGGGATAAAGTTCTCCTCCCACCTGGTTAGCGGGACATGTAAAACTTAACGCTACCACTCCTCCCCCTCCCCCTGGAGTTGTGCGATGATTACATGGAACACGGATCAGCCGGTGCACATCGGAGTCCTAATCAGCTGGCGCATTGTGAAACTGCGAAATTACAGGCGACGAGGATGACGAGAATGACGACGACGACGACGACGACGACGTTCTGGAAAGGGTACCCTTAATTGCCCCGAGCGCGTTGATGCTTGCGATCACCAATCGTAAACTCCCAGTCTAATTTGCTTAGCTCCGAGATTTCCTGGGAAAATCTCGCATCGACTCCTATCCATCATAGATTTACAGCCTTGCAATTTTATCTATTGTTGCAACGAAATTATCAGTATTTTACTCTCATCTTGTAAAACTTTAAATTACGGGTAGGAACGATATAGGAAACCCACGGGAAATCATTTCGTGGGAAAATATGTAATACATGTTCCAATATTATTTCTGAAACATATATGTACTTAAATTGTTTTGATAGGATAAACATTTTATGTTCAACGAATATATCAATAGCTCTAGTGATTTTTTCTTAAAGAAATTTCTCGTAGTATCTATTATATCATTCAATCATGCAGATTGTTGGAATTCTATCGAATCCTTGAAAGAATGCGAAACTTGAGCCAATTTCAGATCGCAGATGTCGTTTGATTAATTAATGATGCAATATTTCGTAAAGCATTTTTCACTCAACGAGCTAGGGAAAAATACGAGCTGATCCGATAAGAAAGGAAATCATGGAATGAAAATCTCCAACTTGGCAGCATCTGCTGAAAAATCTTGATGGTTTTTCGAGGGAGCCGATAATAAATTTCACTTTGAAACAATTTCCAAGTTTCATCAAGGAGTATACATTATGCCCCGAAGGTAATAAATAACTTGCAAAGCGGGTATCCTTAGTTTTATTATATGACCGTATCGGGTGTTCGATGGATTCCGAGATTGTTTGAGAAAAAGAAAAGGATAGAGAGCTGCAGTATAGATGAGGAAAGATTTGATAATAAGGCAAAAATTTTTAGCTCCTTTTACTTGTCCAAACTTTTCATGCTTTCACTCTATATTTAGCTGTTGTTTTTTACTGTGTATGCCTGCTTGTCATTCATTTAATCTCACGCTTCAAACCGGAATATTTTAGTTATAGAGAATTTTCGCTCTTTCCAACGAACTCTTTGATTTATTTGTACGCATATACTGTAGCGAGCGGTTTTTCGTGTTTTTTTCAGTGCATTGTTTTTCATTTCAGCCACAGCTCAAACCTGCAGAAGAGCGTCGCGTTTGGGAATGGCAAGGTGGATATGACCGGAAGGGAAAGGGATGATGTGTTGTTCGAAAAAACAGACGGTTGCCACTTTGCAGCATCGGGTGCCGCGAAGGTGAGGGTGTAGTCTGTCGATTTTGGGGGTGGAAATAAAAGCATGGTAGAGGCTGGCAGGCTCCTCGAGAGGGTCGTAACGTCAGCTGGTCCTCTTGAGTGAGTTGCGAGGATCCTGGGTCGCGGGCGATCTCAACGAAACTCCAAGGACCCGTAGAGGAGTTTCCTACGAGAGGGATATCTCCGTCGTTCGTAACAGCTGTTGCTACCCGAAAGCACGGCTCTTCGTTTTATTCTCAACTTCTCACGACTGCCAGTCTTCCATCCATTTCCCGCTCCTCCCAGTATCATCCAATATATCTCATCGAACCCTTTTCGATCAGTTTCTCAGATCCGATCATTTAATTCCGCTCCTTTTTACTACTTTCATGCGAATCGACCTTTCAAATTCACTATATATATTCCTTTCGAATCTTTTGGCTTTCTTACCATTTACCTCCCCAATAGGAACCTTTCCTTTAACTTTAACCCACCTTTCATTTCTCTCTTTCAAAAACTTTGACTTTCTTACCTGGATCCTCTCCATAGACAAAAGGCCCAAGACTCCTATATAATTAATCGACGTGTTTTTTAATTCCCTACCCTATTTTCTCAGCAGTGTCATTTCTCATTTAAAAGCCTTCGTTTCTTGCACCATATTTCTTGTTAGTCGCAAAACCAAAGATTAGGCGATTCCTAAGAAGAGTCTGGTGGAGTATTATCAGAGATTTTTCGCGACAGTGGATCATCTAGAATGTTTTTCGTGAAAAACATCGTATATAGAGATAGGGAAGGCACGAGAAAGTTAGGTGAAGCGAGGATCATCGATAACGTAAAAAGTTGGCCGTAGCTAGACAAGTATTTGATCGCCACGTCGGATCTCTAATGAAGACACCCCATCCCATTGTTACGGCGGCAGTATCTCCATTATTTTTGGGCCGTTATTAAAAATCCCGCGTACACGGAGTCGGGACAAAGAATTCGACAGGCATTGTCCCCACATCGTGCGGGACTTTTTGTTCCCCACGCTAAATGTCAATGGATCCACCAACCTTGCAAAACCCTCTACACCTACCCCACCTCTCGCCGTCTCCTCTCCCTGGCGTTTACGTCTCCGACTCATTCTACGGCAGGACTCCCTTTTTGCCCAGGAGAATCAATCGACCAGCCAATCCTTCCTGGTTCGCCAAGACGATGCGACAAAGAACGAGCTGCCATAATACTAGATGAATTGTGCTATAAAAATGATTCTTATAAATAGATATATCTAATTGACTAATAACAATAACCGTTTATTAATTTTTTGTATTCGAATTACGTTATTCAATGAAAAGTAGATTTCAGTGCCTTTAATTTCATATTTTATATTATATACACTCAATTTTCTGGCTCTTTTCAAACTCTTCGTCCTTTCATCCAGTAATCCTTACGTAGGACTCTCTGTTTTGTTGAGAGAAATCAATCGTCCAGACAATCCATCGAGGATTCGTATTCTCTACTCTGATTTTTGAGCCCTCCTCTTGCTGGTTTATGATAAGCCGTCAATGGACTAAAAAGAATTTGCTCGAATCCCCTGCAAAGCCGCGAAGTGATGTGAAAAACTAATTTAAAGCTGATCCACCCCCCTCCCGGCTCTGTCTACTACTTTCCTCCTCTAGCGAGATATTTTTGATAAAGACGAGTTATGGATTCAAAGGAAGATTAAAACAATAGAATTCGAATAAGAATGGACAAGAAGAGAAAATATTTTGATTTTAATTTTAGAATATAGAAATTTGAGTGCACATTTGGTATGACTGGTGTAACGACTGATAATCAACTGTGTCATGTTTACGTCGAAAGGTTTTCGCTGATGAGCAAGTGCTATATGCACTGGCTACCCAGTTCGGAGCCATCGACAACTATCGGAAGCTATCTTTCGTTACAACACTCTGAACTGTCCGCTTCAGTCCACTTCAAATTTTAACCCAATTTTCTACTAATAGCCTCCCTTCCCGATACTTACCACATTTCCATACTTTCATGCTTCCTCCCTTCATTTCATCTGACATAATCCACGCTTGCCTCACACTCATCACATTAAATTTGGTAAATTTATCAATCATTAAGAAATATAAAAGAACCATTTAGTTGAAACATTTGGAATTATAGATTGAAAAATTTACTGCAGGACATTGGAAAGTTGTCGACGAAGGATATTCGTAAAAATTGAGGCAAGAGTAAAGTTTGGATCAGTTCAAAGGTTATGTCAATGGAAAAATATTGCTCGCCATTGAAAAAAGCGCACGAATGCTTGGATGCGCAAACTCGATTAAAACGAGCGTTAAGCGATCGAGGGCTGCGGGGGTGAAAAGCGCACCGCTTAATAGGGTGTGATAGATCGGGTAAATTGCATCGGTGCTAATGGGATTGCACGCGATGGTGCTATAACCATTACGGTGGCCGTAGAGACTGCTATCCATGCACCGGAACCATCCTCATAGAGTAATCATCCCCGCCTCGGCCTCTTCTCACTCGCAAACTAGTTAACCTTTTTCTTACACACCAGTCCTTATAGTTTCAATTTTTATCGCAATTTTGCCATTTTTCCTCTATCCTTTTTGGTAGTACTTACATATTAAAATCCTGTTCACTATCCAACATATTTTCTCATCTTGATTGTCGGTTAACTTTAGAGCAAGCACTCGTTTCATATATCCATATGCATGATTTACCTTATCGAATTTCTTTCCAACTATTTTCAATAAGAAAAGAACATTATCCACAAAAATATAATTATCTTTAAGATAATAAACTTGATTATTAAAATCTTACAAGGAATCAGTTGTATGGAGTCAGGGAACAAATGGTAAATATATATATATTGATATTCCTAAATTAATGCTCTACTTAATGCATTAAATGAATGGTTGCACTGAATGACATTTATATTTTCATTAATTATATTCATATTGGTAAGATTTTACATTATAAATGAGTTAAATGTAGCTATATTCAAATGGTAAATATCCTTCAAGAGACTGGACACTAAAAGCGAAGGGTATATGATTACAGTTTATATAATTAATATATTTATTAATTAAGCCATTAACGCATTTCATGTATTCATAAATACATTCATGTTATAACTGCGTATTGTAATCAATATGCAGACCAATTATGTATTCAGTCCCTATAAATTCTCTAACATGTGATTCAGTGCTACCCATTTATCTAAACAATAAACGTAATTTTATTCTATTTATATAACAAATGATCAGATAATTATAAACTAGCTATTTCATAATATTTATATATAAATGTATATATATTGTTGCTAGTTTTTCGTAACAACCACTGTCAATCAATGAATTAAATTTTTTTGAATGTAAATTTTATGTCCGATTTGCATTTAATTATCGTATGTCATATCGGTCATGCAATTCTATGGAATTTAATTTTGCTTGAGTTTTATTATTAGTTGATATTCATTTCACCATTCACAAATATATATATTTATTATGCCAGTTGAAGCGGTTTGTGAATTTCAACGTTTTAATTGAATTATTTAGTTTTATTCGGGTTGATTTTTAGGTTTAATGGTAAATTGGGGTTTTCTAGGGTTTTTATCAGCGTAATGTGTTATCGGGGATGGCCCTAATGGGGAGTATCAATCAAAGGACGTGTTTTGGTGTCCGAGCGTCTCTCGAAAGCTCGGAACACATTCAACCCTGATGCATTGGCTAAAGCCAATAGCGTAAATGCGTTCTGCTCACGAGTGCAGGCTTGGTTAGTTATAGCAATGTGACGTCTTTAACGGAGAATTGTCCTCATGGTGCATTAGCAGATCAAACGTCATCTGTTCTCACACTGTGGTTTCTCTTTCGAAACAAAGACACGCTTTCTGTACTCATGCCCCTCGATCATTATCGCATTAAATAGCTATGTTATCATAATACCAATCAGCTGCACATAACAGATAGCACAACCCAATTTTCCAGCTATATAAAATATTATCAACTTCCCATAGTTTTGTCGTTCAGAAATATAAGCAGAACTTATAAACGTTAAGTTTAAAGTACAACACTATTTACTAAAATTATTTGACATGTATAGTTTATGTATTGCAGAACGCTACGGGTGGTTGTTGGAGTGATTCTTGCTGTCGCTGGAGAGTTTTCGAAAGCGAAATGATAATTTTCTCGCAAGACAGGCAGTATTCAAGTAAATTGCTGACTGCAACTTGCAAACCAACGTCGAAAGACAAACTCTGGAGCGCGTAAGATGAAAAGTGCCAACTCGACTCGACAGTATGGCTGGGCTAAGAGGGATTCCCGCAACGGCCATAACTCTTTTTCAGTGATATTTGACTTGGCGTTCTGTTCTCTGCGGGCGTGAATACACCAGCCAAATCACCAAGCTCCGAATGTTACGCTTGGCGCCTTGGGCAAACTCCAATTCCGATATGCCGCACAGTTAACTCCCAGAAAAAGTAACTACAATTTCGTCTCTCGTAAAATTCATAGCTGAAAACCTACCTCCCTGTCCATTTCCCGCGATATCCTCTTTCTCCTCTATAAAAAGAAATCAGGAAACACACTCCCATTTCGGCCCAAACACGATTCCAACACGTAAAACCATGAAGGATAAAGCAATTATTTTACTCCCAAGACTGTATCGGAGTAAATAAAATTTAATTATTAAAAATAGATACAATTTTTTGAAACATCAAATTGGAGTAACACTTTTGCTTAATATTATTCTTGTTGGAAGAGTTTTAGAAGAAGCTAGTACTGGAAGGTTAAATGAATGATGCTTGTTTACCAGATATATCAGGGAAATACAAAATAAAATCTATATTCAGTGATTAATATCATTTTCTACCTTGACAATTAAAAACAGGAAAACTGAATTTTAAGCTTAAAAGATATAGGAGTTTGAAGGATATGCCAATTCGTTTAATGAGTTGCTTATGTTAATTGATGAAATTTGAATAAAAACATTGATTTCCATTAGGATAATTAGCATTATAAGAGGAAAATCGCGAGAGAGAGGCATAAATGGTGGCAAGTTACCAATTCAAGAGAAAGGTGGGAAAGCCTGAAGGGTCGTAAAGTGGCTGTCTTTGTTGTTTCTCGGGGGCAGAAGCATCGGAAAAGCTGATTTAACCAGAATCTTCGCGAACCCTTATTCTTAGGCAATGTCCCTTGAAAATCCCTTTTCCACAGGATAGATAAATAAATAACGCGACGGTTTTGGCAAATATTTGTACGTCTCTCATCATACCTGAAGATCTTCTACGTGATGTGTTAACACAAGTACTTGATCTTTTCACGGCTTAAAGAAATAAGATCGTGCCCCGCCTACGTAAATAAAAAGAAGCTATAGTATAACGATTTGTCTTAAGAAATAATCTGCAATCCAAAGGGAGAGGATTTGATATAAGTCCCATTACTAAAATTCGATAAAGTTTCGTCAGTTTTCAAGAAGTTGCTTGATTTAGCGAAGCTTAATTAAATTCCTCGGGGGAGAAAGGAAGGTCCATGATAAAAATCTACGTTTTACACGATTACACGACAGGTATATCGCTGGGCAGTTTGTTACTCGTCGAGTCGTATCTCTGTGGCAAATTGTTGAACAAAGTAAACGAGAAGTGGCGTAACGGAGGTATGTGGACAGTAAAGAGGAAAGACGAGGGAAAGGGTAGGGACAGAAGGCGTAAACGCGAATTATGTCGCATAGAAGAGGGATTACGACGCCTGCTGTGTCTCCACCGACGCACTTAACTTCTCGTGTGGCCACAATCTACGCCGGGTGTTTGTTAATTCACAGCGCGAGACTTCGCAGTAAAGCAACAGAGTCACCGTATACGAAAATGCATGCTCCTCCCGGTATAAAACCGACAGTATAACGAACTGCTTATGAGCCGTTTGCAGTTTCCAACTTAACGCAATATCGTGTTTCTCCTTGCTCCACCACCACCCTCCCATTAATTCCCGCAACAGCCTCCCATTCCAAATTCAATCAAATGCTAATTAACATATTTTTTCGAGCCCTTCCTTGGTTCTTCGATCAATTCGTCAAAATAAATCCGCATGATATTCAATTAATCTTGGGATTTCAACAAATCAGATTTATTTTATTAATTCTTTGCAAGATTTACGTGGAAACTTTTTTCTTGAGGTGGGGCAAATAATAAGCGTGAAGAAATATGACGTGGGTGGAAAAAAGAAGAAACAGGGACTTGAGGGATTAGGGGAGGCCTGCCCGTGCCAGTTCCATTGTCCCATATAGCTGTAAGGGACATTTTCAAATGGCAACCACGTATCCATGCTTCTTGAATCTGTATAACAGAAATAAGAATCTTATCAATTCTTTAAATTATGCTGCAGTTAAAAAATATTTAGCATCACAATAGTCTATAATTTTTAACTTTTAAGAAACTCATTTTAGTACAGAGTGTATTCTGTATAGTATTTTGCCTTTGTCTCGCAAAATGATATCACGCATGGATCGAACTTCGCGGTCTTCCGTACTTCCGTCGTAGATGGGGATGACGTCGTTGATGTCGTGGAGGTCGTCGATACGAGGGAGAGATATCAGGGCTACACGCTTGAACGAGCCCATTGTACTCAGGAACGCGCTGAGGGGACGAAAATGCCCTGAATGGATCGCTGAGTTTTCACCAAAAGAGTTATGAATCCCTGGACCTCCTCGGCCTACCGTGATTTATCCTGCCTTTTACTCTGACTTTTTCCCAATTGAAATTTGCCCCTCCACCATATTGAAGCCATTAGTCAGAAGATCATCGGTCTCTCACCTATTGCCCACTATTAATCACAACAAAAATGTTTCCTCTTTATCCATATGAAAAGCATACAAATATCCTATCTGTATCATGATTCCAGTCTTGAGAGACAAGAAGAAGCGGAAGAATTGAGAAGAGGAAAAAGAAAGACTTGGGAAATTTGAACCGAGTCTTCTCAGTAGTAGGAGTGAATTACGGAAAGCTTTGGGATGAAATTTTTCCTTAGTGCAGTTTTATTAGTCGTGGGCTGAATGGAGTAAACTTGGCTTTATCCGCGAGTACACTTTTGCCATTGGGCATTGTTGGCACGGTTTCCGAAAACTTTGGCCGGCCAACTCCGTGTCAGAGAGAATCTCGCGGATATTACATTGACGTTGCAGATTACCGGACTCGGACGCCGTTTACTCAGTACATATTACGAGAGCCACCCTCGCTTCTCGGCATGTCAAATATTTAACCGAGTTTCAACGCGGAATATCAAATGGGCCGATCGATACGAATCGTCAGGCTTTTCGTAGATTCTCCCTCTCTATTCCTATATTTAACTCGCTATTTCTCTTACAAACATACACAAACTCTTTCGCTCACAATCAGTGCATTCCGTTTGTCGTTACTTTTACTCATCCACCCCCCCCCCCCATCTCCCACTCCTAGCTCCCCTTCCACCGTTTCTTTCGTGTTTTGTGATCTCGCACTAAACCAAATCCCTTTGATCACTGACATCTTTCTCCCAATTCCAACCCGGATAGTTTTGTGCTGCCGCCAATTCTTCCTTACGATCTTACCAATTTTACTCCACCTCACTGGCGATTTCTTCTCATGACTCGACTGGCTTTACTTTGCTTTTTATTTACGAAGATCCCGCGAGGCTTTGGGTCAGACCGCACATCGTTTTCTCGGAAGACCGTTGGAAGCATGTGGTTTTCATCACTTTCCGGCCCTTTCGCCGATCTTAATCCACCGAATGGACTAGAAATCCTACGTTGTGATCTAGCAAACTTCCAACTAAAATTATTGTCCAAAATCGTTTCGCAGAATAGAGCCGAGTTTTGGTTCAATTAGGCTATGAACTCCAGTCGATTCGAAGTATATTATGAGAATATAGACGCCCGAGAGCGATAGGAATATCTGCCAGGCGTTTCTATAAATGACTTTCCAGATTTCGTTTTATTTCAGCTCTCGAAACACTTGTCTTGCGGAGTGGATCAGAAAATTATTCAGATCACGAAAGGGCTCCGATTTACGTAGACATTCGGTCCGCTCGTGATTTCGTGAGGTCGAGTCCTCGGAGGAGCAGGTAGAAAAGACGAGTGAGTAAAGTTGGTGGATATATCACCAATCTCCACACAGATATAGTATACTGAATATTTCACGGTACACTCGTACACTCAATTCCAGAAAGGAGGAACTCGTTAAAAATGCCAGCTCTGCCAAGCGAAACTTGTTCTATTTTATTACACTAAAAACTATAGGAAAGTTATTGCATCGAATTAAAATGGTTTAATCCGACAGGGAATATTTTAGGTTTTGCTTTGGGGAAATTCATTTGAAAATGGGATTTAGTAGAATCCCGGGGTGAAATCCTGGAGGAGGTCAGGAAAGACGAATAGAGTATAGATAGTGAAGAAGTTGGTGAATTGGGTGAAGCAGAGGGGCCCGTCTGCTCCGTGTTATCGATTCTGGAAGCCACTCGCGGGTGGTCCGGCCGATCCACGCTGTCTTCCTCTTATTCCTTCGTTCTCCTTCCATCCTTCTCCGAGCAAAATAGGCGGCGGCACGAAAATACACGGGCGCCGCCGTGGTTCGCGAATTGCCCCGGGGGCCCCTTCAGTACCCTCCACGTGGGTGGTTCTCGCGTGCCGGCCCCTAATACGTTTCTAATTGAAATGTTTATCGGACCTCCATCCTCATACTTTTAATCATTGCCGCCTCTGCAACCTACCTCTCCTCGACCAAACATCCTCTCCAAGAATCTTATTACACTTTGCAATAAAATAAATCAACTACTCCAAATGAATTCTTTCATCCTCTTCAAAACCTTCCTCCAGAAAAACTGCATTAAAATTTATGTCTAGATTCGAGAGAACTTTTTGCGAATTTAATTAGTCAAATGGAGTGACGTTGAGCTCCGGAGAAAATGTATATAAAGTACATTTGACAAATCGAAGCGAAAAGCGTTGATGATTATTTGTCTGGGGAGATCTCATTTTTTTTTTTAATCGGATTTAGCGAGAGGAGATGAGGTAGCTTTTACTGGGGGGAGGGGGTGGTCCACGGTCTGCTTAAGATCCGCGGTAAATCGGCGAAGAAGCTGACGCTTAGATGCCGCGCGACAAATTCTTAAACGCACCGCTTCGTAATTGCGATTTACGACTCTTGCCCTCTCTCCCTCTCTCTCCACTCTCTCCACTCTCTTCCCCTCCCCTACTCGTGGTTTTCCAACGACTCGAGTACTTAATGGCGTGTTGAATAACGGATTTATATACGGATCTTGAAATACGCGTTGAGACGCCGGCGATACGCGACGGACATGTTTACGATGCCAAAAATACAGATTATTCCTGCAAAATTGGTGATAGCTGTCTGTTTTTTCGACGGATGCGCGACCACACTGGGATTCGTTAGACTTGCGAAGCAACGACAGATAGATTAGGCCAACTGACAGATAGGGCAAATTTTTTCACTCTCAACTGGAATATCTTTACCCCTTTGGCCTGTACGAACACCTACCCTTCCATCTCTTCCTTCCCAGAATGACAGAAATAAGCTCGTGAAAGAACAGAGTAAATTTATGGCCTAGCGGATTTCATTAAAATCAACCGCTGAATTCATTCTGAAACGTCCCTAGGATCGATTTAAAAATTTCACTCGACGTCAGGCAGCGCTCGTAAAGAGCAGATTGCGATGGTAAATCTATCATTTTGTCATTTTTATCGTTGACAAAGATTTGGAGTTGAAATTTTCTGCACTTTCTAATTAAAAATAATGGTCTGGTCCTGCATTCGTGGGTCGTAAATGGAAAGGCAGTTTGGCGCTAGTTGCTTCATTGTACGGAGAGAAAGAGACGGATAATAAAAGAATGAAAAAGAGACGAAGAGAAAAAGTGAGAGTGAGAAAGAGAGAGAGAGAATCTGGGAATATCCTGCGAGTTCTGTTTTACTTGCATGCTCGTAGCGTGGGCCAAGCGCGAAATTAATTAGGCAGACCGTAAAACGCGAGGATGAGCAGTGACAAACATCCCTTAGTGCGCGTGCCACGACCAGCTTAGAGTGTGATCGGTTAAGCCAGATTATGGCGCCGGCTGTCTATGAAAAAAGCAGAAGAGGAGAAGCCGTCAAGTGCGAAACGTCATTCGTCTTCGTGTCACGAACACCATTTTACTTTCTTCGAGCTACAACCAACTCATGCAATCTTTCTTTGTGTACCATTCTTAAACGAAATTTCTTCAAAAATTATAACTGCGTAAATTAATAATGCTGATTAAAAAACTGTTTACAAGATGTGTAAAATTAGGTAGATCAGATGAAGTACACAATTATTTGAAGGTAAATCTCAGCATCCTTACTGAAAGGTACTCATATGTTAAAAAATTTCTTGATATAGATTTATATTAAAAACCAATTAACAAGCGATAAAAATATATTTAATATTTATCAAGGACGATTAGCCAAAAGATTAGAGGAATTTTTTCAGAAGATTTTCATATGGACAGAACAGTTTTGCTGATTATACAGCTATAAATTTCGTACTATGGATGGAAGCGCGTTACGATTCACCTAATAGCGATGGCGGGCGCTTGGTGGTTTTTGTCATTGAGGGATGACCGAAGCGACGAATGTTGGAAAAAGCGGGCTCCGCAGCCGCGTGGCTGGCGTCCAGGTCGGAATGGAATAGAAAAGTGAGAAAAAAAGAGATCGAAAGGAGTAGGAGTAAAGCTAGTCAGGGAAGAGAATAGTAGAGAGAGAGAGAGAGAGTAACGGGAAGACCACCGCGACGTGCACGGTTGAACCGCGAAGAGTAGGTTGAGGGGAACCGGTGCACCGACTACGGCGTGTACTTGGCAATCGAAGGAAGCGATAAACCACGAAGACAATGCGAGCTCTCCATTGTCGGAGCCACGGAGTCTGGCTCGACTTTCTCTCTTGGAAATAGCGGAGAAACAAAAGGAAGAGACCCGAAGAACTTGGAGGATGCTTAGAAAGAAGGATGGAAGGGAGAGAGTGGGAGAAGGTTAAGGTTATATGGGGAAAAGAAGAAGAGGAATATGTAGACCAGGGTTAAAGGTAGAATCCGAGAATAAAGAGGATACAAAGACCAGAATCACGATTATCGAAAGACCAACTTTACGAGACTAAAATTATAAATAGAATTTTTTCACTGGTTTGTCGTTTTCGAAAAATCCAGTGAATGTATATAGTATAAGATTTAGGAGGGATATTTAAAATGTGGTCGAAAGGAAGAAAAAGGTAAAAAGTAGATATACTAGCTTCTCCTAGTCCTATTCACCAAGTTCAGGATGCCGGTAGGAACTACTGCAATAGTGGTGCCCATTGCGATCGATCCTACCACCCTGTCCTGCTGGCTTCTGCAATTAATTAGCTCTCGACCACAGCGATCGGGCTTGCCGATGTTCGGCGAACTTTTAATCCAGCCCGCTCGTGACTCTACCTCCTCGTCATCGTGCCTCGAGGATCCCTCTTTATCCTCTCTCTCTCTCTCTCTCTTTATGTATGTATATATATATATATATATATATACATACTTACTCTTTTCCTTACCATCCAATACACCAATACTTGCAACAACACTAAAACCTACCGCTCTTTCTGCTTACTTCTCAGCTATCTGCCCACTTATTTACTGTCCGCTTCTGCTCCTTTGGTATATACCGTCTCCCGGCTCAGACCTTCCAAGAACTATAAAAGATACCAGAATTGGACGCACAACGATCAAATATAGAATTAAAAAGCACAAACGTAATAAGAATTGACCTCTTTGCATCGACCCTAATCCTCGATGTTTTCGGGGATTTAATTCAGCGCTAAAACGCCTGGTGCCTCGGGGGTGCGCATCAATTGATTCCCAGGATGTTTCTTGCAGTCTCTTCACCGCGTCTTCTCCCGGCGTGGCGGCAGCTCGGGAACCGACAAATAATAGTCTCTCCGTCCGCAGCAAACCGCAGCGTTTTTCCCTCGGGGACACCCACTCCATGGAAAGATTTGTTCCCAACGATAATCGACGGGCGGAAACCGTCTAGTGCATTATCAATCCCGGAGAAATGTCTGACGACAATCAGCGCCGAGCAAGAAAATTCCGGGAAAAACCAGTCGATCGCTCGAACCCGCGCAAAAATCCATGGCCTTGTGCTATGCAATGGGAAACGCGAAGAAAAACCGTACCTGGTGTGGAGGTTAAGGGGGAAAAAGACTCGATGGCTCTGCGTTGAAAGAAACGGGACTTTTCAAAGGATGAAAAATCGGGCAATCCTTTCTCCTGGAGTTGGAAGAAGGACCTCCTCCGGTTGCGGTTTTTTTTCTTCCATTTGATGGAGGAAGCGAGTATGGCGTTCCGCGGTTTAATTTTCGAAGAGATTATTCGGTACCGAAGGACGGTGCGATGTGGTATATTGGTTAGGCGGTGCGAGCCGGCCATTGGTAAAGGAGAAGAGGACGCGCACAGTGGAGGCAGGAGGTTAAAGGATAAAAAAGTGAGTTGTACGTATAGGACAGCTAGTGAAAAGTGGTGAGAGGAACGGAACAGTGGAACGAAAGAGGGTAGGAAAGGCTCACGGTGCACGTAAAGAACTGTACGTTCCGCATACATTAGTCCTGCGACCTCCAGGGTCATCCTTGCAATTTCGCGGCGCGGCGGCGGTGGGAACCCAAACGTGGATAAGAGACCTCAGCTGCCTACGGGATAGCCTTTTCGGCTCCCAGAGACAAGCTACCCAGCGAAGAATTTGCTAATGCTCCAAGTCCGGGCTTGAGGGAGAGAGTTATTAGTGGTTCTTCGTCCTTACGGACTAAAAATGTGATAATTGCTGCATCCACCAACGATTACTTTGCGGTCACGTGCACGAAATTCCTTTTGTGAGACGAAAGACTCCGGACTACTCGCTAATGCAGCCGTACAGCTTCGCATTGTCCGCGGGAAATTAAAGGACTCCCGCGTATCCCAGCGAGTACAAAATAAATAAATAAAAAGAGGAACGCCCGTCCCTCTTGTCTTTCGAATACTGTACTGCTTTTGGAACGCTATCATTTGCGAATAACAAATGAAAGTTGAGTAAAGATTGCTGGATGAATGAGAACATAACCTAACTCACCATAACCTGACCTAATTCGATTCTCGCATGCACTTACGTAACTAATTCTCGGTGGATAAGCCTGAGATAATGGAAAGCAGCGGACGAGTCATTCGTCAAGCAAGAGCAATGAGAATGGATCTCGTTTGCAATGCTCGCGCCTGTCTGGAAAAGCAAAAAAAAGGTTTCGAGCTTCTCTGGGCGATCGATGATAAAACACCGCTCGGTCCATAAATCATACAAGCGCGGAAATTGTACGACCGGCTATTATGTGAGACTGAAATACACTTGGAGGAGCTGCATTTTCTCAGAGTTTTCCTCGCTGGAGCTACAGTGCAGCATTTTTCAAGCTCTAGAGCCACGATGCGCAGATTGAACGGCGCATCATGCGAAGATCGCAAGTATTTCCTCCTTTTTTTCTCCTCTCTCTTCTAAGATGGCTTGAGGGGGAGGGGACAAGCCTAATCGAGGCACTCTCGATCAACGTCCGCTGCCGGAAGGCCGTAATATTTTTAACAAGAGTACCCCCTATTTCCCTCTGCAAGCTTTCCACGATTACTGCAGCGACATCTTCGTCTTAAGATTCTCGAAAATAGTGGAAATCTCGGGAAGAATTAATTTTTCTCCAGCCAGTCCTTTGTACGAACGGCTAGGTTTAATTTCCGGTACTCGATCATAGAGTTCCGGCATGAATAAATAACGTAGGGAGGGCAGTGCGTAGGGGAAGCACGACTGGAAAGGTGAAATGCATCGGCAAAAAGAACGATGTCGTCTTACGATAACGCAAAGTAGGGTCCAGCAGTAAAGGAACTGTGACAAATTCGCGTTGCGCTACTCGGGCTTTTGTGGTCGGCTAATACCGCCGGACGGTTTTGAGGGGCGATACCACCCGAAAGTATCGTTAATGCTATCGACTCGGCGTTTTTCGAACCCTTTCGCCCGAGTCACGCGATATTCGCTTACACGCACACACACAAGCAACTCGTATAATCACACGTACGCCAAGTCCGCACTAAATCATGGAGCATCGTCATTAATCACTGAAAGTGACCGGTCGTTCGGTTACAAATTGTGTTACGCGAGATTCGAGAGAGATAATCGTCCCCGCCAACCCCTCAACCCCACCACACCCTCCGGACTACTCCGAAACATTGTTTTATGGCGCAACGTTAAGCGTTCGAGTTATCTCACTACGCTTTGTATTGCTCCGCCAAAATTATTTCGATATCCGATATGGATTTGATTCATACCACGTACGGAAAAAAGCTCTTTCCCATTTGTCGCCTCAAAACCTACAAATAATCGAGTTCAGCTATTCGTTCGATATTCTGCAATTTTAAGCAATCTTAAGCATATTTTACTTGGATGTTTCGAACAATACAATTTCTGTTCCAAAGGAACATTTGGTCAATTACTATTATTGTTATAAATAGGGACTATGTTATAATGTTGTTCGAGGAGGAGTTTACTCGATAAGAATTAATTTTGGGTTTCATTTGGGGGAAATTCGATCATTGAGTATAATGCAAAATTAATGGGCTACAAGTACAGCCACTCGGAATCAGGTAGACCACTTGCCACCCTCTCTCTCTCTCTCTCTCTCTCTCTCTGGACAGGTATAGAACGTTGTATTTCTATTTCCACGTTTCGTGAATTAATTATCGCGCACTAGCGGTCGATACTTCGTCGCCAGTCAGCGATAGCCTTCAATTATTCAACCAGTCCGTTGGACGAGTGTCTGCCAAGTGGTTTCGAGAATGGTCATTCTCCACTCGAAAATCTCAAATAGATTCGATCGGGTAAATAGAATTCTTTGTGCATTCAATTTTATATACAATAATAATATATTATATATGCTTAAATAAACTTCGTCAATTAATATTCTATTGTTATAGAACGACCGCCTCATTATAATGTATATCTTCCGAATTGGAGCTACAGTGAATTTACATTACTTGAGAAATTAATTCCTGGAGCTTCCGGGGATGGCGAGTTTCCTGTACAGGACACATTAAGCGAATTAGTAGATGATCAATCGGGTTTCCGGTGAAATCCGAGATAATTTCCATGGGATTAGCGGAGGGCTGAGCGTAAGCCTCGCGGAAAATGGTAGGGAAATCGGTGAATTTCCGGCGTTCGGGGAGGTTTTCGCGTAGCTGCGAAGGGACAGGGGAAATTCTTGGACGTCAACGGAGCAGCTTTTAGCAGACGCGGAGTAAGTGGGGCTTGCATAAGTAATGAGGTCGACGCAACGGAAGCGTCGCCACTGCTGGCAATCCGAGTCGGGGAGAGTTCGACAGGGGCGACAGCTGCTACGAGCTCTCACGATGGCTCAGCCTAAGCCGATCGGCAAAATCCGTACGTCGTGCCAGCGAATCGTTACCTCCGCGATACCAAAATCCTCACCTTTCTTCTCACCATGCCCACAAACCTATCCAGAATCGCTGCCCCTTGTAATCCACTTTCGCAGTGCAAAGAAACCTATCCAGTTAAGCAAACTATCTAAATCCTTTTTTTTTGTTTTTTTTTCTATATCAATTTCACTTATTTCTATATAGTGTGTGCTGATCATTGCAAAATTTTGTACATAGCTTGTGTGTGTTGCATATATGTTGACAGAACAGAAGTAGCGAGCCCTGTAAGATAATCAGGCACGAATCGGCCAGACAGATTCCTGCTTCCTTTGCAAGGAGAAGGAAAGATGTCTACGGCACGTACTGTTTAATACATAAAACACGCTGCCTATGAATCATACATCTTTTTGCGTGCCTACCAGTCACTACCAGTTGAATAAAGAACCGGAAGAACGTCTGCCGACTTCATTGGCGCCATCAAAGTTTTTCGCGTGTATTTTTACCTGTGAATCCACCAACCATTTGACCACTCGTCAAAACTTTACATATCGCACAACTTGTCTATGCTCCTTGAATCTTTAATTTGTACCTTGGGGATACCACCTATTTTCCTAGAATTATCAACACGATCGTCGCATAATTTATTTGTCAATTTTTACTGATTTCTGTAATTCAGATTTCAATCTCGTGTCGTATAATTTCGGGTGGCTCTACTGTCCTTATGGGAGCATATGCTTTGACACGGAAGGATACAGGGGAATGATCAAATGTAAGTGAAACCAGTAAAATTGGCAATTTTCATCCTAAAGTTACGAAAAGAACGATAATCGAGGACCAATAAGGCAAGCCATATACGTTTAAATATCCAACCACGGGGCGTCTGGTTAGATGTAATTATGAAGAGACGAGCAAAAGTCGTAAAAGTACTAATTGGCCAACTCACATATCCTACATTTTTATAGCTCGTCACGAATATTATTATTCGGTTACTCGTTAACCCCGCGTAGCACCGTGCTGAAATTAATGATATAAATTTCAAAAGTAAAATGAATCGTCCCGTGAAAAACGTAGCTCTGTCATAAAGTTCTGTATGTTTTTTAATTGCGTCAAAGCGCGTTTCTGAAAAATACTCGTTTTCAAATATCGCACGATGTTTACTGGCGTCGAAATAATAATTACTGTCGGAGAAACAATATGAAAGTTGGAATATATTTTAAATAAAAAATAATACACGAATAAAAGATAGTATATTATTTCAGTCACTCTCATTAACATTTTAAAGTCGTTTTGTGACTTTGCATAAGCAAATTAGCTAATTCTAAAACTGGAGGATGCATTGTAGTGCAAAGTTGATGTATATAAACGGTTATAATTCCCACGAGACGTAGACGTACGTTGACTTTAGCTTATCACGATTGAGCAACGGATTAATAATGATACCTACGCCAATGTTTACACGCTAGTTAAGTCGCGAATTCCTCCTCAATCTACTTTATTGGATTTCATGTCAATCTACGTCGCAAAATTTCATGTAAGTGGATCATTATTAAATAATCTCAGCCAAATGAAAAATTTACTATTATAAACACTTTTTATATTTAACTTTGATTATCAAAATTCATTGTTATTTTTTGAGGTTTTTACGGAATAACGTTCGTTTTTCTACGACGGGAAAAATTACAACAGCTTTTAGACGAGATTTTGGCAGCATTGAAAAAGATCTTTCCCCTAAATTTTGTTTTCTGTATATGTTAATGGAGAGGTCTAGAAAAAGGCTAAAATAATCAGTCAGCATCTCCAGCCGCTAAAGAATGAGTCATTTATAAAGCCACGGCACCGGTTTCACCCCAATTGTCGAGGCGAATCCCGTCGCTTTTTCCTCATTCGTAGTTTTCCATTTCTACCCCCCCCCCCCCCTTCCAACATCCTCCTCTAGCTCCCCAATGCTCTTGTCTCCTCAGCTTCTTTCCATCCCAAAAAGCAAGATAAAGCTGCTAGAAAATGGTGCGCCAAAAATCTTTCTCCTTCGCGTCGAGTTCTCAATCGGCGAGGAAAACGTGCCCAGCATTTTCTCTGTTTTGGACTAAATGACGTGAAACGAAGGAAAACAAGCGAAAAATACCGGCTGCGAGCTATACGATTCCTAATCAAAGCATATCGAGAGAGAGAAAACGACGAGAAAAACAACACTATATATACGATAGAATATGACTGGATAATATTATTTAACGTATGATGTGTGCTAAACAAAGTATTATTGTAATCGCTTAAAATAGTGTTACATCGAAACAGCATGTATTTATTGAATCAAGAAAGATTAGAGAAAGAATAAATGGAAATACTGCACAATGTAAACTGCGGTAGCTCGCGCATTTCGCTTTACGACACGAAACAAAAAGGAGGTAGAGGGAGATGGACACGTTAAGAATAATTCAGGAACCAAAAGTTCTGACCGATGCAATATTCATGGAGTCGCGTTGCGTTCACGAATTTTTCATTTTCCCCTTACTCGTGGTCACTTTTATCTACCGGACACCGGTAGCCATGACAAAATTTCTGCTAACCGAACTTCTGACAGATTTCTTTATCTAACATATTAGACTCTCTGAACAGTACCCATTGCTAATTTAATTTTATAATTCCTTGATTCTTCTGTCATACGTATTTCTAATGATTAATCTTCTTTTTAGAAATTGATCTAAATAGAAGTTGATCTGGGTCAATTTAACTTCATACTGTGGTAAGTGAAAGCTCTCTTGCATGAATTATTATAAATTATTATGAGAAATCTGCAGTCGGGTTGATTTAATTTCTTTCTCAGTATAGTTGTCTAAAAGTTGGCGAAGCTTATTATATCTATAATCGAGGAGTTTGTAAAGTCAAAAACTGGTTCGATGGGAAAGTGGCACGTGCAATAACGGAAGAAGCGTGCAACAAGACCACCGTATCAAATTGTTTGAATGGAGCATAAGAATTCCTGGAATCTCGTGCGGAAAATGAGACACGACTTTGGAATTAGTTCGACCGACCAATGCGTCCATGCTGGTGTATCATAAAAATTTCAATAAAAGTGCACTATAATTTAGCGAAAGTTTGAATTGGTATAGTTAAGCTGTTGGTTTTTTCCAGATGGAAAAACACACTAAGACATACAGGGACGCCGATTGAAATCTTTGAGGTTTTTCTACTTAATTTCTTATTATACAAGCTCGTCAGTATATAAAAACGCCTCAGAGTGTAAATACAAGAAAACGCATATCTCCATAACTAGAGATATTACCTTTTCGCATGTGACCTTTTCCATATATATATATATACCTCTTAATATGTCTGGATTCAGAAAGATCTGACGTAAAACTTTGATAACTCTAATAATTACGGAAATACACATTTTCTTCCATCCATGCTCTTGAACGCTTTAACTGTCGGATCCTCAAAATCTTAGAGGACCAATTAAAATGCAACTTTAATGATATACGAAATATTACGTAAATTACAAGAAAGAGGGAGTTTAATATATGAATTGCAAATTAGAAATTAGCCGACGCGGAAGATTTTTAAAATGGAGGACAAGTAAAAAAGGAATGCGTACAGGAAGGAAGAGAAACGTTTAAAAAAGAGGGAGAGTTTCTGGGTAGAAAAGGAGAAAGGAGAGGTGAAGTATCGAGGAAAAGACCCCATATGAGTGAAAGAAAAAAGAAGCTATAAATGGTCCAAGAAAAAAGTCATAGTCATCGAGTCTCTGTAGGGCCATTAGAACTAATTTGCTTGAATCGTAGTGAAGCGTTCCGATGGTTTTTCGAGAGGGGCTAGACGACTAACGCCAGAGGCTTCCACTCGTTTTCCTCCCCACCTCTTTCGCGCGTGTCCCCCCCCCCCCCCTCCCCCCGTGCGTTCTCACTACTACGTGTCCCACACAAATTATACCAATTTGCCACGGCAACGCGCCTTTTCTTACACATCCCCACCTTTACAAGCTCTCAAGTACGCGTAGTGAAAACTCCGCAGGATTTTCTGAATACTTTTACACATGAACCTTCACGCGTCAATCCTTGTTATTTTTAGGCTAAACTTTTCTTTCTTCTTGTATTCAGTATCATAAAAATGTTATTTCTCAATCAAATTTCTATTCTTAAAATTGCCAATCGTTTACATCGATTCGTTGTTACACGTATAATTTAATCTTTCCAACATATTGCAACATACAATTTTTTCATTGAAATTGATAATAATTTCTATTGGTTACACGAGAAAGCTTGTAGATTAGGAATAGTATACACGAAGCTTGAAGATTAGATGAATTAATTAGGAGAAGCTGCAAAGAGTGTATGATAAAGGATTATCTGAAAGATTATAGCATATATGAAAGTATATGCCATAAAGGTATGAGCTACAAGTAGCTATTTTCTGGCGAATATTCGCACCTTCATTCGAGTCTTATCTACCTATTCGCCCGCTGCAATTATCGGTATATAGCATTAGAATCCGGATTTCAATTCCAAGCTATAGCAGTTTGTGGGAACAGGTTTACTCTTGAGCATTTTTTTTACCTTGATGTCGCACGAGTTAATTTCTCCCAATGGCGTATACTAACGCTTCAAAATGACCGGGGAATTAAGTAGGTGGGAAGCAATGTGACAAAAGTCCAGGCTTTAATGGTATACTGGGCAAAGAACAACGAAAGAGATTAACGGGAAATTGGTGGAAAAATGTTGGAAAAAAATTGTTGGAAAACGATATGTTTCGACGTAGATTTATAAGAAGATATATTTAAGTTTAAAATGAATAAGGTAATAAATCAGGGGATGAATTGCTAAGAATTTTCGCAAGCGGAGCACGTAGAGGATAACGACCGTAGATGACAATAACAGCAGCAACACGATTGGCTCGGCATATCAATTTTCTCTCGCGATCTTTTCTTCGGGCGATTAGTGCTCGTTGGCCGCACGCTAACGGCTAAAAATTATGCATTACAGCTCACCGCTAATGACCATCACTCTCCTACACGGCTTCCTGCTTTTTGCGCGATATACGTGACAATTAATTTAATCAGGGTGAACGGATGCTGCCGTTATACTCCGATCATTAAAACCATTTGCGAGCGATTCAATAAAGAACCAACAAATAACTCAAATATCAGCCTGCTGCGTCAATTATTTTAAATTAAAGCTGTATGTGGGATTCGTTAAAATAATAAACTTTGGCTAATCACAAAGATTTGCTATTGCCAGACATATTGCGAGACACTTTCAGGTTGAAAGTGAAAAGTATAATAAATACTTGCAGACGACAGTACTTTTGAATTTCCTCGAGGGCTCAAGGATTAAGGATTTATTTTTAAAGATGCAAGTTGTCTGTGTTCAATGAATATTATTAAAAACAGAAAGAGAATAGGGTATATTTCGTAGTAAAGTTAAATATTTATTTCCCCAAAGGTCCTCCTACTCTCTGCGTAGATTCATGTCCCTACCTTTAACGTATAGTTCATTCTCACTTTTTCTTCTTGCAGATACTTAGTTTCTTGCAACGCCAAGAATCAGAGCAGGTGTATAATAGGAATCTATCGAACGAAGCAGCTGAAAAAACAATTCTCCATGAAAATTAACCCTCTGTCATTACAGAACATATTTTCGCTAATGTTATATTATACGACAACTTCTACTTAGAAGCCCAATGCAATATGGCTCTAAAATAAATATGGATTCTAGTAAATTCCTACGAGTACATTATTTATATTGTGTCCGAACGAGAACAAATTGATGATTGTCGAAAAATATATTATAAACCATTTCATTTGACGACCGAACATTCCAAAACTTGGTAAAATTCAGCTAGCATGACGACGAAAGGAAATTGCGCGTAAGCTGAAACATTCGTTTGATTTATCGTTTTCAAACCGGGTTGAATTGCAATTCGTTGATTCGTTAATTCGTGAACGATGGTATTTTGGTTGTGTAATCTCCCTAGGCAGATATCAGGAGAATACATGGGACTATTAGTTGAGAATGATGCAGCAATTGTGCGTCGGCAGTTGCGAAATTCGAATTCGCGTTAGCAAATGAAAATATAATGCGGGGTTCGCGCGCGAATTTTCGGTTGGGGGACCCTAAATCTCTTTTCTCAGCGGGAAGTCGAGACGCAATCTCTTCCCCGACGCAGTATCCCCTCCCTTCTCCCTTATCCCAGGATACTCGACCGTGTCTCGTGGACAAAAGATTTATTGGAAATTGCTGAGAAGAAAATGGAATGGCTCCGTTTCACGCACATACACGAGACCGACTCTTCATATCCATGAAACGTCATCTTCCTAAGGGGAAACTCTACGCCATGTTTTATGACTTAAATAATGCACTTTTCTCTTCTAAACTAGTTCAATCCATAGCTTGCCGACGCGCGTATTGCATTATACTCATCTTCTTAAGTGTACCAGCTATGTGATTAACCTGGCACGATATAGAAATGCCTTTAATTCGTTTTTATAACGCCACAACTCTAGTCTTCGCGATTGATGTAGGAATTAACTCGCCAACAAATAAATTACTATTTATCCTTCTTCTTCTTCTTCTTAAATAAATAATGAACTTTAAGATTTAAAATTCGATTATAGTTCCAGTATTAAATTTTTTTCTACACTACGTTAATAATACAGCTTTACCTTCATCTTTGCTTATGCGGTATTATTATTTGAGAATATTGTTCTTTTTAAGCTACAATGTTTTCCGAAGTATTGATTTAGTGAAGGAATGACCAAATATTGGATAAAAGCGAGCTCGTTATAGAGATTCTTTCAAGAGCTGATTTATAGACGCGCTATCGAATTTCATGAAAAGCTGAAATTTAAGGGTTGCGGTAGCGAAGCTTTTAAGAAGTTTCGATATAGGGCAGAACGCTTTAAATTTAATGGCAGTGTCATTCCCGCCACTGTTTGTCTTTGCGGTACTTCCGGTAGCTCTACTCTGATTATGAGTTTCTTAACGTTCAAAGTTTCGCGAGTGGTAGCATTGGCGTAGACCGGGCTTTATACGGTAGGGCATAATAAACCCGTTCTGCTTCTTTTTTTTCCTTCAAGACTCGCGGCCATAGAACGTAGTTTTCGCCCTGGAAAATCTCACTATAACGTAAAAAGAAATCTGAAACTTTCCCGTATATCGTCAATATTAAGAATTTTCTATTTGCAATAATTTTCTGAAAAGGGTTAAAAAATCTGGAATCCACACACGTGAAAAGTTAAAGCAGTTCGATGAGAAAGTTGAGTGAATACAGGAATGATGAAAAGCTGGAGAAAAATCGATGATCGAGCGTTCTTTTCGCAAAAGGGGTTCGTGGAGCGAGGTTGGGTTTTGGGACGAAAGCGGAGAATTTGCTGTGCGCTGCAATATAGGTATATATGTAGTATAAAGCATAGGGAGGAGGACGAAAATGGAGAGGGATCGTTAGCAGTTGGCCGAAAGTCGGAAAAGTTTCGGTGACGTCCTTGCGGATCTAGGATATTCCATTTCCGGAGGACGAGGGGATACCGAAGTTTCGCTTGACAAAGCGCCGACCGACGGATCTGAAGGCGAGTCAGAACGATAAAACCGACACGACGTCGATTAATCTCGTCTGCAACGACGACGAGCGTTCACTGTGACTGAGCGCTCGTCTCGGCCCTTCTGAGAGATAAGTTCCCGTCCCAGGCAAAGTCAGGAAACGCTGCCTCCTAGAGTCATTATCACCAGGATCGAATCGAATTCTGCTTGATTGCCCAACCAACAAACTTCCATTGAAACATCCACATTTGTACACTATATATATATATATATATAAATATAGCTATATACTTCCATTGTGCAATTCCCCAAATATCCCCACCCCTCCATTTCTCAGTCGCCCAATTTACTTTACCCCATAAACAGCCCCAATCCGAAATTCATCGATCCCATTGCATTCGGTAAATTTAATTCGAAATTTTCTCATCCTTATTCCAATTTTTCCTGATAATCTGCGTACACGGAATTCTTGAAGAAAATGGTGGATTTATCTCTTGCAATGGCTGTAGGAAGAAAAAGAGGGAAAACAATTTCGTGGCTCGTTTAGCGGTAGCTTTAAGTGTACCGGATTACCGAGGAGCGCCACACATTGTACGTATAGGGAGTGTTTTACGGTAGCAATCGAAACTCGCGGGTGTTCTTCGACATTCTCGGATGGAGAGTGGCGGAGCGTAAAAGCGTGAAAGAGGAGGAAGGCGCCGGTTTGCGATCCCCTTGAAAGAATAATGCCATAGGTAGGAGGACACCCTCCGGAGGAAGCCGGTAAAAGCTTCTGGCATCCTCGATCGTTTCCCACCCACGCGACTGCATCTCCCAGTGCACTTCTCCACCCAGTTTCGATGGATGTGTGCATCACCCCATCCCTATGCTTGCTACCAAGAATGACGGTGGGGAAAGGGGGCCATTTTAACGGCCCCCTAGCCCATCGTCACTCCCAGGTTCCGCTCAAGCACAAAACCATTAAAGCAACACTTCGATATAGGCTTGCCATTTTACACGCTTTCTCTCTTTCTCATGCTCGCACTGTCCGCATGCTCACTTGCCACTCTGACGAAATGTCAGATTCCTGCATAAATCTTAATCTCACGATGGGTAGTCGCGCCTCGTACTCTTTAAATATCATCGCCAGTTTGCTGCTGTAATCGTGTGTCTCGCACCTTTCGTGCCATTTGCATACAACGCTGGCAATATCTTTATGCGTAAATAACAAGAATTTCTTTTATATTGTTATTATCACAATCTGTCTCCATGTGGGAATAATGACGATTAAGTATTGGCTCGCTTGGAGCGAGAAAATAATTTTCTAAATTCTATGGCTGGCAATCAACAGATTGTTGGGCTAATTCGCGAGGATAAAGCGAGGCAGGTGGATAGACGATATAGATTCGCGAACGAAATCCCCTGTGACCGAGCGAACATGCGATTCTCATGGGTGTGGGAAACAGCAGCTCTCGTATCACGTCGCTCTTAATTACAAGGGATGATCGTTATTATTCAGTGACTGGGGTTGCACAATGTTGCTGTAATGATCACTATTATGTCCGAATATTACCATCTACCCAACGATAAGTGGGTAGGACCTGCCCAAACTATTCCCTATTGAATAGAAACTAGGAGAAAAAATCAGAGAAAATTATTCGAGATATAAATCAAGAATCTCAGATTCTAGTTTAAGTATTTTTTTCTTAATTGAAATTTATTTTCAAAGCAGTAATTTGGAAACCAAAATTAAATTTTACAATGCAAACTGCAAATTAAGCTGGTGTAAGCATGGAGGACTTTTATTTAATGCGTTAATTGCTTGCGTATAACCTGATGATGTCTGCCTTGAACTTCTCTTTCTACTATAATACCAAAACCTCTGCAGTATATGATAATTCTCAATAGTATAAAGCTGAATTACATAAAAAATAAATTTTCTCTGTTACAATTTGTTTGTTACATTCCTCCTGCGCTTTCCTGAGAGGCTAGTAAAGACAAACAAGTTCCTTAAAAATTTCCTTATAACCTTATCATTCGTGGAGAGAAAATTTCTTTTCCGGGATAAATAAGACTTGAAAAAAGAGAGAAAGCAAAATTAGTCGCTAAATAGTTGATGGAGTAATTAGCATAGAGGGATGTAGGAAGGAGGTAGATGTTTCCCGGGGCGCCTAGAGAATAGGGGGTTTTTCGTAGAATTTCTCGGGTAGAAGCGACGATTTTATTGAATGAGAAAGTACGTTGGGCGGTGGTAAATCACGCGGCGGGTAGCCCGTTCCGGCGGAAGGGACCTCATAACTTTACGCGCCCGGCCACTCTTTTGCTATTCCCACCCCCTCGCTCAACCCCCATTTACCCCTTTTCGCCCCTTGGCGCAAACCTGTGGCCTCGCCCTTTCCATTTTCTCAACGCCGGAACGGCTGGCCGCGTGAAATATTAACCGACGCGTTATTCCGGATGCGCGGCAAAAAGGACCAACCAGTCTACCAGGCATCTTCTCAATATCATCCTTTCAAAGGATGACCTATGCCCGATAAAATCCTCTGGGGACAAAAAATTCTCCGATTTTAATTAAATCTCGCATAAGGAATAGGGCTTTACCTATCATATATGCATGCTGCAGTGATTTAATTGGTGATTATTGTCAGCCGCTGATCATGCAGCATCTTGGAAGGATAGCGGCAAGGGTTGTTGCGTGAACTTTGATAAAGTTGGCCGATTAAGTGGCGGTGCGTCGTACTTATATATATATATATATAGGGTGGTTTAGCTTGACGTGGCGTGGCGTACGAAGCACGTAAGGCGCTTGCTCGCTGTTCATTATAACTTGGCTTGGGATGTACTCGGCCTCGTTGTTGACGGCGGCCCAATTATACACGCGTTGCCGCTAACTAACCTTATTTGCAAACCCCGCGGGCTACCCCCACCCCTACTGTCGCCTCACCCATAGCGAAGCTCGCCGATTTAATTGCGACTTGACCGTGGTATACTTGCTTGTGGTTTAGTCACCTCCCTTCCTCATCCTGCATCCCCACCCCTTCTCCACCCACCCAACAACCATCGCCCCTTCCGTTTTAGCCCCACGGAGCTTCCTTCAGCATCGGCTCCCCCGGCGGATGTCATAGCACGTCAGACGAAGCTTATTATGTCCTTGCCCCGAAAATTTGACGCGCTTCGGAAAATCGCAAACCACCTTTGTACTACCCTCCCACTCTTCCGTCGCGCTCCCTCTTCTGTTTAATCGAGGATTTTGCATTAATTGGCGTATTGACAAAGACTTTCACGGTCAGATTTACTCTCAATTTACTCCCTATAAAATTCTGTAAATTGAAGAGGACGATCTATAATATAATCCTTTGAAATAAATTATATATACAAGTTAGCCTTATCGCATAATCATTATAGATACATCATCGTACATCATATGGTAATGCGAAAATTAAATATCGTTCGAGCTGATAATTTGGTGAGTGTTATTTGAGTCTATGAGTGTGGGAGTTTCGGAGAAGATTTTCCTGTTGAGAAAAGCGACCAAAAATACTGATTAAATTGTCATTTCCCGGCACTTGGCTGTAGTCGCTAAGAAATAAACTAGCATTTGTCGCAGGCGTTAAATCGATGGCAAAAAGTTTCTCGCTGGGAACAAATCACGAGCAGAGTTTTGGAGAATGAAGTCGGCTTTATTTCACGGACGTCTTCTCCGTGGCGGACGTGACGGTGGAAGGAAAAGAAAATAGGATGAAAAAGAAAAGAGGGTGTGTTACCCGGGACTGGATTGACACTTTAATGAACGAGTCTTGGAAGAGAGCTAAATGCAAGGCTATCAAGTGAGAGAAGAATGAAAAATATGGAGAAGAAGAAAAAATGTTTAGAGGAGGAGAAAATATCAGACCCGCGAGTGGAAAAAGAATGAAGAAGATCGGGTTGGACAGTCTTCCAGTGTAGAAGGAAAGAGAGAAAAAAATAGAGGGGAAAGTAAAATTGTGAAGGATAGAGAAGGAGAGGAACAATTATGACAAGAGTAGGAGAGAGAAAAAGAGGGATGTACTAAAAGGAAGCAGTTTTTTGTTGTAGAGAAGAAGAATGGTGTACGAGAAAGGAGACTAGACTCTGCTCAAGAGAAATTTAAGGGATGGAACGGGTAAGGGAGAGAGAGAGAGAGAGAGAGAGAGAAAGAAATAACGGGCTGTACCGATTAAAGAAAAGGAAAGCGAATGAGAAAAAGTCAATGGAGGAAATCGAGTCCTCCTGAGAGGCGATAACGTGGAGTGCCGCGCCGCGTAATTGCCTTCGTTTCGTCTTCGTTGAAGAGCAAAGATTTCCTCCCTCCCTGAAACTTCCACACACACTTACACACACATCATCTTAAAGGGATTTATTAACGAAACGTCTTATTAATCCAAACTAGTTTTCCGATTGCATATATAAAAGTTTGAACGATTCTTTCTGAACCACCCGACATCCTACTCATATGCTCGCTTAAAATCACAATTATACGTTTTTAACAAAACTTATTACAACGATTTATTGAAAAACAATTTTTTTATATTTAATTCATCAGCTATTAACAGACTTTCGTATATACAAACGATTAGTTAATGATTTCTTATTCTTCTTATTAATTCGTGCCGCTGCGCTAATACCAGCTCGAGTATTCAAATCCTCCCATTCTTATACCAAGCCTTTTATGTATTTATAGAGAAACTTTGAAGCATCCCTTTTATGGCTATTTGATAGAAGAACAAGAGATACTTATCGCAGTGTTCCCAAAGGATCAAGGCTCCTGCTACATTCACTCGTCAACTCGTAAAATGCTGCGGAATTTGCTAGCTTTGTCTGAATACTTTATTCCACTTCTCTGCAATTACTTTATGCTCAAATAGGATGGAAACCTTAAATGCTGAACAAAGAATCGATTATTCTTTGCCTTCCACTCGATTTAATACATTCAAACAATATCGATCAAAGATTAGACTCAAGGAACAATTTAAAAAATTCAGAAATACGATTAAAATCCTCGTATAATGCTTTAATCTAAAATGATTTATCAGTCGCTCATTATAGCTTATTAAATTTATCTGTTTAGAATCATGAAGCTTTGAGTTTATTAAAAAACCCAATCTTTCACTGCGACAGATACATACGAAATATTTTGATTTGCGATGAGAACGATATTTCGATAAAAACTCATCAATTATGTTTTGTGAAACAAGTCTCATGAGCATTAAACACAAAGGAGATAATTATAAAATTAAACGCGAAAGAATTTTATTCAAATGAGTGAGGAAAGTGGAAAGAGGAGTACAGTCTAGTCAGTTCGGGTGGACTGGTGCGGGGATATTCAGTTTGCAGTTTGTAGAGAGCTTGCTGGCACAATGTCCTGGCGATTGGTCGTTTGCCTTAAAGCTCGGCTTTTAAGCTTCCTTGCGTACGAGACTCCTAACACGGACTACGGACTACAGGCTATAGGATCCTTCTCTGTAGACGCCTACTTGCCACATCGAGTGAACGTTTCTCAAGAGGATAGCGGCTTCCGCCTCTATTCCTTGTCTATCTTCATCCCCCTCCATCCCACCTCCTCTCTTTCCCTTACTCGCTCTTGATATCTCCCTATCTTCATCTTGCTCGCTCTACTCTTCACTCTTATCCCACTCTACCTTCAAGTCCTTCACTTTCCACTCCAGCCTTACACTGAAAGCAGGAAAGATCCAAAGAGTATAAACATCTCTCAGCAATTCGCTTGGAACGTGCAATAAAGTACAATTATACTATTCAAATAACAAAATACACAGTTCATTTATAATCGCCATGGTTTTTAACAGATTTCGCATGTTTCAATACGAGGCAGCTAGATAGTCGGATCACCGCACATATTATATCCTGTTATATTCCTTTTATTTTTTTTTAAATCAAATAATTGTTAGTATAGTTATAAATATGTACTCTAATAAATTTATTCCTTTTTTATAAATGTCAGATCTCGATATAGCCTTAAGAGACATGTCTTAAAGTGCTTATGTATAATGTAGGTATATTACTGTTCGAGTTAAATTAGCAAAATTTTCCATGCAGCATATTTTTATAAAGATCTGGAATAAAGTGTATACATAGTGAAACGTTTACTTTACGTACAATTCTCGTGAAAGGGATTAGTTAATTGAATAAATTTTCTTATTATGCACGAATCGTTTGGAATATTTTGATGGGATTTCAGGGTGGTGTCGGATAGTCTTCGTCTACCTTTGCTATCTCTTGACAGTAATTTAAAGCCCAAAAGTAGAGAAAGAGAGAATAAGAAGAGAAAGGAAATCACTTTAGCCAGTCATATCCACATACCGCACGAATGCTTACATCCCATCTGCAAGTCTAGAATCCTGGCGACGACTTTAAAAAACCTTCGCGGATTGCAGGACGTGGCTATATATTTGTATTCCGGACTACTTCGCGACTACCATCATGAAACAAGCGTTTTACCACACGTTTTAAGGATAACCGAAAGGAAACAGCAAATGCAATAAAGTCCTTGGCATTACCCAAGTAATAACTTGCTGGTAAAATAAATCTGCCAAAATAAACATCCAATTATAATTATTTCTCCTTTCAATTAGGCATTGCTGGAAATGTGATAATTATATTAATCGCGACACTGACTTGAACACATGGGAATAAAATATTCGACAAAATTGTGAGGTAATAGAATTGCTGGGATTGAATATAAAGTTTATTGCTTAAAAATTGGAAAATACATTTGTTAACGTTAAGGAAAAGACGAGTTGAATAAGAGTACGTATGGCTCTTTAGTATCTTGAAAACTTTGCGAGAAGAACGAAAAGCTTAAAGGGGAAGAAAAGAATGGAAGAGGAGAGAGAGAGAGAGAGAGAGAGCATTTAAGTCAATTTGAGGAAATCGCGGAGTAAGCAGAAAAATTCTCGCAGTCACGTCATCGAGGAGATTTCGCGTAGTCAAGAGTACCTACGTCTGCAAGGTTAGGGTGGGGAAGCAGAATAAAGGAGGGATGGTTCGTAGGGGATCGAAGACAGAGGGACGTACGTGCCTGCTACTCTCGCGGATTTCAATCCGATAGGCACTCCGAGATGTCGTCGAAGCGATTTGTAAGCTGATTTTAATGTCGCGTTTACAGAACTTGCCGCAGGCTCCATCCCCCCTAAACTTTAGTCCCTTTTTTTCTTCTCGGAGTCTCCGGAAAATCCGTGACGTGTCTCCGAAAGCTTCAGACCTTGGTTGCCTATCCCCTCTCTAACTCTTCACCGCTTACACACCCTTTCCCTTTCGTCACCGAATCTTTTCCCGCTTGACAATAAATCAAACGCTCTGCTTTTGCAAGGGGCACTCCGGGATCGGCGTGGGTACAACAGAATTCGCCATGGTCATTCGTAAGGGTCGAAAGCCAGATTTCGTGTGAATAATCACGGGTTATCGCGAATTTATAGCTCATTCAATTAATTCTGCAGCACCGATTAGACGGAAATGTTCCATAGAACCGAATCTCATTTCTTCCACGCGTGAATCCTGTGAATAAATTTACTTCTTGTTACCGCTTGAAATTATTGATGAAGTTTATCGGATTATAACGCGTATTAGATGAATATTTTGATGAAATTTTTGCGAATACTTCCAGCTGAGTTGGCGTAAAGAGCGAAAGCTCTCGTCATGTCTCGAGTTTCCTGCCAGCCCCAGAGCCTAGAGTCCCCTTGAAAGCCCCCGCATCGACTGTTTTTCGATAATAAATCACGTTTCGGCTTTTACGGGCCGCTTCATCTGGGATAAGGTCACCCCGCGGTCATTAAGGGACCATTAGGCTAAAGCTAATGAATGCAGCAGTGGCTGGATTGATTCTTCACTGCGGATGATCCTGAAAGCTCTGGCCCACCGGAACTGCCTTTATCCACCTTTTGTGCTACACCAGACTATATCCAATCCTGACTTTGCGAGACTCGATAAAACCGGTTAACCGAACGCCATATTTTCAACTCCTATGTTTCTCCACAAGACCCATTTCCATACGCGCGACAGGCCTCGCATAATCGTAACTTATGGCCTTCGTCCTACCCATCAGCCGACATTTAGTGAGCATTAAATGATATCCTTTATCCTAATGAAACAACTGTTCATGAAATTTTATTAATGTTACCCATTTGTAACACGTCATCGCCATAGTTAAATCACACTGTGTAATCACAGTAATAGCGGTAGAGTAACATTACTCGCTCTTATTTTACTTTTCTCATTACGCATTCAACTACGTTTATCTTTTCGTTCAAGTCTGAACAGTCGATAGTTGTGCTCAGCAAAAAAAGAAACTTTGCAACTCTCGTAAGATTCATTAACGTGATTGGTCTTTACATTTAAATCTAAGGAGGAATGCAGGAAATTGAAAAGATTTACCAAAGCAACGGAGGTTTTCTTTCTCTGACAAAGTAATCCGATATTTAACGATCATAAAACCAATTTATTTAAAATAATATTTACACGTATCATATCTGTAATAAGATTTCGGCATATCCATTACATGATTCCCACGCGAGTGTAAATAAGTTTATTTGGGAAGAATAATATTCTCTTTGGAATAGAATGATGTCTTTGTTTGCTGACTATTTTTTACAGTTAAATGAAACGTAATGAACGGAGCACTTTACGAATATTAAAAATCTCGTCCCGCTCTTTCATTCGGTGTAATAGGTGTGGCAGTCGCTTTTCTGAAAATCCCAGGCGTTACATTCAGCGCGAATATACAGCTCATGTAATTTTATTAAGCGGTAGAAATATCGCGTCTAAATATCGTTGATTTCAAATGCTGGCAGTTTAATTTGGCAGTTATTCAATTATACGTTATCTCTGTGAGCTGCGGGGGAGATTTCTTCAGGGCTGAAAGAAGTTAAATTGGCTTTTCCACGGTCGTCAGTCAGCCGGGTTTTCCACCATTTTACTCGCTTGTCGTTGTTTTTCGCCTCTCGCGACACGCGACAGTTCCAAGAGACAAAAGATAATTATATTATAAGCCATCTTTCCACGCTTCCGCTTGTAATCCCTGTAATAATTAAGTACTGCTTGCTTTTATTGCGAATTTTTAGCCTCGCAATTAATCATTTCCATCGTTAATCAAAGCTCGGTGAAAAAACCTCGTGAGTAAAATGTTGCACTCCATACCCTGTCCTATAATAGTTTTAAAGAAAAATCATCAAGAATCGTTTTAAAAATTAATTACCGTTCTGATAATAATTCGTAGAAGATTCGCTAATTTTCATCGATATTATCCCTTTAAGGTTAGAAAGAAAGCAGCTTATAAGAATAAAGGTGCAGATCACAGGCCGACTAAAACCACTTTTTTATTAGTTTTTACAAAGAGAATATAAAATAATAATAATGTACGTGTATAAACGTAAAGTGATGAATTTAGAAGTTGGAAACAATCTAACGTTTCTAAATACTGTATATAAGCTTTATTTACAGTGATTAAAGGAGAAGAAAGAAGAGAGAGGTATGGTTAAATGAAAACTAATTTGTTCTGTGGAGTAATAATGTGATGCGTGTCAGTTTTACAGGAGGTAAAGGCACGGGTTGTAACAACCTGTCGCGTCGTTGTTGTCTTGTATCGCGATTCGCATGGCGCGGCACGGCACGGCAGACGCGTCTCGCCAATGGAGAATCGTGCGAATCAAGCTTAATGCAACTTGGAGACTGCTCGAGGGAATGGAAGAAATTAAATTGGCCGCCTACAGAATCGCGCGCGCGTCCTTTTCCCCCACCGTCACTCCGAGTGCCGTCCGATATTTCCTCTCCTCTTCTTCTTACTCTTACAATCTGCTATCACGTGATATCCTTTCCATCTTTTTCTCCACTCCTGTATACTACGTGTCCCCTGTTTTTCTCATCGCCCGCGAATATCGGGACGTACCCCTGAGGATTCTACCTTATCCGCGCCTCGAAGAAAAATTTGATGGATGTGAGGAGAGTTAAAAATTTTCAAGATTGTTACGTAACAGCTTTTGGAAAATTGACAGCTAGTTTTTTCCCTAGTACCAAACGATAACGTGCAGTTTTTCCATTAACCGACTTTTTTATTACCTAAGTATTGAAACTTATATATGTGCAATGAAAACCGGCGTCTGTTTAAAAAATGAAATGATACATAAAAAAGCCATAAAACTTATTTATCTTGGTAGAGGAAACTGATATAAATTGTATTCGTAAAGTCAGATCCGCGGATTTTAGGACGCGGTCCATTCGTCAAGTAAATAAAACAGGCATTTTTCAAGAAAGCTTTCAGCGCAGAGATTGATACGAGGTATTTTTTAAGAAAGCAGAGGGCTTGCCAGTAGTCAATTTGCCAAGGCCCGATTATACTTGGCCGCTCGAAGAAGAAAAACCCAATGAGACAGCTTCCCGAGTATCGATTGTGTTTTGAGATACGAGAAAAGGGGTCCCACCCTTCGGAGCGGAAGTACGATCTGTACCGCCACGTGCCCTTTCAAGAAAGACTCGGAACTGAAAAAGTGGCCGCATGAAAGATAGATCCAAGTCCGATGGGGCTAATGGCAAAAGAAATTTCATACTGAAAGAAATACAGGAAAAATGATTAAGTGGAATCCCTATGTTTCAGTCATGGCTTTTTCCCCCATTTAGGAATCCGTTTTCATTTCCGTATAACGTTTAAAAACCTCAAATCTTTTCTTATGTTACACGATCAGTATGCATATATTCGTAAAACTCATTTTATAATTTGTGCTATTTTTTTGTTAAAGTGTGAATATATGGAAACCTATAGCATCGAGTATAATTTAGGTTCTCCTGTTTATACTCTTTAATACATTCCTTAATCTATCAATTCATTTAATATATTCATAGATATATTAATGTTATACATGAAATACATTAATGGTAACATTTAAATAATTGCAGTGTGATTACTATAATAAATATACATAATAAATATCACAAAATTATTAATCGTCTCTATAAACTCTCTAACATGATTCAATGCATCCAATTTATTTACAGAATCAACGTTGCTTCTTTATGCCAATGAAACAAGTTATTAAATGACTACAAACCATTCATAATGTTTCTATAATTATATATAAATATTCCAAAGAAAAACTAGTAAGTAATACTACAAATCATTTTTGTTTTTCACTGAATGTCAGCCGCGTAAGGGAAACCTTAGAAAAGTGATTGCGCATATACGTGTTATGCACTATCTATTACGATCTTGCAACCATCGCCAAAAATTTAGTCTTTAAAGCTTCTCCTTTCCATCAATCATTTTCTTTATCGGTTGTTACAAGGTCAATAAAACTTGAAGTAAGATCCCCATCATATTGATGATGGTTAAATCTATTGAATTATATAGACACTTTTATAAAATCTAAATTGATAAACATCATTGGAATATATACTTGTTTTTTTCATATTAAATATATTTATAATTTGCTTTTTAATTGAGATAAATTATCCTGCAGAGTTATTATTTCAATTGGAAGTAATTTGAAAATTTTGCAATGGGTATATAGTTACAATCATCGTATATAGTTTCGTGTTGAAAACATTGCTACTATATATTTCTGGACCAATTATCGATGCTATTGGGATATATTTGGATTGATGCATCGTCATGCAGAAACGTCATTACGAAGCTCAAGTAATTTAGAAGTTTGAGTAGGACGCATTGTCGGATTTCGACCCCTCTCAATCATCCACTTTCACAGTTGCGTATCTTGGCAAAAGAGCCACGTGACCATGCGGACGGAAGTTCCTGTGGGGGTCCTGGGGGGAATATCTCAAGCTTCCATCCCCAACTGCAGAGTCCCGAACCTCCACAGTTCATCCCGAGTATCAACGTGGCAGGTTGACTCCGTCACTTCCTGACTGAGTCATAGATCAACTCACCCCCGATCACCCCCGGTTACCCCTGTTAGTCCCAGTTAGCCCCGATGAGGGTGGATGAGACAAGCATCGAATATCCCTTGTCTTCAACGCGCATAAACTCACAACTCCCAAGGGACTTTATTGATTTCCACGAAGGTCAGTTTCTTCCCGATAGCGCATCCTGACAGTCAGGACCACACCTGACTACCAAACCCAGGTGTCACAATACGTGACACCGTTCTTAAACAAGGGTCCTCATGAATGTATATATATATATATATATATTTAGCTTAACATCTCATCTCTATTCCCCAAAACCTTTCCTCTTTATCATTGAAATCTGATACTCATGCCAAACACTTTTCATGTATGTTAATAATGGATTATTAGAAACTTGATATTCTTCTGTTTACTAATTTATACAGGTTAATAAACGTTTTTCACGAATACCCGTGATTATTTTCGAGATTTTACCGCGTGGATAAATAAATATGTGCTTTTAATACTAATCGATTTTCGTTTGATGAGAGGAGCTGGATATTTTTGGGAAGATAAAATTATCTCTTGATGAGAGTGTATTTATAGTACGTAAAATGGTAATGAGTGAAATATAAAATTCATCAGAGGGAAATTAATTTAGTGAACAAGGGAGACTGTATGTGTTATATTGTACAACTTCAAAGACTTGTTCCCTATCCAAGGACAACTCCCAAAGGATTCGTTTTCCCCTAGTGCACTTGAGGAATCCATATCATCCCCTTCATTTCAATTTGCACAATTTGGCGTAAAAAACGACTCAATTTAATGGATCAAAACAATACAGAATGGAAATACGCTCGCGCTAGGAACAAATATTTACTCGGACCTATGGATTTCCTGCCAAATATTTATTCAAAGCGTTTCGTTGAATGAACTATTCACGCAACTCGTTTTTCATTACGAATCCTCCCTATATCCTGTAATTGCTCTTCAAACCAATTTGTCAGTCTGCTCTGAAAGCTGTAATCATGATCTCTATAAAAAGATAGAAAAAGAGACACTAAAAAACACTGCAAATGCAAAAGTTTTATTTAACACAAATACTTCGTAGCTCTACTTATAAAATTATAAATCGTTATTATATTCGAAAAGTATATTCATTTAGTTGATCACATTTATACTAGGTTAAAATACAAATTTCATAGAATAAAATGTATTGGAAACAAAAGAAAGGGGAGAAAACGTCGAGTGAACTTTAAAAGTGAAACTATAAAAATATAATGCTTGTATTGAAATGAAAAAATGTTAGAAAACAATTGCTACGTATGTACTAAGAATAATCAAAGTGTCAACAATGAAAGTAAAATCGATAATTATATTTAAGGGAGAGCGAGAGAATTAGGCTCAGTAAGAGTGAATTGATGATCAGGGAGGGTTTTATTAACCTCTAAATATAGCGAGTTATATTTCTGTACATACGACAAGTATCTGGCGGCTGCTGGGTGCTTTCGGCGATTCGAGCTTCCTCGAGAGTTGCGAACCATGCACGCGACTCGTACACGTGTTGCCCGATGGAACGTCGGCGTTTCTCTTCAGATCTCGGCGGGTTACGTTGTCAAACACATGGCGTTTAATGTGCCGGTATTGCTCAGGGGTCAGAAGGGCCGGGTCCCTTTAATCTTCCTTGCCCAAGCGGATCGCGACTCTTTCCCGTCTAATCACCCACGCGCCAGCCGCCGATTCTTAGTATATCGCTATCTTCTTGGAAAACCACTTGTAACCAACAAGTCCAATATCGCTTCCCGATAACCCAATGAAAATATCCCGAACACATGGCGGATTAATTCTGGATGACAGGCAGGCATCATTCCTGATCAGTCACAAGGAGCTTTTTGTCCGCGGCGGAACTGGGCAGGAGTTAATCATCCTGGATATTGAACGACCGGCTTTCCTCAGAACTAACAGTAATTAACTTATGGTACCGGAAATTGAAAAACTCTCAAAAGATTGGCATATCGGAGAAGAAGACGTTCGGTGTGCGTATATGTATAGGTTCAGAGATAAAAGGGTTGTCATCTCTAATAATAAACATAAAAATATATTAAAACTATTGACAACAATTTGTCGGTCATGATGAGTTACCAAGGTAATTAAAGTGTTTAAAGTAGTTGACGCGATGGCTGTGTAACGAAGCAACTATTAAAGTATACGGATGGAAGGTGATGAAGACGGAAAGGGATGGGGAAATGAACGCAATTACACAATAATCTCAAGTTGAACGTTCATTGAAGTAGAGACTCGTCAGTTGCGAATTGCGCTTGCTAGAGGAGAATCGATCCCAGCTTCCCAATGGAGAAGCAATTAATTTCCTAAGGCGTCTAATATCAAAGCAACGACAGAAATTACCCTAAACGAATCCCGCAAATGTTCGGCTCTTTCCTCGGGGACCGCTTCAACGATTCTTATTGGCAATCGAATGAAAATTTGTCGCCAGCCTGTCCCTTTCACATAAATTTTTCAGCTCTCCAAGGTCTGGTACGTAAATCTTATACATACTCCGTGTATATAGGCGAGGATCGAGCTCGAGAGAATCAAAGCAGGCGAAAGTACTAAAATCCAAACTATAAAGGAAATAGCTGAGCTGAAACGAGGACAGATTTTAATGGAAGAGTAGTTAATTGGAAAGATTGAGAATCTGACGAAGGAGATTAAAAAGATATAGGCGTAATTTCGTGTAGGGATGGAAGGGAGGGAGCAAGGTGGGGGGGGGGGGGGGGGGGGGAGTAGAAAGAGAGATAGAGAGATAAAGGTGCCGGAAGAGGGTTTGCTCGGTAAGAATCGAAACTCGGGAGCGACAGGCGTCGGCAGGCACTTACCGTTTGAGTTACGATCGAAATGAAAAATGGCGACCATTGGGCAGTGGCTGTCGCGTGTAATAAGCTACATTGGGAGGAGCTGAAGGAAGAGCGCGTCTTCACGGCTATATGACCAAGTATCAGGTGAGCTCAGTCGTTTCTGTACTTTCAAGACGATCAATTAAGCGCAACCTGCAAAGTGCTAAGACGTTTATGGCCGACATCTTATTATACCTGGCACACCGATGTATGGCCAGGGTCGTCGTCCGCGACTCGTCTCAAACGTGCCAACGAACTCCCGAAGAAGCGGAACCCTGCAGAAGCCCTTCAGCACCCAGCCGGATGTCTTACAAGATTCGTTTACGCTAATTTTCTCCCCATGCCCAATTCCCCACTCCAACCCCTTCCCATCACTTTGATATTTACCACCTCGAAATTTCATCATTTCATCCTATATACTATATAGTAATACGAACTTTCCTCTCTTCTTCTTTAATAACTTTCCTCCGCTATTGCTAAAACTGGATTTTCCTCAAATCGTTGCACAACGTTTATGAAGTGCTTAGAAATGTATCAAATAAGGGGTTTTTCCGAACCTGTTATATTTTTTTAACATGGAATATATTTTAAGTTATACCTTCTTAAGTGTTTTTCATAAATGATATCATTGATTATAGTTCAATTTTTTAACATATCGATCGGTTGGTGAAAATTTCAAGTAAAATGATTTTTAGTGAGGTATATACAAAATTTTCTAGCTATTACTTCTCAGTTTACATTTTCTACTGGTTTGATATCGAATTGGCTGGCACATTTTCTATGACGAGTCAATTTTCCTTTGTTCCTTTGTCCGTATAGGATTCTGCATTGTCTATACATATATAAAATTGATCCTTCAAGAGATATTATTGCGCGATCGAAGTATAGAATGGAGTTTGCAAGAATTGGTGATAAAAGCACTGGTGAGACAATCAATTCGTATGAGGAATCGAGATATGTGGGGCAGTTATAGTACTCGAGGAAGACAATGCGTATCGAGATGCGTGGGAGACCAAACTGGATCTGTCCATTTGCGTGGTATATGGCAGCCCACTTAAACTACCCACTGTCATAAATCAGTCCGCATGAAGAATATGCGCAGGAAATCTCAAAGAGAGACGCGAGCACGTGAAATTTCACGTTTTGTTATGCAAGGTAAACCCGAAAAATTGAAAGTACCTTTGTCGAAATTCGAAAGTGAAAACAAGTATAAATAATTGTATTTATACTATGTACCACCAGAGCCTAGTCTCCCTCTCGATTTTAGACTGTTAAATAGTCCTGAAAAAAGAAGCAATTCCAGTTAAGCAAACGAAGAATCTAGCTTTTTAACGTAAAACGTTGCGAGTAAGCGCTACGAATTCTAAGCACGGATTGAATAAAATAGATAAATTGGATAAAGGCACTTCAATAAGAGGAATAAATTCGTGGAATTAAATAATTGCGGCTGAGGATGTTGGAATAGGAAAAGAAAGGGACGTGCATGAATCATGGAAGGTGATTACGCAATTCCTAATTATTTCTGAGGGTAGGAATTCTTAACGGAGCCAGCCATTAAAATCGTGTAGACATAGCACTCCAGGTCAAGCAACACTTGTCGAGCATCCTTTCGCTTTAAACGAGCTGGCGGACAAGAGCTCGTTTGAAAAGAATGCGATCAGCCGATAGTCACTAGCCTCCGACCAGTAGCCAGCAGTGAGTAACCTCTAGCTTCGCGATGAGAGTATCCTACCTGATCCTGGCGTGCACCAGCTGACGCGCCCCGGGATAATACCACCAGAACCGTATGCATTAACTTTAATTAACAATTTGACGAAGCTGCTTGCATATCAAACAGACGAGCCAGTCGTGACTAGCGAGCCACCACCACCACCCGATTAAGCTCCCAGGACGCTCCTTAACCCAGAAATATTGCTCGACCTTATATCTATTAGAGACCCAGGAATTTTCCAATGACCTCAGAATTTTCATCCATTAGCTTTCACTTTAATTTATAGATTCTAGTTAAAATTCTTCTTATGGAATTCCTCTTTTTTCAAGCCCCCTCCTTTTTTCAATTTCCATCAAAATCGATAGCATCGCGCGAATCACGAGGAGGTAGCAGTAAAGTTTCAAATGACTTGATTTATCGTGGTGGTTACATACGTTGTTTAAATTAATTTATACCTATTGGGATGTTTTATCGAGCTACTATCAGGATTGGCTGTGTGCTGCAGAGAATTTATTCCACTCGACCAATCCTGATTTAATCAAGAGTAATTTTCAGGATAATCAAGAATATTTAACGGAATTCTGGGAAATCGCCAGTATCTACGGTGGCGCGTAACGGAATTGCGTAACTTGCCTCTAAATGCTCAAGGGATCTTCGCCTCGAAGGTGTAATTACCAATGTGCATTATTCTGCATACAGAATCTCGTGATACCATAGCCCAGTCGGTTCCCTTAAAGGCGCAATTTGCCCTGTGAATGTTTACGAAAGCGAGAAAGAGCTGGAAGATCCTCTCAATATCGCTATAATGATAATAATAATAATAATAATGATAAAGACCCAGTTAACTAGGTATTTGCATGTTAAAATAGCAGGAGAAAAGTTTCTATAAGATCAAATTTCTCCCGGCGGCAAAACTCTAACACTTCGAGCTAATTGTAAAGCACCGTCGTTCTATTGATTTCTTTTTGATTGTTAAACACACAAAATACTTTCGTTTTTGCGACAATAAAACTTTATGCTTTTTTATTACTCTCCAATTCATTTTCATTTCCACATCCTACATTTCTTTCCTTCGTGTAGGGAATAATTTTAGAAGAATCTTCAGGGTGTATCTAGATCAAGGTAATTCGATAAAGTCACAGGGAGATAGAATCGAGTTGCTTCTTGGCGTAGAAGATTATTTTTGTCGTGGCCAAGGAGGATTTTCGATATGAAAAATTCAGTAGGACGCGCGCGAATACCTAACGATCGCTGCTTCCGCATAGCCAAATACCAATATCTGCAGTCACGAGAAAGCAATCGAAGTATATTTTCGCTTCCTTATCAAAGCATCCGCATAATTGAATGCGCCCTCATTGGCACGTCCGTCAAAGCAGGGCTTCCTGGGACATCAATATGGCGCCTCGAAGATAGTTACTCATTGGTACATCGTGACCTTCTGCTCTCCGCAGCATCTGCACGACGAGGGACACCCAGAAAAGGCAGAGAAAGGCCAATATTTTTCCCATTCCGACATTCCTGGGGCGTGCTCCATCGATGAAATACCTCAAAACTAAAATTTATCTTCCCAATTCAGCTGAAAAACTTCTTTCATTTTACCTCAGTAAATAACGTAAAAGCTTTTCCTCTAATACTAATATCATTTCTAATAACAATCAATTTTATACCCAAATAAATATTGCAAATCGAAATAAATACTTTGAGGATAAACACCAGAAAAAGTTTTCTTTGTACCAAATCAATTGGAAAGTAGGTGTATCTGACTTTTCCATTTAATTCTAGGAAATTTTTTAATGATTCGAGTTTGGGGATAATGGCTCACTGACAGACGGCGAGCTTTCAACAGCATCTGCGTAGCGAGTGTCGATGAAGTGGTAGCGTCGGAAAAAGGGAGGAGCAATATTTTTGACGAGGGCACATTTTCCTTACTGCTCGTTGGGCGTGTTTTGGTGCATGGCTTTTGGTAACGGAAGTTTCGAAAACGATCGAAGATTTGAAGAAATGGGGATGAAGCTATATACGTAGCCTGCAGTTTCTGGCATTGGCCAGCTTTGAAGAGAAGCGGTACCCAAAGGTTTCGGAAGAACAAAGTCCACCTTGGCATTTCCATCAGGACTCTTTCTCGTCGCATACGATACGATCTGCAGTTCGAGTATAATAACGCCATTATCCAAAGATCGTGTGTTTCCTCTTGGCACCTCATGCCTATGTAAAGCCCTGCCAGGCACTCTCTTTAGATTAATGAAGCTTGTCTCGTGAGACCATTTCGCAAAAATACCGTTGGGGATATGCTAACATTGCCACTTTATATTCCTCGCTTCCTGCCCTTGTCCTCTTATCATAACCCAATAAGCCAGAGAGCCTAGCTCAATTCGTAGTGTCGAGTACTTCTCTACGGAAAAGTCACAATAATTTATGAAAATTTCTCCAGCTTCGAATAAAGAAGTATATCGTTTCAATGAGTAAATTAATAGAACACAAGCGGTTGAGCCATTAGTCGATGTGGATGGATTAAAAGGGGCAATAATTTCAATGATGCAGAGTGATATTTTTAGCGGAAGAGGAGGAGGACGCTCGAGTGTTGGCGAGGAATAGTTTGAGTTGCTGGTCGACAAAAATAAATCGAAGGGTTATAAATATCTTTGGAATATCTTGCAGAGACTTAACGAGACTTTGAAGCGGAAATGCAGTTTACGGGGTATATCTATGGGTTAGGATTTGGTAAACATGCGAATTTCTTGTGCCATTTGCGACGTATGTATGTATAGTGTATACTTGAGAAGTTGAGGAAGCGCCGATGCAGAGATCCAGGTGCATACCGGGCGCTCGTCAGATAGCTCGGCAAGATTCAAAGCGAACCGCAAATCGATAAACCGTTATCGCTTTCCATCCCGAGTCCCCAGGAGCTACGGCTGGGGGCCACTTCGCGCGTTATCTTCAACCGCTCTGCGCTCTCCAGACGCCAGACACGATACTGACCAGGTATACACGGTACACTCGTACGCCACTTCAGACTCAACAGACACACGCATTCTCCACATCTTCTCAATTAAGATAAACACACAACGCTTATGAATTTGCTCTCTCACAGGACTCACTTTTTCCTAAATAAAAGATAAGATTTATTTATTATTCGATACTGATCCGTCACTTCAGACCAAACATCCACGTGCATCATCTTTATCGTCTTTATTCATATAAACGTGAATTCCTTATAATTGCTTCCTTTTACTACATTCATTTCTTCCTCTATCAATCTTATACATTAAATTTGCTATTTTATAAGGAATTTGATTTAACACATAATATTCGAGAAACCTTATATATCTGTATATACCATGTTACCATACTGACCAAGGATATACGAATGCCACTTTAAAGCAAAAGTAGCCATCATTCGCATTATCTTTTCCTTATTATATCCATTTATTTTCTCAATTAAGATAAACAGACTACCTTTATAAATTTTCTCTATGAGCAGACCTTTTTTTATCTACGAATCTTAATCTTTTTTCATGCAAAAATGTTGTAGAATCCACATCATTATATGCTCTTATTTATCCAATTAAGATAAATATATTGCGATTATAATTTGCTTTCTTTGTTGAAGAATCTAGTTTTTTACCTTATCCACTCATCCTATTTATCTGTTTCCATAATATATATTATTCGTCTTATTAAGTTCTTATTAGGAGTATCGGCAAAACATGCTCGTTTGCGATACCTCCATTATGGAAATATTTATGTCAAATAGTTATTTACGATGACTTAATAATTCCTGCAAAAATTCAAATTAAGCATATGCCTCATTTGAGAAATATAAGGAATCAAATATGACCATGTCTAATAAAAAAATATAGCAGCTTCACATTTATACTCCACGATAATATTGTACACAAACCAAGCTTTAAATGTACAATCATCAATCGAATCGATGTTATTCATATCAAAAACTATTTGGTTATATGATTTTAACTCTTGATAACTCAGTCAAAAATCTTCAAAGAACCGATTCGGCTGAATTTTTTGGACATTTTTATTGCAGTATAAATGTGAAGCTGCTATATTTATTGATTGGACATATGGTCAACTTGGACTCTCTATATTTTTCAATCGAGGCGTATGATCAGCCTAAAATTTTGGAGGGATTATTGGATCATCATAAGTAACCATTTGGTATAAAATAATGTTTCAAAAATCGATATACCGAAAATGGGCTTTTTTGAATGGGACTTGCCCATGCTCTTTCTTAGTTAAGATAATCGGACTACTTTTACGGACGTACTTTATGAGTTCGCTTCTTTCAGTCTCCTCGAACAGGCCTTATCGACTTATTTTCCAATTCAATTTCATATTAACCAGGTTCGCTCATACGTCACCGACCTCCAAGCAGACACCCTCATCTCTTCTCATTATATACTCTTATTTTCTCAATTAAGATAAGCTGTGGAGAAAAATTTGTTTTACGAGTTCCTACGCCACTGATCAGTTTTAGAAATAAATTTTATCAGCTGACTCTCTGTTTCACTTGTATGGTTCAAATTTTGATAAGCAAGGTCACTTTGATACTAAGCAGGCACTATCTTGCGTCCTTTCAACTCAACAGACGCTCACCCGTAATCTTATTGCAGTATTTTTTATTTTACGATTATAAGATTACTTAGTTTCTTTTTAAACGCATTATATAGATCCTGCATGTTTTTAATTTCTCCCTTTGACTAAGTTTGAATTTACTGTAAATATTTTTAAGATAATTTGAATTACATTTAGTTGAACAAACCTTTAGAACTAACAATGTTTCGAGGTGTAATAGGTGACTGTAATAAGTTAAATTAATACTCTGGTCATTCGTGTCTTTCTGAAGCGACGGACGAGAATTGAATTAAAACTTTTGCTTCTGCTGCTTTTAGAGTTTCCACGAGTCTGTAACAGGATCCAGTAACAACGATATCTTTTCAGTGCATTAGGAATAATAGTAAACTGTACTCTTGCAGAAGAAATACCTAAGTCAGATTATGCATTTACATAAATTAATAATAGTAAAGTTTTACAAATAATTCGCTAAGTAAATTTATAAATTAAATTAATTAATACTGGGGAAATTGTTTGGAAAACCTTTGAAATAAATTTACGAAGATCTATGAATGAAATCCCAATGGACGTTATACTTTTTATCGTCGCATATAACCTCAAACTTCATCGTAACAACGTTTTACAAGAGTAACAAGAAAGTTATAGTAGAATAAAACTTAGGCTCGTAATTCGAAAATGTCACGATTATAGTTTTTAATGCCCAGCTACGTTAAATCTTGCCATTAAAACGGATATCTTGGCAATAAATCACATTAACCAATCCTGATCCTTTAGCATGCTTCGAAAAAACTTTCTAGACACGTTTTAAATTAAAAACTAGGAGTCGCGATAAATCTTATGTCAGATCTGTTTGCATTAATTCCATTAAAAACTTATTCAAATCAGGCTAATGAAATGGTTGTGTGGAAAATGTGAATTGGAAAAATCGCACAAAAAATATTATTAATGAAGAGAAAATAATTATTAGAGAGAGAGAGAGAGAGAGAGAGAGAGAGTAGGAGAGTTAGGTCAGTAGCAGTACGTCAATATACGTAAAATGAGCAAAGGCGTAATGAAAACAGAAGGAAGCGATAGTGGATGTTGACGAAGTTTCTACAAGCGCAATTAGGGGAATAGGCAATTTAGACAAATGCAGCATCCAAATAGAAAAGAAGCTTCGTGGAAAATAGCGATGATTAGCCAGTGACCCCGGTAAGTATAGAGGTCAGCGATGTTCGGGCTATTTCTCCGACAGAAAGGGACGTGCGGTAGCAGGAGGCATTGGAGTTAATGAGACGAAGTCTTAAATAACGCTGGCCCATTGCGTAGAATGACAGTTATGATGGGCAGCGTCCATTGTTCGTGGTCGACGATGATTATTGAAGCCGCGGCTCCGACAAGCGGGTTCACCTATTCGCGCTATTTTAGCTTTGCATTGGAACACGGATAGGGTTGAGGGGACTGAGAGGAGGTTTCGCGTCATTTAGAAAGGTAATGAAAAGACGAGGGATACGACTGAGAGTAATTGCGCATACACACGAGGACTCGAACCCCTTCCACCCTCTTCAACTCCCACCGCCCGCCAGTTGGCTGATGTTCCAGCTTGGCCATCCGCTAGTCTACTCTAATTTCATCCCTGGAGCGTTTGGCATCTTGGATAGCACTGAGCATCCTTCGCATAGCGTTTGATCGTCTACACCGCATGTCGACGTAGACGTCGTCTTTGGCGTCGGCGTCGAGACGTCCAGGAATTCCCAGACGCGCCGCGCGTAAAGTATTATCCGTCCCGGACAAGCACCATTAATGATCTCTGATTAACCAAACGAACCTGCTCGACTATCATCCTCCACCAAAACATTCTATCCATACATATATTTATATTTATATCTCCCTTCAACCATCTCGTCCCTTTCACAAGGTTTACGAGCGAAAATTTGGTCGATCGCGAATAAATCTACTCGGACCTATATATCATTCCTCATCCCTTTCCTTCCAATCGTTCTTTCAGGATTTTCCCTAGTATATGGTTAGACTCGATAAATTTATGCGAACTTTAATCTCAGTTCCGTTCGCTAAGATTTCATTCTTTTTCCTATAATAATTAATGTTATAGAGAATTACATTGAATTGATTAATGATTATCTCATCATCTCTGTTCGTGTAATTTCTCTGTGCGTATTTATGTATATACCATATACATTGGCAAGTATCCGAAGGAGATTTGCTATTCAGTGAGTCAATTCAGACGGATTGTAAGAGTCGAAATGTATATTACTGTCCGAGATAGAGGCCTCGTCAAAAGGATAATGCGGACGAGCCCATTGAGAAGATTCTAGAAGGAGAACCGATCCTCATACTATACTTTCAAATCAGTCGAATTCTGGAATACGAAATGGAATGAAGTGTTGGGGGAGGGGCGAAAGGCACGAAAGAGGAAGTGGTCAGACTGTGGTCGACTATATTTTCGAGCTGCCTTTAAACGTTAGCTGGAAATGAGAGGGTGAAAAGGGGAAGGGTGGGGGAAGGGATCGAAGGAAAGACTTGGTCAATGCTTGCGAAAATTGGCTTCTAAATCTTGAGGTTGAAATGAAACTCACACCAAGTCGTAGCCACAGCCCTTTCCTTTACCCTCTCTATCTCTCGCTCTCCGCCACTCTCTTTTTATCCTTCTTTCCTTTTACCTATACATATACATATAGCGTAGACTCATCCCTTCACTTTCTCTTATATATAGATTTTTTTCCTCCGCACAATCTCCCCTTGTGGTCACTGAATTTTTTCCAGGACGAGAGTCGATTTATCCCCCACTCCACATCCCATCAACCTCTTTCCATAGATTTTCTTTCATCGAGAAAAGTCTCTTTTTTATCTTACATCCTTTTCCAGCAGCGTTTGTTGGTAGGCAGGATTTTTTCCTTGCCTCGGCCTTTTTTGGTATATACAGTGGGGCAAGGGGAGGGGAGCCACGAACCGTTGGCATTGGACAAGCGAAAAGGGCGACGGGAGAACATTGTTGAGAACATGGGGGGCTTACGGACCCCACGAAAATCCGCGAGGCAACTTTGCGGAACGGACTTCCATAAGTTGCATTCAATGGGACATTGGTATAAAGGGAGAATAAAAAAGGAAAGGGAGAAGGAGAGCAGTCGCATTGTAAGCGTCGCTTCCTATGGCTTTCCATCCCCTACCTTTACCCCCTTATTCTCCTACACCACCCTGCTTCTCCTTCATCTTCCTTTATCTTTCCTCTACCCCTTTTCTCAACTCACTTTTCTTACCTACTGCTCCCTACCTTTTTTTCATTTACTTTACTTTTCTCATCACTGACGTCGCTCAACGACTCTTTATTAGCCCATTTCACTTATCTCGACCACTCTGCTGAACGCAAATCCCAAAACTATGAAGAAAAGTTTCGCGCGAGCAATATCTTCAGGCAGGAAGAGACGTCTAAAGATTAAAAGCAACCTGTAAACAGGATGGCTGGATTAGGAAAACTTTGGGGAAAGTGAGACAGGGAACGAGGGGAAGAGAAACGAAAGAAAAATAAAGTTTCGTGGAGAGAAGAAGATATTTCTCAAATATGAAAAAATTGTCATGCATATTATTTGTAGAGTGTTTGTAATGCTAAACGTGACCACTATAAATAGAGAGAGAGAGAGAGAGAGAGAGAGAGAAGGAGTTAAAAATAAGAGTCTGTAACGATGTTAAAAAAGTGAAGAGTTATAATGGCGTAATTAAAAGGAACTCGTGGAGTAATATTGTTTATTTTTTTGCGAAAGCAATCCAGTGGTACTTGATGGACTTCATTTAGATAAATAGCGATGTAAAGGCTGAACGACATTACGCGGACGTGGTAGGGGCAATCATTTATGATACATACGAAGAAATATCGTGCTATGCATTCTCCGGTTCGACAGTCATTTTAATGTTCCTTTTACATCTAAGCTACCAACGCTCCGCCTTCCGCAATTTATTCTCTCCACTCTGCTCCATATACTCTCTTTCTTTCTTTCCCTCTCGTCAATCCGCACAGTCTTCCCAGTTTCCACTACGCACTGTCTCCATCACTCCTTCCATTCACATCAAAAGCAGATATAAGTGCTTGATTACACGAGTTATCTACCAGCAAAACCTCGTTACTACTTCAAAAACTCCCCGGAACTCCAGCCGTTAATATTCTCAGTGAATTTACATTGGCATCTCGCTTCCCCGATGTTCCATTGATTCGTCTCACGAATTAAGCTCAACTATACATCATCTGGCTCGCTGATCTATATACATATTCACGAGTTTATTTATCAATGCTGTGTCTCTGATAATTCTATAAATACTTATTAATTGTGATTCGCAGACATTCCAATTAGCTTGTTGGTCATATTCTCCTAAGCAGTATAATAATAGGATTGACCGCAATTATCGTTTCTCTCTAGTTTGCACACAGTTTCGATTGGCACGAGAAGCAGATATGAACGGTCGAATAGACGAGTAGTTATCTTAGTGTCAGGGATCATTATTTCTTCAAAAACGCTGAAGAATTGGCTACCTCTTGCTATTCGCTTTCGCGCCGTTAATCGCGCTTGTTCATCTTCTCGCATGGCTCTCCTCACCTGCGAAACTAATTGAGAACTCTGCTCGCCACTTTGTACCCGCTGAAAGATCGACGATGCTCCATCTGCCACATCAATGAAGCCAGTTATGTCGCTATTAATCGATATTTTTATCCTCTGAATATATATACATTTATGCTACTAAGTTATTTCATCGTGCTTCATTTTATACAGCTGCTATCAGTATTTAACTTTCATTCATTTGTACCTCGCAATTAACTAATTCTGTAAGTATAAGTGTTGGTACATAATATACTGAAACGTAACTGTTTATTCAAGACTTCCGTTAATCACTCTCTGTAACATTTAAATATAATTAATGTAGAATTATAGTTATATTTTCTTTCATGGTTCTTTGTTGATAGGAATATAAATATATTGCAGAGTTTGGAGATTATAGAAATTTGTCGTAGGAGTACCTATCGGTTTATCTAGAGATTAGATTTTTTGTGTGAGTTTTAAGCTGTCAAGGTAGGATTTTCACCTGGGTGGGTCCGAGACGTTATCGGATTTCCCGAACAAATAATTAGTAAAACTTTTCACGCTTTAGGGAGGAAATCTTGAATGAATAGACGGAAGGAAATGGGAGTTTAAGCAAAACATGGATTAACGATGGACATCGATCAAGAAAACGTGTCTATTGGAAGGACCACTTCAGCGTCTCAGTAAACAGCGGTTTGCCACGGAGATCACGTTTCTCTGGCTGGGGACCACACCCAGATACCCGGCACTATTTGCACTCGGCGTTAACCGCCCCTGAAATGCACGTGGTATACGCACGTGCGTGTTTGCCCTAGCATCCCAGGCTTCCTGATACGATAACTCTCCAGATAACGTCGCTCATGCACATAGAATACTTAAGAGAATACTTAACTTATACCTGCCACCTATCTACCATCCTTATATACGACATGAAAATGAAAAGCTGCGGGAAAAGTAAATTTATTCATAAAATCTTAGGGAGAAAAATTTCCCCTCTCTGTGGATAAAATTTACACGTTACAAAGCACACCAAATTTAAACAAATATTTGGTACATTATTTTTCTTTTTACTCATTATACTTGCATAACTTCCCGTTATATGTATATGTGAGTTATAGCACAAACTAGCAATTTTGTATACCTTTTTAATTATATAGTAATTCATTGATTGGTATTTAACAGTATTTGATTGTTTGCAATTTGCAAATGACAACTATAAGCAAAGCGAATGGATTTCTCGTTCTCTGGTGGTGGTCCGGTAGGGAGAGAGGGGGCAGGGAAGAGTGACTTTCTTGGCAGGAAGTTATGTGTTTGTTGTGTTAGGTCGAGGGCAAACGAAACGCAAGCTTTTTGATTCCCCGGCTTTGACCGTTTAGAATGCACAGAGCGATCCTAAAGAAACATACGAGGCGCCAGCAGTTATGAACAAACGGGTTATGTGAAAACAATTGTTTCCGGATAGCAACTGGCCACCTGCGACTTCCAATATCGACACCGCTGCTCCTTTATTCCGTCTCGCATCCATCGAAAAATTTTAATTCTCGCTCTATTTCCCTCAACCAATTTGTGAAAAGGTGGAGTAAAGAAAGTCGAATAGAACAAAAAATCAATAAAATAAGCGACGGTCTCCGATCGACCAATATAAAAGTATCCAACGCTTCCAATTATTTCACGTCTGGTAAAAACAATTCGTGAAGAAAGCGAGATACGAAAGGTATAAATATATCCCTGAGAAATAGAAAAACATTGGGTAGTAATAATGTCGCTAAATGGAAAAAAAGATGGGATTCTGCAAGCGGCACGAAATCGGCAGTGAGAAGAAATTCGAATGAATCCAGAGATGGTTTCTTGGTCCGGGAGAAATAATCGGCTTATTCGGGCGACTTCGTTAGATTGACAAAAGTTCATCTCGGGAGAGTCGTCGTTCCATTGGATTTTTCTGCTTCGGCTGGAAAGGAGACTGGCAGCGAGGAGATAAAGGAGATTGAAGAGCGAGAGAAGAGAGGATATACACGTGAATTGGTGGAGTGCGAGGAGGCAGCCGAGGCAGCTTTACCACGCGGGGTAAGCAACACTTGCATTGGCTCACATCAGCAGCTGTCACTGTGTGCAATGACAAGTCACGTAAGGCAGCAGCACCCCGATGCGTAACACTATCTCTCCAGCCAAGTTACACAACGCTTGTTGTTGTGCCAGGCCAGCGTGTTGTATCAGCTCTCCCCACATACTCCCTTTCGTTTTAGAGGCCACCCGATAACTTACTATACATTCGATGATTAATGATTTTTCATAAACCGCCATTGTAACAGAATATCGTCGTGCTCCGCGCGCGCGGTCTCTATTAACTGCTGAAAACTCGCTTATTGTCACCCTATTGTCCTTGTCAAGCTTCTCCTTATTGATGACTCCTTCGCTTCATCGTCACTTTTCACCCCCCTCCGTCAATTAATTGTCTCTAAAAGTCTTTTCCCTCAATTTGCCCCCATCGATTTATCAATCTAGCACCATAATTATAAATATTATTTTTGCTCTCGATAATTAACTCAATTATAGTTCCACCATTTATAATAAATCAACTCGTTGCTATTGTAACTGGAATTGAAGAAGGGCAAAGTTAAATGTTAGAAGTCTGAAGAATGATAGATTTGTGGTAGGTTGATGATATTACGAAAGGGCAGGGTGTGTGCGCGAAGAAGGGGAGGTACTTTTGGGAAAGAGAGAGAGGTTGATAAAAGAGGGAGGAGATAGAAAAGTAGGTTGCGTATCAGTAAACAAAGAGACATGGACGTGGAAAAATAGTGTTGTGAGGGGCAGCGGGGTTGAGAATTTAGGAAGGGGTGGGGTAGGTGCAGCTGGCAGGGCTGTTTTCGTGAGTCGCGGGAGGAGGATCCACACAGCTCGAATTACGTCGCTCGTTATGGACGTCTCGAGTTCCTCGCGCACTTTTAATGAGCTCCCCGCCATGGTCAATTAGTCCTGAACTCGCCGGAAGATACGACTACCGTTCAAGTGCCGGCGACTGGCAATTCATACGAGACACTGGAATAGCGGAACACTCATCACCGGCTACAGTTCTCCCTGCATACTGATAACTTCCTACCACTTGTGCCAAGAACCCACTGCCAAAGAAAAATTCATTCATTCGTTGTATATTTTCCCTGCTGATCTTTCGTAGGGGGAAGGGGGCTGGAACCACTCATCGCGTCCAAAGTCTTATTTAATAAGGGAAAACATATATTTCTGACGATCGAGTGACTCTAGTGTTAGGAGTGTAGAGGGACGATACTAAAACAGGAAAGAGCAACGAGAGTCTCGATAATAAACACCGGTGTTTATCAAGTTTGCTACAGTATAGTCGTAATAGTGAAATAAGCGGTTGTTTATCTCGAACTCTCCTTCTGCATATTTTTTCATGGCTCGCCATTAATTTCCAACAGTAGCATTCTTTGCTCTCGTTCTGACATTTGTGGATCATTAACCTTTATATGGTCGCAGCGTTCCACTTTCCATATAATGTTACAAGCACTCTCGTAATTCCGATAGCAAGTGTTTCCCCACAAGTGCGGATCGGCTTCAGTCGAATTGTCAAAGTCATTGTGGCCAATCGTAACAAAGACAACCGCGTCGAGTTACGAGTTACGACCACACGGATGACGCAATTGGCCTGAAATTATGCGAAGCTGTCGCTGTCGCTGACGTATCGTCGTCTATGATAATTCTACAAATTTGCATTTGCATTCAACGCTGCGACGCGCGTTAAATTCAAAATGATCTTTTCATCAATAAATTTTATCACCGAGACCCACGAATCTAACCAAACGATAAACTTCAGGCGTTATTTCTCAGTACCACGCGCGTGTCTAAATACTCTAATGACTCGATGGTTTAAACGTATATACATTGGAACTTTGTTAGGGAAATGAATGAAACGGTTATTTCTTTTAATTTCAACAACTTGCTTGCTAAAAGAGATAATTTGATAATTTCTTTAATTAAAGAGCCATTAGAAACGCTGCGTCGTTGCTGGTTCGTCGAATGAATTATCTAAAGAATAATTGGATTCTTTTTCAGAGATTCGTACGGTGTCCCTAATTTCACGGAAGAACGTATCAGTAGCCGCAGGTCTGGTAGGTCCAGTAATTAATCAGTGTTTTTAATTACGGTCTTACTTGGTTTCGCTTGTTAACGTACACACAGTGAAATTGGCCGTGAGTTCTGGCTGGCTCACTGGCTGCGGGCCACTGCCCACATTCGCGGCCAAACAATATAAACGGATGCTTTCGTGAGTTGTTTAAGTCATTTGTCTTAATGAGTCTTACTTGATCCCCTCTTGTCGCTCTTACAACATTGAAGCGAAAAGCTAATGGTACTTGTTATTGCATTGTTGCACGATAAAGATCTCATTGCACCCACTTCCTTTCATTTCTTCGTATATTCACCTCTTCCCCGCCACGTGCTGCATTCGTTACTTTTATTCACACCAATCTCACGCTGCAAATAACACCTAGTCAAAAAAAAGCTGTTTAAATAAAACAGATTTATCAGCATATTCTTTATATGGAAACAATCTCTTTAAATCAGCGCTTTATGATTAATTTGTATTATAACGAGTTGTATCTAACATCCCGAGGGGCACAAATGACGGATTTTATATTTAAAGGAGCGAAGTGTGGTACTTAGTTCAATAGGAAGCAAAGCGAGTGGTTCGTCCAACGCGAGAATTTCAATGTTTAAAAAAAATAACGCCCGCGGTGATGTAGCACCAATTGCAGGGATGCTTGGTGGGGGGTTTTTGGCGCGGGGGGCAGAACAACTAACGACGTGGCAGGTCGAGTAAATCAGGAGGGAGGGTGACGATAAGTTTTTGCTCGTTACAACCGGCCTGGGAAGCTCATTACGCGCTTCCCCATCTGAACTTTACCGGCTGTCCAGGGCCAACAAACCAACGACCCACTGGCGTAATCAAAGAAAACCAATTTCCCTGCTGCTGACAATCATATTTCTATATATTCGCCAGAGTAATCGCTGCATGCACTAATTATTTACCTGTAATATCTCTTATATTTTCATTCCCTTGTTGAATAATAACGCGATAGATCACGAATTCGTTAATAATAAGTTCTCCAAGAGCTGCAACGATCGCAATTCTATTTTACCACAAGAGTAATTTTCACTATTGGAAAGATCGCGACATAAATTGCAAGAAATTCGTAAGAGTGATTTGTTGATAAAGAAATTCTATTATCGAGCAGTTAATTGTCGATATATGCAAATTTGTTCCAATATTTGTGATCAGGCTTATTAATACGGTCCATCCGCTTTAAGATAAACACCAATGTCCTCGGCCCTTCTGCAATTAGCAGAGCAATCGAATGGAAACTGGCCATGTTCAAAGCGCACCAAGCAAAGATGGATAGAGTTGTATGAAACAATAGCCAATTATTGCTTCTGTCAACTGCCTGTGATGAATTTTCAGTTATTATTCTTACCACTGACGATTCTCTCTATTGTTTTTCTTGAGATATTGATTAATATCACGTTGAAGGTGACTTGAATGAATAAATTAATTCATATGGATCTATCAGGTAGCTGCGCGCTCTTTGCTGAAGTTCGGATATGGCAACAAGAAAATCGCACAGGTGGAAAGTAAAATTCAATTAGCCAAGAAGCGTGTTAAGGTAAACCGTAGTGCGTAATTAAAAGTAATGAGTCAAGGAAGGAGGGGGTGAGTGAGCTTCTTAAGAGGGTAAGGAGAGAATTTAGAAGAAAGGGGAAGACAAGGTAATGTAAAAGAAAAATAGTAAAGGGAAGCTCCTGCAACGTCCAGCAGGATCTGCGAACTGGTTGTGCTTGTAATTGGACGCGACTAGCGCGATTCGTGCTGCTTTCTCACCGAATCCCGTCGTCACTAAATTCCGCCGTCCCCTTAAACCTCTCTCCTCGATAACTTTGCTCATTTAACGGCCTACGCAAACCGACGGCTTTCTCAACTCGCCGACCCTCAACGAACCTCGAATTATTACGAATTAGATGGCGACGGATAAGAATGACCATTTTTTTTATAACTCCTTATTTCTTTGTCTAAACGAAATTTCTGCTTTTACCAGCTCAACGCAGTTTTCCTCCTCGTTTATAAGTTTCTTAAAATTTTCACTGCTCTTTTTAAAGCCTTGTGCATTATAGCCGAGCTATTAGCTATCGTGGCAATTCTTTTTGGAATAATCCAACGATCTAAGAAGGCAGAAGAGCTAGTAATCAAGTGACAAGTGGATTATAAATCCTGGCGATTCGTGGAGGCGCCACTGCCAAGGCTACCTTCTAATTATTAAGCGCCTTATCTGGATTCGCGGCCGGCGAAAATGGCACCGATCCTCCGCCAGGGATAAACGCTGCCACGTAATTAAAAGTAACGACTCGGGGCTCCTCTTGCCCCCCCCCCCTCTCTCTCTCTCTTCATCGTCCTGCCGCTCCTACATACCACTCTCAGCCTGCTAGGCGTTTTACTCGCAAACTGGATTCCAGAGTAGCTCGACTTGACTCTTCCCCCTCATCCCGCATAAAACCCCGCGGATAAGCTATACTTGATTTTACAAGAAGATGACCCTGTTCCCATTATGCCACACTATCTCGATTTTATAAAACGTTTTCCCTCTGCATCTCTTCAGTAGTTAACTTTTCATATATCCAATCAAAATTTTAAAACTGAATTCATACAATGATAGACAACCGCGTTTCATATTTAAAAAAAGATGATTTTGTTTGAGCAAGTGAAAATAACTCTGATAAAATGAAAGACATCCTGCAGAAGATTAGAAGAACGCTTGACGAAAGTTACTGAGAAACAAGTGAATAGAGGTTAAAATTTCGTGTGGTGAAATTAAGTTTGGGGGAGGAAAAAGCATAATTTATAGTCACTTCTAGTCCTTTTTTTGGCCACTTCATTCTACGGTTTGAAACAATTAGAGCCTTTATGAGACGGTTCGTCTAAGGAGCCGCAAAGAGGATAGTCTTCAGCCGGTCGTGAAGAGAAAGAGGAACTACGGGGAGGGGGAGGAAGTTGTTTAAAGTGACGCGAGCCACGTGTTCCCCGAATGAAGTACCGTGGGTAAGCCAGCGCGAAGAAATCAACGACTGAAAGTTGAAATATATGAACTCACTCGGATTTTCTCGTGCTTGTAAGGTTGACACTCGTAAAATCCTTTTTTTTTGCTTTCTTTCTCTCTTAAAATCCATTAAAAAGCAGAAGTTGCCATGTCGTAGCTACTGATGTGCCCCTCCCCCCCCCCCCCCCCCCCCACTTAAATCGAGCGATTGACTTGCTCTATCCTAATAAATAATCATAAAAAATGTATAAATTTAGAACGAAAAAATTAGTTACAAGCAAAAAACCTCGTAAGGGAGCTGTTGGATAGTAGATCAATATATTATACAAGAAGAAAATGATACAATGAAGAGGCCTGAGATAAGAGGGGGAATTGATCAGGATGAAATAGGATCGAATTACAAATAACATACAAAGAATACAAATACGGCAGGTTATTTAATTATTAATATTATTGTTGGTTTGCGTTCAAGAGTTTACGTGAAATTCTCAGGCTTTTCTCTTTTTTGTTTCTCGTTTTTTAGGAAACCCATTAGAAAGAGAACATAGTTGGACCGGTTATTAATACCTTTGGGAAGTCCATTATTCTCCGGAGATTTAAATGCACTTTTAACCTCCTGCTCGTGCATACGTATGATTTGTTATTTGTGCCATACTCGACCAACGGTCCATTACGTTTCTCTTTAACGCAGACCGCCTTCGGATAGGATAAAAGATTTGTTGCGCATAAATCATATAGCAAACTCGATCGTACCAATATTCCCATGAATATTTATACGCCTTTTCCCATTTTCTAGCCTTGAAATTATATGATTTCTGTTAAAGATTGTCCGAGTCTGGCGAAATGTCGATTAGCTCTGAAAACGGCATAAAAATCCTTCGAATGAGAAAATATCAGATTATATGAAATATCAAACGAGATATACATTTGCTTGAAAATTTGTAAGCCTGTTTTCTCCGGAGCATTTTAGAAAGTTCTTTAATTGAATTCTGATAAAACTAGCGAAGGATTTTCCATGGGCTTTATTTGGCTTCAGATAGGAAATGGTTGCGTATCTGTATAGCAGCAGGTAGAGTTTTGCGTTGGAAAATCCTAAAGGAGAAAGCATATTCATTGGCTTCCGGCGGGACCTCTCGGGTTTCGAGGAAAATGTACATGGCCGGCGTGCGTTTCCACGGCGACGTCCCGTAGGAGGTCTCCAAGGGACAAGTCGACGGGGGTGAAGGGGATGAGTTTCAATGTCGCGGCGAGACTGCCGATTAATGGGCTACGCGTGTAGAAGCTTGTAGAAGCTCGTGCGGACAAGGACCAGGTACACCCCAGTAACTCCTATAAATTGGTAACCACTCCATGCACTTTTTTCATGCTCGCCGACACTTATTTACATCCCATTATTCATCCACGCTTTATCTAAACCAAACTCACTTCTCTGGGGTTTATTACACAGGCAAAGAATAATGCAAACGATTTCTATTTCCACAATCTTTATTCGCTCCTCTCTGTACACTTGTCAGGCCCTAACTACCACGTTTTGTCTCGCCTTCTGGCGGCCTTCTCTATTACCCGCGAAATTTTAAAATCTTGCCCCTTACACTCCGCTAATTGAATCAAGTAGATTAAATTCATTATTCATCGCTAAATTCACGCTAGAGCCATGATTCATTGCAGTCTAATGCTTAACATTTAGTTAAATATATAATTATTATGTTTTTCCCCAAGATAACGCATTTGATAAACTTTTTTACGTTGATGCCATTTTTAAACCTTATTTCACTCGCTGGACAGGTGCGCACGTTCTCTCGTCGCTATATTGAGCGAAAATAGGGTGCATATGGAATCACTTTCCAGTCCCACATTTACGGAATATCCTCCTGTATTTCGAGAAAACTGATGGCACACTATATAATAATACCCTTTCTTCGCTCAGCTATTAATTCTATAAATATTAGTTCGCTTTTCCTTAATAATTCTATAGTAAGCTATTAAAACTTTTATCAACGTCTATTGTGTAAGAGCGCATTTGTAATAAATCGTCTTTATTTAACATTATATTCTGATAAATCAAAGAGGATAGTAACATTATCTATTTCACAATCCTCCGTATTACGGTTGTTTTTACTATTTAATTTATTCATTATAATATCATCCCAAAATGGTAGAATCGGACTTGTAAATGTATTTGAATTTAAAATCTAATCTGATGTTACGTTAACTTTGATAATTTATGCACATAATTAATGACAATAATCCATAGTCTCGTTACAACCACGTTTTGTGGGATTCATTTAATGACATGCATAAATTGGATCATATTGAAGTTACTTTTATATCGGCATCATTTGTTTTCACGTACAATCCCCTACATACCATACCATTTTAAAAAATCCTTGAAAAATAAATCACACTCCACCCTCTATATAGGCAATAGTTTGGTAAATCCACGAAAATATTGAATTTGCTTATGGAAATATTTTATTCAAATCCTATAATAACATTTTTTCTTGCCGTCACTTAAAAGCAAATAAGAATAGACAGGGACAAAGTGATTTGGAGTTCGGTGCTTCCTTAGTTTCTTCTGCCCAAATTTTAATTGACTTCTGGTTTAAAAAAAAACGTTGGGAAGAAATGTTTTCGTGGGAGAAGAAAAAGTGTCTCAGGGTGTTATTTCCTGGAATGGAATGGGGATAAAAACATGTTTGTAGAATGGTAAATGGAAGTGGTGGGATGGGGGCAGCAGGAGTAGGGATCGGGCAAGCAAGCAGGCGGGATAGTTTTAAGCGCGAAAGAACACTAATTTACCTGTTCCGCCGTGTCTACATCGTCTGCCTAGACTATAGCATTCAGTGTGATTTACAGGGCTTAATGGCATAGCGTGCTGTTCCCACAGGAAGATACCGTCAAAGGAGCCGAGGTCGAGGGGGTGGAATTCTCACTGTATTGTATGCGTTGCATTTGCTGGGATGTGAAGGAAGTGCGATAAACCTCCGTGGAGGATTCAACTACGGCACCCGTTCTAATAAACCAAGCGAAAAACTCCTCATTATTTTCCAATTATAGCTATCCAATACCGATCGGTAAATTAATATCAGCAATTTATTCCGAAAACAACGAGAAACCAAAGTCTCTGATATGGATATATATGTATATATATACGTTTAATAATGAATAACTGGAATTTAAAATCAGCATTGTCAAATGAATCGCTTCTCATTAAACTCTCGGCAAATTTTCTTTGCCTAATTACATAATTGGCCTCTGCTAAGTAAACGAATGAAACCGATTTTCCACAACAAGTGGGAACTAATTATTTTATATACGTATATATAGCAAACGTTAAGGATGCGATAATTTAATTCACCTCATTATCGCATATTCGCATCATTAACTTCATCGATAGATGCATTTGCAGACTTATGATTTATTTCTTGGAATTTGCCCGGTGATAGTAAATTGGCTGTTCCAGTGATAATTTCACGCGTTCCATAAAGCCGATAGCGAGCCGTTACTTTAACAAATGGTATTCCGATAATCGGAACTTTGGTAGGCGGTTAAAAATTTGCAGGTTTTTTGGGCTACGGATGAAATAGGAAAAGTACCGTTGCCAATTTACTTACGAGGGAGCGTGCTGGTTGGCTTTAAAGCGAAAATGATTTACGATTCCTGACGATCGAACGTGCGTGCCCGCGGGAAGACGCCATTAAAACACGGGAAAGATATGAGTTCTACTGTTATACCCCTCTCTTTAAACGTATCGAGAAACTGCAACTTATATCTCTCGGATCACGTTGATTCATTTAACCCATTAATTTCATTTCAACATTCTCTCTCAATCCAGCCTTAAAATTCACATCAATGTTTGAATCTTCGTATTTCAATTTGTCGCTTGAAACAGAATTGAATGCACGTTTGTATAATAAACACAATTTTAAGCGAGTGCATGGGCGAGTGATTTTCATTGTTCTTTTTTTCTTGTCAAGCAGTTAAAGGCATAAAGCGCGATAAACCACGAGAAAATAAATACTCGCTTGTGCAAGTGAGTTGAATATATATATATATATATATATAGAGAGAGAGAGAGAGAGAGAGAATAGCAGTAAGCTGCTCGTGGCGCGTGCGCCCAGATCTAACCGGAAGTTGGATACCGGCGACGAGGTGTGGGATGAATGGGCGCGTTACGCTTCGTAGCCTTCGCTTATGAAAGATACCGTATATCCTTCATTCCGGTCTCCAATAAAAAATACTACTTCAATTTTGTGTGTGCTCACCTACCAACACAACTTTAAATAAATAATTCATTTAAGCAGCAGATTGAAAATTAGTACTGAATTTACTCGATTGTAATGAAAATCAATATAGGAAGAAATTTTAGTAGGTAAATTAAAAATTCCTAGGTAGGCTAGAAATATCGATGTACTACAAGAGGTTTCTTGACGTGTTCCATTTCAGGCTTACATTTTAATTGACCAGTCAGTGAGGAAACCGCAAAAGAATTTTTGTCCAGTAAGTGTACAGGGAGCGTGTAAGTGATCAGTGATCGCTATGAGTCAGACTGACTCATAATTACGCTCCAATTGTTGTCCCCTCCCCCCTCCCACTCTATTTTCTCGTTTCCTTCTTCCCTTCCAAGTAGAAGCCCCACTGTGTCTGTCAAGTCATGTTTTAATGCGTTACACCGCCCCCGTGCAAACTTACTCTCCTTCTGCTTCCACCTTGGTCCTTCCTCTCAAGCACAAATTCTCATTTCTTCCACCAAGCTATGAATTCACTTCATCAGTCAATGCTCTCATTTCATCTTTTTACCTCCACTCATAAATCAAACTCGAATATTCATACGAAATCCATCGTCCCACTCATTAATTTTTGCAACATCCTTTTCTTTCATTGCCACTCTTCAGCATCTTACTCATTATTAAATACAACAATAAGAATATATTTTTACTGGAACAATTATCTGCGTATAATTAAAGCACTTTGGAAGGATATTTATAATTAGTGTTTCCAAAGGTTCTTTAAGAATCTGCTTTCTACAGTTAATTACCAGTGTGGAGAAAAATGGGTTTTTTGTAGTTGTTGTTTTTTCAGACTCATTGCGACTTTCCAAAGAGATTCTGACAGAAATTATCGTTGAGGTATCAAGCAGTAAAAAATTCCTGGCTCATCCATTCTCCTTAAGGAGGGGGGGCTAACTAGCAATGAGAGGAATTTAAAGCGGAGATTCTCCGTAAACATCGCGAGACGATCCATCCTTCAACTGTCGGAATGATTGATCAAGTGAATCTAGTTCGATGCTTCTTGCAGAGGATAAGACTTAACCCGTTCTCTCCTAAATCGATCAGATCCTTTATTTCCTTGATGGATCGCTAATTTTCCCGGACCGTCTCTCCTAAATTCCACACAAATTTTATCGTCAACCCTGTTCCCCCTCGCTCGCTTTAACTAAACTTTTGTTACGATAAAATAATTTCAAATAATTCGACCAATTTTACAATCAATACAATCCTCAATGATACATCGAAGCTACTGCATTTTAGTTGCATTTTTATATAAATATTGTAGCAATATATGTTTATTAAATTTAGGAGAATGAATTCTTTGCACTTTGGGCGTGAATTAACGAAATGAGAATTTTTTTAGAATTTTTCATTAATTTGCAAGGACGAGGGGGGACGCGAGAAGAAAAGGTACGTTACGGCAGTTTTCAGGATCATAAAATTCGCGTTTCCTGCGGCTTGGACTAAAAAACGATAAGCCAAGGGGTTCTTTTGGTGAAAAGTGCAGGCGCCATTATCCTGGCCATTGTTCTTGCAGTGGATTCTGGCTGCGCGTCCGCTTCGCGCGATAAATATCGGCCATGGTCCATGGTGCCACCCCACATCCTTCAGGATTTCTGGATGGTCCTGGAGGGCGGTAAATAAAATCGGTAAACGTCGCGACGATTTACGAAGGAGAAGGCAGTTAAGGTTTCCGCTCGATCTACTGTAAGCACGGCTGCTCGATGTACCGATACACGATAACCGTGTTTCTTCTTTCTCCTGCCGCCATTCGATAGCCGAGTCCTTCAACGGGGCTTTATCGTTCCAAACTGTACTCCTTCGTCCTTACTACATATAACGTAATTTCCCTCCAAACGCTAAAATTCATCGGAAAAACCATTGTTTCTTCTCTCAGTTGTATCCTAAAACATCAATAGGCACATTAAAAAAACTCTCCATGCACATTAGCTGTAACTCCGATTATTTTATAACATGATTAATCGATTATTTCCTACAGCGAATATACTTAATCGACATAAGCTTATCAATTATAAACTTTTGGTTAAATTATACGGCATGGGTTAAAATTGGAGGTATAGAGTTGTGTTACGAGCTACGAGATATTTCGGTGAACAGGTCGCAATCGATTTATCGGTGCGTGTAGCGATACGTGAAGCGCCTCTGTAAAGCAATAATTAAATTAGCATGTCGGAAACCGCACGTACCACCGGAATGTCGATTCGTCCACTGTCGAAATCAGATATTTCAGCGACCACCAGCGAGAATGCCTTAGATCGCGTGCAGGCTCGTTAAATATCGAGCCGCCAAAACGGAGCCGGTTCTCACGAAGGATGAGAATTCGTCGTTAAAAAATGTGGAGCAACAGTTTAGCCTTTAAAATCAGCTGAAGTGAAATAATTGCTATATTTACAATAAAGATGCATGGTTTAAGAGAAATTTGACAAAAGGCGAGAAAATTGTGCGATTCGATAGGGAAATTTTCCAGATGCGATCGAGCCTAATGGATTTTCTTGGGTCGCGATCATTTGCGCGTTAAAGGCAAAGGGGAAGGAAGGTTGAAGGTGGGATTAATTTCAAGGAATGGAGGATCCGCATGCAAGAACAATTAGCTACACCTCTTCGTGGCCGAGGTACGCGATAAATCAGCAAACCGCATTACCGCAACGGCCAACGCACACAATGCCTGTAATTCTCGCCCACTCCGAGTCCAGTGAGGAAGCCTGGACTCGCCTTGTGGCCTGATCATCCCGAAATGACACGACTGGCAACACCGCTAATGACAATAGCCTAGTTTGTCCATTTCCGCCTCTAATGAGACACTCTTTTCCACCCCACAACCATTGCAGCTACGAACGACACACTCTCCTGATTTTATCGAGCGACCGTTTGCAACTCGCTAATTACACCCACTCGCCACTCACTCGAATTTACATCCCACCGTGATTTCTCCAATCCAGTCGATCTATTAATTAGAATTTTCATTATTTCATTCAATTAGGTAGTTGGTATTTTTGACATTATCGCGCAGTCACGTGAATTTGACGATTATATATATATTTATATATAGATATAGACGAACTTTGGAAATTGCTTTTGTTTCTGAATAATTCAAGCGTGTAGATGCCGGAGCGTTTCGCAAAGCATCTTCGTGCTAACGCGTGATTAATACTAGCCACGATACGACATAGCCGTCGAGGATTCCATTTCTATTTTCATCCAGGGTATACGAAGGCGCGCCTCCTCCTAATTACGGCAGATATGTCATCCGCGCGACTGCATATAACCTTGAACACGTCCCGGTCTGGTCCGTGGCGCAGCAGCATTGAATTAAGGGAATTCTACTGGAACACGATATACTATACAACCTATGTATTACATATATATATATATAGTATATAATATAGTGCAGTACATATACCTATACGATCGGGAATCCGATCGGATCGGGAGCCACCGGGAACACGATCCTCGGGATGCGTTTCAGCATTGGAAATGGAACCTAGCCTGGGTCATTCTCCCAGTCGCGGTATTCGAGGTGAGAAACGTGAGAGAATAGAGAAGCGAAACGACCAAGCTATGCTGATAGGATCCTACTAGGGAATCCGCAGTCGTTTATCATTTAATAATGTCCCATTTAAATCAATAGCTCTTAGAACTACCAACACCATGCAACGTTTTGCTCGATAGCAAACCGTACCTGTAAATTCATTGAATTTCAATTTTTATATATACCATTGAGAATTATTACTAATTAAGCATTGTATATACGTTTATAAATCTTCAGAGGCTTATTCCATACCCACTAATTTTCAATGTGTGCGCACGAGGGAGATGATGTTCCCTCGTCAAAAGTAGCGAATCCTCGCAATTATCGCGGCAAGTAACGGTTGACGTGGTGCTCTCCGAGACTTTGTTCGCGGCTAGGACCGTGGGCAATTTGTTTTGGCGACAAAGCGCGGCAAAACTGCTTGGATTTGATCCAGAATGTCTCCCTTATGGCGCGTGTCTTTCGTTTCGCACGAACGAGCAGTCGCGTGCTATTCAAATATCCAACCCTACTCTCCGTATATACGCACATCCTTTTCATTTATTTTTCTTTCTTTTTTATCTCTTATCCATTCTCCCACTTTTCCTTATAAACTGCTCTTATCTATACTCGGCAAATCAACCATTTGCATATATAACAAATAAATACGCATAATTTAAGAGAATATTAATAAATTAATAAATCAACTTGTTGTTGAATATTTTATTTCGCGTAATTTTTTATCAAAAATTTCGCACAACGTGAAAAAGATGGTCCCTGTTTGTCGAGAAGCATCATGGCGGAGATTCCCGTTTGTCAAGGGGATTATTCTCTCCCTTCTTGTGCCAAGGAATATTAAAATTCCCCGGTATCTTCGTCGAGTCCTGCGATTCTTCTCTCCGTCTTCCCATTCACACCCCCAACGACCTCTCCCTCCATTCTTTTCACATCTCGCGAGGTTCTCAGATTCACGAGTCCTGCAACTCTAAGCCGCTTCTTTTCTAGAACGGTATTATTTACGATTATGGCGAATTAACAATTTCATTTCGTAAATTGTACCATTTATTATATACATGTATATAATATATATATATATAATGTTTGGTACACCACGTATTCGTATTAAGCGATATCATTGGGAAATTCTACATTTTCCTGGCAAAATCCATTTGACTTGGAAACATCGGCGTCCTCGAACGAAATTTAGCATGAGTAAAACGTTGAGGAGGTTTCATTGTCTCGTTCGAGTGGATTCTCAAAGTTGGCAACACAGCTTGAAGCACCGCAGGAAATCTAAATGCGAAATTGCCGAGCGAATCACTGACGGAATAACAAAGTTAGTTGGAAGTCCCTCACTGGTGGTCGATAAATCGGCCTTTTACCAGCGATTCGCAATCGCAGCTTGCTCCAACTGGAAACTCTTGGCGAAAGGATTGGATCGACGGCAGAGATCGCCAATAGCGGAGCAACGGATGACGAACCGATTGTGCTAAATAATCTACAGCTGCATTGAAAGGCGATAGTCTCAAGTCTGAATAGTTGAGCGAGTTCAAGGCATTACATACATTGTACTCCACCTTCAGAAAATACTATCTATGTTTACGCCACGAATGTCCTCATTCCCGTAAGCGTTCCACATATACATATGTATAACCATTACATTCTCAAACATATCACAAGTTACAAAATCCTTCGTTACTCTGGAAAGCCTATCGTGCGTATTGTAACAATTGCTAAACAAAATATATCGCGTTATTATTGAGTTGTTGTAAACGAAAAAATTATAATTATTATCATATATACATAGAAATAAACTGTGTTCTCGTGCCTGTTATTTGCCTGCAGAGGAGGCATGGTAGATTGCCATCAGTTAGAAATTGAGAAAATCGCGATTGTCGATTTTTGTCCTGCACGCGACGATAGGAGGATACATGTGGATACATTGCCAACGGGGCAATTGTTTATTTATCATCGATCCGCCAAGCACGTCAACTCAATTAACTCGTATGTGTCACGTCGTAGGGAAAAATTGCATGAACTTTTACCAGCACGTGATATACACAGGTCTAAAGTTGCTCGCGGACAATGCGATATCTATACGAATTGTCCAGTCGAGACGGAAATACATAATCGAATTAACGAGAATCGATTCCAGCCAAAACTTTTTTTATATTATTTTATAGAGTTACATAGCACCCGCATCATTCTCCTCATTGACATACTACGCTAGATTAACGAAAATCTAACCTACTATCTTTAATTGCCTCGAACAATCATCAGGAATCATATCCAATATCACTTAGAAGCACTTGACACAAATCGCTCGATATTCGATCTTGAGTCGATATATATATATATACAATATTAATCAATCTCAGTGACAGCCCACTTGGAAATCTAACATTATCGAGTACTAATATTACGAAAATTGTATTATTAACGATTTTGTCTGATTTATTGTGTGTTTCTCTTTTTTATTTAATCGGTACTACTGTTGTCCGTCTTACTATCGAGTTAAACGTGTCGAATGATATTAAGGAGAAAAAGGTAGATTTACCGGTAAAAGTAATGAGAATTGATGGGAGAGCTTTTTTTTATTTCACTTTGCAAATAATGAGGATGTAAACGGTTGGAAGGTTGCGTATTGAGGAAGCGGTAATCACTTATCTTAATCCATGTAAACGATCGGGACGTAAAATGGCGTTTCTCCTTAACGATCGAGGGACAATAATCGAGTCGAGCGACGGACTTAACGTCAATCAGCCTTCCAGCATCGCTTTACTCGAAGCTTTTATTTTTACGACCAGCCTCGCTATAAATCAATCCGTTTATACGGGCCCCGCTCTGCTTTTTTCCATCCAAGATCCGACATTGTCCTGATTACGACGATTATTAATTACCCACCGATGAAAGGACTCCGATTTATCACCTTTCCAGCGATAAATAGAAAAACTTCTCATCGTTCCTTTTTTTCCATTCCCTCTCTTTACCTCTCTAAATTGTCTTATCGCTCGTTCTAGGACTATAAAGTGGCCGCTCGTGAAAGAGATAACGATTTCGGCCCCATCCCTGTCTACATGAAAACGCCTATTTTCCTCTTTATAGCTTTCAATCTAAATTCCTCTACTCTTCCAAAATACATTTACTTCGTCTCCAAGTGATTTTAACCTTATTAATAAAATTTATTATGTAACATTCACCCTCTGTTTGACATCGTATTTTATTTTTTTATAAAAATCATTTTCATGTATTTTTCTAATTTAATTACTCGTTACACTTTTGTTCAATGTTTTTTTCCAGATGAAGAATTTAAATGAAAATAAATTAGAATAGATGAAAGAGCTAGGTGATACATCTTTTCATAAATTTGAATTATCGTAGTTTGTAGCTAATAAATCATTGATCACAGTGTTCAGTAGTGAAGGTAGTGAAACGGAGATGGAAAGAGGAGAGAGAGAGAGAGAGAGAGAGAGAGAGAGAGAGAGAGAGAGAGAAAGGTTAAGTATGAAGTAACGAGTATCAACTCTAATAGAGCCACTTCGTGTCATCATAACGTATGATAAAACCGGAGCTGGCGTTGCTCGCGTGGGTCATGCCGCGCTAACATAAACATTCATTAATCCAAATCAAATTGTCATATCTCGTGTTGCTCAAGAGAGCCGACTTCCTGCTTACTCCCATTTTCAGCCCATAACTTTTCACATTATTACGGATTAATCGAACATACGCCTCTGACTGCTCAATTAACTTTTTTAATTCGTTTCAAGATTTTCTACCACTTGAAACAAAGGAATGCAGATGAAAATTCTTGTGGGTATAAAAAGAGCTACGATTGATTATACGAGGAACAATCTAGCCGGATAATTAATTCTCGATACAAGCTTCCATGGTTTGCAATTATTTAAATGTACCATTACTAATTAATTTGCCAGTGGCTAAAGATTTGTTAAAGTCCTGTAATATTTATAGGTTACTTCAGCAATAATCCACACTTAGCTAGCTACATTTTGCACGCCAATCAGAAATCTTTACGACAATACTCGTTTCACGGGAATCGGTTCTTCGGAGAGTTACACAGTAACTGCGACCCACATAGAAGTTTAATGACTCATAGATTTAACCTATTGTATTTTATCTCGATCTATCCATTCGATCGATTACAAATCCTTCTAAGATTCACACAATCTTCCTTTCCCATCGGTGAATCCTACAAGTCTATCTTGCATTTCGAGGAGGAAATATTAACAAGAGAATTCAGGAAACATCTTATTGTTCCTATAGAATTTGATTTATTAGTGAAACACTGTACGAGGATGCTCGAACATTTTCCAAGATTTACACCACGTTCAGATAGTATTTAATGCACCTTAACTTATATAGAGTTTACTTTATGCGCTGTTTACTGACTGATCATTGAATCACGTTAAGGCATCTGCAAATAAAAATAAATTTTTTATTACAAGAAAATATTTATTACATCTTGCATGGTGCAATTTATTTATTCGCTTTTTACCAACTGGTACTTTCCAAATAGCAATAGTCAGAGTTGAACAACAAAAGTTTACGGCTAACCGCTCCTCGAGATGATTTAAACTCCAGGCACTCCAGACGCCTCGAAGAAGATATACGGTGAATATCACTCGAGCGTCTGGTTTACGTCAGAGCATATACTATTTATAAAAAGATAATTGCTAGCTGATATTAAGTAGAACAATCCTGGTCGAGCGTAATGATGAATTGATAAACTCTTGTTTTCAGTGGAAACATCAGGATATTTTGGCCCTAGGAATGAATGTCCGTTAAGTTTCAGCGAAATTCATGGGAGCATCGCGACATTCTGGAGGGTTGAGGTCATGAAATTTAAATTCACACTTGGCTTTCCAGGCCAATTCTCACCTCGTAGTTGGAGATGGCTTAGTCGAAGCTAGCCGATCGTTACAGGACAAAGTTTTGCACGAGTTGGCCAAGTTAAATCGTACAAACACCATCCAATAGTCGAGGACGAAACACTTTGGTGGCCCTTGAGTCAACTCTCAAGTCCTAGTTGCCTCTGGACTTGAGCAAAACAATGACGTGATCGTATAAGTCTGTCCAAAATGATACTCGGATCACACGTGACTCACTATTCATCTATCTTAAGAGATACACTCCAATTTTCATCTGAAAAGTAAACATTAAGCTTTTTTTAACTATTATATCTCGAATCTTTCAAAAACAAATTAATATTTTCACTCTTTTACTCAAGAAATTCATCTCACAGTCTAAAACGATAAAATCATGGAGAGTCGGAAAACTTTCCATCACACCCTTGCCTCGCCTCGACTCGACAGAAGAGAAAAACATAAAATTCCACTATCATAAACTATCACCCAAGTATTTTCAAATGGTAGTTCAGGCTTTGACTTTCCCATGCAGAATTTTCCGATCCATCTATTTTTGGCTGGAGAATTCATAGTACAACGTCTGCTAACGATAAAATCATGGAACCGAAAAGTTGACCCATCTTGAGAAACTTCTCAGGACTTTTCAAGAAAATCATGGGACTCGACCGCAAGGTCCCATAAAATTAAAATCCATCGTAATAAAGCAAATCCTTGTGTATTTCGCGTGACCAGTTTTTAAGGGTAGTAAATTCTCTCGACCGCAAAATCATAAAATCTCTCAATCGGTTTATTTGTTGTTCACTCGTGGCCGCATTTGGGGATACGCGGAGGGCACCGAGCTTGTTGAAAGAAGAAGAAGAAGAAGCGAAGAAGAGAGAGATTTTTAGGATAAGTGTGAGGTGGGGGGAGGATGAGTGCTGTGTATAGGGATCCGGTAGCTCTTACAAGGTGAAGGAGAGCTGCTCTTTTGACAGTTCCGTGGCGGCCAGCAATGGATTACAAGTTGCACAATGCTGTGCCGGCAACACCGGGCCCTTTGTGCCACGAACACACTTCTTCGTACACCCGGAAAAATCCATTCGTCCTTAATTCGCTCGTCATAGCACAATGGCCTCACGTTTTCCACCCAGCATTGCTCCACAGTTGCGCTTCTTGTCCGAGAATTCGCTTTCTTCCCCCTCCCCCATTGTTCCTGCGTTTTTTCTTATTTCTGCATCTCTCTCTCTCTCTCTCTCTCTCGATTTCCCTCCGATGCCTCCCTTTACTTAGATTTTTTTCGCCAAACTATACCGGACCCCAGGCAACGGCCACATCTGTCCTGACCTGTTCCTGATACCGATCTAGCTCGTAGAAATCCAGATATATCGAATTACTTCTGCTAATCCCTCAGCAATCTCGCAAAGCTCCTTAACAATTTATTTCTACTTGTTACGTAAGTTTCTCAAATTTTTCTGAAACTCGAGAAATTCTTTGGTCCATTTATAGTTTTCTTTTTCATTTTAAAATCTTCGTTGGCGTAAATTACAATTTAGTATCTGCACGTGAAGTTTTTACGAGTTAATTTTGTAGACGAGAAAAAGTGGAAAATGAACTATTTATGGGGAGGGGTTAAATGTGTAACAAATATGTATATATATTTACAGCGGAGAATTGTAAGATGTGTTGGAGGATGGTTAGTTGTCTTTTTTTGTGGGATTGTGGTTGGACAGCCTCATTCGTCTATTAATCTGACCTTTTGTACCGCCTATCGATCACTCCTCTTCACCATGGGGGCTCCGTGTCTCCTTCAAATCTTCAACCTCCTCCCTTCTTTCCTTCAACTAACTACCACTACACACTCCAGGTATTCCCAGGTAAAAGCCACACGCTGCGTTACCCAATGTCCTTCTCCTTGTCTTCAACCCTGGGAGGTACTCGTCAAACAAATATTAATTACATCGATTATGTATCTATACGAAAAATCAATTTCTCAATTATTTATGCGATTCACTTACTTCTTCTGCTTCTGTATAATATAAATTAATTTCCTAAATTTTACAACGAACCTTCTCGTAAATTACTCTACAAGCGAAGAAAAAAATTGATTATACTTTATTTAGCATAAATTACTCGTTCATCTATCAGTAAATTTTCAAGTATACAGAAGGCAATAAATACTTTGACAACATTACGCCAGATCATTCATTAGATGCAATCACACACTGAATAGACAGAAACTGTGTCGTTCTTTTTCTCAGCCTTGAGAAGCAGTCGACGCGCGCGCCCGCGAACAAATATAAATTATATTAATTATCCCTCAACATTTTTGGCCTGACAAGACACGATGTAAATTTGGAGATTTTATCTGATACGCTTTAATTGATTTGTTTCGACGAACAGATGTTGGGCGAGCGTGGCCAGCAAGAATATGCGGGCTTTGCCCTGAAAAATATCCGACTCATTTATAATTTGTTTATTTTTGAAAGGAACAGCACCGGCAAACAGTTTCTTCGTCACAGTATACACAAATCTATTTATGTTTCTCCATTTATTTATTGCTTATCTGCTTAACTTTGGATAGCCAGCAGTTTTTGAGCTGCGGAAAAACTTGTTTTCATCTCACCCACTCTCCTTTTTTCCAGAATTGATAGGAATCTACCAGCGAAATAGGAAAAATCGAGACAATCAGATATCAGAAGACTCCTGAGAAAAAGTTAATTTTTCCAAATACTGAATGCCAATTTAAATTCGAGGGTAATAAAATTAAAAAGTAGTGAATAAAAATGATATCTCTACTAATTAAACTTAGAAGCATTCAACGAGTGCAATAACAAGCAAAACATTTAAAGAGCAAATGGTGAAATAATTATTTCTTGAAGAATGAATTTTCTAGTCAATAACGTAGAATATTTTGCATTCTGATATGTGGCAGATTGGTTCTATTCGCGTTGAGATTTTATTTTATGATGATTGATCATCTAGGTGCAGCCCATAAATAAATCCATGGGATGTTTTCAGGCAAACATGCTGGATCATCGGATTACAGAGAGAAATCTAGAGAGACGCGCTTGTCCGATCATGTGTCACCGTGCTTCATATAGTGCATATGTGAAACTATAACCCATAATAAGGCATATAATCCACATAATACTAATCCATAAGTGTGGCAGGAGGGGGTCCGACGTTTTCAATTGGCTCATTCCCAAGTATTCGAAGGACGTCCCTTCATCTAACGCACGCGGTATATAGGGACTATTATGGGATACCTACTGAATACCTGGCTGAGTATTACAGGGGGGAAACAACTGTATAACAAGTTATTTATACGAATCAAGAAAATATGGCAAATTATGTAAGAATGATCGAAAATTCTGAAGAAAATTGATGAGAGAGATTGAATTAATAGAGAATCAGGGGGGAGAGGGACGCTAGTGATTTTCGATGAGACTGAAATAGAACGGGGGATTACCATAGGCTGGAAGGATGAATTATAGCGATGGTTCTCGATGATATTGGATAGGAATAGTAAAAGGAGTGAAATACGTTTAGCGCGTATAGAATGATGAATAATATCGGGTGAAAGTGAGGAGACCGGCTATCTGGCAAGCGATCAAAAGAACTAGATCAACTTCGCATTGATTCTAGGAAATTCTGGTTTCTAGGCATAAGAGTAGTTGTGAATAGGGCAGCGAACAGCGGGCAGCGGGCAGCGTGCTCGAGTACGTCGAGTATTGAAATTCAGAGGGAACGTGGCTGGCTGGCACTGGCGTATTCAGGATTGCATAAGTAGCGCAGCAGGCGCATAAAGCCTGTTGCACAAATGCATATCCCGCAGCGAGAGCAGAGATTCCCGAGTGCCTACTCCAGTTACCAGCCTCGTTCACAATTATGTCGTCCGCACTCTCGTCGACGGTAAAATTTCCCAAAACGAAAAAGAAAACAAATTGAAAATCGACGAGAAGTATAACACGCTCGTGCGAGTGACTCGAGGCTGGTTGGTACATAAGTTTTAAATTGGCCCAGAGACCGAATGGAACGTTAATTTTCTACTCGATCGCATGCTCAATGGTGCGAACGTGTGTGTGCGCGCGCGCTCGCGCGAGCGAGCGAGCCCTGCTCTGACCTTGAAAAGTGACAAAAGACGGGTGGATCGAGGCGAAATTTGTTTGTGGAAGCTTGAGGAAGGGGAGAATGAAAAACTGTTGACACCGTTCGGGTATTAAGGTAAAGGCGCGCCATATGCGAGAGCCGTGCAAGTTTGAACTCATTGTTGGTACCGGGAGCGAGAGTGGGTATAGCGGGATATTACCATCCGGCATTAGCGAGCTAATGAAACGTGAGTTGGATTCGAGCCGGTGGTGTCGCGTTTCCGGAAGCTCGGATCGGAGGGGCTCGCGCTCAACGGGAAGGTCTCGTCGTGCCACTGCTGCCAGAAGAAAAAAGCAACCGGCTGGATATGAAGAGGGAGAGAGAGCCAGAGTAGTATTAAAGCAGAAGGGAGAAACTCGATCAATTTATTTATTAAAAACGCTTCGTGCTCCTTTGTTGCCACTGTGCCGCTGCTAAATTCCCACGGGAAATATGACGCGCTTAAATAAGAGTCGAGCAATTGAAAGGACGAATTAGTTCGCTGCAATCCGTTTGCCAAGGAGTTTCTCCAATGATTGCTCGCCGATCAAAGAAACCCTTTTGTAAAACAAAAAGCTCCATTTCTTTTTCTTCTCTTTTTCATTTTTCTGTTTAATGCTTTCCCCGACAATTTCTTCCAAACGGACCTTCCAAGTGGGTAACGTTTAAACGGGCAAAATAAATAATAGCTGCAGAGAACGCGAGACGTGGATCGGTATTAGGACTTGAAGAAAGTGAGAAAATGGAGAGGGGCATTAGGAAGGTCTACAACAGCGATGGTGCATGGCGCCAGGCAGAACTCAACCGACCGATTCGTCCTGCATTCTTCAGGGTATATGGGGGACAATTTGCGGCAAGGGGCTCTCTTTACAATTAGCGGTATCTGCCGAAGGCTGCATTCTTACAGGTCCGCGCGCGAGAGAGAGAAGAGAGAGAGAGAGAGAGGGCGAGGGATGAGATATCCAAGAAACCGAATGAATTTGCTTCCTCTCTCCCCTACTCGACAGAAAGAAGACCGACCTGTCATTAAGGGTCTCTCGCGATTAGATTGTGCTAATGGCGAACCGCTGTCTCCCAGCATCCTCTTAGCTTTTGTCTTTCTTTCTCTCCATATCACTCTCTCTCTCTCTCTCTCTCTCTCTCTCTCTCTCTCTCTTCACTATAGAAACCAAAAACTGGGAAACCTATAGAGGAAAGCGAAAATTCGAGAACCGCGAAGCTTTCCATTGTAGCTAGCCTCCTGTTTTCCACCACTCCACATCACTTTTATGGCGCTTTTTATTTCGGCACGGGAAGACTCAGGCACTTATCGCTCATCCTAGAAGTGATTTCCTCGATGGCCATGTGTTTTCGTGGGAATCGCGTCATATTGGTTCCAATCCCAAGAGCTTCAGTGCCATTCATGTCCAAAAGTCGTACACTCCGATCTCAAGTGGATTTTCCAACCAGAACTGCGTACCGTAAAAAGCATCAGCCTTTATAAAGAAAAATCTACCATTCGAGCTGAAAAATGTCGTAGTCTTGAAACAACGGGATTTGAGTTTTTCAAGTTACATCGATTTGGTTTGGTTGAAACCATTGGGAAAATTATTATGTGAAATGAGAAATGAGCTGACCGTGGAAAATTGAAATGAAGAAGGTAGGCTTGTCTCGTTATTGAATTAGAGGAGAGAGCTCCGTCGAATAAAGAAGGCTTCTTAGCGTCATCATTCCACCTAGGATGCAATCTGTGCAGAAATTACTGGGCACCAAAATTGCTGGGTCGCCGCCGCCTTTAAGAAAACCACCGTGCCATTAGCGGCAGCCTCCTTCATAGTCGATATCAGCTTCGTTGGTAAATAATGCCAGGAACGAAACAAAGAAGCGTCCCATCTTTTGTTTCCACCGAAACACTCGGAACGCCCAAAACCAACCCCCGCATGTCCTTCTTACTCGTAAAAAAAGAAGAAAAAACTCCCCTGCTTTCGTTTAATTCAATCCTCAATTGCCTTGCCCGTTGAATTCCTTTCTCGCTTTATACGAATTCTATATGGTTATAGACAAAAACCAGCACGCGAAATAAATCGAGTAGAAAAACTATGTACCCTGGCGAGAAACGAAAGTTTGCAATGATCGTAAATATTTCGATGGTTGGAAAGTGCCGGGTAGCTGGTCACATTAAAATCCCTTCGCTCTTGGGTGGTTATTAGCGGGTATCACTGTTCTTCGGCAGTAAAAACGAGAAAGACTATAGAACTAATAACAAAGATCGTAAAATATCGCTGTAATAAAATTCTGACCAATTCCCATAGGAATCTCTTACGCATTATTAGACTTGAATTGCCAAAAGAACGCTGGTTCAATAACGATCTAGGCCTTTACGAGAGAAAAATCGCCATTCCTTATAGCGTAAAACGATTAGCAAAATGTTCGCGCAACGAGTAAACTTTGGTTATAATGATCCAAATCGCTCGATACGCGAATTCAATCAGGAATTGGGTGGACGAGATTTTTGGGTTAAGAATTCGTGATGCGAGTGTCAGACGCGTTCCTGAGTTTTATCTGGCTTGGTCAGGAGAGTAAAGAGGATCCGTGAGTGTATCGGGAATCTTTCAGACGTTTATGTTTACCGAGCTGAAGATTTAGGAGAGATCCACTTACCTGCGATCGAATTTGAAGTTATACAGCGGGGAAGATTTGTCGTACAAGTTATCGATTCCATTAGGTACTATTAACAGGCGGGGCCAGGTGCTGCAGGAACCCAAACGGTACGAAAAGGTACGGAAAAGATACCTGGGAGAGTTCGAGACGCCCAAAGTGGATTCATTTGTTTTAACCTGCCAGATCTTCAGCTACAGATAAGGGAGTCAATCCCAACGGCCACTCCCGAAGGAGCTTCGAATATTACCGACTATCCGTTTTCCTACCCAGCCTTCACGACCCTATCCTGAAAAACCGAAGCGTGCCTTTTTTTCTCTCAGGTCGCTCGAGTTTCACGCTGCAAGGGCCACGCGTGTAATTTCAAACGGCGCACTCTCCATTTTCCCTTAGAAAATTAATGGACTCTTGTAAAAAAATGCAGAGCTCCGAAGTTCAAGGTTAACATTTCTCCTATTTTTTATCTGAAACCTTAACAGGAACATTGGCAATATAACGTGGCCTGAACAGTGAATAAGTTTTCGTGGAAAAGGAGCTTCGGTCGATAAGAATCGCAATCTCTCGAGGATCTTATTGATAAAACTCGTAGGCTGTTGAAATTGCATGAAATAGAGGTTCGGTGGCGTACGTTTGTAAAAAAGTTGAGAGCAAGAGTTTTTCTTCTCGAAGTGGAAAATTTTCCCTGGCAAAGTGCAGGAGTAGTTTATCGATGCTCCTGGCTGAGGAATATTTTTTCTGGCTCTCATTCTCGTTCCCGTGGATTGCTTTTCTTAAGAGGGAACTCTTGTAAGGTCGTTTCGTTTCGCAGGAGGTCAACGAAGTTGAAGTACCCCACCTTCGAGCCTCTCGAGAACCCGAAGAGACTCGATCGAAATGGGGAAAAGCGATGATTCGGTTTACGTAGGCCCGGAAGTTTCCCTTCCCGTGCCAATCACCCACGTATATACATTCAATATTTCCATTCAATCATTACAATCTGATATTACCTAACCTCTTAAACTTCTTTCTTAACTCTCAACTCCTCCTGCTCATGGGTCTTGTCGAAAACTTTCCATTCTATGCCTCCCAGCTTTCTCATTTTCCAATTTTCAATAATCAAGCGTGTATTTCCGGGGTTGTAATGTCCGTAGCACGTGGCAATCATGAATTGTCGTGCTTTGGCCAAAATTACGTGATGCCGCATGTCATTTAGTGGAATGAAAGAACGTTTCGACATAAGAAACAGGGCTCCATGTGCGCTGGAGGTTTCGGAATGAGTGCTCGACACGTGTTCCCGTCACTGCCCAGTTGGCCAGCTTGAGTCAATTTGAATTATTGTGAAATGTGATGGCCTCGTCTCCCCACCAATTCTAATAAGTTCATTCGATAAGGTCTCTTATGAATGTCACTCGAAAATATCATGGAGACAACAATCTCAGGCATTTTTCACAAATAAACACAATCATCAATATATAGTCCAACGATTGAAGAATCTCGTTGCTCCAATGAAAATTACACCTAAGTTTTTTATTCGTGTCACTTCAGCCTCTCCACAACCAGTTAAACTATCATAAATAAATTGAACAATATGTATAGTGTACATATTTTTCTTTCGCACAATGGAATTAACGAGGAGGAAATCAAGTAAATATAGATTCAGTCTATAATTTCATCAAACAAACGCACTAATGTAATTCATATTCAAATTTAACCAGCAGGACCGCTGCTGCGGAAATAAAGCAAAAACTTCTAATCGATTTTTTCGATCCGGTTTTACAAGCGGCTCCCCTACAACCAGTAGGTCCGCATCCTTTCAATAGTAGGGAGGCCACATTGACTTTCCGGCTCCTTGACAAAAACGAGTTTCTATGTGTGTACCACCTACGACAGTCTGGTCTCGGAAATAGGAAAAAATTAACCAGCGTCGTTAAACTGGAAAATTACTCATTGGTAATTTTTTCAGGAGAGCTGTATAATAATGGAGAGAAAAAATGTGTAAATAATTGATATAGGTTGTGTTTCGTGCGTGTACATCGGGGAGAATTTAGCACTGGCGAACGAGTCGTTATCGAGAGACAATCGAGTTCCCACGTGCGGAGGCGAGGAACGCTGTACCTTGGAAAATGGCACCCTTTTGATGCTGAGGTGAATGGAGGAAGATGATAGGCTCGTAATCCTATATAAACACGGTTATTTTTATGCCATTACGGGGCGGTTCCGTAACGGCTTGTGTAGTAAGGGCTTTCCGTAATGCTACGTTCGACTCGTTGTGGAAGGGGCCTTTAAAATTCGCCGCCTACCGATGACCGCGCTGCCCGAAGCAGGAGGGGGTGAGAAGGGTGCACCCTTTACTAGATTCTAAAAACTGCCAGCGGGGGGCCGCCCATGATACAGCCCTTCCTAACCTTCCCCATTCGGCCCTAGAAATTCCTACTTGCCAGCACTTTTCTCTGTATCATCCTACCAAAAGTTCTATCGAACCCGTTCTCGGAACCTCAACTTCGTATCTCACGAGTGACTCGATCACTTTTTAACGAGACACATCTGTTACATCGACCAAAGTCTCTATCTTCTTAACTCTCTGATTTTTTACACGATAAAACCATAAGCTTGCCACGATAATCATAGGAAATTATAGATTTCTATTACAAACTTTTGACCTGAACTAATCCTCGTTTGGGGATTTAACGGTTGGTCTATATATATATATATATATATATATATATATATATATATAAACTACTCCATCTCTCGGATTTAAGTTATTTTTTCCAGCAAGCATTTAAGATTGGATTTTTCGACCATTGCTGTAACATGTAATTTTCTTTGGATGATTTAAAATCCTTTGTCTTTCCTCCTAGGCAATAATAGCTACACAAAAGATCCTCTTAAAAGAAGATCTAAATATATATAATATTTTGCAAAATCGAGGAATTCGCATGTACCTTGGTATATCGAATTATAGTTAATTCGAGGAGTGTTTCAGATGGAGAAAAATGAGGGAAAGGAGTCGGGATTCTCATAGGGAATGTAGAGAGCTGGAAGAACTCGAAGATTACGAATGAGTGGTGAAAAATTTCCTTGCAGCAAGAGAAGGCCGCGAATTTAGAGCTTGTTACCGTGTACTGTCGGAGGACCCTCGACCGGCACAAGAAAGAAACTCGAGGGCCCCCACTCTATCTGCTCCTTATACTCTAGCCCACCTTTCCCCACTATACACTCCACCGTTCTTCTTTCCCTCACAAAGAACAACTTCGGTCCACATGGGCTACATTGACCGGACTTGTCAGCAGACCTCTCCACTCTCCCGTCTTTCGTAGAAACGACGAAACACTAACTGTACGAGTCCCTGAACCCAAAATCATGCAAACGGAACTTACGAAAAGATACTCCCTGTCTTACTCGAGCAGCTGACCTCAGACTGCAAAAGTTGGATAGGCCAAATTGGACCCGAAACTTTTCTTCGTAGCAAAAATAAAAAATGATTACGATTGAAATTCAGACGCGCAGAGTTCATCGCGTTTGTTATAACGTTGATGATATTTTTTCCTCGCAACACAATCAGTCGTACATGGGGTTAACGACCAAACATACATGCATAAATTATAAGTTCGTGTTTGTCATCGAGCAACGATTTATCCAGGTAATTACGATTGCATTTGCAAAGAGATGGAGAGTGTATATGCGACTCATTAAAATGAGAAAATGGCGGATCTAAAATGACAGTCGATGTAGCCGGAGTGTTTGCTTTTGGTAACGGCGTGTTAACGAGAAGTGGCGATATTAAGCGATGCTATATTTGATTACAGCCTTGCTAATTGCGCGTGACCATCTCTCGCTCGAGACGAATAATAGCACGACGAATAGCTGTAGGGATGGAAGCGAACGTTATTAAATTATTGTAGCGTAACGCTGGGACATAAATTGACACCGAAAACGCCACCAAATCGGGCAAAAGTCAGTTATATACATTTGCCGGGGCGAGGATTAAGCTCGGCGACGACGACGTCACTGGCGGCTGCTTCAAATTCCTCTTATTAATGGATTTCTTGCTGCTGCCCAACTACGAGGGTCAATATTTATTTATCCTCGCGGACTTTAGCGACAAGTCCAAAGCGACCGAGAAGATGTCACTCGTAAATGAATGGTCAGTATATATTTATTTGCTGAAATAACAAATTTACGCCACTGACTCTGGTGGCCGGCATCTGCTCCAAAGGGAATCCCATCAATGTTTCCCTCGTCTACCAACGGCCAACGAAATTTCTCTTTACCATTCTATCCGTTTAAACAAGTTAAACACCGCTGGAAAATATGTCGGATCCTGGTTTGTCAAATAATTTCTGAGCAAAAAGAGAGAGGAAACGGGAGATTTTCGAAAGATAAATATCCTTGGAGAAAAGATTTCTAAAGATCGAGGGATTGGTTGCTGGTAAATAGATACAACTACAGGTCGGAAAAGAAATGATCAAACCAATTTCAATACACATAATAATTGGAACAGTTTTTACAGAGATAGACGCGAGTCCTATCTAACGTCTACATTTGTGAAATCTCTCGTATCTCCAGGTAGCTTTTCGCACACAGAGCCCCGAACCTTCAATTTACATTGAACGAGGCGATAAATAGAAGACCCAGTGCATTCCACTCAATGCCGATATTGCGACTACATTTTCGAATCTCAAAAACGTTCAGCCACATTCGCTCGATATATATGTATGCGACGACACAAATCCTAGCCTATAATCTCCTGATACAAACTGAAATATCTCTATACCTACTCTCTTCATCCGCAGTCCGGTTATATTAATATATTAATGCAAAATTGAAAGCAGCATTAATGGCAACGAGAATCTTCGTTTTTAACAAAAGAATTCGATGGATTTTAAAGTTATGAAGAAAGGGATAAAAATGAGCGAGGGGAGAGCAAGAGTATTTAGCGAAGAGAGTTGAGATCGGTTGTGCAGGATCGCAGTGGACCGTTCTGTTGGTGAGTTGAGTATGGTATGGTGCGGTATACAGCACATATAATCGTGAATCGTGGGTGCTTTTCCCTTCCCCAGTGCGACGGTCGCCCCACTGCCAACGGCGTCCACCCCCACCAAGTCTTCACTATCACCACCAGCAATATCTGCGGGACGCCCAACGCAGCACTGGCGCGGCGCCCGAGAAGCGAAGGGCTTCCCTCTCTCTCTCTCTCTTTTGCTCTCTCCCCCCCCCCCTCCCTCCCCCTATATCCTCCTCTCTCGTCCCAACTCGACTCTACTCGGCTCGGTTGACTCGGTTCAGCCAGCTTGCCGAGGCTCGCTCACTCTGCTCAGCTTCAGTTCAGTCAGTTGGCCGACATGAGCCGCGCGAGTCGGTCCTTTATACGTTTCTCCCACAAAATTCACGCTCTCCCGTCAAACTAGTTCTCTCGGAGCTTCCCCTACGACCTTCATCCCCTTACCCCGGGACTACAAAATAGCAAGGATACTTTATTCCACCACTGGTTCTCACCATCCTCAATCGTCTCCCCTTCCAGCCGTTCCTCGCTTTTTGGATTAACTCGATTACCTCGCTTTTTCGACCTTGACGTCTGTGAACAAGCCTCATGGATTGTGCTTGACATGCGTGCTTTTTCACTTGTGTGAGTTTTTCACTTTTCATCCGTGCTTTGGGTATCTCCCTTCCCACAAATATATAGCCTGGCTGAAATACGAGTCATTTAAGTTTTGGAGCCATTGCCATGCGTGCGTTTCAGCGTCCCTTCGAAATTTTACCACCGCCACTCTTATTTTACTCTTTAAATTTGAGCCTCCCTCTGGATTACTTCAAATATCTCTCGGGACTTGACCATTCCTCGTCTGGTGTTTGAAGGGATAGTCAAGTTTTCGGAGCGTAGGTCTCTAAGAAACAACAAAGTGTCGATCGTAACTCAGGGAACTGAATTTCTTCAACGTGCATCGCGATCTTTAGGTTAGTCTTGGACTGGTTCCATAAGCTTCAAGGTTTTCACTCTCAGCCAGGGGGAGGGAGAGAGGGGGGGGGGGTGTTCATAATACGCGACCGGACTCCCGCGGGCCTTAAAGCGACCGCTCGACATAGCTCTCGTACTTGCCACAATGTTGAAGCATTTAAAAATGAAATTTTGCCAAGTTTTTTTCAAAGCTAAACTCTAGCTCCTTATGAGACACCGAACTGCCCGTCTCCCAAACGGATATCCGAGTGTCCAGGGAGCTTTATACGAGTTCCGGAAAGTTCGCGTTGAAGACTTGGATTTTCAACAAGTGCCTTTCCAAGTCCGCGAAACTTTTTCCATGACTAAATTCATAGTGAAACTTAGACGGGGACTCGTAAAGTTTCCACTGTATTCATTGCTGGCCGGTTTAACTTTAAGGTCCGTGGTCCTCCGTCAGCGAGTGAAGGGAGGGGGGAGGGGGTGGGAGACTGCCAAAGTACGTAACATAATTGAGTAATCGTTTTTTCAAATGGAAAATTGTGCAGTGAAGAGATGACATTGGATGGGACGGTGTAACGAACTGGAGATAACACGGCAGTGTCAGTGCAGTGGGGTTAAAGTGCCAGCCGATTTATGGATAACCAAGAAACGGTGATCTTCTCAGCAAGTAAGTGCAGTCAACTTATTATCTCCGAGTTGTCTCGGTTGCATAATGCATGCGATCGCTCCTCTTTTTCTTCTACCCGCGAATTGAATCGTCGAGATTTAATCCGTCGTTGTTTTGCAACGCGAATGTTATTAATCGGACGATTATTCATACAAGCTTGCACAATGTTCAAGCTCGCTAGAAATAAACGAGTCTAATTGGTCAAATGCCTTGGAAAAATAATGCTATGTATTCCTCTTAAGAATTCCTACGATCATTCATATATATATATAATAGACTCATTAAAGCGATAAATTCCTCTATAGATTATCCGTCGAGTTTATTGATCAGTGGTGCAACAAATTCGCACATATATAAATAATCCGATTAATCAGATCCACCGTAATTTCAATTCAATTCGAGATCCAATCTAATCGCTAGAGTTTTGCGCGATAAGCCGAATGACGAGAGAGCAAAATCAGTGATTATTTTCCTTTGTTTCGCGTGGAGCAATTTCCAGTCTTGAATATATATCGAAGCGTTATTTTCTGGCTTGTAGGCACATTCGTAGCAGGGCGTTTTGCTGGCAATTTTTTTACCGATCGAGTCTATAAAACGAGCGTGAAACGACGCGTAGCCAGCTTCTAGAGCGTAAACACTATTTTCTAGTATATTTTCTAGCAATAATGTCGGATCGAAGCCTCGGCGTATCTCTGCAGCTGCGCCAGCGTCCAGAGAAAGCATTCGGTGCGTTGGAGACCAAGAATCGAATAGTTGGAGAGTTTAAGGCTTTCGCGATATCGCATTTGAGAAAGGAACGATAGGATCGTTGACGCAAACTTTCGGAAAATGGAGCAAGGATAGCTTATATCCTACAATTTACCCTTCAATCTTATCCTTTCTACAAATTCCTTTTATCTCGCGCCATACACCATAATCCGATTAATGATGTATGTATATATATATATATCTATAGGTATATCGTTTGTAAAATAATTTAAATTCATCCCTCCATTATCCTACACCTTAATCGACTTTTCTCAAGCTTTTCACTTTATCTATTCAAATTTTTGTTCGCTTTCGACTAAATTCTCGCAGTTCTAATGGCTGGTTTAATAATTGACATGGGTGTGCGAATTAAGTTTGCAGCGCAATATACGGAGCTATAAGGGGAAAGTGGTTCTTGTATATGCAGCTTCGATGTAGATTTACAAACATTCGTAGCACTTACCAGAATTACGTATACAGGATCACGTCCTTCGGCCCCTGTAATGGTTGCAATAAGTTCTCAACGATTTATGCCAAATATCTCACCCGCCGTTTCCATCGCTTCAAATTTGTAGCCACCACCATCCCAGCTCATTTTCCCATAAATATACACGAAATCCTAAGCAGCTTTTCACCCTGAATATTTTAACCGTCTCACCAGACGCGAAACTTCTGTTTTTAGCGAAAGTCTAACCGATCATTTTTACGCATAACCCATAATTCTCGTGGAATTATCCACATCCACAAGATTCCTCCAAGGAAACCTAATGCAATCGTCTGGAAATATAAAGGAATATCTTTGGCGTATATAAACAGAAAGAGAATATTTGTAAGCCACAGTACCGTGAAAAATTGCTTCACTCTTTCCTTATCGAGACTGTAAGTAATGATGGGTCGAATTTGGTCACGTTGACTAATTTCTATAGGGGCAAAAAATTAAACCTGTCATCAGTCTCTTATTTCCACAGGCCGATAAACTTATTTATCAGGCCACCAGATACAACGTGGACTAATTTATTAAGAAAAAGTGAACAGGATGTTTCTGTAATTACAGGGTTAACGCATCTCGAACTCCAGATAGCATTGCTAGGAGTATTATAGACTAATTAATCATGTTGATTATAAGGAACGGGGACAATAAGTTGCTTGATATTCTTCGGTTATTATTCCAAGCAGCGTTTGTAAAGCGTTTGAAATATCAAGCGGTGCTCGAATAACTATTCCGAAATAGTCTGTCATATTATAAATATTCACTGGGATAAGTTCATGTCATGAATATGCAATGTTGAATGTATAAATCGTCTAATTCAGGAAATACCTGGCAACTGAGTAGACCCTCTAATAAGTTCATTGTACCGCCTCTACACGTATACCGTACAATTTATTTTTAGACAACGTGTCATCGTTAAAAATAATAATAAACCGTATTTCAAGTAATTTTAGAGTGAATTTTTTTTGGCATTTGCTGCTTCATTAGTTTACTTCGCAGATCTCTGAGGGACATAGAGTCGATGAAGCTTGGCGATGGTTATTTTCGTTGAAAATAACGAGGGTCTCTCGTTCCGTTGCGATAATAATCTCAAATGCATCGGGCTAAAAAGAGAAACAATTGGAGCAGACATAAAAAAAGCTCTCACGATTGGCCACGAAGCTCTCACGAGTCACGCAGGCACATAATTTGAGAACACGCCGCGCGCGGGCGTTCAGCTCCTCTCTCCAAAGTATCCGTAAACAATGTCACTCCACGCTCAACTTGATCTACGCTCTTGAAACTAGCATACTTAAATCTCCAAAGGAAAACTTTCCACGAAAAAGCACTCGATATATCTTTCGGAAAACTGGATCGTGAGCGGGCAGAAAATTTCTCATTTCAGCATGGTACAGCTATACGCTGTTCCGTTAGCTCCATTTTCCAGCTTAAATTCTTCCAGACAAATTGTTTCGTCGATTAGCAGTTCGGCGCTGCGAAGATGCGCGCTTCTTTCGCCGAATCAGGCAGTTTGCTGCAGTCACGAAATCATGAAACGACGAATCGACGTTTTTAAGTCAATAAGCAAAAGGGAGCTAGAAGTGTGAAGGTTTGTCGTGATTCGAGGAAGAAGGTTTATTCGAGTTTCGAGAGACGTTATTAACGAGCAAACTACGAGGAGGCAGCGGAGCGTTTTGTCGGACGTTTTGCAGAAAAGGACCTTTCAGAGTAATGAAGCTGCGCCCGACGAACGTGCTACGTCAATGTTCCCCTTTATTTCTGCCTTTACTACGTTGCCCGTTTCGTTTCTGTAAACATACCAAGCGTGACACGCGCCCTTTCGATATTCCCGTCACTGCGCCACTTTCATCCTGGATTTTCTTCCTCGCAACCACCCAAACGCACATTATTCCACCCCCTCTCCGTTAATTCCAATGCACAGTCCATATTGCACAATCTTTATCCTGCAGTATGCATATATCGCGCGAGGCAACTATCGATTTTCTATATTAATGTTTTTCCGTTCGACCTTTAATTAAAAATCGTGTATGTATATACCGATGCTTTCAATTGTTTCAGTACCTTTGTGTGTGACAAAAATAAAACAATACAATTCTCCGTCTAGCCTTTATATTTCCGCTTTTGCCACGCGCATCTCGTTCCGTTTCTGTAAACATGGGAGCGTGACACGCGTCTTTTTAAATATTACAGTGCACAACTGCAATCCTGCTTTTAAGCCAGAATTTTGTTAGCTACTCTACCGCGCCTCGTCAACTTTCACACTTCCGGTTTTGCCAACAATACACCAGCGAAATTCTAACTCCGTACTCTCCGGTCCGTCGAATCACGAGGCATTCCGTTCGTTAACCAAAATTTAGCCAACCGCGACCGTACCTCGGTAAATCCCAAAACAGGAAAACAACAAAAATTGCAGTAATAGGAAATTATGTCGTTATACGAGACACACGAGGGTGAGGTGGGATATTTCTTTGAAACTCAAGGGGGGCTAGTAATGGAGCGAATCGTTATAAGGGACCGAACGATTCAATCTACATGCTGCAAGAATCATTGGGGTTAGGATTATTCGGCCATAGGTAATCGTTTCCCGAATAGATTGCGCAAGTTTGAGGGAATTTAGGGACAGAGGGGTGGTAATGGCTAGCAAGTCTCGATAGTTTGCTCTTCTTTTCTTTGCGGGGCTACGCACGGAGCAGCAGGTAAGTCAGGGGTTTCTCACGCATATCGAGGGCGCAGATGGGCCATGCGCGTGCCAGGTGGGACCGGACCCGGGGCCTTCGCGCACGCTCTTTCCTCGTCGATCCAGTCTCCCGATAGAGTTGGAAATCGATCGCTCCGAGCAGATATCTCTCCACGGCGCGCCGGTCAACAGAGTTTTTTGTCGATTTTCGGTAACGCGCCTGCTCGTATAGATTCTTTTTAGTTGCCCACAAGGAGGATTCTCACTCGCGTCACGTTCTGTGGCTTCCTGCACGCACGAGGGCCACAAGCCGAGGAAGTGTAGGATAACAGGCTGGTTCGACATCGAAACGAACATCGAAGAAGCCGTCAAGACACGACGTGCATTCATTAACCACACCGTATACCTTCGCCTCTACCACCAACACACACTTTAATGCTATGTTAATGTCCCTGTCATTCGTGTAATGGCACGAGACATCCAAATATGTATGCTACTCCATTGCGCACCATATTTCCTGCAGAACTATATCATTCTCCATTTTTACCTCCAGTTGCATCCATTCTTTTTATCATCCCTTCGATATGTATATTCGATATATTATATTTAATCCGTTTGTTCTAACCCCATTGTGTTTTAATACCTGTACACTATCTCCGCTCACGAACAATGTTTATTATGCAAGCTCCATTGTTCGTTTAGAAGCAATAGGGAGATTCTATTTTATCGATTGCTATTTGAGTTTCGACCTATACTATTTCTGACGTAACTGTAACTATCGGGAAAGTATTTCTAGAATTTTATTGCATTATTCGCGGCAGAGAACAAGGAAGAATAGATGACACGAGTTTCAGCTAATTTCGATCTGCCCAACGTCGCATCTTCGTTTCATCCGATTTTTAAAACACATCAACTATATATACCTACTCTTACGAAACTTTTATTCGATTCGGCACAATTAGACGCTATTTCCATAAAATATCGAGAGAGAGAATCTCAGCCGCAGGCGAGAGTCGGATTGTTCGGCAGAAATTGACGGGATTTCGAAAGGGTCGTTCCGAAGCTCGGTCCACTCGAATGGCAAATTTCGTCTGGAACGTTTGTTGAACGGTGAATTTTGATATCGGCAGGGTACAGCGGTTATTTTCCGGTGTTTTTCAAGGAACGATCAACAGGTTCTCCCTGATAAGCGGAAAGCTTCCGGCACTCGAAAGTTGAGAGAGGCAGCGTCATTTCTATCGGGACTCGTTTACGCTTCGGCACACGTGCACTTGGTGGCATCGAGTGGCATTCTCGCGCACTATCCGATATTCCGAGAGCGAACTACGTCGTTCCGCGTTGCCCGCCGAGGGAATCATATTGTATTTTATATTCATACAAAAATGTCAAATAACTTTTCACCTTTTGTCGGCTAGATGTGCGAAGGGAATGGAACGTTTGATCCTCCAGCGGAAAGAGACTTTTGCGGCTAGCAGGGCGATATATTTTCGCGCCTTGTATATTTTCAGCTCCATCAGCGCTCCCTTGACTTGGCAACGACTGCCAGCCAGCCAAAACCCTCACGCGCGACACGCGAGATGAAACGATCAAAGAGATCGAGCTTCTCTCCATGCAGTGCCATTTTAACTGCAACGGCGCGTTCCTTGCCTTACCCACTTTCCCCCAATAATTCACCTCTGACCATGAAAATCCCTCCGAAACGCTTCCATTCCTATTGTGTATCTTAAGCCGATTTTTCCATTCATTCCAGATCTATATATTAGCAATCTAGGTTGTTTACACGGAGTCGTCGGGTAATCGGAGAGGATCGAAGAGGCAAATAAATATATGTTGGAAGGGGGGAACTGGATTTGGTCAGGTTGGCTTTATAGGCCACGAGGAGCTAGCTTGTCCCGATCCTGGTAGACCCGAAGATTCCTTCGTTACAGGTCCTGTTGCTCGGAGGCCGTTATTTAGACGCGCGAGTAGCAGATGCAGCCAGATGCGTCTAGTGGGTTCACACGACGAGCGATCGGAACCTATCTCCCCACAATCTCTCAGCCCCTCAGGATCCCTCCGATACCATCTCACCGAGTTTTCTACGTATCCCCACTCCTCCCTACCCTATATCTGCTACCTTTTTTCACCACGAAAATGGCCTTCGCCACCACTGCGAGGCCTGCGAAGGTGGATCTCTCACGCTTTGTGCGTTCGGACGTGAAACAAATTTGCGACAAGCCTGCGGTCACCATTCTCCATTCCGGAAAACATCTAGACACCCCCACTGTCTATCCCTACACACACACACACACACACACACACAAATGCACTTTGCGTCTCTGCTTTCAAAACCTACGGCGAACGATCTTCTTCGGAAAACCTATGAATTTTCAATGCTTCGCGCTTCTCTCGATTTCTTTTTATAAGAAGATTCAGTTTAAATCTTCCCACCGTCTTCCGATATCACTTGTATTGTTTATTCTCAAAAATTTCATCGATCCTTTTCTAGCGATTTATCAGTGTCTCCCTTCTCGCGTGAATCTTCTTGAGAAAATGCCAAGACCATAACTTTCTGCTCTGCTACAAATAGTGATGAGGCTGCTGTAATAATTTTGCTCGAGAGAATATTGGTATTGTACGCGGAGAGATTATTCTGGGCTACCTATCCGTTCTCCAAATATGCAATATCTTTCATGACCAAAAAGCGAATTTGACATCTTCACGGTTATCATTTCGCGTTAATCAAGCCAGCGGCCTAGCTCGCTGGCAGAAACTGCCTCGAAATGGGAAATACGTTTGAGTTTCTGGCAAAAAAGACGAGGAAGAGAGAGAGAGAGAGAGAGAGGAAAAGTAAAAAACAAAGTCAGAGACGTCTTTATGTCAAGCACGTTGAAGGGAAACAGAGACTTGTTGCACCTTTTGCACACAAGTTATTAATATTCTAGACTAGGCAGAGCGACAAATTAGGAAGGGAGTATTTTATCGTAGAAATAAAACGGAAATCACGACTTTTGGGATCAAAGCGAGCCAGGGACAGCAGCAATGGTAGGTATAGGGGGGATGAACATTTGGTGTGAGATTGTGGTGGTGGTATCTCTTCCCACGATGATATTTTCGAACTGGGCGATCACCTACGTGGAATAGAAGCTGGAATCGCTAAAGTAATGGCGCCCCGGAGGTCCATGTACGACAACTTTACGAACCGATGGGGATGAAAGGATTTTTCTATCCTACGAAAAATCGCGAATCTCCAGTATCTTTGTCAGGAGAGAATCCTCGTCATCCTATCTCGATAACTTTTCGAAACCTTTCATCACGCTAAACTATAATTCTGCAACACCACATTCCATCAATATAAATCTAGCAAATTTATACAAAGCATGAAATTGTATATAGATAAAGGTTGAAGGAGGTTGAAGTGTTTTTAGGAGGTAAAGGCCGATATGGGATCAAAGGATTTTTCAATACCGCGTATCGAAATTCGCGAACCATTTTTAACGACAAGGAAGCTACGGGACCTGCGAAGGTCTTTGGTTCGGGGAAAACTGAAATGCACCTTTCCAGGGACCCTTTGATCGTTTCATCGCCTTCTCCGAGGCTTTTGTGCTCACCATTCTCGCGGGGCGGCCGACCGGAAAACATATGACAGTGATTGTTTCCGTGTTAGATGTGAAATTCTCTATATAGCCATCTCTTGCTTTATTTATAGGTCTTCTTACCAAGGGGAGCAGGTTTTCTTTGAACGGAAAAGTCAGCGAGAACCGTGCGGAAATGAAAAATTAAAAACGATCTTCCCTATACCTTAGAATTTTATTTCTAAGCTCCCCGACAACAAACAATTCGATCGATATCTCATTGCTCCCGAGAGCATTGTTTAGCAAAATTTCTCACGTTTTCAATGAAATCTATCCTTCCGTTTCTTCATATCTTATTATTCTCTTCGCTCTTCAAACTTTCCTTAAAAATGTATTTTAAAGCGACCGCTCTTAAGTATATGTATAGGGCATGCATAGTATACTTATTAAACTCTGAAAAGTTTTTGAATCGACTGTATAAGAATATTTTGATGAAAAAACTTGACACTGATACTGCTTAAATTCTGCTCGTGTGGTATATTTTCGTGAAAAAGCGATTTCGGCTGAATAAAAAGAGGTTTATCAGCAAAAATCTTCGTGCTGGAAGGGTCTTCAAGGTGAGGAAGAGGAGGGAGAGGGGATTCGCGGTCTATAAAGACAGCGAGCCCACATCGACCCCGCTGTAGGGAGGTTGACATGTTTATTTCGCTGGGTAATCTTCTCGGATTACGTAGAGACTGGAAGGACCAAGATGGAAATAGAATGAAGCGAGCCGAAGAAGAGATAGCTGTCCCCAGAGGCGTAGGTACCTGCGGTGTAACTTGTAACCTGTGCGGTTTCCTCCTCCTTTTATTAACCTCACGCGATTCTCCCTCGATGTCAAATAAAAAGCCTCGCTTTTTAATTATGAATTCGAGTCTAACCGACTCATTTCTGCAATTTTTATTTTTCCTCGACCAAACCAACTAAGAAATAGAATTGGGGCATCTCTCTCCGCGTATATACTACGAATTCATCCAATATAAGAAGCTCGAAAAGAGGCTAGAAAATGGGAGGGGGAAGTAGAACGTTCGGACATTATTCAAGCGGTATTTTTCTCCAAGCCGCGTGCTGACAAGTCGATAGAGGAAGGTCGGTTGGAAGTTGAAAAAAAAGTCGATGGAGCATAGAAAGAAAAACCAGGACGTAAGATGCTTTCTCAGCACTCGTTATCCGATGGAAGTGCACGCTGGTCAAAAGAGAGGCTTTCCAAATTTGAATAAATAGCGTGTTGTATCCAATGAAGAAGAATGAATAGAGAATTCCTATGGTCGGTAGAATCTTGAATACATATACCTGACCCTCTCTCGAAATCCGAGGATATACTGGCTGGTTCTCCATGCCTGATGAAACCGGTAGCTGAATCCTTCAGGGAACCCGCGGGATGATGACTCCCTACCTGTTGTTACGCGATACCCGCCCTATGTTCCGAGCTTAAACCAACCTCATCTCTTTTAATCTTTTCCCTCTTCGCATCATCCGCCAAAGGCAAAAATCTCCTCCATCCTTCGTTTCGCAATTATGTAAACCACCACATACCTACGATGTATCTGTGTGTACTCGGCTCTATCGGCTTTCTACATACATATATCTGGACAAAAACTCTCTTCGTTATTATAGCTTTGCTATATAGAATGCTAAACTGTCAAATCTCTTCCATGAAACATTGTACGATACTCCGCTAATTTTTTCACGACAACAAAATCCTTTCTTCCATATTAATCTGGCCAGGCATTCTGCTTAAAAAGTTTGCTGGCTGGCGCTTCATTGTTTTTCATTGTCCTCGGGCACGCGGCTCGCTTTTAATCTCGAGTTCCGCTGGAAGTTATGTAAATGGCCGGAGGTGGTGGGTAGGAGGCAGCGCTTACCTTGTTTACAAGGAAAAATGGGTCATCGAACAACGGCAGCATTGTGTTAAGCGACTTACAAGCTACTTCCACGTAAAACCAGCCCGGTGGGACTCTTTTTCCTAACGAAACTTACTTGCATTTTTCCCTCGTTGGCCGCTGCCCGCGCTTTGTGGGGCCCCTGTCAGCTGCTGTTAAAATTGGGGGGAGGGGGGGGGGGGGGAGAACTTTACCCGCTCTACACTGACGCGCCGGAAAAGTTTTTGATTCGAGTGATTTCGCTCGACTGCGTTGATTCCTCTTTTTAGGATAAGCCGCGGTTTACCGGCAAAGGCGATGATATTCGTTTGTGGTTGAAAGATTAGAATCTCGTGTTGAAGCAAAGTCTCTATTCTTGCTTCCCTCGTTGCTTAATATCGCCTCATTCTTATCCTATTCATAGTTTGCCTGTTGGGCCATGCGAGAGATAAAGATCCTGCCTGGGTACAGTTGTGTGGGACCTCATGCTCGCGTCTATTCCCGAGTCTTCCTTTTCAAGTTTTCGTATAGTTGCATGTTTTTTTCGGTCTGTCTTTGTTTACTTGCTATACGGCTCCTGAGAGAGCTGCGGTCTCCCTCTCTCTGCAGACTAGAACTATCCACCAGACCAGTCCATCGTGCCGGTTGCAACTTGATCCTTGGCGCGAAGCAGGCGAGCATCCAAGCAGACAACGCTAGGCTGGATCTATCCTAGAAGCAGCATTCGTAGTAACTGCAGTGTGAAATGCCATGTGTCAACGGAGGCAGCACAATGGCGGCGGTCGATGTCGAGTGTTTTAAGCCTTTGAGTGGGTAATACCGGGCGCGTTTATAAATTGAGTCCTCGTCCTGCAGGATTAGAGCCCGCTGTCGATGGGAAATCTGTGTATAGGGGCCCCGTCGATATGCACGCGTATTACGCGTTCCACGGGTCTTCGTCGGATTATTCCGCGTCATGAATCTCTCGAGAGCACTTTCGTCCAGCACTTGAATCCCATTCACCGGGATTGCGTCTCGACGTATACTCTCCGCTATTTCGCTTGGGATACAATATCGATCACAGCCCAAGCTCTCCTCCCCCCTCGCCCACATTGCTAGAAATCCTTCCGTCGATTCAACGATAATCTTCGCGAGAGATCCGTGTCCAATTAGTCGATCGCTCGAATTTCATTTCATTCTTCGCCGATATAAAATTATCTTGGATAATTGTTAACTTCGTTATCGGTCTTCCGTCATGTTCCTCTGCAGGAAACGAAATTCTCGCTATTCACCCGACCTCCTCCCTCCTCCAACTATATCGACTCATCTGTATAGAAACGTTCGAGGTCATACCGATCCCGATCGTTCTTCCGTACGAAAGTACTATTGCTTCCTGCGGACGACTATCGAGGAATATCGATATTACTTATTTCGATATTATTATTCGATTAATATTCCGGTATCGTTGTCGAATAATTCATCGTTTTCCCTGGATCCCTAAGAAAATTAGAAAGCAAAGTTATTTAAGATGCGGGAAAAATTGTAGGGACGGGCAAGGAAGAGATAACGAATTCAGTATGCTAATGACGAATAAGATGCCACGCCGCGATAACTTTCGAATATTATAAAGCGTATCGGATAATGCAAACAGGTTTTTGTTCCAGGAAAGTTTTGATTGAGGAAAAAAGAAAAACGGTGGAGGGGATTAGTGGATGGTGCGGTGTAAGGGTTTACAGAGGTGGTAGTAGGGGGGGGGGGAGGCAATAATTAGCAATAAAGCATCGTGCAATAAAGCAAGGAAAGCTCTCTTTCATCCATATTTACGTTGGTCGAGTTTACCGAAGACTGGCTTTTCCCCCTTCTTTCACGCTGCTTTTTTTCCAGCTAGTCCGTGAATCGATACGAGGAAAACGGCCCTTTTCGCGGAACGGTAATGCCATACTGCACGTAAGTCCGCCGATACGGCTTTCTTGCTGCAGGAAAACGTAAGAGACGCTTTAAGCAGGGCGGAGAGTGCCATTTACGACGTGGCGGGGCAACCCTTGCCATCTAAATATTCCAGACACTTTTCCGCACGCGAAATTTCTTCGGCGCCTGCCAGCCTGGCCGCCTGCTTGCCTTCGCGAAGGAGGAAAGCTCCCAGGATTCTCAGAGACTCCTGTTTTATCAGTTCTGTTGTAATTCTCCCTCATAGTCGAGACGGTCTTAATAATTTAACGCGATCCAGATGAAAGCTTACCCTCCTTTCGCAGTAGTAGCTCTGGTAAAACTGGAATGCAAAATTCAGCGGGATAATTCGCTATCCAGCCAAGATACTTAATCCCCTAACCTAATCAAAGTCGACTAATCAGATACGCATCATAACGAGGCGCTTTGCGATTCTGATCCGTCTCTCGGATTTTCTATATCAATCCTTAACTTCTTCACTAATGATTACAAAGTCTCTTGATTTTTTATTTTCATTTGACCAATGAAATTGTATAATATTAATAGTTTTATTTCTTTGTTTGATTTCAGGTGAAAGATCGAAGTGGATCCAGTTAGGTGTGCAGTGGCTAGTGTAAAAACGTGCTTCGATCCTTAATATCGATAGCTCGACGCTTCGAGGAGATCGTAAGATGAACGAATGACCCGACGGTGATACATACGCGATGAGGCCGAAGTCGTGCTCGTTGTTTTTGTTGTTCTGTGTCCTGCTGCCAGGGGTCGTCCAGCCCTTCACATCGGCCGAAGGTGAGTCAAAACCTCTTCGACTTGGTCTTTTCAGACTTTTATTCTTTTTTAAATCTCAATACTGTACTATCTGCTCGATAATCATCTGCTATATATTCACAATTGTTCGCTTTTTCTATATATATATATATATATGTATATAGCAACCGGTTATTTCGTTAAGAGACGAGGCTAAGAGAGAGAAATAGATTTGGAAGAGAAAACGCGATGATGCACTCGCACCGAGAAAGCATCGTCGCTTTGCAGGGGCATTTCGAGTATTATCTTTACAAAAATGTCAGTGAGTCGATCCATTAATCAGGTCCGGGGCAGAGAGGCACGTCCGTTGTGAAACGTGCAAGACGCGTCGGAGAGATATGAGCGTCCCTGAAAAATTGAACGGCGACGGCAACTGCGGCCGAAACGTGAGAAAGACCGCTCTGACTCTCTTCTTCTCACTTTGCTCTTTTGCTCTCCGGTGACGGCGTTAATTATTAACGCGGCTAATATTTTTTCCCGATGCGGCCAGTCGGCTCTGCGAAATTATGACGCGGCATCGCGTCGCGATAAATCGTCCTTGCAATTATTTACGGCCAGCGTCAGCATTATGAGTCTCATCCCGTATACCGTCGCATATATACATATACGTATAACGCGTACCTGACGAAAATTCTGCAAATGCATTTTTTTCCATTAGCCAGCAGTGCGCTGTGCGTTCGTCGAGGGATCCGCGCGAGGGAAAATTTTCCGGTAGGAAAATTTAGTCGAGTTCGAGGGAAAAATTAGTCGCTGAAAATGTTGTTGCGCGCAATTTCAATGCACGCTCTCTATATCCGACGAAGCTTGCCCGTCCAGTATTTCGATCCAGGCCATCTAGCATTGTCCAGGAGTGGCGACCACTCTCATCTAAAACGTATGATCGAGTCTGGCATTCACCGTTAGTCCGTTGCTAGTGTGATTCCAGAGATGCTATATGTACATAGCGAATGCTGCATGGATATGTATACATAGTAGACGTATATATATATATATATATATACACACAGGTATATAGGAACGGAAGCCGAAGATCTGTATCGAAGTGGCACGAGACTTGGCGGAGAGCTGGATGAAATGCCATTCGTCACTGGCGACGAGGACAATGAGGACGATAATTAGTTATCCGTGCGCGAGGTAAAGTCCCGCGGGAGTGAAGGGACCAGTGCTCCAGGAGGTCGTTCAAAAGTAGCTCCAGGGAGTGTAATCCATCATCGAAAACGGCTGGTGTAACGTAACCGGTCGGTCGTGCGGACGACTAATCAGCGAGCCTGACTCTCCGTATAATTACCCGTGTATTCCTTCTCCCTCTCTAGTCGATAACCATCTCTCTCTCTCTCTCTCTCTCTCTCGCTCTTTCACTCTAAAATCCCTCTCACTGTAGCTTATATACTATATGCCTGACGTATCTTTTTTTCTGTAAACTCACTCCGTCTGCCAGGCTTCTTTTCCTTTTCCTCTCCCAGTCCCGCTCACGCCCCAACCTACTCGACCTCCCATAACTCGGAGCCTCCCTCTCATTCGTAGCCCATGCCTTTCCTATGTACTATATATATATACACACACAGTGTAATACCACTACCTATATATATATACTCGACACTCATCCATCGCTGAAATATATCAGCAAAAAGCTAGCAACGGTCTGCATCAGTTTCCCCCTTCGAGCTCCAATCATTAACGAAACATACGCGAGTCATCCTTTTCTTTCGTCACAATAGAGCAAGATATGCCCTCGCGTCAAATATTTCCTCCCTTTTCCTCGCACACCGAATCCTTTTTACCTCCTCCCTTTATAATCCATCTCTTCCCCCCTCCCCCCGAGCTTTCAGTCAATTGCCAATAATAAAACCCTACTCATTATTGCATACTCCATTTACTAATACGATCCAAGTCGATTTCGTTGTACGTATTAGATATATTAGGTATAGTCGCTTAAATGCCATTTCATCGCTACGCTAGAAACTCGCGAGTTTTAATCACAGTTTTTCCATCAAGACTATCGCTCAATCGATTGTTTAATTAAAACGTTGACCCTTTTTAACAAAGCAAACGATCGATATTCTCTGATTGATATTTTAGTTTACGTATACATAAGAATAGGCTGATTAATTAGTAGTCGCGGAACGGTTTGTTAATTAAATGGAGCGTTTCATTGGACAATGCGGCAAAAAATCAAGGATTTAAGATAAAAATCGAGTATTTCCTATTAGCAAAGCTCGACTGGGTATATAACAAAGTCGTGAGAACCCAGTGAGATTTCCTGTGTATATATATGTACAAACGGGTGAGAGAGAGAGAGAGAGAGAGCGAACAGTTTGCGTACTTTGCTTAAGTATCGTAAGTAAATCGCGATTACCATCCAGCGAGCTTCGATCACGTAGGCACGCATTATGGGGGGAGGATAGAAATTCGCCCCGGGCAAAGATACAGAGTCGAGTTGCCTTGGTCAAGCAATTACTTGCTTTGTTCAACGCGAATAAGATTCCTCAAACGGTGGCTCTACAAACAAATTCATCAACCAATCACTTTCCTTCTTCATATATTTTAAAAACTCAATATTCACGAATCCATCGTATGATTCTTTTACTATAGCCGACTATTTTTATCAGCAATCGCTGTTGCTCTAGTTCAATATATATAAATAAATAAGCAATGCTAATTTGTTAGAGGAGTGCTCGGAGGAGGGGGAGCTAAGACTTTTGCGTATAGCGTAATAAAAGGTGGTAGCCTACTGGATAAAAAAAAGGGTAGGTTTCTTTTGTAGATAAAGCGAAGCTCTTTGTTAGGGATCCACGCGATTTGAACAATAATCGTGATTGCACGCCAGGCCGGCCGCAGCGCGGCGGCCGCTCGTTTGATTTACGATAATTAAAGCTGACCCGACCTTTCGTCGCTGGGCTGAGTGCAACTTGGTCGGGTTCGACTCGAATGAGAGACTACGACGCCAGATAAAGACAGGTTTCCTTCCCTTTTTCACCCATATACAGCTTACCCTCTTCCCACCCCGCGCCACTCCTCGCATTTTTACTCCCATTTGCCTTATGCAACGTTTCCTAGTTTCTCTGATATTTAATATTCAAATCTATCCATCAAATTTACACGAGTCTCATGAATATTCATTCACCATTTCATTATTTATCATAAAGCTTCACGCTTCGTTAAATAGACATTATTAAAAATGCATCTTACATAGATCGTGGAAATCATTCTCCAATTAACGTAATATGGACGAGCGTGGAAATTATTTCAATTGATACGACGAGCGAAAATGATTAAATCGATAGAGCAGGCAGATAATGTGGGATTGCGGAGGAGAATGAATGGTAATGAGTAGAATCTGCTAGTAAACGTTGAATAAAACGGACGTGGGATATTTATCGAAATTAATGGGTTTCGTGGTAGTAGGTGGTTTTTTTATTTCGCGAAGCCCAGAACGGTTGAATCATAAAGGCGTATCTGGGGAGTAAATCGGCGTGACGTTTTCAGCGGGGGCCAGTGCGAGTATCGATGGCCACCAGCGAGCGGACCAGCCACGGGGGGCGCACGCGAGGATTCCTATCTGATTCTGTTATTCGCTTAATTACACGCTTGAACGTGGCCGAGGCCGCAATCGACTCGCGTAACGCGTATCATCGCCCTCTGTCTGTCTTTCATAATTACACCGGGAAAACCCATTCTTCCCCTTTCCACGCGGCCATTTTTTCTTACTTTCTCAGAAACCACCCTCGGCCATCATCCCAGCCCGTCTCGCCAATCTAAAATGCACCCTGTACACGTAATTCGATCGTTATACATATATATATCAATGGATATACACCAGAGATAACAAGCTTGTCAATTTCCAACAAAGTGCCGAGAGAAAGTTTTCCTAGATTGCCGAGTCGAAAAGCGAATATAGACACGAGTAGAAAATTTCTATTCGACCATTGAATGACGTTTACTTTCGAGTTGGATGGCGATGATCGATAAAGTCGTGAGCACAATCGGATTGGATCTTAATGCTAGTCAAAACTGGACCGATTGGGCCTTTGATGATTTCATCCATGATGGTTCTTTGACCCTTATAGAGATCGATAAGAAACACGTTCCTCGTTAACGGCCTGATGGGATAACAAAGTGTCCTGTTAAACTCGTCCTGGCGTTATTTAGGCTCGAAGGTCACAAAAGGGTTCAAGTGGTTCCGGCATTATTTAGAACCGAATGTCACGCGCGAGCTTCGGGGCATCGAGAACTTGCCACCTCCTCCTTCACTCGTGCATACGAACACTCTTCATCGCATGGAATCGCCGCTATTTACAAACCATTCTATGGATATTTCTATTCTACAACTTCCGTTAAATCGTAATATTCTCAATTGTTACGGAGAAAACTGAAGGTGGCATTGTTGTTAGAAATTTGAAGGGACTGAGAGGGAAAGGGTTAAAAAGCGAAGAGAGTTGTAACGAAGAATCGATAAATAAGAGTCCGTTTACAGTGACAATGGAGAAAAGCGAGGCTTTCGGTGAGGCTGAAGTGGCTCTGGTATTATTTAGGTTGTAAGGTCAGAAAGGTTGAAGGGCCCAAATACAATGGCCGAAAGCTGGCGCCTCTTTGCGAGCAAGCAAACACTCTCCAGAGCCGGAAGTGGGCCTTTCCATTCCCGCTGAATCTTGGCAAGCGCTAATCCCACCTGACTCCAGTAGAGCCATGTCCATTCATGGCCTTCGGGTTGCACCTGGAGTCGGTAAGCGTAAAATAAACATGAAATCCAGCGAAAATCCCATTGCTATTCTTGGCCGGTACGGCTATAAGCGTTACATATATAATGCAAGTGGGATCGCCAAATTTTACGGTCTAATTTTCCACTCATGTATATATGTATGTGCAGAGAATTCAACGGGGTGATCCGAATTATCCTTCAAGGACGCCCATTCTGACCACGATAGTCTTCGAACGAGATATCCGCGCAAGCATCTCACCAGATCAAATGTACAGGCATTATTATTACTCCGTTCTCTTCGAATTTCCTCTCGACTACTGCAGCAATTCCCGATTATCCCATCCTTTCAATGTCCTCTTCGTCTTCCATATTTCTCATCTCGCTTGCTCTTCGAACCTGATGCTTTAATATGGTTCTTTGCACTCTTTTTCCATTCCTGCTCGTTCCTTTCGAAATCTTCCACCTCTTTTCTTCCCTCACGCCTACATTTCTTATACGCACCTGCTGTTTCAAGTCGAGAGCCACCTCGTGCAGGCTACTTTGTTAATTAAGAGGCGTCGTGTGTGGTCTGGGGTGGAAATACACGCTTCGGTAATATCCTTCGTTAAACGTGCCACTACTAATTTTATACAATCCTATCTCTCGGTCCAATCAATGGCTCGGTCAATGTAGACCCAGAATGCTATTTCACACTTTGTTAAAATCCTACCTCTCAGCATCGGGAACCAAAATATTCCATCAGAACAGTGGTTGGTTTAGAAAATAAATTGATAATTCCGCATGATCTAATATTTAATGGTATCGCAGTACCGTTGCTTCCGGAGCTACGGCTATTGTGTCTCTTCGTTGAAATTCCAAGAAGATAATGGTTGTCAGAACTGCGATGGTATAATTATTATCTGGCTTTATCATAAATCCTGGCCAATCTGATCATTGAAATTAGCCTGTCACAAACAAATAAGCCGGTATAGATATAGACAGCGGACCGATGATTAAAATGCAAAACACACGGGTGCTCCTGATCCGTGCTGTTTCGAAACTCGGTTATCAATTTGATGGAATGTTATTAACGTTATTTACGCGTCTCTGTGTATTCGCGAGTTTGCATTTCTGTACTAGCTATACGTATGCACGCACATATACATATATATATATATATAACATACTATAATATATAGTATGTGGTTAGCTAGGCTCGTCGGGATCGAGAAAGTTCTATTCGCGTGTCGACAATGCTGTACCCCCTGTAAATCCTCACGCGCAGCCCCATTAATGCCAGCGATTCGCGGCTGGATTCTATGTCGGAACAATCGCGGTAATGAATTTTCGGATTTACGGTTTGCACCGGTGCGCAAGGACCGATGTATTTTCTGTCAGCTAACCAGCCGACAACCTTTATCCCCGTGCGATGTTTCCTCGCCTAACCCCTCGAATGTCATCTGTGCGTGATATTATTTTTTTGTTGACCTTGAAATACAAGCATCGGCAATAGACCGCCCCGTTTATCATGGCTGTGTAGCGGTGCACGCGTATATATACTATAGTTTAATAGAACGTGGTAACTTTAATTATTACACGGTTTTGACAATCTCCCTTGAGTCGGGAAAGAAATGGCATCGATCAGTTTAATCCTCGTACAATACTTCCTCGATCTAGCACTTGGAATGCAACATATGCGTGACATTTTTTGCTGACTTTGAAATAGCTAGTATCGGTATAAGACTACCCGTTTATCATGGTGAAAGTGGTGCTTGCATATATGAAGTTTAATAGTACCCGCAGTACCTATAATTATAACGTGGTTTTGGTAACCTCGCTTATAAGTTGAGAAAGAAATGGCGTCGTACAAGTTTATCCTCGTGCATTGTTTTCTCAATGACCAGCCATCGCGAATATAATCTGCGCATGATATTAATATATTTGTTTTTTTTTTTTTTTTTTTGCTGACCTCGAAATACCAGTACGAATAAGACCACCCCGCTTATCATTGCGATAACGCTGGTCGTATATATATATATATATGTATATATGGTTTAATAGTACGTGGTATAATTATTGCGCGGTTTTGGCAATCTCGCTTGAGCTGGGAAGGAAATTGCAGCGTTAAAGTACAAGCTCTGGGTGATTTGTTTGCAGAAGGAGAGGATGCAGCGGAAGACGAAGAGTCCTATCTGCTGGAGGAAGACGACGTGCCTTCGGCCACCATAGCTAGCGACACCGAGCTCATTTCGGAAAATGGCGGCCATTTGCCAGTGTTCCTAACGGAGCCCGTGGATTCCTTCGTGGTGAAGAATAAACCGGCAACGCTCCACTGCAAAGCGGCTCACGCCCTCCAAATTTATTTCCGCTGCAACAACGTAAGGGCCGAAGAGTCCCAGCAGCAGGACTTTGTGGATCCTCACACCGGCACGAGAATCGTCGATTGCGAATTGAACGTCACCAGGGATTCCATCGAGGAGTACTTTGGTGCAGAGAAGTTCAAGTGCCAATGCATAGCTTGGTCCGGCTCCGGGGAAATTAAGAGCCAACCTGCCACCATCGAAGTGGCCTGTGAGTATATACTTATCGCCTTGTATCGTTTAACAAATATAACCTTCTCCCTTCGACACCCCCTCCCCTCACCACCACCCTGTCCTTCGCTCGTAGCTCCAATAAAAATTGATTCTGTCGTAAAAACATATATAAAGATGTGGAATCTGTCCAACTATCGACGTGCAAGCTATAATTAAAAAGAAATGTTCGAGTCAATAATTATACTAAATTATTCCTCTTTGTGTCTGATAATTACTGGTAATTGTATGGTGATTTTAATGAACACTTCCAAGAAGCGCCGAGTCCTGTAATTGGAGACTATGGCTATTTGAATAGAATATCTCGTCCTTATGGTGGCATTGCGCAACGCCATAATTGGACAAGTGGTGCCTTCCTAAATTGATTCTCTTAGAAAGTCCGTAGCTTGTGTTCATTGCATTGTCTCGCACTAAGCAGCGGAATTAAATAATGACCTCGCTGTCAGAAGAACCAAGATAATTACGCAAAATGTCGAGAGAACTAATGTCATTCTACTCTTGGTAATATTTGACTTTCGTTCCTAAGTTTATTTGCTACATACGAGACCTTCGTTAATACTCTTCTCCAGTCTCGTTGATTTTGTTCTATTAATGTTTTTATCATTTCTTTTCTTTTTTTTTTTGTGAACAGATTTGCGAAAACAATTCGAGTCACCGCCGTACGCTGTGTCCGTGGAGGCTGGCCAAAGTACGGAATTGAGATGTCTGCCTCCCCAGGGGGTTCCACCGCCACGAGTGTATTGGCTGAGGAATAATGTACCTTTGGACACAGATACGGATTCTCTGTTGGTTTCAAGCGACGGACATCTCCTGGTAGGCCAAGCCAAGCTCAGCCATCAAGCAAATTACACTTGCGTGGCGGAGAACATCGCAGCGAAACGCCTCAGTGATCCTGTCAGCTTAACAGTCCACGGTAAACACCCTGACAACATTGTCCTTGAAACTTGCCCGAAACTCTAAATGTTGCATCAAAACAAACCTCCACACAACTGGTTTACTATGTTAACCCAACTTGCGGAAAAATCTTAATTTTTGTTAAAGAAATTGTTCCTGTCGATTATCTATAGCCTCTCTTTCTCTTTAAATGGGGAAAATATTGAATCGATAACACACGCGGCACAAACTAGATTCAACACACGCGCGTAGTTACTTTAAATATTTCTTGAAAAATCTAAACGAGGAGATTTGAAGAAAAGCAGGAAAGCGTCGAAGTAATAAAATTTGTATATTAATTATATGCGGCTGATACGAAATAGGAAAGCATTGAAATTATTAGAACTTGCGTTAATTCCAAGTCAAGGTATCAAAATGGAAGGCAGAATTCCAGGAAACGGGTTCCCATGTATATATATACATATTTTTGTACGTGTGTATGTAATTGCCCCTTCGTTCGGTATGTCTGAAAGAAAGCTAGAGATTTGATGGTAGATTATAGATTAAATTCAATTTTCTGTTCCAATTGGCAAGAGATTCCGGGCAATATTGCAATAATGATTTTCGTGGAAGTATCAGGGAGAGTCATAACTCACGCGAGATTCTTATCGATGGTCTTTCAGTGAATGGTGGCTGGTCCTCGTGGTCGACATGGTCGGAATGTCATACGCGCTGTGCCAAAGGCGGACAGAAGAGAACCAGAACGTGTACCAATCCAGCTCCCATGAACGGTGGGCAGCCTTGTCTTGGTCCAGCCGTACAGAAAACCGACTGTAATGACTGCCCAGGTGAGCAATTTTGCCCAAATTAATCCTCTCGTAGTACCCTAAAACTTCTACCTATTCACGTTTAATCCAATTTTCCAACAAACTAACTTTCCTCGGACAATATCGTTCAGCCAAAAAGTTGTAGAATAAATTTTAAAGCTTTCAAAGCTTTAAAGCTACAACATTTATTTCACTCGTATATGTATATAGTTACTCTTATTTTGTTGTATGACAGAAGGTATTTATTCGATAGCTAATATCATTAGTTACGATTACGCGATGAGGATAAACGATGTTGATGGTGAGCAATAAATAAATGTTTTTGGTCGATATGAGTATAGAGCCGAGGAAGAAAACCGCAAGTTTTTATTCGGGATAAGCCAACTTTATGTCCCATTCATGTTATTTTTGTGTCGTTCTCTCGGTTCCATTTATTTCGAATTATTTTTATTCCACGTGTATCTGAGAAGCAGGTTTCTACCGCGAGTTGAGTCGAGTCGATATTACCAATGGCAAAGAGAGGAGGCTTGATTTACGATATTTCCCTCAGCCCGTATCTCTCGCGTGTCAAAGCCCTTCTATACTCCCAGTCGATTCACCTTTCGAAAAGTTTACATCGTCTTCGTAACACCTGCGGCGCTTTCTACGCAGATACGAAGAAAACGCATCCGGCATGTAATGCTTAACGGAAAATGTCGATGCCAACGATGAGAAAACCTGTAAGCCCCTAATATAATTCACAAAAACCTATCATTTACATCAAAGTTATTTTAAACTGTGCACTTTCTCGAAAATCGATTCACCTACAGCATCATTATTATAGGTATACACTTGGCGAAAATCGCATCAAAAGTCGAGTGAAATTAAATTTTCAAAGAGATTCTTCAGCCTATTAGCTTATAATAATAAAATTTGCTTATCAATTTGCATAGTTTTGTCACAATTCTCACTTTCAACTTTCCATTGTTTCTCGTCACGCACTCTTAATTCCCCCGTCGAATCGTCCAGCCGTATATGCATCGATGTACATTATGTGTTTTTCTCTTCTTCTCACGCTTGCTCGGATACCAGCGGGCGCCATGGAAGAATTCACAAACACCCTGGGTAAGTTTTCAAGTTTAAAATAGAAGTTTGGACCGCGAGGAGAGTAAGGGAAGAGAGAAAATGAAGGAGAGAGATAAAAAAAAGAGTTGGCTGATTTATTAAGCGCTTGTTCCGAAGTGGTCGCGCGAGAGTTTCCTATAAATAAAGATGAATGCCCGCTAATGAGCAAAATTACGCGTGATAATTACTGGTTTATGCAAAGCGAAACAAACGTGCTTTTAGCGCGGTCATTAAGGGAGTACCGATGAACGGGGCGATCGATTAGAACGAGCATCCCAAGAGTTTTAGTCTCGTCCAATAAACTCCAAACGACGTAATAAGTTAATTGTCCAAGCTAAATGTCACCATGGGGCAGTTTGTACAAATTAAACGGCAATAACCGTAATCAGACCATTGCGCGAAGACGGCCTAACAAGCTCCGAACTGCAGGCTCTACAGACCACTCTTAGCTAGGCTTAATTCTAGGCTTACATCGTACACAGTCAACGGTGCCATTCTCTCAATCAATAATTAAAACCAACCGTTCTGTCCACTGGTCGGTCGTACACTGCACAACTCTAACAATAAAATACCATTTTTCATTTCGTCACTAATGAAAGAACACGAGCTGACACCACTTTCTGTCTCGTCACTTCTCATTTAGCTTTAGCAAGTATCACCAATTTTGGTCCGTCGTTCGTTCGGTCCGAGAGCTCAAAACCTACCATTTTTTCCACGATGAGTGGCGACTTCTTCTGCCCTCCACCACAGCGATGGGTGAAAAATCTAGCAATATGGGCAGTGGAATTTTTCTTCTACCTTATTAAACGCGCAGGGAAAATTATTGGAAGCGGAATAGGAGAAAGAGCGAGTCTCGCGAGACAATAATTTTTCTATTTGTCTTTTTTCAGTGGTCGACGGTGGATGGTCCAGATGGTCCGCCTGGTCGGTGTGTGGGAGTGACTGCACGCACACGAGAAGAAGATCTTGCGACGAACCAACTCCCAGTCATGGTGGAAGACCTTGCGCAGGCAGGGACACCAGCGTGGCAAATTGTACAGGCGGCATGTGCAACGGTAAGCTTTTCCATCTTCACTTTCTCCTCAGCGGTTTCCTTCGTCTTCCAAACTACTCAACAACGCCTTCAATCCCTTATATACATTCTCTCGTGCTCCGCGCGTTACGTCAGCTAAAATCCTTCTCTCGCGCGCATTTCATTAATGGGAGAAAACACACACACTCCTAGAAGCTTCCAACAATCAACATATCCATCTCCATATATCCTGCCCTTAAACTCCAATGCTTTCAATCCTCCTGCGAGAAAAAATGGTCCAATTTCACAAGTTGCGGGTCTATATAGCTGCTACTACATTCTAAGAATTCTTTCTCTTTTTCAGTTGGTCACGCGAAGATAGGCGGGGCTCATCTGACCGAGGAAGGTGAGGAAAAACGGAATAAAAATGAGACTAACAGTATGTCGAATTCATCGTTTCCTCCTTATATTATTGGCTGTCTCGGTTTTGCCAACCGAACATGTCCCTTTATCGCGTCTCGCGTTTATTTGCCATCTCGAGAACAGTTTCTTGATTAGATAAGATGGCGATTACACGAGACGATCCTGCGATTCGTTCCGGATTGGCGGACATGGGCGAGTGAAAAAATCAGAGTGAAGTCACCCGCTGGGGGCGTCTCTGCAGGCGTTCGAGCGCGAAGATAATGTCCTTATAACCCGTCATACGACATTCTTCGATAAATTCTTCCTTGCTCAGCTTTTCTATCCTCCCGACTCGCACCCACCCCGTTCTGCAACCCCAGCGCGCGCGTCTAGCACGATAAAAATGTTCTGAAAACTTTCAACGATCCGGACAAACGTGGTCGTCGATCGTCCAGTCGAGCCAAAAGAAAACGAATCTTATTTACGTTAGGAGCTATAAAAATCCTAATGGATCTTCTTGATCCGATGGATTGCAGAATTCTGAATTATAGAAGCGTCTGGCAGGGATTAAAGTCTGATAAGAGACAATGTGATTCGTGTAATTCGCAGTTGACGAGATTGGATCTCGAACATTCGGGCTGAGACGGGGGCAGTTTGAAATAATTTAAGCGGGAGAGATCGCATGGGGCGTTGGTAAATCGTGCTTTCGTTTCTGCGCTGCTGCTCGTCTATATTTTATAGGCGCTTTCAGGGAAAATCGAAGCCACTTCGGAATTCAGAGGGTTTGTCTCCAGCATCCCATACCGGCAAGGATAATGGCACTTTATTTGCATGCGCGATCAATTTTCTCCCCGTTGCATGGCGGCGGTACGATGGGGGGAGGGCTAGGGGTGGACGATTACATAATTTTCTTCGATATTAAAGGTAGCCCCATCGCGTGCAACTTTCATGCGGCTCGATGGAAATTCGAGGGTCCGTTTTCCTGCGGGGTCTGCCATTGTTAAGCGTTGTTTGCAGGCCGATGATCAGCCTGGTGCCCTGGCAAAATGCGTCAATAATTAACCGGTCGTATAATTAAATGTAAATAGTCATACCCCTCCAAGCCGCGCGAAAAAATTTCACTGCAAACAACATCGTCATTCCGCTTCCCTTCCACAATCCATATGCTCCAACTTCCACCTTTCCTTTGTGCTGCTGGATTTGCAAAAAAATATCCTCCATCTGCGGAACAAAGAGACTCCGATGCCTCGGCCAGACATTTAACGCAAACTAATCTCGAGATTTTCCCTTGTTTGAATTGAATTTCCCCGTGCACTCGAGTCACTGCGGTAGAAATATTTTATCAGCCTTATATTGATTAACCGCATGGTTTAATGTAATGCGCGGTACACGCATAGTGCGAAGTATATCTATATATGTCGTATAAAAAGGTATAATTTTCTGGTTAACGCTAAAACTTCTGTTCGACGGAGAATTCTTGCTTCGGTCGGAAGACATTAATAAGGATTAATGGGTACTAAAACGTCACGCGCAGACTAATATAATTTTTCCAGGATCCTAACAAAATATTTTTACCGCATTTCTGCCAAGAGACGGCATTAAGGGTGGTTTCCTTTTAAGGGCAGACCGAAGCAAGCACGCACTTCCTTTTTTTCTACTGGCTGCGAGCTGTAGGAGATCGCTGAACTATCGGTTTTTCGAAAATCCTGGCGTCACACGGCGTCTATTGGCGTCTCCCGATCTTTCCCCGTGTTTGTATTGATGTTCCGCGCACGTGTCTCGTGCCGTCCTGCGTGTGCCCCCTTCGGCGAGTATGCGTCGCCTCACACGAACACGGATGAAAGACTTGGTATCGGAGAGTCACGTAGCGAGGTTACAGCCTCGCGTGGCGTTTGACATTCTAAAATTGGAAGCTCACGAATAATCGGGGGTGGTTCGAAAAATTTTAACGACTCCAATGCTAGAACGCGACCACGGCTTCGTCACGAGTGTTGCTTGTCAAAGAAGCTACCACGTTTTCCTTTTCAATCACGAAAATCGTCAAAATTATACGTCAAAGCGCAAGCAGCAAGGATTTCAACTGATACAACCTTGAAAACATCTGTCGATCGCTGCACACAGAGAGAACGGTTAACCGATTAACGATCAATCGCGAAGGGTCCGATAAAAAGTAAATGTGGTGAAATAATCAATCATATCTTGTAACTATATAGTCATAGCGAAGATAAGAGAATGCCTGAAAATCAAATAATCGCTATAGACCGTATCATAGACGTACTTTACTCAAACATTTATAAATATCCTGCTGGTATATAGGAGTTTTCGGAAATTGACTTTAAGAAATCTTGTTGTGTTTTATTGCCAGTGCTAATGGGCGCGATAATAACGATGGGAATCTTTATAGTGCCGTAGGAAATAACGGAGAGTAAAACGATAAAGCGATACTTCTAAGGAAACCGAAGGAGGAAACGGCAGTTACGAGTAAACGGAGAGGAACCTTAAAAACACTTCCGTAATATTTAGCGACACGTTTAAAAGCTACTCGTCGCCACTTTGCCGAGAATAGAGCCGCTAGTGAGAATAAATGAAGTAAATAAAAGCTCGAAAATATTCATGAAAGATAATGATACACCGTACAGCTCCCGATGCTTTTACCGGCTAGGAAGCTGTCGATTGTAAAAGCAGCTTTATTGTTGTAAAAAGATGCTCGTGTGCCTCTTGAAAATCTTACGCTCGATGGAATCCGGAAACGAGTTACGAGAGCTCGTGAAAGTTCAAAACGGTTTACTTAACACTCCCATTATGCGCGTTTCCTGCTACGTTCTCTACCATTTGAGATAATTCTAGCTAAAGCGAAGAGCAAAAATGATTTCACTCAATTGTTTCTTACTTCTGGATTTCAGCAAATCGTCAGATGGACGTGGCATTATACGTTGGCCTAACCGTGGCTTGCTTGGTGATTAGTGGGCTGGTCTTTTTCCTCGCGAGGCTCTTGAAGCGAAAAGGACGCGATCATTCCTTGTACTCGATGGCTCGTAATGGTAAGCGCGTTTAAATCTTGTCGTACATATAGGTATATTTTACAGACAAAATGTGAAATAAATAATTGGGAATAATGGAAAGAGTAAAATGTATCAATAATAATATCAATAAGTATGGATGCGTAAAATACACGAGTGAAATTAAAGAATTCCAGCCGGAATTCTACCCGGATCAGGACAAGAAGCTGAGTCTTCAGCCGGACCTGACGGCGACGAGCGTGCCGGCTTGTTACGAGTATCCTTTCGACCCGAAGTTGTCGATGTCGAGGTCATTATCGGAGCACCATTACGACGTGCCCCACCTATCGATAGTCCCCCAGCCATCCCCGATGTCACCCACACCCAGCACGTCGACCCAAGAATCCTGCAGCGACAAGCAGATCCACTCGGACAGCGAGAACAGCGTCACTAGTTCCTATCCGTCATCGGATTCGACCTACAACGTTGCCTCCGAGAGCGTTCGACTACCAAAGCTGGAAGCTGGCAACGTTGCGAGGGCTGCTGTGAATACCAGGGGTGCTCTTCTCGTGCTACCCGATTCCGGAATCTCCATGTCGGTACCGGAAGGAGCAGTGCCCAAATCCTTGAGGAACGAGCTCTTTCTGGCTGTCCTGAACGAGGATCGTTACAGACCTCGGCTACCCGACGGTGTGACGCAGCTGTCGGCGGTGGTGACCTGTGGCCCATCCTCGGCGACCTTCAACAAACCGGTGATCCTGCAATTCGAGCATTGCGCGATATTGCACCCTGCCACGTGGGAATTGAGCGTCTGGGCGACGGACAATCTGAACGTTGATGAGCCAAGCTCGTCGACGTCGCTGCTGAAGGACCACCAGATGGTCAGCTGGACGAGAGTCTTGACATTGGGCAACGAGACGATAAATACACCGTTATTCACTCAGCTGGACCACGCCGAGGCGTTCATCGTGACCGAGCAACTGAGAGGCTACGTATTGGCCGGTGAGAGCACGGAAAGCTCGATAGCGACCAAGAGACTTCGATTGGCACTGTTCGCCAGCCAAGCTGGTCAGTGCTGCGTCAGGGTATACGCCGTCGAGGACACGAAAGCTGCGATGAAGGCCATCGTCGATCGAGAGGCCCAGATCAGGGGTTACCTATTGGACAAACCACGTACCTTGATGTACCAGGACAACGGCGAGTCCTTGTGCGTTAGTCTCGAGGAAGTTGGCAACGAGTGGCAGAGCAAGTCACCCACGGAACGCCAAGAGGTGTCCTTCAGGGATATCTGGAACTGTCAAGAGAACGCGAAACACGTAACCTTCGGCTTGGATACCGCGTTCGGTCCTACGACCACCAGGAGCTACAAGCTCCAAGTGTCTCAGGGCAATTCTGACACGAGGCAGGTCTTCAGGATCGTGTACGATGGAGTCAAGCAGCTGATCTCGTCGGGAAGCGTCACTAGACCCTTGAGGGAAGTGACAGTTGTCAGCAGTGGGCATGCCAATAACGCCACTACTGACTCGACCACGCTGAGACCTTTCCGGTTCACCAGGTCCCTCAGGAAACAGCTGTGCCAATGCCTCGATCCTCCAAATGCTCTCGGCAACGACTGGAGAATGCTCGCGCAGAGGCTTCAGGTTGACAGGTTCGTAATTTTCTCCCTTTCTCCCTGTATCTCCCTTATGATCTATGCTTTATTCATGCATGGTTTCTCCTAGTCGACTCGCCAGAGTGCCAGATGGTACCGTGGACTTTAATTATCCTTTATTAACTGGACAATTACAACGGAATAAATCTTTTCCCCTTTGAATAAATTTCATAATTACACGATGACTTATCGAATCATCCCTTTGCATCTATATCATTAATCATTAATATCCAAGGCACATTTGATTGTCCAAAGTAAAATAAGATACCTCGCGTTTAATATCTCTTGTGCTATAATTGGTTTTTTGTTGTTGTTCTTGTTGCTGTTTTGGACGCTGCTTCTGCTGTTGCTGCTGCCTCAGGTATATCAACTATTTTGCCACAAAGGCCAGTCCAACCGAGCACATTCTGGACCTGTGGGAAGCTAGGCACCGGGAACCAACGGCGGTGACGGACCTTCTGAACCATCTCAGGGTCATGGGAAGAACCGACGCGGCCACAATCCTCGAAGCCCAGCTCGGTCCGTGGCTTTGAACAAGAGAGAAGGAGAATGAATGAACGAGAGAGAGAGAGAGAGAGAGAGAGAGAGAGAGAGAGAGAGCGAGTCTGTGTGTGCATGTGTTTAAAGAGAAAGAGAGTGAGTTTACGCTGGAAAATTCAAAGCCCGAGTGAAGTTTGTTGGAAACTGTGCTCCATAACGTTGCTGTAAAGGACAAGATGGGATCAACCAGTGAAAAATACGAGTGCTAGTGATAAAAGTCTATCGACTCATCGAAACATTGCCTTAAAAGCACGACGATCCCGTCGATAATTTGTAAATAAACGAAAAGGTCGACCCGTGGAGGAAGGATATACTTGGTCGCGCGACTAGCGGCGTGACGGTAACTATAGAGACTGCATTTAGATGATTATATACATATGTGTACATATACGTACTAAGTATATATACTTAACCACGCGCGCAGATAGAGATGAATATATCCATTTAGATGGATGTTTATATATTATAAATATATTATATATAGATACTCGACACCAAGCAAGGAGAAGGCCGCGTTTATTGCTGCCCGATATTTTATCGATCTGTTACACGGAAGTATACCAAACAGCTTCTCCCGTTAATTAAGAAATTTTATACCAATTTTAATCAAGATATTTATCGCCTTCAATACCTCTCCATCGAATTACTTTACATCGAAGCTAAATTTTATTCAAACTTTTATTATTATATTAAATGTTCCTATATGGAGTCTCTCCTCCTATTGGTGATTTTTTGACAATATTGCATCGAACTCATCTTTAAAGATATGTCTCTTACAAGGCCTAATAGTTTCCAAGAAACATTCTCTTTACAAGAATTTTTATAAACTTATTAACTTTTGCTTGTATTATAGCGATGGAAATTTTTACGTAACCTAATTTCAAATGGGGAAACTGTTTGACATACAGAGAGCACGAGTGATGATTATTTTTTTTAAAAAGTGCCAAAATTATTGATATACTTTATTACCAATATGCCTGAATGTTTTTTTTTCAAGCGCTGGTCAAGACTACTTTGTGCATACGCCACGCAGACATACACATAGACATATACATTCATATGTACACTGACAATATTACAAAGCAAATGAAATCACTGCCGTAACACAAGAAGCCACAAATAAAATTCGTGTCAAACACACGTCAAATTATTTCGAAACGACCATGCAAAACGAAAGGATTGTACGATATGATTTCAAGCCAGACTTTATTCATTTGAAAGAATTGTATATTTGTTACTTTCGACGAATAAAATATTCTTGTATACCTCAGAAATGTTAACTATTCATTCCCACTAATTTGGACGTTTTCGACACTTTCCAACTCTGATAATTTTATGCAGAGTTATTTTACCTTTGGCCGTATTCTATTAGAGTAAGTTTGATAACGATCTCGTTAAAAAGAAATTTCACCAAAAAATGTTATTTTAAAATAGGTAATTTCGTCTAGATCCATACAATATCAAATATTTTACTGGACTCGTAATCTAACTTACTAAATTTTCTACAGCGTTTTTACTAATAACTTTAACGATAATTTGATAAGGAAAAGCGTTCGGCTCTATCGTGAGCTTCTGAACGGTTGAAAAACATTTTTATTAGCTAAAAAGTTTTTTATGTATAAGATGAGAGCTAAGGCTGCGCATATAGTGAATGGAATTTTTGCACGACAGCTTCAGTTACATCGCCGAGATGTTTAATCTGAAAATTACCGCGCCACGTCATTTTCAGGTGGACAACGGCGTAGAACTACGAGAACGAGCCCGACTGGACGGCGACGTGCGAGAGTCTGACACAAAGTTTCTCCGTTAGGTGTCACGTTTCCTTATTGTTGTGAGATTACTCGTGGGTATTGGCTAACTATTCTCGTGATTATAAACCAGACAGGCTCGATTTCTCCGGCGACTTTTGTCCTTTCAATATCGCGGATTCCCCTTTGACTCACACAAAGCCAGGCTAAATTTATAGTTTCGTATATATAGTGTATACGTACAAGACTATCCGATTTCAATGGATTATTTTTATTCCATTTAATAATACACTGCAAATTTTCTTCGTAATCCTTAGAAATTGGCAAATTAAATTTCCACTGAATGTTATTCGAAAAATTGTCGACGTTAATGGATTATTTTTAGCGCAGATTTTAGTTTTATCGAGTGTCGACTGTCCGAATTTGTTACCGTAGTCGGACTATCGGGAACGTCGTCGTGTTTCTAGGATGGAACAGGAGCCTGCCGCGGGTGCGAAAGTGGAATGGCGAAGGATGGGAAAAGGGCGACAATATAGGTGGAGCGTTGCAATTTTGAAATGTCGATAGCAGCCAGCACACCTTTTACGACGTTCTTTCGCCTCCCGCGACAGCTTTATCCAAACTGTCAACGTAATTCCGCCTCAACTGTACTTCCAGCATCCGCTAAAATATGCCTTCATTATTCTAATGCCACTCCCCTCAACAGAAGAAACTCCATCGAAAACTCGCCGATGATTGACGAGCAAACCTGTCGGGCTACTTTTATTCATCGATATTTTTGCTTTTTTACATCCAATTCTCACATTTTTCTCTCATTCCCAATATTAATAGCATCCACCATCCACCTCATTTAACATGCTAATGGAATCTGCTGTATATTACGTTAAATTTTCTACATCGTTTGCTTTTGTTTTCGACGGGATACTCATCTTTCGCGATAAAAACTATACTCGTTCGTTTAATTCAGTAAAGGGAGAGAAATTGAAGCATTACTTCTTCCCCCATTTTTCTCCAAAGTAGACTTTTCCACGGATGAAGGAAATTCAACGTTGGACGCTTTGCGTTAATTCGCCTGATATCTGCAGAGTCTAGCAAATATTTTCACACTTTCGCAAGACGTTGAACCGGGTACGGCGAAACTAGGAATAGCTCGGCTAGAGGTAGAGTTGCACAAACGTGACTTTTCTCGGTGACACTAGGAAGACGTTCCTCGGTAAATATGAAGAGAGCGAGCCGAAGTTTGCCGAGAACTTTTCCCTCCGCTGCACTTCAGCGACGCGCAGGAAATTGAACTAGCTCGGCTAGTAAGCGTCGTGTAAAAGTGTTGAAAGTTTTTTCTTTTTTTTTGCTATCTCCCTCTCTCTCACTCGCTCCCTTTCCCTTCCCTCATCTCCTCTCCCTTCTCCCATTCGAAGAATCGCCTAACGCAGGTTGGACCGAGGCCTGTAATTTGATTCGCAGGCCGTATCGTCAGACTATAATAGTATTGTTGAAGCAGTGTCCATTGTCTAATGAAATCCGGAAGTTCCAACTGAATTTTTCATAGTAACCTGAACGGAAGAGATCTTTATAATACAAGAGATAAGCAGGGCTTGTGTTAACAGAAAGGGCACTTTTGTAAGAAGGCACGACGAGGGACCAGCTAAAGCAAATGCAGTCAAGAGGGTCGAGCACTTTATCAGAATTAATAAGAGGCCAGTTTCTACTCGGAATGGTTATAATTTTAATTTATCCTAATATTGATAAATATTCTCAACAGCTAATTTCATTACAACCCGTGACTCTCGTATAAGTTTTAATTTCCTTCATCAATAAAATCATATATACTAATATAAATTCCCTAGCGCTATTAAAAATTCACTCGAAAATATAGATAATGAGACAGACCGTTAAAAATCGATCTTCAAATGGAAGCTTAAATATGGTCTCGTAAAACAGTTCAAGATGGAAAGATTCATGATGATGGTAAGGAATTTTCTCAGCTGTTACTTCATCTTAACGACTCATTCGGCTTCGTTAGGAAGTCAGTAAAGACTCTAGGATAAAATCTGTAGAGTGGTAGAAAAGGACGGGGAAACGAGTGGACGGAGCATTCGGAACGAAACAGTTTGGATGTTGCCGGATACTTTCACCCCCTCCATTTTCCAGGTTCATTGCGATGCTCTCGTTGCGCAAACGTAACGGAATGCGTACAAGTGTTTTTCAAGTGTTCCAGCATGCTGTTGGAAGGCTAAGTGGCATAAAAATAGCTCTTCCTTCGGCCACCTTGAAACGAGCACTCGATGTACTCCACTGCCGTTCGCCAGATAGTTAACGACGAATTGGCATGTCGAATCATCATTGCCAGTGCGCGTCTCTGCTGGAATGCCAACGTCCATTCGTTTCTTTCACGATACACGCGTCAGTTACCATTGCCACTTTTTCCCTCCTTTACAACCTTACTCTACGTTCGTGACCCATGATCACTGCTCTCGTTCGACATTATCTCGAGTCAACCCTGCCTTTACCACGCGTCACTAATTTATCTGAAAAATGTTCAAAAGTCATTATTAGTAGTGCTGCTCTTCCATTAAAGTATCTATAGCGGAGTACATCTAACAATTGACATAATAGCGCGAATGTACGATTTACATCGGTACTTTGACTAAAAGCCCCGGTACGTACAGTCTGGTCTGAAAATTCGCTTCACTCGATCATCTTTAAAAGGAGATAAAACAAGGAGTGAGCGTGTCAATGGGGGAGAGGAGTGGGGATGCACACCCTCAACGAGTAAGAGAAAATTATCGCGACCGCGTATCGCTCCCCGAGGGGCCCCTTGGAGGTCCCTGACTCGTATTATATGTGGACCCCGGTGTACCCGTCATCCTGATAAAGGGACTGTGTGATGCTTTCAAGGGGGTCGTGGGGGTTGAGGGGGTGGCTCGCGGTATTCGTTACTAATGGCCGCTCTATTTAGCGGCACCCTCCGCCCTCCAGGGACGTGTCACGCGTCACTGCCAATCCCCCTTCCACCTGCTTTGCCAAAGAGAACCCGAAAGTCACGTCAATGTGGAGACAAACTTCTCCCATTCGTGTGCCTATACTCGTGTATGACCAACACAATCTCACCTTCCATATAACCTTGAGTCTGTCGAATTTGCACGAATCGCCTTACTTATATGCTAAAATAAGACTGTATTGGTGATCGCGAATTACACTCCAAGCTTTTATTGGCGTGGTTGCGATAGCGATATACGCGTTGTGTTGGATTGTATGTGTATGTGTCGGAAGTAGGTATGAAGTTACATTTCTGATCACAATACATTCATTGTACAAGTACGTGCGCTTTGAGATATAGTACACAGCAAAATGACGACGTGTCCATGTGCATGTTTCGATCTCTCATTTATTAGCTTTGTAAATCCCCAGTAACGCTGGCTTTTCTCGTTTTCCTACTTGCATTGAATTTCCAACATTTTTCCAAACCAATTGTATACGTAGCTTTGTGTACACGCGAGCATGTCGTATTTGCTTGTATAAAACTGTGGGTGATTTTAAGTTTTTCTGTATATTCTGCTACAGCTTGCTTTCTGTGAGTCACAGTATTTTTTTTTTCACTGCAACGAATATTCGTGTTTGCTTCGTCGATGAGCTCGCGTGTTTTGTTGATCCTGTAGTGGGTATGAATGTCAGTGTGGACGTTTAATTGTGAGCGAGCCGTGTCGGAGGGTTGCATATGTGTGCGAGTGCAAGCCAGTGACACTTTTCCGAGCAGGGGTAGCCGACTCTCTCCTCGATCAACGTCAATCAGTCGTTAAACAATGACGCGCCGTGCAAAGAGGATTTTATTGTATTGCGGAGAGAGCAAAGTTGGAAGCTCACTGCACCCTCGGGAACCACCAAGTCCTGGATTCAATGTCTTTCTTCTCGGATTTTCCATCCTTTTTTCCAATCGCTCCCATTTTTTTTTATCCTAAACTCTCCCTTCCCCGTATGCTCGCTTTCAGCATTCTCTCTCTCTCTCTCTCTCTCTCTCTCTCGTCGATTCTTTATTGTCCAACTGCAGCAGTTATACAATCAACGTTTTAAGACCCTTGGCAAATAAACGAACTAATAATACCACTGATAAATAAAAAATCTTTCCATTAATTTGCGCCACTTTACGACTTACTTCTGAGTGAGCTCGATTGCATCTTGCAAAGAAAGAATTCCAGTAATCAATATACTGAAAATATCTTTTCTTCAATGTTATTTATGAAACGGCTCTCTCTCTCTCTCTCTCTCTCAATAATTACTAAGGTAAAAGCTGGCAAGGGCAAAAGTTGCAGATAAAAAAATGTACTTAAGAAGCTTTTACGAATATTGATGTAAATTTGAAAAAATTGGTAGTTTCTAGGTGTGTGAAAATGGAGAAAATAATCATAAAGAGAGAGAAGATGGTTCTCGATCGCAATAAGTCGTTGATACGAAATGAGTGGCAGAGTGAACGTTTTTGTGTGATAAGGGAATATAATTTGGTGGTGGTATACCCGACATGGACGGACTCACGTTTGATAGTATCAATATACATTTTCATTGAAACAGGTAATCTTGATTATTAAAATCTAACCACCTTCGTCATTCAATTTTATGGAGCAACAACAAATCTTTTCAATCAGTTTTTACAGTTATTAATATTTATGTTATACATAAATAAACATTTACAAATACTCTCGTGATCAATATTACTAACTATATTTTTCTGGATTTATCTAACCCAGATTGCGATACTAAAATCGCGTGGACTATTTACTAGGAATAAGGAAGAGAGAGATGGAGAGAGAGAGAAGAGAAAAGAAAGTCTTGTTCTTTATCTACCATATTCAGAGCCAACAACCTTACAATGCTCACCGAAGAGAATACATATGTATGACTGGACTGGTCAAAGGATTCACCAAACGAAGACGAATAACCCAACGAACTTGAAGAGCCTCGCTCGATCAACGTTCCGCGGATTTTAACGAATACGCCGGAATACGGCAACAAGGTTTCAATGATTTTGCATTCAAGCAATTCTATAGACCATTTATTCCAAAGACATTTTGCAGCAGGCATACGAAATGAAAAAAAAAGATCTCTCTCAAATTCGAATCTACTTATTTCTCCACTAAAGGCATTCAGTGATTCTGTTCTCATAGCGTGTTTTTCTTGAATAATCTTCAACGATCACATTGATACATGCTAGGTGCGAGCTAGGGTGATAAACATTTATTGCATGATAAATAGTAAACTGATAAAAAATGAGAGATGTGCGTGCAAATATGTGGAGGAGGAGATAACGATTCACGACTGTTAAGTAGACACGGACTTATGCACTTGTCTTTTATTAAGCCGCTGGCTCTTAGCGTTCACCGGAAGTCCATAAGAAGGCACAGTATTGCGCTTCTACACATGAACTTTACAGCGTTATTGCGTCATACTTGAGGAAACGATATTCTTCGGGAAGTCGTTGCGAAGGAAGCCCCCAGCGAAATTGTTTCCATTCTTGTATTTCTGCGGATCTCTGCTTTCCCCGCGACACTATACACTCTTAGCCATTCTTATACATTTCTTCAATTTTCCTATCCTCCCCTCTTTCGTAATAACCGCGATAACAATGTATCATATATTTCCTCCTTTCTCCAGTGCTTCGCCATACTTTCAAATCTTTCCTACAACGCGCTTGTAAAACAATCAATTTTTCTGAAATTATGCGTGCAATATCAATGCTGCACCACTCGCAAATCAAATAAAGTTTGAAAAATTTCCAATTTAAGTCATTGAGAAAATGGCGAAGCTGTTAAATTTCAGTAGACAGTGTCAGCTTGGTGAAAGTATCCGAAGATAAGTTTGCTATATATATCTATCAGTTTTGGAGTTTCGTTGAATCAGCAGACGAAGAGGGTAAGACTCGATGAAAGACAAGCGCATAAGTCCATGTTTTATACATATATATATAGCTGACGTGTGAAAGTTGTCGCAAACGAACAAAAATTGTGGAAATTTTCGAATTTCTTTAACCGGGAAGTAGCTAAGCTGTTAAAGTCTGGGACGTAGACAGTGTCAGCTCGGTGAAGGCATTCATCGGGGAAGATAAAGATGCTTTCTGTCAGCTTTTGGAGTTTCGTTGAATCAGCAGATGGAGAGAGACTCGATAAAAGACAAGTGCATAAGTCGATGTTTCCTAGCCGGCGAGTAGAAATTCTCGCGAACGAAGAACTGTAATCTTGTCTTCGTGGTATTTACACGTATCTCCGGGTAGGATTTAGAGCCAGAGGATTTAGAGGATTTAGCAGACGCGACATTTTGTGTACGCCAAAGTCGAAACTGTCGTAAAACATCCTAACCTTAGCAATAATTTTCATACTGCGCGCATACGCGTGTCGCGCGTCTTTCCAGATTTTTGAAAATTATTTCATTTCTCACACCCCTTGCTTTGTTTACCATTCATAAATTGCCACAATCCATAAAATAAATCACGATATTCCTCCTCGGGGCATTTTTATGTCCAATATTTATATATACCGAACACACATCGTGGAAATTATGCTAACCGAATATATTAAATTTGATAAAATAAACAATTCGTCCGGCGAGTTCACGGATCATCTGAAATCAGATGAACCAATTTCGAGAGTCCGTATATGCATATGTATGGTTTTTGTACCGTTCTCTCGTATAATTAGGATAGCGAAATAAGTCCGATAGTCTGGTGGCTTGCTCGACAGATTTTCCATGTGGCCGGTTGAAAAAAGTGCATGGTACTTTCAACAATCTTGCTTGCTTATTAGCATGCCTTGGAGAGCCTCGTCAAAGTTTATGCGATGGAAAGTACACATTTCCTCTTAGCGGGAACACCCATTTCTGTACTAACGAATAGATCGATTCAATCGGTGTAATCATTTAATCGACGGATCGACGTGAACTGGCAATCATAAACACTGCCGTTACACCGCAATCCCAGCTTGCGAAAGCCCCATAACGTACAATTATGAATTAACCTCGAGTTTATACTCCATTTTATACTTTCCACTCCCTGCAATTCCAATTTACTTACGCGCGGCTACGGCGCCGGTTCGAGAAAATCGTTTAATTAATTTCTTCTGCGTTATTCACGGTGATTTTCTATAGAAATCAAAATTACTTTTACCATGTTTGCATGTAATTTTTATTTTCTCCTTGGGTTTAGTCGAGATGCGAAATTTTCGGAAAAGCAGGATACGGGAACGAGGAGCAGGTAGAGCAGCTGAAATTGGCAGCTTCGGGCATCGAGCGCTAATTTCAGAGGGTTCGGCACCACGGTCCTGTAATTAATGGAGTTTGTCATCCGAGCAAAAAAGCCCCGCGCCAGTGAAGGCGCGATGCCTGATTGGTATCGGTAATTGGTCCGATTGTTCCGTGGCCCAATTAATTTAATTACATTTAATAGCGCACCGCAGGCAACTCTTTCGCTACTCGCTAGGATTCTTTCCGGCTCGAGTCCCGCATTGACCAATTCTCTCCAGTTTCTTCTAACTTGGTAAAACAAATTGTCCTCCTCTCCATTTAACCAACTTTCCATAATTCCAACTCGTCATTTAAATCAGACTGAAATCAAACGAGCGGAGAGAAATTACGGTTACTGGTTTTACAAAAAACTGCACAATTAGCTGAGATACTATAAAGCGAAGAATAAGAAATCTAAAAAATATTGCAGATAGGACGAAAGTTAAGCAAGCTAATTCTTGCAGGGATCCTTAGCCACGTTAATGTTGGCGAAAATACGGGAAAGCACTCACCGTTAAAGTGGCAAGTGAGAAGCCACGCAAGAGAATTATAAGTTTATGGCCCCGTCAGTTTTGTCGCACTTCAGCGCCCATTTTATGTAAATGTCCGTGGGTTGGTGGCTCGCTTATAATACCGCTACGATATTGGCCCGAGCAAGCTCAAGCCCAGCTTTTAATGCCATGCAAATCTCGGCTAGTTCCTAAAGTTTCTTATAACCTGCTACCGTGGCCCTGGGACTACGAAAATTATCCAAGAATACCCCAAACTCCACAATACAATATATATATATTCGTTATATCGTTCTGTTTTTTCCATCCCTCACGAGAATCGTATCGCAGCAAGACTTCATCAGAGAAGCGATTTTCACGAAATGTTCAGTTATTATGGTATAACAGTGAGAGAGGAGGGGGAAGAAGTGGTAATATTTTGTACAGATTGGGAAATACAAGGTATGGGGCAGCGAATGGATTTGAGCGAAAAATTATGAGGTAGTTGGTACGGTCGCTTTACGTCATTTCGATGTGAAAAGCAGGAAAAGAAGAGAAAAAAGGGAGAATCGTCGGCTGAAAGCCAGCGAGACGCTTTGTCCTGCGAGCCGAGTGGAAAAAGCAGCGAGTCCCTTTAATTAAGCCTTAAGGCTAGCGCTGACCTGAAACACTTTGAAAATCCACCAGACTTTCCGATCTCAAAACTTTTTACGACTCGACTTTCGCGTTTTCCCCCACTCCTTCCTATACTCTTCTACCAAAAGATTTATTGGTCTGATAAAAATCATTCCTGCCTTCCCAATTATAATATTTTGCCCGTTTATACGGAGCGAAACCCTGTTACTTAATTCGTCTAGTCGATAGTACGTCTCCTCTCTAATCTATTAATTATCGCTGTAATGTGCGCTACGCGCACTGAACCGTTTTAGGGAATAAAAAATAATGAAGGAATCGCGTTAGGAACACGAGTAAAATTTTGGCAGGCTCGCGTACTATTTTTAGAGAGCATCTCCATTTCTGAGTTTCATTTTTATATGTAAGAGCGCTCCTTGCTGTCACTCTTCCTTTCCCGTTTTAAGGGGGTCCTGTCGTTCCTAGCTCGCTCTCTGGCTTTAATCAAAGATAACAGCTGTAAAGCAGACGCCGAGTAGTGTTATTAATATTCATACGGTATTCATACTAGTATTATTTTTTTTTTGTCCCGAGACTTCTTTACATTCTCTCATTTACATTTTTAGACAATCCGCTTTTCTATCATTTTTACTTTTTACCTTCAGACTTCTCGTCAACGCACCCAAATAAACCGATTCAGCGTTCTTCTCGTCATATATAGTGTTTATCAGCATTGATCAATAATACAAAGCATATAAAAAGAGCTTCTTATTTCTCCAAAGAACAAATGGAAAATGTTGTCCCGTGTAGAGAGAATTTCCGTTATTAATATAAAGCTCCTTTGATTTATCAAAGCGAATCTCGGTTGGACCGCAAAAGCAGGAATTGCAGGAAAAATATGACGCAATTATTTGCGCGTAAATCTAATAAGGGCTGGATCGACATTTAATCTATTTTGATGGTGGAGTAAATTTATGTGCGTGCGATCGTCGGCGATTAGGAGTGATAAGTTTTGTCGCGCTGATTCAGAGGTTCTAGAGCGCAGACGGGTGGAGGTGGTCGGTTGCTTTAATCAAGGATAACAGCTGTAACGGCGTAATCAGGAGCGATCCCGTCGCGCGGTAAGCAGAACTATTAATATCCATTTGGAAGTGAGTTTCCCGCCATGCCAGCTATTTCTCTCTTTTCTTGCAAAGCGCGTGCCTCGTCTCGCAGCAAAATTGGACGAGGGCTGCTAGTGCTGCTACCAGTCGAGGGGGACACTTCCCCTCCACCTATCACCAGCCACCACCACCCCACCCACTTCAGACCTGGCAAAGGGGTTGCCAATCGATCCCAGAATAACCCACCGGAAATTGTTACGCGCCTGTTGCGAATTTTCGTCAAATTTATTTTCGATTCTCCCACCTTTTTTCAAGCTGCGTGTAACGCAGATTTCTTTTAAATTGTCGGAAGAGTCACGAAACTCACCTCACAAAGGAATGTCGCTACAATTTAATGAAACATCCGAAAGTCTAGCTATAGTATACACGATGAAGAAGCAGCGAGTATATATATAGTACATAGTACACCAACCGGTTGTGAATATCCACTTGGAGGTCTCCTAACGTCGGATGTTCCAAGAGGTGCACCGCGTAAAGCGTCGCTTAAGTGGCTAATCGCTAATGACAGCTTGGCGCGTCGGTGCAAAAGTGCAAAGCTACTCGTTGTCTCGTTTCAGTAGCTGCGCTCTCCGCCGTTACTGCTCTTTCTGCTCTCTCGAAGCTTCCGCTTTCGCCGAGTCTGTGGGCGAGCCGGCGCAATTAGCCCGTAACAGGTCCAATAAAAGTATCGTCAATCCTCGCGCGCAAGATGTCTCCGACTCTACAATTGCCACAGGAAACGATAAACTTCATCAGGTCCTACTTCATTCTACACACACACACACACAGCTCGGCGTATAAGCTCGCTTATTCTTTGCAAACGGGTACCAAAATGCTCGCTAGTCGTCAATGTTACCCCCTCTACTACTTTTCAATGTTATTTCTACACGTATAGCAAATAAATTGCAAGATTTACTCGATCCAGATGCGCAGGCTCGAAATCCACGCCCGTCGAATGAATTTTTCGAGACGATTGCATTATTGGCGAGTCGAAGGAGTCGCTGGATGTCCAAGGACATTTGGAGAGTGCAGTATCGAGGCTTCCGGTCGATAAAGCAGACAGGCGCGAACAATTGCGAGGGGCGACCGGCATGCGGCACATGGAGGAGGAGCCGGAGACAAATGTAAAGGCAACGGCTGAGAAGTTTTTGCTTTCCAGTTTGACGGGCCGCTAAGTGATTTCAAATGGTAAATCGGAATTGACGAGTGACAGGATTGCCAGTGGCCGATTTCGTCTAATGCTGATCTACGTGCTGGAAAGATAATCCATAATACACGTCGTTGCTGTGGATGGTGTCGTCATAAATCTCTGCTCCGATGCAAATATCACATAGGTGTCGCTGTGGAGCCAGGTCATCCACTCATGCGTCGCTCTCTCTTCGTCTCCCCTTCACTGCACGAATGGAACAGTCGACACAGGATATCCTAGTTCTGCCCAGTCCAGTCTAGTTTACGCACACTCCCCCCTCCCTCTCACTCTAGTCGTCTCGCAATACCCGTGCACCCCGCGCGTTGTGTAGTACATCGAATCTGATACAGCCAAGAGCTAAGCTATTGTTGCAGATAACCTCGCTTCTCCCATTATCGGACCCTGTTTGCCCTAATATCCTCTCGAAACTGGGCAATCTCTGTAGCTTGCTTCCAGTGTAAGGATCTACAGGAATACTTAAATCAACGTTCAATATTTAAATGACCGAACGCAGTTAGTAACTTTTAATAGATAGTCGCGTTTAGTTGTTATTGCGAGGTTGAAAATGTCGTTAGCCACAATGGGAGTTTCCTAAACCGACTATAAACTAGGAGAAAAAATCGATATTATATAGCGACAACAATTATGACTCAATTTGTAAGGAAGAGCGATGCTTAGATTACGTGGGAACAACGAGGGTGATAATCGAGGTTTTGGCCGAGATATACGCGAGATAAATTCGTAGAACCGACGAGCATAAAGCAAATTTGCAGGCACGATTAATAAAATAAACTCGTGAAAGTGAGTTGGGAGGCATTAATGCTTCATCTGCCTAATCCAGTTCTCATCTTTCCACGCGTTCTGCCTGCGAAATGGGTGGGGGGAGTTGCTGTCAAGAACAGTGGGGGGGGGGGGGGAAGAGAGGCGGAATAAAGGAAATTCGTTTGGGTCGCGAAAAGAGACGAGCATAAATCTCGCAGTGAGTCATCGCTGAGTGGGACCCCAATGAAACTTTCGGCTATGGTCTCTCGTGCCATTAAACGGCGATTCCTCGGCAAGAAAAGTCAGCGAGGCTGCAGAAGCGAGGGTTTCCGTCAGTCTTACGTGGCTAATGGCACATCATTCGCGCGCGAATCTACCGGCAGCGTGACGCACCGGCTCGCTCGGAGCTCGATTAAATCGATCTTACCAACTACAACTGCTCACACATAAACCCAACAATAGCTCGTAAAATGGTCTACTTTTAAAAGAATTTCTCGGCATCGCTTTGAAAATTCTTAAGTGCGCGTTAAATAAAAATGATCGTCCATAAATTCTGCTAGACTGAATAGACTAGAATGGGAAAAAATGTCTAGGACTCTGATACATTATTTTTGAAAGTAAACTTCAGGTGAGACGAAGAAAAGCGTATTAATGTAGCGTGAGAGAGTGAATCGCAAGCGATATGAATATCCGGTGAGGCAGAATGGGTTTCAGGAGGTTCTCGTGGTTAATGGAACGTCATTCGCGGGTCCAGTTCGGTTATGACGCATCGCAGCTGAACTATAGTGACTATAGGGACTATAAACTGAGTATGTAGTAGGTTCACTTGCAGCTACAGACGTTTCTGGAGGGAGCAAAGCGCTTTCGATCGTAAAGCCAGCTTGATCGGAAAGCCCTCTAGACCGGATATCGATTCTGGATACTGGCACCGGAATTAATACGCACTACATTACGACTACAGGGAACCAATGGACCTGCCCAAATGTCTCAGCAAATTGACTGTTGTACTACGAAACACGCTCGTCAAATCAAGATCGATTCGCTACATCGTGAAAATCCCACGATTTCAATGCCCATCTCGTCCCTATAACCCAAGATTTGCAAGATATTTATATAATTCTTTCTAATAATTTTTAGTACTTTCACAAATATCTTAGATATTGTCAGTAAAAATATATATTTGAAATAAGGACTCGAATAAAAAGAGAGGGATGATAAATGAATGAGATACTTTTCTTTGGTTAAATTCGTTTTAAAATTTGCAATAATATTTCAATATTAATTAAAGGAATTAAAAATATGTGTACTGTTTATACCTAATGCAATAATAACTTTATATAACTTAAATTTTTAACATGATTAGTCGATATAGATCCTACAAAACGAATTCATGACAAGTTCTTATACACAAATTTGATATCCTTTGTATATGTATACACTGATACTTTTATACCTTGTATAATTTAGTGGTTTACACGATAATAGAGGTGTTTAGTCAATTATTGACGTGATTATGATAGATATGCAGTTTAGAGGAATTACTCTACATTATTAGCAGGATAAGATGGAAAGCATGAAAGCATTATGAGGTTAATTTGCTGAAAATACATCCTTAGCGTTTGTCGCAGAATGAAGCGAGATCCGCGAAAACCAGCTCGCCCTGCTGGTACAAATTAAATTTATCCCCAATTCGGCTTCTTCCGTTTCCCCGCCCTATTTCCCCTTTCGAGAAGTGCCAATTTAGCGGCATCTGGCTCTGGGGGTCTGTTTTTCTTTAAGAGACCATCGAAGTAGAGGAGCCTCGTCATCTTTAAGCGTCTCCCACTTTAACGCCTGCCTTTACGGCTAAGTTAGTCTACTTTTTGCATGGTTTGCGTGCCAGCCTCATCGGCATAAGATAACAATAGAGGCTAATGTACCATGAAGCATGGAAAAAGTATTACATTATTACATCTCGAGTGGCAATCGAGAGATAAGCTCCTGATGATAATTGACAATTCGATCTGTTGTATAATCGAGAAAAACCCCTAAATGATTGAAATTTCATATATAGAATTCATCCGTGAATTTAATCTAGAGAAATTTGTTTGTGCCAGCCTCGAACCATCGATTAGCGGAGTTCTTTAAAGGGTCGAGCTTACAATTTGTGGTTATATATGCACATGGATGAAGTTTCCTATATATTAATACGATGCAAGGTATAAGCAAGGTACTCCGTATGAGAGAGCGGTAGCATTGAGGAAGGCGCAAGATCACGAGGTAAAGGCCGCTAACGAGGGCCCAGTTGCCGATTAACATCGGCATTTTAACTACACACGGACCACCGTTGATTTAACGGGGTCCCACCACTCCTACGCGTAATCTGGCCGTGTAACGAACTCTCCGGTGCACGCGTTCACCAAAGCCCCACGAGACACTTAGATTCCTATCGTCCAACGGACCACGTGGGTCGTCAAGAAACGCCTGCCAACACGAGGAGCAAGAGAGCAAGAAGCCACGTAAGAACAATGAGAAAAAGGATGGAGAGAAAGAAGTGAAAACAGCGGGGAAAATAAACGAGAGACAGGAATGAAAGTGTTCGTGAGAGAACGGTGTAAAAATTGACGAAAAAAAAAAATGGGACGACGTTGATCCCCGAGATACGTATGAAAAACAGTTAAAGGAAATTGTAGAGAGGAACGTTTGGGTGCAGTGGATGAGGACGTGAACGTGGACGTTGACTTTATCGATCGATAAGCCGAAGAAGGAAGCGATCTCCGAAATTCAACACGCCTGTCCAGCGGTTCACGTCTTGCTTATTCATCGCGTTAACGACCACGAGGACGTTTCGGTGCCGTGAATCCTAAGCGATTAGAGCATGCTTGTCATTCACTTTAATGTTGATGCAATATCTCTGCCATTAGGTCTGACCTGTTTCCACTGCATTACCGTCAGAGTCCTTAAGCCGATCGTAGAGCTGCTCGGTCGGTAACCGCTCTAGATTTTTTCATCATCGAACAATCCCATTGACGAGCCTCCCGATCGCCTTAATGCGCTCATCAAACAGACTCGTCATACCAGTCGATTCGATCAATAAATTATCGCGCATGCGGATCGAGGTCGAAATAGATCAAATTAGTCGAACGAAATGTAGACTTTTAAACTACAGTTGTTTTGATTTAGCGAACAGGCGTAAAAGGCTGGAGATCTGGCAATTAATCTAATGAAAGGATAAATTGTAAGAATTTTCTTGATTAATCCTGCCACACAAGAATTGCAATCTCCTTGCCCGGCTTATTTTATATAGCCGCACCGATAGATTTATTTTCGAAAGGGCATGTCTTAGTTCGAACTCTAATCCAACTCCCTTTTCCTTGTTGGCAGATCGATGGGGGAGATTAGAGGGGTTGCTTTCTAGACCGATCTTAATTGAACAGTTGGTTGCCAGATTTGCACAGGCCGAAGATAGCATAGAAATAAAACTTAGAATTAGCGTTCCGATTAGTCCGTTGTAGCGGACCTTCTTCGGTGACAAAAGCTGGCAAACGTTTTACTATCAATTTATTTTCATTCTTGTCGAATCAAAGTATTCTTCGTATAGTTTCTCCTACGATTTATTAATGGCGCGAGCTTCATCAAAGTTGACATCGTTCGTGGCGGGTATTATTATTCACATCGAAGGGTTCGGAAGGGGGTGAGCAACGGGAACAATGAGCGAGGAATTGAATCGTTTGGGCAAGAAATTTGGAAGTTTGATCGTGTCGATCTGCCGGAGAATTCGATAAAGGACCTTGGCACTCGACGCGTCCGAATAATCGCCATCTCGCCCTGTCTAAAATACCTGAAACCTTGGATTCATCGCGAGTTTCTCTGGTACTCCCTAAATTAAGTTTCTATCAGTGGCTCGCGTACATCGCAATGAAAATTCTCCGGTAAAACGAACCTGCTGTATATTTAACCAAAAAACACAAATGCAGAACTATTCGTCAAATTGTAACGAAGAATTATTGCTGAATTGTTGAAAGGAACGTGAGTGGAAAACTCGCATGGTTGTATCCTGCAGTGTATTGTTGTGAAGATTATAAAAAATTAGTGGCTTCCCTTTACCGCGACGAAGCACGTGGGTTGTATTTTGGTACAAATAGGAACACGGCGCCTTGGCAGGCGCAGCGGGTCGAGCGGGATTGGTTTGTCAAGTTGCCAGGGTACGCGGGACGTTCCCGAGTTTAGTCAGTGCATTCCAGGAAGGCTCGTTGGGCAGCTATGAATTATTGCGCTGATTTAGAAAAGCCGCCACTGCTTCCTCGCGCCACCTTCGACGAATTTACGCCATTTTACCGTCTCGCTCGGCTGGATATCGTTAAACGAGCATACGAAACAGCGTGCAAACCCCGTCGAGAAGAAATTTCTAGTATTATTGTAACATATGACTCAATGCAATCCCTTTCCCTCGGATACTCGTGCTACCGCCGCGAGGAAGAAAACTCAGCCAGCAACGCTCGCGCTCGGCGCTATATACTCGCTAGCAAACTCTTCATCATTTTCCTGCCCCTTCATCCACCGAATAAATCCTTTAATCACTCTTCTTCAACCATTTTTTATCACTCTCCCACGTATATAAATCCCCGTTAATTCATCCAGAATGCGATTCAGCGAAACGATCATCCACATCAAATTTGTAGAGGGAATTTTTTCGCGGTAAAATCATTTTGGTTATCGATAAATTTAATCGTTCTGGATTATTAATGTTATGAAAATCTCGAAAGCTTGCAGGAATTATTGAAATAATTTATTGGACTGTTATTCGAGATTGGAAGAGAACATTTTGCGACCGTATTGGCACGTTTGCAAAGAGTATTTGGGCTTATAGAGCTGCTAGTAACCGATTCGATAAAACGTTTATTGCATCGAGCAAGCGTTGCGTCTTGAAAGCGCATAAAGTAGGTGTATTATGTGAGTAGTGAATTCAGGAAAATGTTCCAAATGTCGGACAGTTCCGAAACATTTACTGCGTTTATGCGGGACTGCGTGAGTTTCATCGTCAATCCGTCAACAGATTCGTTTCTCAATGAACTCCGCCCCCGCGAGACGGGCCAGATGGATATGGGGAAGGGGGAAGGGGTAGGAGAGGTATAGACGAAAGTTTAAGAAGACTAAAAATATATATATTGCACTCCCCTGCGGAGAAGTACATTGCAGTTTTCTCGGCTCTCCCAATTAAAGTCATTGGTGGTGGATAACGATGAACGGTGGAGTGGCGGGATAAGCGAGCGCGGCTCTTGGAGAGGAAATCGGTCGGAAGAAAAGAGCCAAGAGGGTTGAAAGAGGAAGAGGTGTCATCGAAAACGGAAGTGACCCGTTGCAGCTGGCTCGACGCTCGCCAATGGACACTCTCGGATATAAACGCTCCATATATTTACAAGATTTCTTTCGCCAAGAGATTCTTAAACTCTCCTGCAACGATTAATGCCCCCAACAGTTGACAGATTCATTTCTAAAGTGCGCGCGAACCCTACTTCTTTTCTGTCTCGCTAAACCTATACCTCTCACGAAACTTTTTCTCTTCCCTTCTCTCTCTCTCTCTCTCTAATTTTATCTTATTAATAGAATCAATTTGCAAAATTTATCCTATCCTTTAAAATTTTTAAGAGCTATTTCCAGGGGAGATCTTTTATAATCTTAGGGAGTTTATTGTGGTAAGCCGTACGTAGTATTCCTAGGCAGAATATTCCGCAGACTTACTTAGCGCTGTTTTCGTCGGAATAATAGCTGCATTATAAATAAGCTAGAAACATGGCTAGCAAAGTGCAATTCTGGTAGTACGGCTTCATTGTTGAATCCTTGCCAGCGAGCATAGATCTGAGAAATGTAAGGTCTGCTGCTTTTGCCGTGACCTACATGCATTCGAAATTTATCGAGGTATTTTATGTATTGTCTGCTGCAAAATTTGAATAAACAGATATAAACCCTGCAAGAAAGTACTCGCATTAAATTCAATAACTAGTCCGCGAACAAAACCTTTGGGAATTTCCATCACATTTTCAATGATACAACTGTGTATCGTATGTACAATACACTCAGTTCGTCTGAAATTAAACTTGGAACTCAACTTGGAAGAGATTCGATTCTATATACTCTCTCAAAATTTTAGACGTATATAAATAGAACGTAAGGTAGATAAAAAACTGGAGCTAGTATATAGAAAAAATTGTTGAATCAAGAATGAGCGTAGCAAATTGGTTGTGACAAAATTAATGAATTTTTTAATGAAGACTAAGGGGGTTGGTGGAAAGAATAGATCAGAAGGAAGTGGGAAATTTTTCACTGGCCGTTGATGCACTCGTCTCGATCATGTAAATATAGAAGCGTCGGAGGGAATTTGTCTTGAGTCGTGCGTTCATCTCCAAGGGTATAAAAATACGAGCCCTCGATATCTTTCGGAGGAAGATCCTTCGGGATCTGACCTCCCAGGAATCTTCCCGAGGTGATTCGCGATATAAACTCACCTATATCAGAGCGAGGAACCTATAAGGCATATATCCCTCCGCCATACAATGCAACGGTACACCACTTCACGCTGTGTTTGCTTATTTTGTCGTAAGAACCGGTCGTTTGTCACCGCTCAATCTATTTATATCAACTCGCCACAACGTTTCTGCGCTGACAAATGTTACACTCTCTCACCCGGACCGGCACTCCGAAATCCGGAGCCCTCTGCTACGTACATCTAGACAATCCATGGCAACGAAGATATATGAAAGAATTGATCAAAAAAACTATCCCTTTAATTAATATACCAAATTTATCCCATACACCCATCATCCTGGAGAGAATTCCTTCGCTAATTTTCTCCACCAGACAAACGTGTCAATTATATTATTCGAGTCTTCGGAATTCCTCCATTAATGACTCTCCCTCGCAATTTAATCAGTATTTCATTCGTTCGGTACAAAAATTCTGCATGGAAGAACATGATCGGAAATAAAATTGCTCGGTCAAATGTTTTTCTCTTGAGTCACGATTAGGCCATATCGAGGAGCCTGCGTGCAGAATTGTTTGACAGGTCGACGATTTATCGTTAATGACATTAGCCGCGATTGGAGTTTATAAGTGGATTTAATGACTTTATTTGGAAAAGGGATTACCGCAGGAGAGAGTGGAGGGGGGGGGGGGGGGCGGGGGCTACAAGGAGTTAATTATAAGGTGTGTTGGGGGCATACAGTTTGACGTTAGAAAACATCGTGTCTTTCCGGTGTTGGGTAGGATTTTGTTGGCGCTGGCAGATGTAACGATGTTGGAGTCGCGTCATTACGCGGAGGAGTCAAGAACGAAACGACACATACACACACGGAACCCATAACCTCGCGGCAGGGACTCCCGATGGAATTTTAATGAGCGCCATTTCGTCGCTCCTGTCAGATTTTCGGAGTGACGCGTTAATGCCTTCCAAATGTATATATTCCTCCGCTCGTTCATTGTGACTTGCCAAATAAAACTTGTCGGCATTACGGTAGCTTAAAAGTCAACCTCCCCCATTAAGGTTGATTTAACAAATCAAACCTTCGGCAACCCCTTCTGCTATAGTTCTTCAGAATCAATCCTGAAACGAATCCCTCGCTCCTCATAGGTTCCAGAGTCTCGAGAAGATAAAAATTCTCCTTTACTCTTTAAACAACGCTATATATATATATACCAGGAATAGTATAATACAGTTTTACGTAGAACTAGAAATTTATTATGCAGGAGGTTTAATGACGAACTTTCAAAGCTTTATAGGTCATCATTTTTGCAGACCTTACTTATACGGATCTTGCTGGCAAGACGCATTCTGGAATCTCTTGATGACCCCTTAAGACTTTTTTCCCTAGCATTCTCGACCGTTTACCGTGGAATTTCTTGGCGAAACAATGAGATATATACAGGAAAATCGGCAGGGGTGCGTATATTGCAGGGTTGAACGGCACCTTAATAATGGTATAACACTCGAGGGAAGTGGCATCGTTCGAGGGAGTCCTCTCTATAGCACAGCACAGCATCTCCTTCGGTACTGTTCTTCCCCCCTATTTAACAATATCTTCCCGTACCATTTTCCACCTTTTTTATTCCCTTGATCTCTATACCGAATCAATCCTTGGAGCGCGACGATTTTATGTCCCTTTATTCTACTTCCGGTGCCAATTGAACCTTTCGTAGTCCGCGCGTCACTTTAATTCCAGTTTCATGGCGTTTTGTTAGTGGAAAGTGGAGAAATTAGCATAGAGAAGTAACGGGTGGTTTTTCGTAGTCCTCCTCGTAAGTGGTGGTGGGTATATACTTTGACAGTGGAAAGGTTGTAAAGGTGTGAGGGTAGATGAGGATGGAGGAGGGAATCCCGAAGTACTTGATATGCGTGGAGCGACGGGAGGGCCGCAAGCTGCCTTAAGCCGGCAATTCCGGAGCAGAAATATGCCGCTTCGCCTTAAAGCTCCTCTTTAACGGTCGAAGTGCGCCGAAATTAAGCGGAAGCAACGATCTCCCACCCCCGCAACCCTAAAACCTCCTGACACTCGCCAACAACCTTAACTTATACCCTACCAATCATTCTTTTTATTACTGCATCGCAGCACCAGAAATTTATATATCTTTCTCTCGTCAAACTCCTCACGATCCCTATAACTTTATTTAATCAAACGAGAATTATTATATGTGCGTATATATATATATATATATATATCTACTTGCGACTGAAGAAAAATCAAAATATTTTTCGAATATTCTTTTAATAAACTCTAAATTGTTTCAGAGACATGGCAAACGAGCCAAGCCGAACAAGATTGGAGTATATTGACAATAAATTTGAGCTGTTCCTCGTTATTGTACCGCGATCATAAAGGGTAGCTTACGTCTCGATTCCCTGGGATTTAAGGGTGAAGTATCGTTGCATTGTTAAGTCCTGTTGCCAGGATATTGGCGAATATTGCGAGACACAGAGTCTCAACTCCTCGTGCCGAATAAAATGTGCCGCATTAAGCCTGGCACGCAATTTATGGCAGATAATGTGCTCGCATTAACAGAGAGATTAAAGTGTTTTATTGTCTCCTGCGCGTTCGCGCAGTTTACGAATAAACGTAAATTACAGGATTTCAGCTTTTAATTGTCTTTGTTATTAACATCCGTGCGAATTGCTGTTGGTACAACATCTAACGGCCATCGTAATATCTAACCTTGTATGATTTACAAACACCAATAAAGCCAGCCACACTACACACGATTATGTAAAAACGAGTGAAACAAGAAGATCGTTGCTACAATTTTTCTCCTACATCATCTACATTCGTTACTAAATAAGTTTCATAAATTTTTGTCAATAACTGGCAAATCGATTTCGACGAGGGCTCGCAAAATATTTTCGAGGTCCCGCATCGTTTTAAGATCAATAAAGAGGAGGACGCGCGGTGGTAGCGAGCGCGCGTGCACGAAATTAAAAACCATTTTATTCTTTTAAGTATAGAGTATAGAGGAATCGCCTACCCGAATAGTTGCCTGTTTCATAAGTAATATTTCACCGCAACTGCCCCAGGTTTCTTGTTTTATGCATATACTACGGGACTCCCCCGTATTCTGAAAGCCGTATTCGGTTTTGTCTCCTTCCTTTCCAGCCCTTCTGCGGCCTCCTCAGCGCGTGGATTACGCGATATTACACGGCTTTGACGGTCCTCCTCAAGTACTCCCTCGTAAAGGGGCATTTGCTCCTCGCACGACGGTCCCCCTGAAACTTTCTTCCGCCCGGCTCCACGTGTAGCGGGATTCGATCTCGAAAAATTGCACAACCAAAGATTTCTCGGCGCAGAGAGAAATCTAGAATGTTTCGAGGAGGATAGGCTGTCTATGCTGAACGACGTGGATTGATCAGTATCTGTCAGGCGTCAAAATGTAAATATGAATATATATACGAATGTCGCGTGAAGAATAGTCACCTTTGAGGAGTAAAAAATGCGAAAGGATGAAGCAGAGGCCGATGCATTTGTACCGATGACAGTTTCGCTATCAAGCCTTGAATAAAATTGAATGTAAATAGTTGCATAATAATTTTTACAGAAGGAGATAAAGAAGGTTAGAGGGAAGTGGAAGGGGATGGTGGGAGCAAAGAATGGGAGATTAAAAGGAATAAAAAAAATCAAAGAAATGAGAATAGAGATGGAGATGGAGATAGAGGAGGAGGGGAGGGGGGGTGCAGAAGGGTTATGTGTAGATGGGTAAAAATGTAAGCAGAAGAGGATCATTTGGTTGGCAGTCGTTCCGACAATGGTACCAAAGGGTACCGAGGGGAGTGGGCAGTAAAGGGGGTAAAGAGTCGGAGAGGGAATGGGGAGGGGAGAGAGTGACCGCAAAAGAGGCAAATCGACGAGTAAATACGTTGTTGACTCTGCGGAGAGGAGGCCCAAAGCCAAATGGAATTCGGCCTGGTGATTTAGTGGGCAGTTTCGGAGACCGCTGGCCGCCATCCCTACCTCTTTTTTTTCTCTCTTCCTTCTCTATTTTTTTTTTATCCGCTGCTTCCCCTTCCCCTTCTTTCCTCTCCTGAAGAGCCGACTCGCATCGCGACCGGCTACCGTGCGCAGCTTCTTTCAAACTCCTTCTCACAGGATTTATTGATGAACTCCGCTCGTCTGATTTATACCACTGCTCCGCTATTACCTTATTCCTTATATGTTAATTTCATTTTAATTAGCGGACTAACAAAAGCAGCTTTATCGATGGAAACCGATGAACTATTAACAACGGGGATTCATTAAACGACTTAATATTATTATTATACTTAGATATGTGTGTTATATGGTTAGACGGCGAAAAGATTCATTGAAAAGATTGAAAGGAAAATTAATCAGTGATCATTATTGGGGTTTACAAAAATAAGAATAGATAAGATAAGTGGAAAGAAAATTGCTATAGGGATTATATTGGTTTTGAAAATTGAATTGCACTGTTGAATCAAGTGTTTTTATTCCTAGTTCAAAGTGGAATCGTGTCAAGATTGGTGGACCACAATTCGGGGAAGCGAACCAATTAGTGTTTTGCTGGACTAATGAATCGTCGTCCTGACCACTCCTGCTCCTGTACGTAATGTATAGGTTAGGTCAAACTGCAGGAATGTCTCTGGCGTTCACTTGCGAATTACAAAGGGACCAAGTTCTACCGAGAGGAACATCACAAGTGGGTTATTAATTATCTGCCATTCCCTACTCTTCTCTTCTCTCCTCCTTCCTTTTAATAACCCAAATTTTAATAGCCAAAGAATAGATCCTTATACCACTTAATTAATATACCACACAGACAATAGAATTATTTCTAAATTAATCAATTGTTTCGATTTCACAATATACGTATTGAGTTTTTATAGTTGAATATTTGGCACGGTAGTAAATCACTTAGAATATTCATCATTTACATAATACATGGATAAATGAAGAATTTATGAGATTCTTTATGAACAGATTTCGTTAGAGCAGAATTTTCATAGTCGATACAAAATGTTATAACTGTTTCATTGTATCCCAAATTGCTCTCATACTTGATGGATAATCGTAAATTGCACAATGATTTACCGTTCGAGCGATATTATTAGATTATAAACGTTTCTCCAGCCAAGACAGAAATCTAGGTCGATTGCGTTCAATAAATCGTTAATCTAGGCGATATCTAATCTTTCACCACAGAGACGGGCTCGCGCTATACATCGTGCATCATGAAAATTGAGGAAGCATTATTGATCCATCCTTAAACAATGCTTCTTAACCAACTTTTATATTATTTCGATCTGGGTCTAAAACGTCTTCAACAATCGGTAAAGCTAAAAGTTATTTGGTTCATATTATTATATCTCTTCATAGAGATTTATTGAAAAATTACATTTTGTATCAATAAAGCTTTCCCATAAAAAAGATCGTACAGGTATAATAGCTACCAGCAACACAGTGGATAACGGTCTATTGATTGAAGTAGAGAATGGATTTATACTGTATATATTAAGGGGCAGATAGTTTGATGAAAAATTGAGTTTTCAGCTAAATTTGAAGTCGATCGTCTACAGTTATCTGACCGATCGTAAATAGCATTCGTGCAGTTTGCTTTTCGTGCCTGGAGGCGCGAACAAACATCTACAATCAGCTAGCAGCGGGATATTAGTCAGATCGATAGGCGAAAGTACCAGACTTTAAGGATATACGGCTTCGATCTCTCCTGGTGGGGCATTTCAGTCCAGGAAACCGATTACAGATCTTCCGAACCGTATTTCCCTGCGCACAACGCCATTTCTACCAGCCTTATACCATAGATTTATACCGTATTGTTTAAATTTACGAATAACCATAGCCTATCGACATTTTTACTGAAAATCCCATCTGGCAAATCAATTTATTACACTGCTTTAATCCGGAAATTTTTAACATTTCGCTAAAAACTCGATTTACGAGCTCTGTTTGCTTTTCACTTAACGCGTATGCACATATCCCCCGTTCGCAAATAGTTCCTTTCATTTATGTTCCTGCAATTTGACAATTTTCTCGCGTTTCCAATAACAATATATCACAGTCTGAACAATGTTAAATTTCTTGCTGTAGGGATAGGCCATTTTGAGGATACCACAGTGTACCAGCGCCAATATATTTCTTGCTTGGCGCCAATTTAGTCTTCGACGATTGATTGGTAGCCTGTAATAGCTCATTACGGCATGGATTTAGTCATCGCCTGGCTGACAGTGCATGATCGTTCGTATGCTCTACGTCTATACCTAGGAGTTATATGCGAGCACTTACAGTTGTCAACGTGTATCTCATATATTCTAATATATATAAATATATGCATATATTATAAAGCCATAGCTTATACTGTTAGACATAAATAACAAAAGCTTTTCCAAAGCGATCGAAAATCGCTATTGGGAATTTCGTTAAGGTGATAAAATGTGATTTTTTCACGATTACGAGCAGTATGGAATTAGCCCGTTGAGCTTTACAGTTGTAAATTTACGAAGTAAAGTGAGAAAGGTGTTTTGATTCTCACGGAAACAGGCCGAGGTTAATCCGGAGGTGTGATCTCAGCGGATTACGTTTGCAAATGTTAAACATTTGGCTTGGGTGACAGCGTTAAAGCACTTCTGGATGTTCGGTGGGTCAGGGGAGGGGTGGGGGAGGATATGGGGAAGTCGAGGTGGACAAAGGACGTAAATTCGTGTCTCGCGAGACCGAATGTGCCGCCGCCTACATTTACGAGCTAAAACGCAGTCGACGACGCCTCGTAAACACGCGGGTCCCTCGCCTTATTACATCGCGACTAAGAAAACTCGCCAACAGCCTCGGCAGCCACCTCAAGTCGGAACGTAAATCGATCTCCATGAAAATATCTCGCTACTTAGTATAGCCGTTACTACCATTTTCTAATTAAAGCCCTCCCCGAACCACCGAAACGTTATCACTTCCTATTTCCCACGAATCAAACCTGAATTTAAACTCAACTCTGATAAAAAGAAACAACAATATATACAAAATATATGTGTGCGAACGAAATGGAAAAGCCAATCGAGCAGTATTATATATTCGTGAAGGGATTAATAAGGACTATTACATTATGAATTTAGTCGTGGAATAATTACGTAGGAAGAAGGAAATCAGGCACTCCGGGCTGGTCCATTTGGTGGACATGGGATACCAAGCGAGTATAATGGAATTAGTCGCGAGTTCGCACACTTGCGCGTGGACGAACCACACGGGTACACGTATATGTACAGAATACATACACGTTTTGCATATATAGCTTTGGTATCTATCGAAATAGCGTTATCCCTTGACCAGAGTGATTTTCGAGTATCGACCCATCAGATGGGCGAGGAAAAAACTGTTCGGTAAAGCCTGAAGCGTCGGATAAGCTTGAGTGTGAAGAAAGCTGCAACAAAACACACTGTGCAACAGTGGAATAAATCGCGAGTCTCTCTCGTAATGCGAGATATATAGAAATGTGTGTTATGGATGGACGTAAATTATTGTAGATACAAATTAGAGGGAGGGGGTTATGGTTATTTTGGAATAGAAGACGAGGCAAGAAATGGAAGTAGAGGAGCAAGCAAGGAGGTAAGCATAGGGTTACCGTTTGCCAGAGGCACTCGTTTCCTTAATCTGATCTCTTAGCCCTGGTTATTATGCTATTACGCCGTATGACTTGACGGGTTCGGAGGCAATTATCGGCAGTTAGATTTCCAGCCGACTGGCGAGCCTTGCCGTGGCCGCCGTGGACAATGGTCGGTGAAAGGCGAAGTACCGATCGATATCTCGAAAGAGAAATATGTAGAGAGAAAGAGGGAACTATTGATGGCTAACCACCTCCTTCAGCTTTGCGATTGCGGTAGCATAATCTTAAAATACACATTCAGCTGCCTATCTTCTTACCAATACAAACAGACCACTTGAAAATTCTACTAATAATCCAAAACGGTTTTTCATTCGATTTCAATTAAGATTTGTGCGAATCCATCGAACAGATTAGCTTCCATTTGGTCGACGCTGTAGCTTCAAGCGTGTATATATATATATATATATATATATATTATAGCTGAGAGGGAATTATCGCAGCGATTGTATTGGAGCGAACGCTCGAAGGTCGAGTGTAGGAGATATAGTAGTTAAATTTCGTGGAGATGAGCCGTATCGCTTTACTTTTTCCAGGACACGTTGGTAAGTAGGAACCTGTGGCAGCGGTGTGTCGCGATAAGGACTCGCATAAAAGAAGATCTCGCGTGATGAGCACGTGTCTGCTTAAGTGCACGTGTCCCTAAAGATGCTAAATCCGATTTCTGCCCCGAGGATCATCCCCCCACCTCGTCCAGGAGATCCGCTCGTTATAAGAGCTGCCCGCAGGAATAATTAAATGCCTCACCGTATCCTCCCCTCACCGCCAAATAGCGGCGAATAGAGACAAAAGGTCCATGCATAAATATATGGTTACACGCTGAGATTAGCTGCCACGTTACTCTACCCTTATCTCATTGCGATAATATCGCTGTAATCTCGACTTTCTCCTCAACGTACCCTCTTCCAAAAATCCCACAAAATATCCCCCAAATAGTCTTATCTGCAGCTCGAGCCCCTTCTCCCTTAATTACTCGTCCTTATATTCCTCGCAATTTAATTAACTGCTACTTTATACAGGCAAATTCGTCAAAAGCCTCTAATTCATATCAGCTTAATATAGGTTTCGTCGAGGAAAGTAGTTTACAAGTCGAGTTTGAAGGGCGACAAGTGTTGGTGGTATATTTTCAGTTGGCATCGCGGTGTGTAGGCGTTTATCACGTTCAACGCGATGATGCTCTTTCTGGGGAGATTTGTTTTGAATTGCTGGCAAGACATATTTACGAGGAATCTATTTATTAAAATAATAGTATCCCTTTGTAATACAAAGGCATAAAGCTGCAAATTTATTCGCATTCTGAATATTTATCGAAAAGAATTATTAATATGGGGGAAATAAAGAATCGTTGTGGATTTTCTTTTAGAGATCATCCAAGTGTTTCGTCGATTGGTAAAAGGTGAGGCTCGCAGGCGTTTATCGTTTTAAATTCGATGACGCTCTTTCCGGGGGACATTTGCTTGCGTGCATCAGCAGCGCGATGGAATATTGGAGGTGTTACCGAAGAGCCGTCCCTCGAATGTTCTTCTTGGTAGCTGGTCGTAATACCTCGAGAGATACCGTTTAACGTCTCGTCATCTGACAGGCCGGATCCCGGTGGCGCGCGGGACGTTTCAGACGATTAAATTCAGCCGCGCCGACAGACAAACTGCCCTAAGCCCTCGGATCAACTCCTGGCTCAACCTCGGCACGACAAGCCGCGGACCTTAATCCATCCCGATCATGATAATTGTCCCGGTTCGTTCAGACCATTCCTACCGGAAATCATCCCGTATCAGCCGCTAAAAAGGATTTTCCCATTTTTAGACTCATCTCAATATAATATGCGTAAGCCTGCATAATTCCACGCAGCTCTCCGATCGATTCAAACTCTTTCATCTCATTCATCCACGTATAATATACGTGTACGTGCATGAATAACTCATTTGCTCAAATCACGGAGCTCGTTAATCAATACAAATTATTTTTAACATTTGTATTTATGTAGCAACTTTGAAATGGTCGAGTCATCTTCTTATCCGAGCATATTAAGTTTCTTTCAATACTTTCTTGGAAGCTAATTGAATGTGCATTAGATTCATTTATGGGGTGTGCGAATGTCCTGTTTGATACTTAAGAAGGTAGGAATTTTATTGCGTCAAGTGCGCTGCTCTCTTATGCGCTCTATCCACTTCTCCCCCTCCCCCCCCCCCCCCCTCACCTCCTCCTCCGACTCTCCATGAGCGTTTTGCCAGCACAACCGACCGACTTCCGGCCACTACTAAGAATCGCCGATGCAATTTAGTCTGGATTGCGTCCGCTGAAATCCAACTCCCCTCCGTCGTCGCATTTATTCACCCGCGAATCATCTTCCTCCATTACACTTTTAAACCATAATTCCATTTTGATTAGCTGTAAATTTTATTATCACGCTAAAATCCTTTCCCGTTCCAACGCTCTACACGATAAAGCTTTTAATTCGTAAAAAGCCTCCTTCTCTACGATTATACTATATATTTTTTATGAAATATTCGTCCATGCGAGAAACTATAAAGCTTCTTCTCGTAAAACTATAAATATTTCCAAGAAGCGCGTATATGTATATATATATATAGATATTTAAACATTACCGTTATAAAATATGAGCGGTAGTATTATGATTTTTATATACGAATGGCGAGTATAGATATTTGTTTTAGTACAAATTTGAGTGGGTGGATGAGAACGATCGAAAGATTCGCAGGTTGTTCGAGAAGATGCGATGAGGTAGGAAGCGGAAAGGGGAAAGAGGAAGCTATTAGAAGGCGATGTAACGTGAAAGAAGTTGGATTGAGTTTCCGGTAAGCCAGTGGAAAAGGCCTGTCGAGGTTGCACGAAGGTAACAGCTGTAAAGAGTCAACATGGCATCCAAATATACGACAGTATACAGACACAAGGTGTCAGTCCCCGTCCAGGCTACGACTGTCACGTACAGACTACGACGGGACTTCATCCAGCGGCCTGTCGGGATGCAATTTCCGCTATTTTTACCCGCAAAAGCTGCTCCAAGTATCCTCGCGGCACGTTCCTCAAATAAAACTCGCGTTTACGTGTCCCGTTCTCGGCCCTGCCTGGCTCCGCCACACTCTAAATACTTATCACTCCCACCTTACTCGCGCCAACCCTGAGAGGAGCCTCCTTCGCGCGAGGAGACCTGATCCTGGACATTCCCTGCATCCCACGGGACTCTTCATCCTCCTCAGTCGTCCCAGCTCTCATGCCTCATTATATCGTTGCTAATAATGTATGCAGTGAAACTCGCAAATAACGCAACTCGCGCGTTTCGTTCTAATCAATCTGTGTGTGTGTGTGTCTTCCTGAACTATCTTAATATTGTACGTAACGAATAGCTCGGTTATAATTTTAAAAAATCACTCTTTTCCCAGTCTCTTTTATCATAAAGTTCAATTGACGTTCATTAGAGAAAATGGAAGAGTTATTAATTAGGAAGCCTGGTATTTTCAGTCGAATGAGCCGAGCTATTTGCTGCATTATTAGTTTACGTTTCGAGCTAAGCGTTCCTTAAACGGTTCATGCATTATGGATTAAGAAATCTGAAATTCTTCAGGGCGAGCAATCACGGGACCCTCCACCTCCACCCAGTTCCTCGCCGCGTGACCATCCACTTCCGGTGTACCGACGCAACGATAACGACAAATTTATTCAGGGTAAAAGTCGAGCGTTGAAAAGCCCACTGACTTTCTCTCGTCAGACTATCTTTTTTCACCAGCAACCGCCCCCCGTCACAACACCTTTCAGCAACCTCCACTCTCATTTACGCTTGCCAAAAATTCCTCTCTAATTCTGGAGAGCTCGGGAAAAAAAATAACGCGAGTGCTCGGCAAGGAGCTGTATCCACCGATACCGCATTCCTCCAACGGTGCGACTCATAATGACAGGCAAAAAATGCCCGCAGCGACAAATTGCAAAATAATTGGATATCATCGATCAGATTAATAAATATGAATCTGCGAGTTATTCTGCTTCGTTGGCGAATGTTTGAGGATAATTCGCGTGGCCGATCGCTGCCCTGAGCAGCGATCTCTGCGAGAGGAGAAAAAAGGCGGCCCATTGTTGGCGCGCGAGATTGCAGCGTCACTCCACTTGAAATAGCTCGTAAAACTGCGCTCTCGCGCGACTCTCGTGGGTGCGAGAGAGCAGCCGGAAAAAGACTAGGAGGGCGTGAGCCGGTACCGATTCGAGATATCTGCCACGCATATTTATCCAAAGACCAAGACGAATTTCGAACCTTATATATGTGTATATATATATATATATACTCTCGGTCGCGGTAAACCTCGACGTTACAATCGTAAAACATCGATAAACAAAGCCAGTGCAGGACTCTGTTGCAACAACGAGCAACTTTTTTGCATTTTGCAAATATATATGCAAAATAAAATGTTTTCTTTCATGTTTGAGAGGAGAAATGGCATAGAATGCATTAAAGAAGAATTTCTCATGAAATCTTATGTCGTGGGTGCTGTCTGTCAGTGGGAAATTATTGAAGGTCTGAGGAGGGGAATGGTAGGGGCTGAGATATGTTAGCCTCGCGTATTTATCGAATAGGTGAGATCGATGCCGCCGCACGTGTGCCAGAAACTCCGCGAGCGACTCCCACGCGCCACGATAATGGCACATCGCGTATCTTTCACGAACGCCACGCTCGAGCTAACCAACCAACAGCGATTTTCCGCGCCACGAGTCTGGTCGCTCGACCGATTGATTTCGATTCTCCATATAAATCAGCCGGGAAATCGTTGCAATTGTTTACAGAACCCAGGCGAAGTGCAGCGGGACTACGATTAATCAACTGGTAAATTAATATTTATACGCTCGTCAATTGCAGACACTGCGATTGATTAAACGTGTAACGATAGCTTTACAATTGACGAGACTCAGAATTGAAAGCCATATAGGTGCAGGATGGAAGCGTGGAGCGAGTCGACTCCATCGGCAAAGTTCAGCGGATAAAGTCACTGAGCAAATGCTCAATGAATATAATCCGGGATGGACCAAGAAAATGATTTACATCCGAGCGAACCAGCCAACTTCTCCCATGATGCTGAGTGGATAATTTCAACGAACTTCGTGTACGATTCTGTGGGATAGAAGGAGAGGAGCGAAGATTTTGGAGAAAAAAAAAAGTGAAGTGGGTATTCGTCGGCTGTCATTGGTAGGGCACTCGAGGTGCGCTCGGTGCGATGGTTGATTTTTTCTGTCGCTGGGGAAATAAAATGTATGGCTGCTACACGCCCACGCAGTCGTGCACAATGCGGAGAGGCAGCCGAGTAATCGAGAACCCGCTGTAAACGATTTTCTGGTCAACGGGAGGAGAGAGTTGAATAGCCGATCGGCGATATACCGCGAAACGCGTTTGCGCGTGTCCGTCTTTATTAGAAACGACGGCAAACGTGGACGGAGAGAGAGATACGATAACCGTAATACTAAATGCAATCGGCGCGTTAACATCGCGCTAACGACGGGACAAAATTTCTAACACTTCTGGCGACAGTCTAATATTATACTCGGCTGTTTGGAAAGCTTCGAACGGTGAGGATCGTCCGTTCCTTGCTATCCAATCGCTTGGCAACGAAATAAAGCATGAATTTACGATTTAGAAATAATATATAGTTAACGCCAACTTTTATTAGAACCATAATACATATAGTTATGGGAATCGTAACGTTAAGTGCAATCAGCGCGTTAACATCGGGTTAACGACACAACAGAATTTCTATACCTTCTAATTGTAGTCTAAAGTTATTTTTTATTGTTACAATCGTCGATATGCAACGGTCTTTGCTATATATCTATAATCGTTTAGCAACAAAATAACAGCAAGATTTTACGATTTAAAAAAGTATGATTGACCGCTAATTTTATTAGAATGGCACGATAGTTGGGAGAGTCATAACGCTAAATAACACAATCAGCGCATTAACATCGCGTTAACGACACGACAAAATTTCTACCACTTCTGATGACAGTCCGAGATTATACTTTTCTTATTACTGCAATCATCGACACACAATGACCGTTCATTCGTTACTTTCCAGACGCTTAGCAACAAAATATCAACAGGACTTTACGATTCAGAAGGAATATATAACATTTACGTCAAGTTTTATTAGAATCGCACGATAGGTATGGAAATTGGAACGTTAAATGCAACAGGCGGGCTAGCAAGATATTTCATGGTCGATTATACGACTCGTTTGACGCCGGATTTTTTCATCGATTGTGAATCTCGATGTTTTGCAGCCTATGGTCACGTGACACTGTACGTTTGTCCGACGATTGACGAATATAATAAAATTGAAAGAGAAGCTGCGACGTAAAAGTTTCCCAAGTGTAGAAAGAGTTTGATTTACGAAAGCACGTAGTTTGCTAGTCTGTGCAATGTGGGGTAAAAGGGATGGGAGGTTTTAAAGCGCCACGAGCATTAGGAGAGCCTGAAATCCGGGCCTGATATGTTTTAATGTTGGTTGGCGAGTTGGGGCTCCGCGTAATCACGTAATTACGCGCATTAAAAGCGGCCTTCTCGTAGGTACCAATTTAATTCCCGAATTTCCAGCGGCGAATTACCTTGACCGGAGCTTCGGAGGGGAAAGGTAGGGGCAGCAATTCAAGGCCATTAGCGAAATTACTCGACTGCGCGGAGCACGCTGCACGGCGACTTTTTCCTTGCCCGATCGGCCTGAAAAACTCGCCAAAGCTCAAGGACCCCTATACTCTATATATATATATATATATATATATAATTATAAAGGTGAGATTGCAAAGAGGATATTGCGCTGTACTCCGAATTTTCCTTTCATTATGCAAATAACATGCATCCTCCTTTCACTTAAATTCTCGCTTCTAATCAATGCCGCAGCTTCTTCTCATCAAAAACCTACATCTCTTTGTCCAACGGTTCCTTCCGTTCGCTCAATTAAATTCAAATAATAATATCAATCTCCCCCCATACACGTTATTCTACTTTAAATCTGCGTGTAATTGTGTTTCAACTCTGCGTCCATTTTAATTGCACGAATCTTACTGCTCTTGTTTCATACATTTATTTATCTATTTATTTTAGTCGCGTTTCACTCTAGGATACGACACTTGGACAGGAATATTCTGAAGAGAGGTATATACAGGGGGGTAAAGAGAGAGAGAGAGAGAGAGAGAGAGAATCAGTTGTTGCACAAGAAGGAAAATCGATCCGACTAAATCTGCATTCCACGACGCTAATTGTGCACGGGGTGTGCTCCGCGTCAATTAACAAAACAAATGTCGCAATTAATGACTGATATTATGCGAGCGCTATGAGAGAAAGAGAGACAGGATGAGGGAGAACAAGGAGAAAGCTACTCATTGGCTCTACTCGTTAAGTGCTGCATGGACTCGGCAATTAATCGCAGTGATCTCGACGCACCAGACACGCAGCCTGCAATTTATCGCTCCGATTGCGCCACAGATGATCTACTAAAAACAAATGAAGGCCCGAATCCGCTTTGCCAAAATATAGCCCTCCCCCCTTACTTTCCTATTCTATACTCACCCTTGAAACTCTCAGCGGCCACCATACAAAATCACCCAGCACGTGTTTCTAATCTTTCATGGCGATTAATTAAATCCTCCCCAAGTCGCTACAACTTCGACAAAATTCCCCAAAATGCGCCAAGAAAAAGAGAGAAGACGCGATTTATGGCGATCGAAACGGTGATACTGCGAAACGCTCTGCGAGTAAAGGGAGAGAGACTGATGCAGAGAGAGAGAGCAGAAAAGAATCTGTATTATATTACAGTTCAATAAACCAATTAAAGCCACGAAAGACTTCATTCAGTTTCTTAATTCGCTTGCACGGTTTGTTTAATTATAACAAATAAAGGAAATAGGCGTAAATCAATGCTCTTGCCTAGCAATAATTCTCATCGAAGGATTTCGCGACATTTGCTTGATAAATCCTGCCAGTCTGTTTTGACTCCGCCCAAAGTGTGTCGGGATATATGATCCCTAATGATTTACAATTTAGGAGCTACGGGCAAACTCATCCGACGACAAGCGGTCTATTACTGTCAATGAAACACAAACAGCGGAGAAGCTTTAATGGCGCCCCAGCCCAAGCTGGTTCAAACCACTAATAAGATTTACATAATATTTGTATTTACTTTATCCGATTCAACGTTGGCAGCGCCAAACGTTTCCGTCTCCTTCCATTAAACTTCGCTGAGATTCCAATTAAATTCACCAATTGCCAACCTTAATCTCTTATTTTTTCTCTTTGCTATCAATAAAATGTATACTCTATACGTATAGTATATCCTTGGCAACCTGTTAGTGGTGCTGTAGAACGAGGATTGTGAAATCGTACCATTATTGAATTTTGTTCTTTGAGACTTTTAATAAACGTCGTATTTAGCGTACACTATAATTAATCCTTCACGAACAGTTATACCGGCGAAGAGGCGCAACGGTTAAGATTAAAAAGTAGAGACGCGTGTAAATTTTTAAGGACATAAATCCATTAGGTTTCACCTCTGATTAACTTCGGTGTCGGAGTAGTGGATGTATACGTGACGAGAATAATCTTGGGCTTATTTTTCTCGCGAATGGGAAACAAGGAATTAAAAGGGGTATGGAGAAGTGGTAGAGAAGGAAATGAAGGGGGGGGCGGGTGAAGTAAAAAGAAAGCAGGAACAATTACAAGTAAGTAAAATTGCATGCATATAGTAGATTCCAAGAGGGTAAGGAGGCGCTTAATGCTCGTGATTAAGTGCATTTAAATTCCTGGCGGTGCAGCAACAATAGCGGAGATGCGGGAAGATTAATTATATTAAATTACAGGCCTCGACCGATGGATCTGATTGAGATAAACACCTAGCATCGCTGAATGGCAGAATCCAATGTGTTTCCTCTCCTCCTGCTTGGAATCCCGTCCCGGACAGATGCTGCATACTTCGGCGAAAGCAAGAATCATAAACGAAACAGCGAGAAGCACGTGGATAATAATAAGAGGACTAAAAAGCTTAACGAAGAAATATGATACGATAGAAAGATAAAATCCACCGCGAAAAGGTCCGAAAGCTTAATGAAGATATAAACTGAAAGCTGTGGCGACCTCGATCGTAGGCTACGCAAAGCTTGGCCTGCATTGGAAAATTGAAATAGCACGCACGGTGAGAAAGACAACATAAATCGTATATATATATATATATACGTGTGTGTCCTTCTGGAAGAGCGAGGGGGGAGAATCGATAATGAAAAACGCGTGAAATAAGGATCAGGCCGGTTTGGTATATAGATAAAAATTGAGAGAAAATCAAGGCAGATTGAATGGATTATATAGGTATAAGTACACTTTATCCTTCTTTTAAGTGATCTTTCTCGCGTCACTTTATACCTTTACTCGCCCCTTAGCTGCGAATGTCATAAAAGTCCTGGTACGTGAAACTATTTCTGTTGGTGACAAGCGAGTATCCGTTCTGGTAAGCGGGAAGATATACTGTCCTTTTAGCTCTCGTCGTTTCTTCGGATGGCGAGAAAAAAATTATAAAGCGAGCGTGAATACTGTCTACGCGCGGGACACTTGAAAAGGAAACCCAGCTCTCTTGCACTCTTTCCATCCAAAACTAATTTCGTGATACGAATTTTAAAAAATGTATCAAACCTGGCGCTTCGCGTACCTACACTCGCTAAAAGTAAAAAGAGGAAAGAATGTCAACTGGAAAACTTTGAAGAAAAACAAGAGTTTCAACAAATTCGTGTACAGTGTGCTATATGCTACGTAGGGAAAAAGAATAAGATAAAATAACGCGAGGAGTTTATAGCGGGGACGAGATGAGGAAATTTTCCATGGAAAATTGAAGGTGCTGTAAAATCCAGTGGATATTCTTATCGAAACAATAAAATCGAGTGGTTTGTCGGACTGGGGTTCAGTGGCGTTAAGGTAAGAGTGGAAGTTGGCGAGAATTACAGTGTATCCCGTAGGAGCCGGTGGTTCCGAGCAAAGCTCGGGTGGAGTTAGAATAAAACGAGTAGGGACTTGAGTTATGACGGTCGTGGCCCGAAAATATTTCGCGAGCTTTATAATCCACGCGAGCATTTCGTCGGGGACGAAAGATGTGTACATATAAATATATACGAAGGGGTATAAATATAGTATAACGGTGAGTGGACGACGAGGGAGTGTGACGGGGCTGGAAGCTTCTCGTGAGGGGGCTCTAAGCACCATCTTCTGGACGTTCCTCACTTTATGTGCTCGGGATAAACTCTCGGAATATGCATAAAACCAAGGATACGAGGAAGTGGCAATGGTGCTTGCCAGTGAAAGTAATACCAACGTTTAATGGTCCGTTTAAAAACCATGCCTCGAAACTTTCGAGGGGAAAAAACCCGAAAATGCTAAAACGCCGCGTTTTAGTAGCACACTTTTCAATCTGCACTCGGAATTTTCTTTCATCGCTCAATTTCTTCCAATACCAAACATTCGCATAAATCATCCACAGCTTTCATTAGTTTCCTATATATCGGTACATGGCTAAAATTAAATTTACGAATATATATATATATATGCCTATATAAACATGACGATCTCTATGAATAAATTAAGAATAAATTATTGTATAAAGAGACGAGCGAAATGAGACTGGACTTTGAATCTCCGGCAAGGTTTCTCAATATTCATCTAATTATCGTAGTAATTGATCGAGCCTGTCACTTTATAAGGACCACCCGGTTTGATCCATTGATTCCTCGGGTGACCCGCGGGGATTCTCAAGAGGCAACCAGTTTTTGTCGTGTCAGTTAAAACCTTGGTTGGATAATTAACGCTCCCGTAACGCCCATCGGGTAACGATTGCGATTTATGGCGACCGCGAAACTCACCTTTTTCTTCCCTCTCTCTCTCTCTCTCTCTCTCTCTCTATCCATCTCTATCTCGTTTCCAGTGATTTCCTTTTGCAAACTGTACATGTATTTGTATAACCAAGGAGTTTCGCGTAAATACACTCAACCGATATCGGCTTTGATTTATTGACAAGCGCAAGCTGGCGTAATCGCTTCTGGCCAAACGGTACACCATTCAGGAGTCCGCTTCTCGATAAAAAAACCTCGAAAATCTCACATTAGTCAATCTTTTTCCTCTGCCTATCTGTTAATTGACTATAAATAAACTTTATTCGATCACTAATTTAATCGTCACTCTTATACCGTTAGTCAACCAAGCTCGCAAACGATAAATAAATTAATATTTTTATGGAATTATTGCCTGCACAAGCATTGTGAAAAAGAGAAGAAAAATTGTTTCGCTTTTAAGTTTAAGTTTATTAACGCTGGATGGATTGTAACATCGAGCAGGGGTGGGAGGGGGAGGGAGAAGAAAGTAATTTAATTAAAAGTCTCGTCAAATTTATTCTGGTCGAAGTTTTAAAGGGTTAGTGCAAGGGTTGGAACAGGTCGAGATGCGTTCGGTACTCACGTGCAGGAAAGTCGGAAAGCCATTACCATCCTGCGTGAAATGAGGTTAGCTACTTATAGATACGTCCGCTGCGCTGGTAGATTTGCGGAACAAACAAAAACTCGCATTCTCTCCTGCATTTTTCTTTGCGCTCTCTGTCGCATACTCCCTCTGTCTCTCCCTCACTTCGCTCTCTCGATATTTGTTGCAGCTTTTGCTTACCACTGTATTTTTCTACAAATCCATCCATCGATCTGTCGGTCTTTATTTTTGTGTTTTGCAAAAATTGCATTATATAGAACGATCTTTCAGTTCTCTGCTCGATAAATCGTTGAAATTTAAGCAGCGAGAGTAATAATGTCCACGTTTCAGAACGGACCACTTATTACGATAGAGGAAATGATAAAATAAAATGTGACTTCTATCTCCCCCACTCCCCTTTCTCTTTCTCTCCTTACTTCATCCCTCTCACTCTTTTATTTCTTCTCTTCGTCCAGCACTTAAGCAGTTTCGTCTACGCTCCACAAATTGAGAGGGTCGAAAAAGTGGTGCGAGGAGAACAAATAAATTCGCGAAATACGTCTGGCCCCGTGAAACAAAAGCTGTGTCAGTCTGACAGGAGGGCTTATAGAGGGGTGGGGTGTAAATTCGGTGACATGGTAATTTTCAAATGCCAGAATCCGCTTTCGGTACGAGAGCAGTAATGTGAAAATATGAACGGAGAAATATTAAAATATATCTCTCGAAAGCTTCAAAACAGGCTGGCAAGTACCAAACGAAATTAATCACATTCGCTACATTACGCGAAATAAATAAATGTAATTATTGAAATTAGTACGAAACGTTATACCAATGGATAATTGACCAACTTTTTTGTACTAAAATGGAATTATAAAAAAATTGAAATAAAATAATTTAAAAGCTATACGGATTAAGCAGAGCCTGAAAAGGACATGCACTCGTTTAATATGTAAATTTGTGTATTTACGAAAAATATTTAGGTATCCACATGACATAATGATGATGCCTGCTGCGACGATAGAATATTAAGGAGATCCATGCCGAACCCTATAATTTCGTAAGAATTTCATGGCTTGTAAAAGTCTGCTCGGATCCTCTAGAAAGTCTAGACATGTTTAATTATAATCAATATTATTACTCGAAAGCCCCTTAATCATCTTATTTATTGCTTAAAAAAACGTGTATTTTACAACAAAAAAAAACCTCACTGAGAACAAGATCGGTGTGTATGTACGAAACCAACCCTGAATACATATAACCCAGTTAACAATTAAAGACGGTAGAATATTTTAGGGGGAAAATCAATAAAATCGATTACAAGCTTGGAAGCTTTATTTCATTGAATCGTCTGGAGTAGGAAAGGAATACTTGGTAGTTGTTGTATCTTTGAAGATGAACAAGGAATTTAATTTGAGAATAGTAGCTATCAGATGGTAAAATCTAGGAATGCGTAGGGTAGCCAGAGGCTGGAATAGGTTCCCTGGTTGATCATTGGTGGAAAGAGACAGCTGGTAGTGAATGAAGGAGAAATCTGCGTGGAATTGGCATAGAATCGGTTTAAATTATTTTCGACATGATCAGAATCGTATCTGAGATCTGTTGTGACAGCTGAACGATAGCATAATAAGCGTTATCAGATCGTAAGACAGAAGCTTCGCACTTGGAGTCTGTCTCTCTCTCTCTCTCTCTCTCTGTAGTGGGTTCGATGGGATTTTCAGGGCGTCCTGCCCAGCTATCCCCACTCCTGGATTCCAATTATTGTACTTTACACCTGGCCCTCGTCTTCATTTACATACGATTTCAAGAGGGGTTTACACTCCCAGCTCCGGAGACGACATTTTTATGCTAATCCAGCATCTCCTTAGGGTCAAGCCGAAAATGCTTCTATTAAGTGCATCACGATATACGCCGGGCTATTTCTATTTGTTTTATTTCGCGCGTACATTTATATAATATTATAATATACGTTATACATTTGCTTACCATTTCAAGGAACGTTCGCCTACAGCTATTTGGCGATACTCGTTAATAAATACATTTATCAAATTAATCGCAATATTCATGAAAGATTCATGAATTTTAGCATTTCATCGATCACGCTATCGGATTAAACATGGATTAAGGCAATATATAAATACACCTAAGAGATCGAGGATCGTTTCTGCTTTAACGCAAACTTGCCGAGAACTCCTTTCTGCTCAAGGATTGTTCTAAAAATATGACGAGACGGCACGTTCGTTTTGTTTTACGAGGTTTTCGTAATTCTTTCTCTTATGGTATTTGTCGTTGAGAATTGGTTATACGTCTGACCGAGCGTTTTATCGATATTTAAATATTCACGCGTAGTTAAAGTACCTACAAGGCGAGGTACGTATTACTGGTGTACGTTTTGCTATATCGATGAACGAAAAGTACACGTGGGTATACCGAAGCTGCTTAAACTCTTTAATCTAATACTGGCTATTGTTCGAATAACACGTTCCCTGTTTATCCGATGATCATTACTTGTCGCACGAACATGCAATTAAATGCCTGCAACTTTATCCGATCGAATTATAAGCGGATTCGTCCAGTGAAAAAAACAAGAGTGCAATACGGAAAATGAACAAGAATATAGATAAGAAATTGCAGCAAACTAATTGGTCCACCTTACAAATAGATTGAGCTATTAATTTAGCTTACGAATCAATCCTAAGTATTTATTTTCTATAGAAATGTACATATATAGCAAGTATCGATCGAGTGAAAAATTGATGGTAGATTAATTATATTTATATATATAGTACATATCGCGGAGACGAGGAGTTTTTCAGTCGATTTGGGGTAGAAGTAGCACGCCTGATGTGGTGGAAAAAGTTTTGCGGTTTGACGGAAATGGGATCCAGGTGTCGATACCATGATCGGAATTGCTGTGGCAATCAGGACAGCGTGGTCCAAGGTAGATTTCGCAGCCCGCCAGATTACGTCCGATACGTCCGTCAATGCTGGGCCAATTAACCTTTTTTTCCCCTCTCTAACCCGCGATGTATCCAATCGGGGGAGATTGAAAGGACGACGGCTTCCGACCTGCCAACTCACGAAAAGGGTACTCCCAACTTCTACCCAACTTCCACCACCCACTTCCACAACCCTCCTTTCTTCTCCTCCTATACGGGATATTAGGCTCCGGATTAACTGTCGATGCGGCGCTCGGAAATCTCCACTTTTTCCACGAAAAAAGAAAATTAATAACATTTTCCGATACAAATCTCCCTCCCTTTGCTCACACTTTTCACTGTTGTCGTTCGTCAAAGCCTGCATTAGATATGGGCTTTAGCTCAGATTTATCAGCCTCGTATCACTTCTCGTTAATACTTTATCTTTATAATCTCCTGTATATCGATCGATTTGAGCACAGATTTAACGATTTAATTAATTCATAAGGACGCTTCAATTTACATTTAGATTCGCAAGGAGATGCAAGAAATATGCATGAGAGGATGCGTAAATTGTCGCGGACCCACTTTGTAAAATTATCTGAATTAAACAGGGATAAATAGGAGAAATGAAAGGACTTTAAGGTGCACGACGATTGATTTAAAGCTAAATAACCGCCGACGATTGCCGATGGTGGGATCCACGATCGACCGGTTTCTCCCCTTAAACTTCCTTATTTATTCGACATAAGCGCCGATTTTTGTCACTCGCGCCAAACGATTTTCCGATCGGCTCGCTGCGAGACTACCGATGGAAAAAAAACGAAAGGATTGAGGGGAAAAATTCTCCATTGATTCCCTCGTGGACGTCGAACTTTATTCTATTCGCTCTCTTACCACGGCTACAAATGGTCGAATAAAAGTCAGGAATAAAATAAGTGAATAACAACGATCGTCATTTTATTATCCGCCCCGGTTAAAAGCCGATCGATAAAGTATATCTCAGTGTGGAAACACGAAAGTTGCCTTTAACCCGCGAAGAAACACCTCGTTATACAACTACTATAGTAGGTATAATGTACCATATCCTTAAAGGAACTTTATTCCAACTGGGTCAAAGATCCGCCTATAGCCATGCTATGTATATTTGCCAAACTATAAAAAAGTGCGAATGCACTTAAAAATGTTCTTCCCTTTTTCAAGGTCTACGATCGTTAAAATCGAAAGGATCCAAGTAACGAACTGACGCTATAGTGTAGACAGTTTTTTAACGTAGAAGGTTATAGGGATGACGATTGTTCGTGCAAATGGCGGATGGTAGGAAAATGGCGGTTGATATCCGTTAATTAGAATAAACAGGTTACCGACAGCGTTATCGGTCCCGTCCGATTAACAATCTCGGTACTATCTCGCTCTTGTGGGGTGGAAACCAGTTCCCTCGGGAATCAACAGGAGTTCAAGGACACGTGACTGTTGAAGAAGAAGAAGAGGAAGAAAAAGTAGCCATGTTAGCGAAGACTGTAAGATAGTTGGGCAGCTTGTAGTACGAGGCATCGGTAATTGCTCGTCTCGCTCATTACTGGACGATGGCGCTTGTTGGACTAAATGTATTTCGTGCTTACCTCATTCACCCCCTTACCTCTCTGTCTCCTCTTCAGGTCTTTCAATAATGTTCAACTTATATCTTCTTCTAGGTGCTACTCCAAAAATCATCTATCATCATTGTTGACCTATGACAAATTCTGTTGTCTTTTATATTCTCGAAAGTTAACTATATACCTATTTTAAAAAACAATCAAGTTAACATTGATGCTATATTATTACACAATTAAATAATAGTTATAAAATTAAAACTACTCTTTTTAGATGGTGCGCCTTTAACGGTCGGAAAGAAGAAATATTGATGCTGTTGAAAGAATTTATTTTACGAGACGTATTAATTCGTCTAATACAGTATATCATTGGGAGATAGGCTGGTACAAGGTCTGTGAGGCATTTGCATGAATAATTATCGCTGTCCACCCCCACAAAAGGATTCCCTCTTCTTTCCTCGTGTCTTTCAGCTCCCTCCGCCACCCTCTCCCTCCCGTGGCGATGTCAGGACATCGGAAATTTATGGTGACCAGACGAACACTGGTGTGTGTCGTACGTGTGTCTCTGAAAAGACCAGAATGGACACAATGGATTCGGCTAGGATACAGAATGGTACCGTCCGGTAAATAGAAACGTGTTGAAAATTGAATGGATACAATGGCGGGTGTGTCTCTATATCGTATACACTGACTGAAAGAACCGCAATTTGTTAACTGACCAATGACGTGTCAATTTAACAGACTCGAAATTTCTATGGAGTCCCTGCAAAACAGGTCCTTTCAGCAAACTAGCAAACATTTTTCTTACGTCACATTCTCATCATAATTTAAACATTATTTCTTAATTTATTATTAATTTCTGTTTTTGTTTATACTACAGTTTATTTTGAAAATGGAAGAGCGCAGATAATTTAGGAGCTCCGATGCTTGCATCGGTACTTGAAACAAAACACCATAAGAGCTAAAATTGTAATCCAAGAACGTGAAACCGTTTATGGTATGTTAAATATCGTACGAAGGGGCTTAAAACAAAGTAACTCAATCCAGCAAACAGACCGATGAGAAGAAGCGAAAGATGGGATAAGTTATAAAGTCGAAGAAGGCACGAAACGATGTATTTTGCTCGGCAAAGAATCCTTGGCTGACTGGTAATTTGATTGGAATCCTGAAATTAATACCCTATACCTCAACGCTATAAATATTTTTCTTTGGATCTCTCGGACAAAAAAATAAACTGCCTCTTACTTACTCATATAAATAAACAATATTTGTATAATTAACCATTGGCAAAATGACCACGAAGATCGTTATGATTTTATAGGGCTTTAAAGTCACTGATAACAAGTGTGAGGTGATTATTTCAAAATCCAACATATGGTCACTGAAATCTAAGATCTGATAGCTTCCAATTTTCAATAATCTTATAATTTGAAGTAGAATGTATTCTAGATATTTTCTCTATCGAAGATATATTATTTTAGAAGGGAAAAATACAGAAAGCCTATTAGCATAGAGAGTCGGAGGAAATTCTATAATTCTTTCTGATATGGATGAGTTATGTCCCAAATTCGATTGGTGGAATCCGAATTCTCCATGGTAACGATGAGAAATAAAAGAGAGAGAGAGAGAGAGAGGCGATAGATGATCTCGCGAAAGGGAATATACCGGTGAAGAAATTCCTTCGCGACCGGTAATTTGTAGCATTCAACGAGCTTGAAGCTTCAATTTACGTATCCCGCGGGATCACGTGCTCCTTCGCCAGAATTCTTTCTTAAACTTTCCAAGGGAGTTTCAGGAATTTCTGCCACTGTGTTGGGAGACCGGTGGGTAATAACCCGCTGGAGAACCGGTATCCTGACGATCCTGGTGGTCCTTCAGTTGCTTATTGTACATTCACGTAATATTAGTAGCAAGAAGAATAGCAATAAGTATTTCTCTGTTTCCTCCATCGCCTCCCCCTCTTTTCACCACTTTTCCCACAAATCACGCGAATTTTGCATTTTTTTTTTATCAATAATGCGATTCTCCCACATCTATATATATCCCTATTCTTCGCTCCCTATAAATACCCACCTATTCCGAAGATGCGAGATTACAAAACTATTATAGTCTGCAAGCAATATATATACCATTTAAATTTATAATTTTGACAAAAAATAACCATAGAAGATATTCAACTTATCGATAGTATCTGTAAAAACATCGCGAGAATTTTAAATATTCCATTCGTTCCGAATGACACCAGGCGCTCCATCTTGTACTCGTTCATACATTTTGAATTTTAATGGCCTCTAATGGACCTTCTAGATTCCTATCAGTTAAATCACTTACGAGCGATAAATATTAAACCGACCACGTCTAGTGTTCAATTTCTGGATTTTACATAGAGTCTAAACCATGCGCCTCAGTCTACAATGAATATGATAATAAATTAATTACACTATGAGAAATAGACTATTCTCGAACTTTGCTCATATATATATTCCAGTTAAGTAGCGAGGAATGAAAATCTAGAAAAAAAGAAAATCGATGAATCTTCTATTTTATTCGTCTGTTCTATTTACTTCAAATAGAACCGAAGTGGAAAATTTCGGGCAGTAATGAATATGACAATTAATTAGAGACGATACCGCAGCAATAATAATGATAAGTCAAGGGAGAGAGAAAATATTGGGAAATGATAGAAGAGAGTGAGCGGGAGAAATGTTTTATTGGCTTTGCTGGGTAAACTGGCGAATTTCGAGTGTCATTGACTGACATGAGAGTAGCGTGGAAAGTAATGGCTCCCTTCAAATGAGGTTTGTATTTGCAGCGGGTTTCGTCGAAAGTTGGTCCATATGCAAATGATAGAATAGGAAAACGCAAAACTCGAGCGTACTTCGGTTCCAGTCGAATTTTATCGCTGATTGGATCCATCATCCACTACCGGAATGTGACAACATCACATTTCAACGCTGTCCAGCTTGATCTGCCAGCTTTTCATAGTTACGTATCGCCTCGACTGTTTTCAAAACCGAGAAAATTCCTCGAATAAATTTTAATGACATCACACAACCATAGATATAGCGATCGATTTTCCCTACGTCATCAGTATACCAATCAGTTTCCAGTGGAAAATTTCTATATGCCAATCGCTATGTATATAGTAACGAATCGTAAATCGTGTAAAAATTGGCAGATAATTATAAATGAACATAAATATCGTATGTAAGAAAACGAATTGGAGGCCTCACTATGCGTACGGTGATTATACTATTTTTGCGTACAAACAACATTATCGTATGCGAGGTACGACGACGTTAATCTACATGATTAAAGAGCGAGAGGGGGATGCTTAAAGAAGAATCTTGCAGTAGAAAAAAACACATCGCAGCTTGTGGAGGGAGGAAATGAGAAATTCATTTGAGGCAACGTGCACCATTTTGCAACATCGATTGCCATTTTGATACGCCACGGCAATTCTACGCGAAACATTAAGAACTTCAATATTGTTTTTACCGCTCAACATGATTTGCTACGCGTCGTTACGTGTTTATGCATGCCCTACGCGTTCTCCGGCTCTCCCCAAGACATATCCCACGTGCCGACTGGGAAACGCGAGATTAACTCATTATTTTTATACCATCGTCGCAAGAAGTTTATTACTCTTGCTGCTGGCACAATTTTAAAGACGAGTAATTTTACACTTCATTCGAGAGGCACAGCTTTGGAATCGGTCCTAATAATAATAAGCGATTCGCGCAAACTACGTAAAAACAACTTTCGTTAAAAGAGAGACGTACAAAAATGAATCGACCTATAAATAAGGAAGGATGAAATCTGTAATAAAATCTAGGGCATTAACGATATCTATAGAATCATAAATAATCCACGAACCTCTCGAAAAAGAAACAAGAACGAATAACGAAATAGAATGACATATTCGAATAAATTCAAGAATGACGAGTTCTCTCTATAAATATTGCAGGAATACGTGCCCGTCTAAAGAAACCGGAAAAATATTATAAAATATTGTTAAGTAGCAGCATCTTTTACAGGGGGGAAAAATGATCGTGAATATAAACGACAAAGAACAGTTTTATGAGTGACGTTTCACGAGAGGCAGCGGAAAATAATAAATAAATCTGAATTGGAAGACGTAAAACTCGCGAAATTGGCATTTTTTCAGAAGAGAAAGAGAGATACAGGGAAAGGAGTGGGGGAAGGCTGCACGAAAACGAACGAATTCAGAATTTAATTATCGCTAATTAGCACCTGCAGCGAAGCGTATAAAGTCGCTTAACAAGTTTTAAATGGATCACGCACAGTTTCGGTAGCTTCCATTAAATTGTCTTCACTGGTTTAACATTACGAATTTTCGAATTCCTGTTTGAGTTACTCCCGGATTGCATTTGTCCTCGGATTTCTCGCTCCTGCTTCGGTTGCTACGTACATACGTACAGTATACACGCATGGGTAGCACTCGAGCGCAAACAGGAAGGGAAGAAAAAGAGGCAAGAAGACTGCGATAGTCAGATTTTCACGAGACTCCCCCCAATCTCACCGATTTCTTCAGGATTTTCAAAGAAAATCTCTCGATTCCTATCAATTCCTGCCTTACACGCAAGATAAGCCCGGAGTTTTATTTTTTTTCACCCCGAATTTTTCCAGCTTATATCTCCGACATATCATTTCTGTCGTGGTTGCAATTTTCATATCCGAAATTCACCAACTAAATCCCGATATTCCCCGAGTCGTTCATTCCTGTCCTACACCATCAGATTGGTATAAAATTTCCTCTCGCTTTTTCATTCTTCACGCGTCTTAACAATAATAATAATTGCAGCCGTTTGTAATCATTTTACGCATCGAGAAATTCAATAAAGCTGATTCAACTTGGGATTAACAAGCATCAACTGCATCGTATTCCAGTTTATTATTGGCTAATAAAGTCATTGTTTTCGCGTTATCGCGCTTGTAACGGGAATGTCCGGCTAGACTAATCCGACATCACGACAGCTATTTGTTTTCGTAATTGTTAATTAGCTGGCACACTCCTGATGTCTGGCAAGTTTTAAATGATTCACGCTATTCACCCCCCACCCACTCCTCTCGCTCTCTCTCTCTCTCTCTCTTTCAATCTCTCTCAGCTCTACATAACAGCCGCTGAGTTTATTTATGGCAAACGAGCAAACTTTGAAGCTTTCAACGTTACAAATTTCGGAAACCTCTTAGAGTTACAGCAATACCTGGAATAATGGCTGTCTTACCCTGCAGCTGCTAATTATTCTGAAATCAAGCAAAGCTGCGATAAAATCTCCATTTGGAACGCGTAAAATATCATGAAAATATATAATAACGATGGTCAAGGAAACACAAAGAAAGGAAAAATAATTAGTCAGTAATAATAGAGATGCATTAATATTGAGTTTGAAAAGGGCGACGCTCGATTGCAGGAGAATGTTACTTTTCACAGGCACCTCGTTTAATCCCACGGAGGATATAATGCAATGGAAGTGCAGCGTGCCAAACGTTAAATAATTTTCAGTCGTTCAGCAATTTATTTTCATATCACGATGGGCAAACATTGGAATCCATTACGCTTGGAAAATCGTGCAGAATGATTCATCGGCCAGTTAGCAGAGCAGATTTAAAGCTTTGCAATGACGACCTGCACGTTTCCATAATGGCAGAATCCAGTTATAGTTAAAAAAAAAAGTAGTCTTATCCCCCGGAAAGTTTCAGCAGGACGAAATTTACACCGAGCTAGAAATGGATTAGCTGATAGTCGTAATTAATTAAAAAGTTTTAAGTCGATCTCCTCCAACGAAATTATAATGACAGGACGTATATATTATATGGCATTAGAAACATTTTTATAGCTAATTACGGTTTATCGATAATCAAGCCACTTTCGAAGGAATGCGTTTCCCATTATATCGATATAGTCTATCATTTTTTTCCGGATTCAATGACTCCTGCGTGAATCACGTTGGCCTGTAAATAACGAAAGCTGCAGCGATAGGGGAAGCTTGAAAAGGGAATGTGTCCAGATTTCAGTAGACGCGCGGGATTAATCAGGGATTACTTCCTGTAATGAAGAGACGCCATTTACTACGCTTTACCTGTCCGTTCGAATCCCCTTTCGCCGATTACCTTGATAAAAAAAACATTGCAAATTTTGCAGCGATATAAAATTTGAATAATTATATATATTCTTTTTAATAAATAGAAAAGACAAAAATTGATTGGTTCTCGCAGGCAACGGGTGAAATTGCTGCGGAAAAGCCTTTCTTGCAAACGCACACGCGTCGCTAATAAATGTCAAAGCAGCATGTGCACCGAGATTGATTCTATTAATACGTGTAATTACTGGTTGTACTTGGCACCGCATGCATAATGTAATTTCGATGCCAGCCCTCATAAGCTTTCGCATAGTCGTACCGTCTAAAATTCTGTTTAATCGACACGTACCTAAAACACACTCCCCTCCCTGTGCTCCTCTCTCCAATTTTACGCAGAATATTTGCATAAAAATCATCTACCATACAAACGCAACGAGCCATGCAAATTTTCAAATTTTCAAGATTATTTACCAAATTTCTATGCTTCTTAAATAATAATGGAAGGGAGATTGATTGGTTTTTGAGTGATGGGGGAACGTTTTGAATGTGTTGTGTGTATGAGAGTAGAAGGGGGGGGGGTGGACGAGGGGTAAGAATTAAGGAAGATTACACGTTGACGGATGGGAGAGAAGAGAATCCAGTTTCGTTAAGGACAACGAGTTGGTGACAATTTGTGTCAGGATCTTGAAGATTTTTCCAAGGATCTGCGCGTTTACGAGGTAGTAAAGGCGCGTTCACACACGAGCCGACATTGCGAGCGTGCTTAGTATGTATTTGGAGAGCTCTTCTCGCTGCTCGTGCGTAGAAATCTTGCTGGTTTTACCGGCTTACATACAGGACGTCTTATTTATTGCCTCTCACCTCTTTTCGTCCCTCGCAGCAGCGCTCTTGGTTCCACGTGAGTGGGCAATAGTAAATGGTGAGAGGGCCGGTGAGGGGGGGGGGGGGGAGGAGTGAACTTCCACCTTGCACTCTCATAAGTCCTGCTCGCGGCCCCTCTTGTGCATACGGAATCAGCCACACAACAATTCACGAGAAAACTTGAAAAATCCATTCAAATGCCCAAATTCTTTATTTCAGTGCAGCGAATATCACACACATACTACGCGTATGTATATATACAACGATACAGCGAGACGAAATGAGCGAAGGAAAAATACGTAGGAGGAAAATTGGTAAATTTATTTAAGAGCAAGGGCTTATTGCAAAATAAATATTTGGAGTGATGAGAATTTCTCTCGCACTTTTATGAAGCCAGGAGATAAAGTCGGTGGTGGTTGAGAAGATGAAGAAGAAGCAGCAGCAGCATGGAGAGGAGATGCGAAGAGAGGACGAGAGATGAGGGTTGGCTTAGTCAAATGCACGCTCCAGGGCCTCCGCATAACTCGTCGACTACAGTCCTTCACTCTTTTGTTTCGCCTACTTGCTGCATCCTGATTAGACCAGCCCAACCCATCATTCATATGACTCGACCGTTTTTCGTCCATCCAGCCCTCGCAAACCCAAATCAGCTTCCTCGGATCTTCTCTCGTCATTCCAAAAACACGATTTTACTCGCAATTCTGAAAGCCCATTCAGAAATTCACGTGGAATTTTCCGTCTCGCGCTCTTATTTTATCAAGATCGAAACTTTTGGCAAGGTCGGTACGAGCCGCGATGCTGGATGGGAAAATGGGTTTTTGCGAATCTTAATTAGACCCGTAACATTTTGACCCAGTCGGAACGAGAGTTGATGGTTTGGGGGCCAATTGGACGAGCCGTTAAAAATTACGACATCGGACGGTCCAGCGCATGGGCCATTAGCGAAATCGAATTGCGCGCGGACTTGCCGATTGGCAAAATCTCCCGCACGAACTTTGGTTTGCCTTTACCCTCCCATTGCAAATATTATACATTCCTAACCTCCCTTACAGCAGACTAGCGCAAAACCGCATTTTCCGTGTTATGGCATTCGGGACTGGCTCGACTGTCAGACACGAGTGGACGCGAATACCACGAATATACTTATATATATACGTGCTTGGCGTTTCATTACTGGAAACGACAAACGCGTAAACAATACACTCGCAATTATCCTCCATATTTACGCACACACGGCTCTACGTGCCTCTGCCTCGATGCCGTTACTTACGGTCGCACCTCCCCCTCCCCCTCCCCCTCATTCTGGAATCGCGTAAATTTACAATTCACGTTTACTCTCACCTTGATCGAAAGTAAAAGGCAAACTCACCATTTTTCATTTGCGATTCCAACATACGCTCGTCCAGCCATACGATATATGTCAAATATATAACGTTAAACAAATATTTTTGCTCACAAATATGAACAGTGGCAGCAGAGAGACAAATCTTAACATTTGCACGTGAATAAATCAAATCCTGTCATAAATAACCAAAGTGCAGTGGAAAAACAATGGTTGGCAGAGATTTTTCATGCAATATTTCTTTATTATATCGTGATGAATCACAGTATTTCATTAAGGGACCGAGATGCACACGCATTGCGAACTCATCTGGATGCTAATGTTATTATGCTTATACCTGGGTGTTATACTATATTCCTTAGTGAGATTAGAGACTCGCGTAGACTAGCAAATTTCATCATCGAGATCCATACACACGCGTATTCAGGTACAATGTTTCATTACCGGGTTTACACGGACTTGCATGGATACAAAGTTTACTAGTTGGCGTGGTAGATAGGTGTCCAGCTGAACGCTGGATCGTTAGTGAAGTGAAGCACGCATACAGGCACAGCCCTGAAGGATTTGCCGCATCAGCAGAAACGCTGTGAGACTGCACATTCGAGTTGGTCTGATAGCACAAATCGTCCTCGACTCTACGTGCACGCATATGCAAACCAAAGCAGCTATATACCGTATATGCATATATATTTTGTGTCGCATGAAGTACCAAGAGGAGAGAGAAAGAACATGGAGGTACACAAGTAAATCGGTGCACGTGTCATGGCTGCAGTGCAGGATTTTCGAGTGTACGAGACTCGCATTTCAATGTTCCTATGACGCAGTAGTTGTTTATTATGTTAATCGCTGAGTTTATCCATTTAGCGCATAATTCCTTGTTACAATTCGCTCCATTGACGACTCGACCTATAAGCCCAATCATTAGAGCGACAAATATCTAACGAACTAAATTAATGACCCCGCTTAATGAGCTATTTAGAGTACCAAGTCGATATCCAAATGTCGATTGATCACGATCATCAATCGGGCGAATAAAATTAATGATTCGCTGCTATTCAAAGCTCAATCTTTTTTCTTTTGATCCAGCTGCAAGCTCAGCCCGGTTCAGTACATAGTCTCTTCTGTGATTTCTCGTTGTCATTCGCAGCACCGATGATTCGATCAATGGCCAATGATTGATTGATTTAAACGACGCATGGGACGAATATTATTATTGATGATGGAGGAGAGTACGCATGCTCTATAATCTTTAATCACTGGTTCAATTTCATCGAAGAATAATTAATCAAACCACGTTGATTCCGTGTAAGGAAGAAAAGCAGGAGCGAATTGGAAAATTTGTCGAGATAATTCGATCGAGTTTGCCAGTTATGGTTATTATTAATACGATTTAAAAGGTCTACGGCATCGTGTATACATATATATATATATAGCCATGCTGCAGCCCCGAAACTTCTCGTCGACTGATCTTAAGGATTCCCGAGAAATCCACCCCCTGGAGCAGCAGTGCAGGAGCAGCAGCAGCAACAACCCTACGCCCATCCAACTTTAACTCTCCATCTATCGGAATCTCTTTCTCTGCTACTCCGGCTACCAACGTTCGGAGCTTCTTCAAAGCCGGAGATATTCCATCCTTGGAGATTAATATGCACCGACTGGTTACAGTCGAGCGAATTCCCAGACAGACACGTGGATCCCGAGGGATCTACCTTTGCCACCCCCACCCCTCGGAGGCACTCGCGTGTACTAGACTCTTGTTACAAAGGCAAACCCAATCCCAGTCGAGATCCTTCCCACCATAGGTAAGCCTGTCTCCGATACGCGCTTCATAATCTTCACCGATACGAGAGCTACCTTAATTCAGACTTCCTGCAGCACGCTAAACTGTGTAGACTCCATCGCGTACTACAATCTCCGATTATTATCTCCCTAATTGTCATCCCTAAACCGCATTTCCACTGCATCTATACATAGTTCCAATCTCTGTCCGATTATCGTCATTCTACCTCTTAAAATGACCCGCGGACTTTGCATTCTATCCAAGTTGTTCTTTCTCTTCTAGAAGTCATTTCTATTTTCAGCGAGTCTGTCTGGTGTACTCTACGTGCCACGCTGATCACCGCTAAGTAGCTCTGATCTTTCCTGCCTACTTTGCTCGACATTCTATCGGCATTACCGATTCGATTCTGGTTTCCCTCCGTATTACAATCTTGGATTACACATTTCCTCAATTAAAGCACGGGCTTTCAATGGATATTAACCGGCTATATATTTATATCTCGACATTTATGCGATCATTCCTGATTATTTCCCTTCAACGTCATGTTTGATTATTATCCTCCTCTCTCTCTCTCTCTCTCTCTCTCTCTCTCCCCTTTTTATAATATATATCTTCTATATATATAATATTATAATACTTCTTTTATTGTAAAAAGAAACGTGAGGAAGATTCGATGACTTTCTCGGAATTTGCATTTAAGTTTTGTTGCTTGAGAGGTTTTCACCAGAAGATGTTAATCTCTCCGGGGATTTCACTTTATTTACCTTTTCGGTTATGTTCCCGGATTTTTTAGCGAGTTTTCAATGACTTCGTAAATCGCAATCAAGCGAGGCTCGTCGGTTCGTTCGAGGCGGCGTTAATAGGAAGGATTTATCGCCAATAATTTAGCGCGAATATACGGAAATAATAAAAAATTCCGGGCTCATTTGCATCGCGTCTGGCGTCTGCTTTGCAGTCGGCGTGCACATCCGCAGCCGTCCAGGGCCGAGGGAGCGAGCAGTAAAGCAGAAACGCGCCGAGGAATCGCGGCCACGTTCCGGCAACATTTCAGCCAGATAAACAGGCTCTCGCGAGGAATTAGCATTGCAAAAAAGTTTACTAATTATGCGAGTCCGAATGACTGGAAAGGCCGAATCTCCTAGGGGACCCGGAAATTCATTCAAAACTTTCCAAACTGTTCAGCCGCGAACAATGGAGCCCCATAGGATAGAAGCTTGAATCTCTCGCAAAACTAGACTCTATATATTTTTTCTTACTCTATAATTCTTACTATTTATTTAACTGTTTATAACTCCCATAGTGGAAGAACTGGGAAAATATATAACTAACCTAGAATGCGGTTATATATATATATATATATGACTGTGTATAATGCAAAATCTACAGGATTGGCCAGATTTATCTCATTGGTTAATCTTATTGACGCTCCCAATCGAATTTATCGCTATCCCTGATTTGTTTCTCGGATTTGTCCCATCGATTTATTCCAGATTTATCGTTTATAGGTTCTGGTCGCGCCAGGGACTCAAGATTTTTTTCAGCTAAATCATTGGAAATGATTACCGATGGACCGGAAATTATTTTCGGGTAATTTCAATAGGTATATGTATACGTATGATAGATCTGCCAACTACAAACACTCGAATCGACTCATCAATTTTGTATTATCTCACCGAGTGTTGCCCTGAGCAAGCTATTAGCGAGCTGATCGATCGCCACCACGGATAATTCACACTGGCCACGGCCACCATGCTCTGCCCAGGGGCTCGTTCCTATAACTCTCCTATAGTCTAGCTCCTCTCTGTGCTGACAGCAATACTAGCCGATCACTGACACAACCCCACCAATAATCCAGCTTACAAGGTCAGATTCTCAAATCAACACCCTAATTATATTTATATTGACCCCTAACCACAACCAAAACCCCTCCCCCTTCCACGTAAATACAGTGGGTGTATTTCCAATCAGTAAAAAGCCTGTTGGCTGTTTAAACGTACAATTCCTGAGAATTTAATGCTTCGTCTACTTGGACTAAGTGTTTCGTATAGAAAAAAATTACTACGATTTTTTTCTCCAGATAGCTTCAATTCATAAGGAAGCTATCTCTGAAATTATTATATATGCTGTAGAGTAATATGCTTCAAACAGATTGATAATTGAGGTATTTTGAAGCTGATGCGCAATAAGAATTATTAAGCTTGCGTCAACGTATATATATTAAACGTTATGACTTTGAAGGTTGACTTTTGTATTTTGTGCAATATTATTGAAAGGTCTTTTCAGGGGTTTAGAACAGGCAGGTGAGAAGGTGAACCTGGCCTTAGGCAGATCAAACCCGAGCAAAACCCTTAATTAACCTTTTTATAAATATCCTCGTGAGACATCCCTAATTTCTCGGCTCTCCTTGCCGAGCTGCACGAGAGGGAAAGCCTCGCTTTGGCTTCCTCTTATTAAGCGTTGGTCGAGCAAATATAGAACGCGAGAAGTAGCTCGTGTTAATTATCCGTGCTGCGAGACCTTCCCCTTTCCTTCTTCACCCTCTACTCCCACCCCCTCACCACCAACAAATTCAAGTTGGACCCGTTGCACTTGGAAACTAACCGGAACACGCGAGACGCCAAACGACTTTGTAATTCGCCAAGCAGACCAAAAGGATCCTCACTCGCTCTCTCTTAAACACACACATAGGTACACAGACTACCTCGTCGGATCCTCCTGGATACCCAACCGATGTCTTAATCCAACGATCTTCGCGAAAATGGCAAAACTCACAAGGCGGCTTAACGTTTCCACGAATAACGAAAACTTTGGAGCTTTTGTTCTCTATCCGATATTAGGAGAGATTTACCAGAATTACTGGAAACCCTACGACTATAAATTCGTATGATTATAAATTTAAGTCGCCTAATTAAGAGACCACTAAACGCTACTCGAAAAAAAGTAAAAAAATCAATGAAAATAGAGTATCATGAGAAATTTCTTGTTGATTGCCCAATGAATTTACAGGAAATTGGTTCAGGATAAAATGTGAGTTTTGCGCTCGTGTACCTGCCTACCGTATACCCGTAACTTGGTATAAATTGGAGTTTTTATTGGCTCGTCGAATCAGGATCGACGTGAATAATTATGTTTGGGCGTTGGTATCGAAAGCGATATGGGCGTTATGTAAAAAGATCCTGGCGCCAAGTTGTTGGTGCGCGTGCGCCTTGCAGAACTGGATACGTTTAAATGCACCACGAGACTCATTAATAATGCTTAGTTAACTAATTTCTCGTTGCGCTCCAGTGCACGCGGAATTTCCACCTTTGAAACTTCTTACTAAGCTGTCCCATTCCGTTCATTCCGGCAAGAGAACATTTTTTCAACGCGATCCATTTGTCAAGTGTCACTGGGCCTCGTGCACCTTACTGCCATAATATTTTGGAAAAATCCTCGATTTACATCCACTAATCTATCGATAGCCCACGTGTAAATACGTCTCTGGACCGGACTGGCTCCATCTTTCTCTTTCTCTCTCTATCAACGTATATCTCTCATTCTGTGATACTAGGTAATCAAATTAATAAGATTGGTTCATGAATAACCGAGTAAAATTTTATCCAATATTGTGTATTAGTTGATTTACACATTTTCACAAATTATGTTAAACACGTTTGATTCGTTTATAATAAAGTTCCGCGTGTTCTTTAACTGCTAGTGTCAAGTGTTATTGCAAAGCGTTATTATATTAAGTTATTGCTGAGATATACTAATTTAAAGATGTAATAAGTTGTGCAATTTTATTTACAAGTGGTAGAACATGAAAAAAATGAAGCTGTATCCCATGAATGAAGTGAAATAAAGTGAAGGGAGTAAAGGAGGCAATTAAAAATTGTTTAATGAGTTTGGTAATTAGAGAAAGGAGACAGAATATTTAGCATATTTGAAGTGGGCAAGTAGACGACGCAGAGAGTTGGTCGTCAGGGCCCATTGATCTTCGTCATCCGTCAAGACGCTCTCGCTTAGCCTGCAGTCGGTCACGTTTGATCACGTTTCAAAGCCAAAGGGAGTCGAGCTTAATAAAGGCACAGCTACGATTCTCGAGTGTTATTCCTCAGAAATGACCATAGTTAATGTTTGATCCTTCATCCCCAGGACTCGCTCCTCTGAAAATCGATCAAAGATATGCTTTTATCGGTATACTTTCATAATTTTCCAAATAAAACAAATATAATCAAGAGAAACTGTAATGGTCTCGACAGCAATAAGTAACTTGAAAAAATAATCTGCTGAGTTTACTACCCTCTTTTATGGGAATATATTTTGGGAATGACTAATTTCATTGAAAATCTATAATAACACTTTCATTATATATACATATTCAGAAATATCTATAATTCTCGAGTATTATTCCTGGGAAACGACCGGCGTATTTGACGTCTGCACACTTCACCCTCGGTTCTCGAAAACTCTAAAAATCAATGAGAGATATGCTTTAATGATCATACTTTTCTAAGTAGGAAATTAAAAAGAAGCATATCAGAAGTACATTCTCGAAATTGTTAAGATTTCGAGGGATAATAAGACTGTTCTGGATGTTCTGGATACAATAGGAGGGTTCACAGGTGAGATCCGTTTGGAGAGGGCAGCAGGATATCGCAGGGAGCTCCTGTAATAATAGGAGAGCTTCGCAAGTCCTTAAAGGACGCGCCGTGACGTCGTTTCATCTCGCGGGCTTTGTCACTCTCCACCCCCGCAAAGCGGCAATAAAGGCGCGAAAAGCGAGCTACTCCCAACCGGAAACACATTGTCGCGAAGCTCAGCGTAAGACGTGCGAAACGCTCGTAAAATTCACGCTACCCGCCTTGAAGCGTGTTACTATACGGGGCTTCGAGACAAATGCCACGCCACGTAGGCGAGTGTCTCCTACCACCTTTCGCAAAACCCCGTATTGTTCCTTATTTATATCCTGGCAGCCATTATTCACACTACTTTTCATTTGTTCCCTCGACTTAATTTATCTCACCAACGTTCTTCGCTGAAACTTCAAGCCATGATCCATGCGAATAAATTGATTAATGTTTAAGAACGAGAGAGAGAGAGAGAGAGAGAGAATTAAACTCTCCTCCTCTTTATTTTCTCTCACTTTCTTAAATACCGTACTATATCTTCTCCCCTAAAAGTGTTGTCTAGCGCGCGCAGTGATATAAAATAATTAAAAGGAAATGACAGAGGTAGCGAGAGCCGAGGGTCTCGCTCGGACGTCCTTCCGGTCTCGGAAGGAGAACCTAAACAAAAGAACGGTTTCATAATTACATCTGTGGAGACTAGTATAAATGCTTCTATTCAGCGGAGTTCTTTGAAAGTCGCTTTCGAGTGAATTGATGGAAACCGCGAAGGACCCTTGTGGGAATGACAAAATCCTTTTGTACTCGCTGGTCCAACAATTGCTAAAACCGTTTTGCAATATACGTACACTGTAATATTTCATAGACTGACAAAGTCCATAAATACTCTGAGGAAAGACACGAGTTGACAATTTACGAGAAAAAAAGTTTCCACTGTTGGTTAAGAACGAGGCTCCTAATGAATGAAATTCTTAAGGACATCTTTGGCGAAACTCCATATAGATATATACCTTCGGTACGTGGTTATAATAGAGTAACAGAAGGTTTATTCGCGCGAATAAAAGGTGGAAAAGGGAAGTTTGTTAATACGTCGATTGGAGTCGCGTTACAAATTGTGCATAAATATTTAAGTCTCGTCCGATAATAGCCGATCCAAGAATTACATGTGCACTATCGTAGGTTTACCGAGGCGGATAAATCTATATCCTCGGTTTACTTTGTCGAAGCTAAAGCTTTACTTACCAGGGATATGGTATAGGCAGGCAGGCAGTCATAGCAGAGGAGAGATACGGAAACCGCAGTAACCGCACATCGGCGGCGGGTAAGCCAATCAATCATCGATATGTTTGCAGTTCCTGCAAAGACAGGCCGCCGCTGTTTATTTTGCATCCGTGTGCTTTGACTCTGTGCACTCGGCTACCACGAATTCCCATTTCCATTAGTATGCGAGCACCGGGATCGAAAGAACCGAGCGCCCCGTCAGCAGCCACAAGTGGAAATTCGTGTTGGAAGACCCTTAAGGCTTTCTCGAACCCCTTCCCCCAGCTAACTCGCTTTTCTTCGCCAATTCACCCATTTTTCCTCAAATTTATCCAATAAAGCTCCTTCTTCCCCGATTCTCGATCTCATCCAGTTACTTGTTTATAACAAATTTTCTTGAACGATTCGATTGTCAGCTTGGGAAAAGTCCTATTAGTGATATTTTGATCGAGCTCGGTCGGTAAAACAGTTTAGCCTCGGTCTAATGGTAAATTTGATCGATCGTGCTTCTTCTTCTCCTCTTTCTCCTATGGATATAAATAAAATGTTATTATTGATTGACGTATTATTGAAGGTGACGTGAGTAGAGAGAGAGAGAAAGCAAAGTCTAAGAGGGAGCGGAAATTGACGTGAAAGAAAAAGCTGAATAGCGTCGTCGTCGTCGTCGTCGGAAAATTTCGCGAAGGTGACGGCAGGGTGGTAGCTGAGATGTTGCGGGATCTGCTTGGATCCATCGATCCGTGGAGACCCTTGGCTACCCTCGCGACATTCAAAGGCTCCGTGAGTCCCAGCATGAGAGTATAACCAGCGTGTCCCACCATTGACAGTCGTCACGTGACGTGAAACTTTTGTCTTGCGCCATGAAACAGCCGACAGGACTCGAACCGTCCATCGATCATCCATTCTTTTTCTTCTTTAAACGACTTGGCAACGCTTTCCGCTCTGATCTACTCGCGTATTCACTTTACGCTCCCGATTGATTTTCTCCATAATATTTCTTCTTTAAAATTTTATTCCCTTTGTTGAAATTAGAAAATATAGTTCAATGAAACTCACTCGAATCAGCGAGTTCAACTGTGTACATTTCGTAATTCGAGTCGAAAAAGGTTATTCGAGAAATTCGAGCAAAATGGAGAGAGGAGGTCCGTGAGGTAGCAAGCACGTGTCGAAAATATTTGTAGCGCATAATTCAAATTTACATCTGGGAAATAGGAGGGAATTTATGAGACTTTGTAGTGAGAATGCGGCCCGGTGCTTTAGATTTTCTTTCTCACACGGTCTCTGGCAAAAAAGGAGCGAAGCGGGCGACAATTTTAATTAAAAGTCCCAACATTCCGTCGACAGCACATTAGCCGTTGACTCACGTTAGCTGAACCGGCCATCTTGCTTTTTTTAATAGAGCGTAACTCCCTGACTTTTTCCTTTTCGGAGCTCCAGTGAGTAAGAGAGAGAGAGAGAGAGAGAGAGAGAGAGAGAGAGAGAGAGAGAGAGAGAGAGAGAGAGAGGACGCTTCAAACGCTGCTCGACCGAGGAAGGAAAAAGAACGAAAAGGAGTCAAACTTTGCGTGCTACAGAGAAATTTCAAGACACATGTTGAACATGTGAAAATTTACATGGATAAAGTCGTTAACCCGCCCACTATGAAAATCTTTCGAATAAGAATCCTATTAAATGTTAATTTTCTTTAAATGAGCCTCCTGAACTAAACTAGAAAAAAAGAAGTACCACTTCTGTGCAACTTTATCGATAAAAAAGAATTTTGCTATTTTATCGCAGAATATTTCATAAATCAAGCTTCCTCTGGATCGACGATATTGCCGCTTTAATTATTGATATTATCGCTATATATATATTGGTTACTTTTTATCCAAAAGTGGTAGTCTCCGGTTCAGATATATTCCTGGCCTCCAATAAAATCGATGATCTTTCCCGTAGTGGGAAGAGCGTAGTTTCTTGCGAGCATATTGATATTTCTCCACTGTATCTAAATGGGTAGGGGAACTAGTAATATATCGTAAACGATATAGTATATATACGTGAATCCGGAACACGTGCTGGCAATATGAGGAAATGAAATTGTCGTCAAGATCGTTCTTCCCTGGTTCCCGTGGGGTCTTTCGTGCGTCCTTGAAAAAAGGAAGACGATCAGATAAAAGTGTGCCACCCCCTTCCACGAGGCGAGGAAGGCGTGTGTATCCTGCAGCAGGAAACCGCACGTGCTTCCAGTTAAAGGAATAACGAAAGGAACTCGATGAGAGAGAAGGATGTCGAAGGGTTGTTTAAAAAGCAACAGGGATGGAACGTGGAGACAGAAGAAAATCGAAGGAACGATCAATAACATTGGACAGCGATAAAAATAAATGAGGAGAAATCGTAGCTTAAAATAACAATATAATAATAAGACAAAAATCAAAGGAAGTCGAGAACTGCATGGAAAAAATCGAGGGGACGATGCTTACGTAAGTGAAAAAAACGTGGCTTGACGAGGAAAGAATAGGAATTGGAGTGAAAACCGGGAAACGACGGAAAGTCGGTAGAAAAAACAAATCAGAGTTGAAAAGTAGGATGGAGTCTGAAGACGAGGAGGGGAGGGGTTATGGGGAAAAAAGAAGGAATAAAAAAAAGAGGTCGAAGAGTATGAGGTAAGAGGGCAAAGAGCATTCGTTGGAGGCATCCGTAAGAAAAATAGCGCAATGTTTGCTTTGTCCCACTGCTGCGGCACGCTGAAAGCTTTCACAGCTCGACTTTTCACCATAGGTGGCCAATATGACCATCGACTAATCCAGCTCACATTTGCGATTCACCATTAATTACTCGACGTTGCGCGCGTTAATACGGCCCATCGATCCCTCTTCCCATGCATTTGCGGTCTTTTAGCCCTGCCCGCCAAAATCTAAAAGGAATTTTACCGATTTTTTCCTCTCAACACACACACACACGAACTCTCTCACCGCTTTCCAACTCAGGAATGTCATCCGCGAAATCAAAACGCTAATGAATGCATTTGGCCGAGAGACACGAGTTTTCCCAGACTTCCTATTAATTTAGTTACCAGCTGCTCGCTATGTAAACGTCTCTCTCCCGATATTCTCTACCGTGCTTTCGAGAATATTCAATCCAAGTAGTTTTGAAATATCTTAATGAAACCGTTGAGTTTCTCCAGTTTTCGCAAGAGGTCTTCTATTTTTTCGTGCCAAAGAAATATAATGAATTTAACTTCGCAGTGCAATTTATAAAATAAATTCAAATGTTCCTATATATAGAAAGAAATAATACGTTGAACACTGAGTATTCGATTATATATTGGCGGTATGAAAATTTTAAATAGAAGAAACATTCTGTAAGAATCTTTCGAATGACAACACGTGTATATGTAATATATGAAAAATCGATCGAATTATTGAAAGTTTAATCTGGAATAAATATTTTACAGATTTACTCTTAAATATGCATATACATTGCAGAAATTTAGTTGTACAGATGAAATCTTTCTGTCGTAGAGGTTGATTTTCGATGGACTTCCGGGCACGACGAGAAGGACCAAGGTACAGCAGGGATAGGCGGGACACCATTTGGAAACCTGCACGCGTTCGTAGAAGGTAAGCATCGTATTATAAACGGACGATAAATCGGGGTACCGTAGATTATCCCTGTACACGTTACTCGCTAGCAGGAGAACTTCATTACCGCTTCGTTCGGTCTTGCATAAACCATTTAACTCGAACTCCGCGGTTTCTAGGCGGAGCCGACGCTTCGTACTAAATCTGCCGCTAAGCGAGTTCCGGTTCCACAGCCGAGATTTACGTACTCCGGAGGCGAGCCTCGATTCACTCCCTTACCCTCTCTTTCTTACACAGACTCACTCTGCCTGAAACTTACACGTAAGATTTCGAAGGAGACACGCGTGCAGCGACGTCCAATTTCGACACGGCTATCTCCACCTATTCCCACTGACAACGCCCGTGTCCGTCAGTTCTTCCTTCAGCAACTACACGTCGTATATCCCGCAAACGTCCTAGATTCATCCTCGGAACGTCCCACGTAAAAAATCTCTCACAGCTTCTTTCTAACATTCGCTCGCTCGTTACTTACGAACCTATCGAGTTGGAAAAACCAATTTTTTCGATTCAGTAGTAATTTGAGTGGATTTGTAGGGGTATTATATATATATTATATAGTGCATATAGCACAATTAATCTCTGTCAACGAGGCGCCGTTGTACAATGAAAATGTCATTGAGCGGCGGAACACATCTAAAATCCATTTTCGCCTCGGTAAGCGTGTCGTGGCGGATAATACGGTCAGGCCAAGGCGTGGAACTGGCGCTGAAGGAGTAACGGGGGGTGAAGTGGGGAATCCAAAGCGCGGAGAACAAACACGGGTGCTGACATTGTGTAAACACACTGTGACTTTGGCCGACTATGAAGTGTCGCCGACGATGGAGCCTTTGCTTTCCCAGAAACTGGATATTCAACCACCTTAACGCGAGAATTAAATACTTTAATCTATCTATAGTAACCACTCATCGTCACGCCGGAAGCGCAAGACCGTCCCTCGGAAACCGTTCAAACGATCAGACTTTATGGAAAGGAAAAGGTTTCCAAATGAAAAGATATTCTTCTTTAAAAATCTCGTTGCAAAGTCTATATAAATAGATTACTCCAAGTTAAATAACGAAACAGTTCTTCTTCCTGACTATTGCGCGAGTTTCGGGACTTGGGGGTGAATAGTTTAGAATAAAATTGGATAAAAATCTATGTTTTTGCCATGGAAAGGATAGACAGGCGGGTCCATATTTTTTCGCAACGGGAGCGTTAGATTCTTTTAGTAGGTTGTATTTCCGGTTGGCTTTTATCCGAGCTGGTACGGAGAGAGGTCGAGGGGGCAAGTGGGAGAACGTGGGAGTTTTTCTAGGTGGGCGAGGCGAGCGCAGGGGTGGTTGGCTTTTTCAATCCAGCAGCGGCCCCAAAGGAAACGGCACAGGACGCGCAGGATTTCGAGCTTTACGGGGACTTTATGGTAAGGAGCTTCGATTTTCCGTTAAGGTTACGAACCAAGCCGAACCGTGCTGTCCTACCTCATAGCCCCCCTAGTCTATTCCAAGGATTTTCCACGGATAACACATCCCTCGATAACGTTTTCCAGCCGACGATAAGTCGTTGTCACAGCATTCGATTCCTCGCTCACTCGATCTCGTGCAAAGTTTCAAACAATAGTCCGGATAATTTCATCATTGCTGAGTCGCGAAAGAATTTACTATAACAGCAAATTGACGCCAATCGAACAAAAAATTACAAAATAAATACGTTTTTGGTTAAGTAGTGTACGCCGTTTGGAACGTGAAATGAAAATTCAATTATTGTCAATGGGGGGAGCCAGGTACGTGTGTGAGTGTGTACGTGCCGAGGGGTTAATATCGGGTGAATCTGGACATTCCACATTTATTTTCAATCGACTGGCTTCTTTATGGAGATCGATGCATGCGTCTGGTGGCCGCCATTTTCGACTGGCCCGTCTAATTTCGAGGCACATCTGCGGTGGTCCAGATACGAGGGGGCTACCGGCTCCTTCTGCGGATAATGAAAAAGGGGGGAGACCCTGAAGAGGTTCTCGCGCGTGCACGGAATAATCTCCCCACTGTTACTGAGCGTAAAAATGCCGGGCGAGATTTAACCATACCTACAACTGTCGTTTTTCAGCCTCCGCCCTCTCCACTTTGAATAAATATTGAACTCGAACACTTTTTGCGTCAACACTGACGATCATCAGTCAACACTGATATTTTCCCTCGGGCTAATAGCTGTATATTTCGTGTTGGAAAATCTTCTACCATCCTCTTGGAGCGCGCAGCAATGAAATATTAACTTGTATATATAGCAATAATATTCATCGAGCGAAATTAATAGCGTATACTAAAATGCGAGCTTGTAGATAGAACGTGGGAAAATTTTCTAATTAATTTGCCAGCTGGCACTTCAAAGATTAGTTCTGCTGATACCTTTCATAATTTCGAGAGACGAACCGTGAAAAACTCTCAAGAGGGATTTTCCACCAGCCAACTGTTACCCTTTCTCAATGATGGTGGTATAAAATACCTTTTGTAGTCGACATAGAAGAACATTTTCAATAAACGAGACGCGTTCACGATCAAGCAGGCTTATCTCTATCGATATTAACACCTCGGGAGGTCCTCGCACCAAACCTGTAGAAAACCAAACAACGTTTTGTGTATCCATTATTATTGGCCCAACGCAGACACGAAAGAAAAATTGACGATGCTATTTGCCATAAGAAAAGTAAATATATATATATAAGTATACGTCACATGGTCTCATATGTGCGAGAGAGCGTGGAAAAGTTTTCATGCTAATTCGTGAGACTCGTGCATGATAGTGGAATGATTTAAGGCTTGTCAAGAGCAGTTTGACTACGAGAGCTAAGCCTTATTACGGGATTGCCTCTTATTTATTGGTTCAAATGTTAAGCTGCCTGTTGTACGTTCGCCAGTGTATACTTTGGGGTTTAGCCTGACTTCTCGAGCAAACATCGTCGGACCTCGTGGTGGCGGGGACAGAAGTAGGTTCTCAGCCTCCGAATATTGAGCTACTACGCTGCTGATCGTTACTGATCCTAACTCCCAGCGCTCGAAACGTCATCGGCACCCAAAAACTATAACTAATCATCCACGCAAAGCCAACGAGCGTGGCCAACCTCGAGAATGAACTTGTGAAACGAAATGGAAAAGAAAAATATCGCGTGGAAAACTACGAGTAACGAAGTGTAACGAAGAAAAAATAAAAATTCCCGCTGCAAAGTTTGAGAAACCGTAAAGGAATGAAAGGGCGGGATGAAAAAGACGCAAAAAAAATCAATAACCGTAAAATCAATTGTAAAACTCGTTGGGGAATTAAACCATAAAAGCAGAATGGAGGAAATTCAATCGTAATAAAATGTAATGGAGTAAATTGGAGGGAGGAAGTCGTGCAATAAATCCAAGGACTTCTAATGGGGGGAGGCTGGGAGAGGAAAGAAAGTCACGAGGTGAATTCCACTTACAAGACACACGCGAGTGCAAAGTAAATACTATGTACATTTTACGATTTTACGGGGACAAGGACGCATATGTGTACTATATAAATGGATGAAATAGAGCTTATAGAGTGAATTAAATGTCCTTTACGTGTCATTATATTGAAGGAAAAAAGAGAGACGACGATATAGAAATATGTATATATATATACCATATATATATGCATAGAACACCGTCAGCTGGATCGTTTTCAATGAACCAACTGCAATGGAGGAAATGTATTGAGATTTGTGCAGTATAGGGCACATAAGGCACGAACACGTTAAACTTTAACAACGTGTACATGCGATACACGTAACGCGTCTAGGTTGGTCTGATATTGTAACCAGGTGCGGATGATCCGTGTTCCTGACGTGCATGACTCCCCCGAGAACGATGCACCGCACAGGGAAGCAGAACGGTTCCTGAACGTGACAAGGCCACGCGGTTTTATGCATGGCAAAGTCTATATCCAGCCAGGACTCATCCAGGATTCAACCAGGCATTATCGACCACGTGCCAGCCATCTCATCCCTGAATATTACACTAATTGCAAACCTGACTACGATGTGTGCTTCCTTTTCAATGCTTCCACTCCAGCTGTTCAACTTGCTCCCCAACCCCCTTCTACAGCCACAAGTCCACTCGCACTTCCGGTATCATAACTCTTATCTACCCCTACTAAAAATATATCCTTATATTTATATCCATATATATATAAGACCCCTGTCCTTCCATCTACATTTTTTCTTAAATTTATTATCATTGTACAAAACTGTGCTTATTTAATGCCTCTTCTATCATCATGATTTATTCTTCTTTTTTTACTTGTTTTTGTTTGAATAAGGTAAATGAATTTATCCAAGCATTATTCACCGTGAATGTAACGCTAATTGCAGTACCGCGTATACGTATGGTTCGTGTGCTTCCTTTTCGACGAATCAGAGGTGGAAAACTTGCAAGCTTGCAACGCGTCTGCAACTTCCGGTTTCCTCTTACCCTCCCAACATATTTGTCATTGCGAAACGTTCTTACTTGCCGACGTGATTGAATCACGAATCTCTTATTGACCCTTGCAATTAAAGTAAAGGTAATAAATTTTATCAAATAAATAATCAAGAGCAAAAAACGTCAATAATTTATTTCATCGACAAATTCATTGACCAACAGATAGATTATTTTATCCACTCTGACAGAGCACATGATTTGTCAACGCTATACATACCCAACGTTCTTTTGCAAATTATGCGTTTATTTCCTATTGCAAAATGGAAATCTTTAATAGCGAGGAACGAGTTAACGTTTCCGCTTATCGTATGGTGTTTACTGGTTGAAATTCTTAGATGGAAGTTAATTTTGAACGCGGTGGCATCGCCAAAGTTCGCCCAGCGAGATATCCGCGGTTCGTTATGCTTTTGAAGCACACAGCGAGTTCGCAGAGTCGATTAAGCCGCGCGAAGCTTCAAACTTCATTATAAATTCACGCGAGTAGCAGCAGTCAACAATTCAGAACTGGAGGGTTTCAGGGTCTGTCAGGGGGAATGTTGGAAGGGGGGGGGGGGGGGAGTGGAAAGTCTATGGCGAGTCCTTGTCAACGTCTTTGTCTACGGCGACAATTGTATCGGCAGCGCAAACACGCCTCGCACACTAGACAATTGAATTTCAATTTAGATCCGTCGAAGCGCTACTCCCGTTACACGCTTGAACAAGCAATCCTTTCCATTAATACGACAATGCATCCCTACGATGTATTTACGCATGGGACCTACCCCCACTCTCCGTCACCTCTACTTCCGTTTTATACAAGCCATCACTCGCGATGCGTACGGAATTCAACTGGATTCTCCGCTCGAGAAGATTTTCGTATTTAAAATGTCATGAATCCCATATTTTATTAACTATACAGAGTATGTACCAGCAATGATGCTTTTAAATTTAACCACATATTCTTGAGCATAAAATAAGTCGAAAAGTCATGTACCATTAATACCGTAAAAGCATCATTGCTGAGATAAATCAATTTAAAACCGATAAATCAGGGCTTTGATTCGATTGAAAATTACTTTAATCTCACTTTCGTTGACAGCTCCCTTTCAAAAAACAAAAGAAGTTCGTACTTCTCCACCGTTCCGTATTGTCGTACGCGCACGCACACAACTGCGCCTATTATTAATATTACTTCCTAATGTCTTACATTCCCGATCCTAGTGCTAAGCTGTTTAAACACGCTTAATGATGAATTGTTTGCTGAATTTAGAATGCTGATCGCTGATTGATTATACAAATGCCGATAAGCAATCAGCAATCGCCATTTTAAATCCAAAAGGGCTCCAGTCTTAAGATCATTTAAACCGGAAGTGGTCTTTACGCAGCTTACTCAGTAATCGCACCTGATTGGCGTAGCCCAAATCTCCAACCAATCAGATTCGATTGTCGCATTTCCGGATGGTGACGCTGCTCATCACCAGTGACAGTCCAGTTTTCGAATCTCCACGTGGTGGTTGTCAGTGAATCGCGCGCGTTGGTTTTTTTTTCGTCGTATAATCACTGACAACCAATTATTGATTCGCGATTAAATATAATTAAATACTTTAAATATTTCAATCGCGCACGTGCAGTTTCATTATTGCGATTATTTAATTTTACCCCCAAGAGAAAAAAACTTCAAGGATTGAACAAATTTTTGTTATAAGCATGAACAAGTGAATTAATATAACAGATACATTGATTTTTTTAACGAATAGTTTAGTACGTAATGAACTATTCGTTATTATATCAATGATTTTATTTGTTATATTAACAAAATTTATCTATTGTTGTAATAAAAAATAGTCCATGGATTGAAGACATTTTTCTCAGTGCGGATTTAATTAAATTAATAAAACAGTGAAATGCATAGTGTGATTGAAGTAAATGTATTTTCGCACGAAAGAATTCGTAAAGAAAGACAGTACGCGGCGCGAGTGTTGTGACAATGCAGTGTTTTGGTGCATGCAGCGGCCAAGGGCAACAGTCTCAAGGACTCTCATAGCCTGTGAGTATCATTGTTTTTATTTCATAACTAGAATAGACCAGAACATTAATATTGAATACATTTTAATCCAATAACGTTTTCTTTTTCTCTTTTTTACAGTGGGCGATCTCACTGTGAGATGTAAGTGCGCGTCGCGATATAAAATTTCTTTAAATATTCGAGTCGTATATAGTTTCGATTAAAAAATCCGAGCCGCGCCGCGTCGTATTATTAATTTAAAATTAAATTATCGCGAGTGCCATCGTCGTCATCCTCGTCATCGTCATCATATCCTGCAGGCTGCAGGTGGATCATTGTTAGATTTTCGCCGAATGAGTGAGTCCCACGGGTAAAACTGTGGATTTTTTTTATTAACCGAAAAATGACCGAAAGAATCTACCGATAGCTTCCAATCGGTCCTTCTTCGGTTAAAACAATTTCTTCTTTTTTTTTAACTTTTCAGGTTCTTCTCTGCTTTATAATATTATACGCGCGAGTGTTTATTTAGATTTCCGATATAGGTAGGGGGGGGGGGCCCTTAACTTTGCGTTTTATGTAGGCACTATAGCTTTCGTTGTTAGGCAGGCTTTCTTTTCAGGTTCTTAAATGCGTTATATTATATTTTGCTGTGCATGTGACTTTATTGCATTATCATATTTTGCGTGCGTGTGTTTCTTTTTCAGGTTCTTCATTGCGTTAACATATTTTGGGTGCGTATGTATTTTTTTTCAGGTTTAGCTTTCGTTGATACGTAGGCTTTCTTTTTCAGGTTCCTATTCCCACATTTTGTTATCCTTCCCCTCTCTTCCCGGGGGTAAGAGCAAACATGCTCAGGAACAGAGTAATGCGCAATGAGTTTTGTTCGTTTCTGACTTTTTCTCTTTAAATATACAAATTATTTGTATATTAAAGATAAATTAAAATGAGAATAAACAAACATAGCCTCTGCTCTGTTCAAGACCATTGCAATACCCTACACGAGGTGCCCCTGTTTTAGCAAAAAGCAATAGATCTAGGGGAGAGAAGGTACCTCGAAAAATATACCTTCATCTAAAAATACTAGTATCTTTATAATTCTTTCATAGCAATTTTCAATTCAAAAATAATTTAATCCTAAAGCATTTCAATATGCTGATAATTAATAGTCGGCGTAGTTGCATGCATGTGTGAGTACGTGTATGACAATACGGAACGGTGAAGAAGTACGAACTTCTTTTGCTTTTCGTAAAGGAACTGTCAGCGAAAGTGAGAGTAAAGTCATTTTTCCATTGAATCAAAGCCCCCTGATTTATCGGTTTCAAATTGATTTATCTCAGCAATGATGCTTTTATGGTATTAATGATACATGACTTTTCGACTTAGCTTATGTTCAAGAATATGTGGTTAAAATTAAAAGCATCATTGCTGATACACCCTGTATATTCCAATATTTATCAAAGTTCAAAATGTATGTTGGCTTATCGTGACATTTCGTTATGTAAATAATTTTCTGTCGATTGAAATTATGTCCAAATTCGATAAAAAAATCTTTCAACTTCTTAAAAAGTGAAGGAAAGGGTTAATAGAAATACATTGTAACTTCCTTAGTGGCGTGTGCAGCTAACTAGAATTTGAAAGCGAAAGGGATAAAGGAAAGGTGAGGCTGAAGGGGGGGGGGGGGAGTGGTGATTGCTAGAAGATCACGGGGATTTTAAGACGCTAATGATTCGTCGACACGAACGGGAGCCAAGCCAATCCGTGTATTCTAAGTTAAGTTAGCCGTGGCTCGCTTCAATGAAAGCACGATACACACGCACACACATATACATAACATCAACAGAGTAAAGCGCACTTTCATCCACTAGAATGGTACGTTTACATGAAAGAGCCGTTTGCACAACGTGTGTGTATCTCGAGGGTGGCTCCAGGAGTCGATGAATATGCAAATCGACGCGACTCACCTCAAGCCTCCTCCCCACTCACCAATTTCTCCGGGCTCCTACTCCTCTTGCCTCCTACCTCCCCTCCCCTTCCCCTCGCCATACGCGAGACAGGAAACAGATAAAAACGACCTCACCAGACCTTCCTAAACACAAAAAAAGTTTGTTTCCTTTTTCCTCCTCCTTTCTATTTAATTCACCATTATATTCCCCGTCCCCCCTATTTAAATTTATTCTCCACCTCTGCATATACAATCTCTCATTTTTAAAGCAAGATCCCCTACCGAAAATGCAGGACGCGCGCGAGTCCTTTCCTAATTTTTCACGTTTAATTTATATGCGAAGAAAAAAGTAGAATCGTAGAACTTAATCGTTGATAGCGAAAGATTCCTCGTGGATGAAGCAAGCTAAGCATTCTCGCGGCTTGCACGAGCGAGAGATTAAAGTTTTATACCAGCGAAGCGATAGTAGTGGATTACGAGGCATCGTTACCATTTATCACGGTTAATGCTAGTTTCAATTATTCCCCGCTCGATTAAGCCTGGCGCGATTCGTGTACCGCAAATTAGTTTTACTCGCATTTTACAAGGAGCCTGCTTGTACAATGCATCACGATACTGCTGAATTGTCTTTGCCAAGACACGATTGCTATGTACACAAGTGTTTACAGAAACTCCAAGAACATTTTCCTCTCCATCTAACTATATATATCTGCAGATTTATCAGATTTGTATAGAAAAAAATTACCTGTGTGCGTACCAAAGTTGATTAACGTTTGGAGGAATGTAGTATACAGTAATTTTGACGTGCTTCCAAATGGAGTTGCAAGATTTGCTATGCAAAGGGCGAGAGGAAAAAACGGACGTACGAAAAGTGGATCGAGCTGGAAAAAGGTGTCGCAGAGGCGTGATGGACTTTTGGATCGATGACAGTCGGAGTGAAAACTCGTGGAGCAAGGGGTAGAGGGGAGGGGAAGGAGGGGATGAAATTATTTATTAACGATATTCATGCGCTTGTCAATAGCAGAAATTTCCACTCGGCGCGATGATATCGACTGACACGAGCGGTTTAAGCGAGTGACAAGCAACAACACAACGCCTGCAGGACGAGGAAGGACGCGAGTCCTGCGAACCCTCCTGCGAGCATTGTAAACGTTCGGTGCTTTATTTACTCGCCGGGATCCCCATCGCACGAGCCATCGATTTCGATTAAGCCAGAAATTCCCGTCGTTGGTCCTGCCAAATCCGCTTTCGCACCCCCCCCCCCCCCCTCTTCCCCTCCTTCCCCCCACTCTATACCTTCTCTTCCACGAGCAAAGATATTCAAGACTTCTCACCTTTCTCATACCCCTATTATATTCCCAGCCAACAATCGAACGGCCAGTTTCTAACTTTGCTCCCTGCTCTCGTAATTGATCCGATTCTCTTTTTCTCTCATTGACATAACGGATTGGAATCATCCCCCTCTCTCCCGCGCTCCCTTTTCTCAATCCATAACCTTTGTTTCATAACCCAGCGATTTCATTGGATTTCATCGAACGCGTCATTTTGGTGGGAAAATATTTTTTAGACAGCTTTTTCTATTTGACACGAGTATTCGAGGAAAGTAGAATTTTGTCCGCTCGAGTGAATCTGACTTTGATCGATTCAACGAATTCATTCGTTATTCCACCGTTATTTTCGGCCGGGTGAATTTTTTTCAAGAAAGATTACCCAATTTTCCATGTTCAGTACCGCAAATTGCAGCTTAAACACATTGGTGGATTGTGAACTGCGAATTTCTACTTTCATTTCCCTTCCAATTTAAAGTTTAAGCCCGATGCTAATGAGTTTAACTTTCAAATATCGGAAACACGCTTTACCAACACAGGCGAGCGCTCTGCTTATACCGATATCGCCGCGTACACTTCGCTTTTTACACTGGTATAACGTTTGATGTGAAGTACGTACGATCTTTTAATAGACCACCCAACGACTCGTAATCTTCCAGCGCTTTTAAACTGTTTCGCTGCAACCTGCAATATTACGCTTATTATCTATCGGCAATCGTTCTTGGTTCGACGAGTTAACCAAAAAAAAAGTAGAGTGCAGTTTTTCTTAGAATTTTTACGAGTCAATGACTAGAGAAAAACGTTATAGAATTTTACTGAATCGGAAATGAAGGAGCGTGATGAAGTGGGTTAAATTAAAGCGATTAAAGAATTTTACTCGAAGCCGAGGATCGAGAGCATTATTGATGGGATCGAGTAATTAATTTTTTCATGACGGTTTAATGAAAGTTTTTCAAGGTCCTCGTAGAGGGCAGGTGTTACGGTACGTAGAGAACGTAAATTTTATAATTGGCAAATGGTTGATATGGTAGGGTTAGAGCTGGATGGTTCTTGTTGGATGGTCGATCCTGGGCGTATCTCGCGTTAATTGCAATTTTACGATCGGCTTTGTGCCCTCGAATGATCGTCAGCTGCCGATAAAGGCATCATCGTTGCGTTCAACTATAATGCCGAGCTTGCGGATGGTGTGGGAACTCAATGGCGCCGGATGTCAACTTTGAGCCCCTGAAACCCTTTGTTCGCGCCCCCGAAAAGCGATTTCTCCATACGACACCTGTGAATACCTCCTTCCATCCTTCGTCCAAACCCAAATCCGCGATAACGAAACTGCTCAATTTCTAATCGGCCCCGAATGATCCGTACCAAAACGATCGTAAAATCTGCTATTCCTAGGCTACCCACAGAACTCGTCAACTTATGAATAAAAGTTCGCAAAAGGGACACAACATTTTAAGAGGAAAAACTTTTTCACGATTTATCGACAAATTTCAAATGGCATTTTTATGATGCGAGTAAACTCTTCGTCGTTTGAAGGTACAGTCTGTCTCTCTCTCTCTCTCTCTCTCTTTCTCTCTCTCCCTACAGTTTTTCGTGAAAGTCAAATATTTGTGTTTTGATTTTTTACGTTTGGATATACGCAAACAAGTTGGCATGGTGAGCCAGATACAAGAGAGAGAGAGAGAGAGAGAGAGAGAGGCGTTTGGTTTGGGCCTTTTGTTCACGCGAATTCCTGGTAGGGAATACTAGAGGCACACATTCGTGTCTCACGAATGAGAGTCCGTGCAACTGAAATCGATAGCAACGTGATACGCAGCACCTCTGGAAATCTGGACTCTCGACGCTTTCACCAAAGAACAATGCCAAACTGATGTAATCAAAGCCCTGAATATGGATGCTTATAATAGACCATGTGTATATAGATAAACCCCAATGAATTTTCATACGAGTTTAACAAATATCCTCTCAAAGAAAGCGCTGATAACAAACACCCGCTCTCATTTTACCTCTGTGAATCCACAATAAAGCATACAATAAACAGCTATCGTATCATAAAACATAAATATTAATCTCTAATTATTTCTTTCCATTAACCGCACGATGCTCGAGTTATTAAACTAAATTGGTGTTCAAATTTATACGTGTATCACGAAATTATGTTATTTCATAATTTATTAGATACGTATTACGGAACATTGCGGTTAATCCTCTATAGACTTGTAAAATATGTACGGAGCAAATTTTGCGAATTTTACGTGCGCGAATGTAATAAGGAAGGAGTGGATATTGGGATGTTGTCGGAGGGAAATTTAGGCAAATAAGTTATTATAACGTACGGAAGGCTAAGGATACACTAATATCCCAGGAGGGCCAGCACATGTTTCTAAGGGCGGAAAGATGGGAGGGCCCTTTGTAGTTTTCACTAGCGGGAAAATATATGGAAATCCATTTTTGGTCCGGTACTTAATTTTCCCCAAACATAATCCTCGATATGTTTTTCCCGCTGCAAAGGAGATGTACGTGAACGAGAAAAATTCCCGCGTAATTACGAGAGGGTTGCCGGAAACGAAAGTGGTTTTGTTTGCAAGTCATTAAAGCGGAAAAGAGCGGAGGAGGCCGAGTGGGGTAGCCATGCCTGTGGAGGCAGATGGCGATGCAACGGTAAGAGATGGGGCCAGGGTGACGGGGGTGGGCTGAAATAATAAAAATTGAGGAAAAAGAAGGCACGGCCTTGGCAGAGGCAGGTCCGAGACCAATCCTGGCTTGATGAAAACTTTCGAGTCGATTTCAAATCGAGAGCCCTTCTTCCTCCTATATTATAATCTCCGTTTTCTTTCATTCTTCACGGGAAGGGAATAATAAGGCGACTTTAAGGCGAACAATCGGAGGGTTGAAAAATTTCAATACCACTGACTGTGAATATATACGCGATAAAAAGAGAAATACGATACTTCCTCCCCGATATCCTTCGGAAAACTAATCGACTTGAGAGAGGTCTTGCACGTTTGAATATTTTTGCAGACTCTGCAGTACGCGTTTCTCAATTAAAATCGCAAGAATCCAATGTTAAAGAAGCGAGCGATCGTTGCTGCATTTTTGTATCGAGTTTCATAGAAAACTTTTGCTATGTGAGACTCGTCGAATAAATCTTAACGCGAGAATAATGGCTGTCGGAGGGTGGAGAAAAACTTGGCTCATTATGGTCGCTTAATTTCCTTTGGGCTTCGTGATCAGTGGGAATTTTCTTGAGACGGAGCTGCGAGAGACGAAGAGAATGAAATGAATCTTTGGATAGCCAGGTAAGAAAGCGTATACCTGATGATGGAAGAATTCGAGAAGAAAGGCAGCCGCGTGTTCTGTGGGGGTGGGAGGGGGGAGGGTGATCTCGTGTTACACGATAACAACGGTACAATGAAGCTTTGTTAAGGGACGCAGGGCCTTTATTAAAGTCCCATTGATTTCGCGCGATCCCTCGACCTCGCTGACCTATTTCATCCGACTCATTATTATTTTGGAAACTCGAGAAGAAGCGGCCTCTTTCTCCCTGCTAAACGCGATCCGCGCTCTGTAAGCCACGAATCTCTCTCTCTCTCTTGATTCAAGATGGCCGATCCAACCGATCGCAATTGTCAAACTTATTCCTAAATAATATACTTAATTGAAAAAATTGCATGTAATTTCCAGACGGGAGAAAACTTTTGATAGATTTAATTGGTAGTCGACGCGAGATCGCAGGGGAAACTTTGCGTTGCTAAAGTTTATTTAAAGCAGAGCTAGGTAGGAGGCTCTTCTGGCGAGCTTCGTGGTAAAGTTGCGTCACACGTAAATATTAAACATTATGCATATCTTTTCCTGGGAAGTTCTCGCGTGTCTTTCGACGCCTTCGTGGAATGGATCGTATTTGCCAGGATGGCAATGGTGGGGGAGAGAAGGGAGAGGGTACCAAGGATCGCGTGCTCTATGCTTTCACTCGTACAAGTTCAAGCGAGTCTAGTATAACGTTATGTTGCTGCGAAGCGAATAGCCCACAGCGATAATACGTTAACGGACGATTTAACACGAATCTCAACATTATTTATCACGCCCCAAGCAATAATGTTTGCACAACGAACCTTCGAATCTCAGCTCTCGCCCACTCCTCGTCCAATCGAAACACGTCGACTGACGATAAACTTTCATGAATTTTATTCATTTGCTTTCATTGAAATTAAATTTTTTCCAATTTCCATTAAGCGTTGTTATTATCATTGAATTGCGAATAAAACGAAACTCACTAACGGCGAGTTGAGATATGTTGCAGTGATTTGGATTTTTATCGATGAATTATAGTCGAATCAGGCTTTTTAACAGGTGCAAACAAGAGGATCGTATACGAGGTTATTGATGGAGAAACGACACGGTCAAACGCTAGTTTCTGCCTGGTGCCAAAAAAAAGGCAGGTGCGAGAATTTACGCGGGTGATTCGCGGGGGAAAATTTAACGAGTCGTTGGGAGAAATTGCAGGGGATGGGGAGAGAGTGGAGGACCGCAAAACCATAACACGATACCGTATAAAATGCAGAACAGAGTATCGCCACTGACCGTCATCTGGTCCCGACGGCGACAGCCTCTTCAGGCTCCGCTTCGATCCTGATTAATCGCTACACGCGTAGATCCCTCGATCCTCCGAAAGCCTCCTGCCGCACAAAATGCTCGATAATAGCAAAGAAACATTGGCGAATTTATCATGCCACGCGAATCGGAATATTTGGCTATTAATTGTACCGCTCGGAGAATTCAATGAGGTTCGATTTAGGGGAGGCTGCTGCTTTTGATGAAAATTTGGAAAAGCTGATTCCGGAGAGTCGCGGAGGGGGTGGAGGGAACGAGGTGCGTATGGGACAATAGAAAAAGTAGGAGAGAATTGAAAATCGAGCACGAAAAGGGCCGGCCTATGGGAAAAGTGAGTATGCGTGTGTTTATCGACATTACCATGGTGTCCCCTCACTGTCAATTTCGTCGCAATATCAGCCGGAGTGACGTGTTTCCTCCTGAAAGCTCGATAAGCGTTCAGGAAAAGACGCCCTCGCTTTCCTATTCAGCCACCCTGCTTTGTTATTTTCCACCCCCTCCCCCTTCCCTCTTCAACGGTTCCTTTGCACGACCAACTTCCTCCTATTTTTTATTTCTTCCTCCTGGATATATCGCGAGGTCGACTGCAGTGACGGCAGGGTGCATAAATTTCAGGAAATTGTTCCTGACCCTCGAGGTACCCGTTACTAATATGCCCGTCACTGCCAACTTGTCCAGAGTCAACGTTTCGTCAATGCGCTCTTTTCAATCCAAACTATTTCCATCCATATAATTGGTGAAATTCTCAGAAGAAAAAAAAAGAAACATTAAATATATGGATATAAAACAATTTACTAACGCGAATTGGTAGAATCGGGTGGATCAACGTATATAGCGCGACAAAACAAAAACACAGTGCTGGTTCCAAGTGTATTTGTGGGTCAGAGACGAGGATAAATAAATAGAGAGGGAGACCACTACACTGCACGGGTACGGGAGGAAAATAAATGGCGAGTTGCAAGAAAGCAGTGTGAGTGTGATGGTGGGGGAGGGGAGGGGAGGAATTGGTAAGCGAGGATTGCGAATCGGTGTGTTCGCAAGAGTGGATGGTGGAAGGTTATACATTGGACAAAATAAGAGCGCTTCGGTGTGTGAGTCGTAGATCGAGTTGGACGTGGGAGAATAAATAGCGTTATACGCGTATCTTTTAGTGGCGTTTGTTGGGAGCTTCTGCTTTTCTTCTGGGCCGCGAAGGCCATCATTTCCACAAGTTTGGCTCCCTTGTAAATGGGAGCGGCTCTCGCGTGATGCATGCGGGCTATTTGCAGTGGAAAAAAGGACCCGCTGTCCCACATTTTTGACGGCTCGTTGCCCACACCCCGCTCCACCCAATATTTTCTTCGCTCTGATAAAATCTCCCTCCAGCGTCCAATATTTTTCATACACCAATCCTTGTTTTTCACCATAACAAACTCATCGCGCGAAACGTAGCAATGTATATACCGTGCAGAGGAAATCCTCACGCTTCGAGTTTATTACACTCCATTGCAAAAATGTATAGAGCGTAAAATTCTATAAACGAGATGCCGCAAAGCTGCCGAAATTAATCTATCGATTTGCTATAAAAACAGCAGCGTTTAAATAAACGTATCGGGTGAATACTTTCATAATATGATAGAATATCACAGAAGCGATTCAATAGTGCTTATGGAGGATTGTAATTGATCAAATTCAAAACCTTTGATTATTGGCCTGGATCCTAGCTGGTGTTTTACCATAGGGAGCTTATTTTTATGAAAAGCTTTGAGAGAACTGGTAGCCGATTGATATGGACCACTCGGTAATTGTATATTATTACTGGAAATATTGTTGTGCTTATTGGTGATTCCAGTGAAATCCGTTGAATCGACAATAGATCGTTTAACGGGCAGTCAACCAACCAGCGTATCCCGTTACCCCACCCCATCCTTTTTACTCGTGGCTCAAATTATGCGTGCACCGCGTAAAACAAAGCACGTGGCTTGGACCAGCGTTAAATATTCATTGTTGGCTGGCCGCCTGTGGTGACACACTGGTTATTACCAGTCGTTCCGTATAAAATCACTTTGAAATTACAACGTTGTATCATAAACTCATTTTAGAATTTCATTAACGTTTCCTCCTTCGCTCTATCATCATCATCATCATCATCATTATTATTATTATTATCAATCAGAGTTTTATAGACGAATAGCTCGCAGCACATGCACCGATCGCTCTACGAAATGCACTTTCCGCGTTTTAATCATAAATCTGCATTTTCTTTTATAAAAAGTAGTCGCTGTATTTCTTTTTGCTACATTTTAAACTTTGAATATTTTGAACAGTTAACAATTGTCTAGCTGCAGAAAATAGAGCGAATCTGATAATTGAAACGTCGAACGAGCAAACGAGTCAATTAACAGAATAATTAGAGGAGAGATGTAATTTTTGCTGAGTTTCGCAGCTGATCATTAACGAGCAGTAAATTGTTTTTCAGCAGGCTTTGGTGCGACGCCAGTTAAGATGGCTAAAACAAAGCACCCCACCGTTAAATATTCATCGTAAATCGTTGCGCAAGAGCAGGTCAACCGTGAAGCAGCGTTTATTACCTGTCACTCGCTATAAAATCATTTTAGAATTTCAATAAGCAACGCTCGTTACATCGTATATCCCGCAGACACCCGTTTTCGAGAGCCACGCACCCTCTGCTTTCCTCTCCCTCGAAACGCAGCTTTCCCTCTTCCCCTCCTTCAGCCTACAGTCATCCAGATTTTATTTTTTCAACACCTTCAACTCCAATTTCAAGCGTTGGATTATTTTTCTCTACAGGAATTGACGTTTTTTAAGAGAAAGTAGCCCTTGTGACTCCGAGCAACACTCTCACACCCCCTTCGAGACCTCGGACCAGTGTGTTAACGCAATCCTGGACTTCAAACACAAGAGTGATGTGTGTGTACGGGCTTGTGTAATTATATTGGTGGCCGTTGGGCATCGCCTTTGACGACTCGATTGCACGCTAAGCAGACCGCGAAGGAAATTACCGGACGATCATGGTGACAGGACTTGCGCGTTTGTCCCCAAAACGTTCTCTAAACTGCAAGTTCTAGCACCCGACCCTCCCCTGTACTGCACGCCTTATCAGCACAATCAAAGCCAAAGCCGCCGGACTGCCATTAATTTTACGACCCTAGGTCGCAAAGAAAAATGAAATTTTCATAAATCCCCTTTTATTGCTCTCGCTACGAATTTCCACACTATATACACACTTCCTCTTTTATATTGGCCAAAGAGCTGTTGAAAAATTGTCTGAATTTCGTTTGTTAAATACAGTAATTGTAGTATCATATTAATCTTCGCAGTTAAATGTAAACAATTTTCGCGTGATGCAACGAACCCTCGAGGGATCTCGATGAATGACCATTCGTGTAATAACAACAAGCCACGATTACGACTCGTTAACAAATCCTGTGTAAATTTCATTCAATAACGTAATTCATCACATTAAGCCCTTGATAACTCACCGTAAAACCGATTCAATTTCCTAACTCGTCAGATTAACTCTAAAAGTTTGTTTGACGTATCGATTCATTACAGTTTGTTCGCAAAGTCTTATAATAAAATTAATTAAAACATTTTCCCCCATCAAACTGATACGTTTACTTTATCAGATTATTCTCGTATTCGTATCCCAGCAATTCATTAGTTATATGTATCCACTTGGTATATATATATATATACCAAGTTATAGAAAATAGCGCAAATTAAATAAGAAAGAGCAATTTTTCTCGTCCAATGACATTTCTCTTCGATAAGGTAATATGGAAAGGACCAATGACGGCGGAAATGGATGGAGATATTTTTACGAGAGATTAATCAATGGTTTTCTTTAGATTTGCAGCTTGAAGGAGTAAGATCGAGAAAATCAATGATAGAAAAAGTTGATGGACGTACTGTGCGGCGGGTTTTAATAAAAAATATTTTTCTTCCTAAATTATTCACGCACGGAGGTCGATAGCATTTTTCTAAAGAACTCATTATCGGAGAAGTTGCGGCTGAAATCGCAAGGAAGACCGATGAGGGTGAAACGGAAGTGAATTGGCGGTTGGGGATGGAATGGGTGGGGGGGTGAGGGTATGTAAGGAGAGTGGAAGAAGTTTGGGCTCGCCGTATTAATAGTTGATTCGCACGAAAGCAATTGGAATTGGTTCCAGCGGTTTCCATCAAGAACCGCCGCACCAATAACACCCGGGAACTCTCACAACTCCGATTCGCACACTTCTAAATAAATTAGTTAAATAAATTAGTCGAAATTCTTCAAGATATTATATATTTTATCAAAAAATAATATTTTAATCATTCAGCACACAGTAGATATAGGTTATTAAGAATTTGGAATAATATCACTCGCCAGTGTAATTAGTTTTGTTGATTACAGTTATTAGTAGATTACAAGGAAGATATATGTATAGAACTATAAATGTCAAGTAAATTGGTAGCTGAAAAGGACAGAGAGGAAAATGGATTAGAGTTTTCACAGGGATATGACCTAGGATTGATAGAGGAGGTAGCTATAGGCTAAGAAATAATAGTCTAAAAGCAATAAAGCTTGAATTTCCCCAGATAAGTGGACATCCTCTGACGTTCCACGAGAAGTTTTGCAATCGAATTAAGAAAGCGTATAGCTTCGGCCGGCCGAGCTTTTTCTTCGAGATTCCTACTACTATCAATTCCTTCTATCCTTGCTTCTTCTCTACAATAATTTTTAACAGACATTCTTAACTGTTAAAGTAAGCATCTGCGATTGAACTTTTACCCCCCCCCCCCCCCCCCCGCCCCGCCCCTTCCCGACACTCTCCAGCCCTCGCCATCCGACCACTACCACCAGTAAAGTTATATCGAATAATCGATCAGGTCTGAAAGTACCGTCGCGTCGCGTCGCGTCGGGTATCGAGTACCTCACCGACAAAGAGCGAATTTAATTTAATACTCAGGCCGAGAGATGGAAAGTTCTTTTGAGAGAAAAATGAAATATCTATTTGTATAAATTAAGCGAGCTACGACTGCCTCCATCAAATCGAATCGTCCATACTTCGATATCCTCCAAATTGCATCAATTTACCCAACAAAATTCGTTTCATCCAATTAATGCCATTCAATTATTTCAAACGAATTTCGTTGCCAGTCACTAATTTTCTTACGTTGCAGGAAGTTACGAAACTCCGATTCGCAATAAGTTACGAGGAAAGTATAAGATTTGCTAATCTGCGTAAGATTAGGGATTGAGGCTGAATTTTTAGACAAAGTGAAAGTGTTAAGCGTCGATTTACCATTGATCAAGGCTTAAACACTGCGGTCTTATATGCATGCAGGTGTGCACGTATGCTGAGCCAAGAAAAAAGGTCTCTCCAGCTACTCCCCTTTTACCTTGCTTTACTTTGGCCCTTCTAGGGGGCTATTACTCCGCGCTAACCCTTTCTTAAGCCCGCGAAACTGCAGACTCGGTCACGCCCAGCGCTATCTTAACGCCCGTTTTCGGCGTTTCGCTATTTTTAGTATAGCCCTAGTCGCTCAAAAGAAACTCCTCTAGCTACGTTATATTATATATATATATATACCTGAGAGAGTACTACAAGCCTCATAAAAATCCCCCAAAAGAGAAGCAAAAATCAAAAGGGTTTGATTCGAACATTTCCAATAAATTCACGTTCCTTGCTACATTAGAATTTGATTTTGAAAATATTATTTAAATGTCCGTACCTATAAGTTTTTTCAATATTATTAGTTAATTGGTATTTCACTAGTATAGATGCTTAGAAAAGAGGTTGAGCAGAACGATATAGCACACGGTAACACGCCATAAAACAAGCAGTAACATAGGAAGGGTCGTGTAGAGCAGCGTAGCGTTAAAGTAAGTGCGTGCAGCGCGCATTTGGCGTAATGCGAATCCGTGCGAGGGCGAAAAAGATGCCTATCTTTATACTGTAGCCGTGCCTTCTCACGCCCGATATGCCAGCTCCAAACGTAAACACGCTCCTATAACCCTCAGCCCTTACCTCAGCAGCTTCTATACATATATCAACCAAGTACCCTCTCTCTTCTCCCTCTCTCTCTCTCTCTCTCTCCCTCCCTCTCTCCCTCTGGCCCATTCATGTATTATTCCTAAAAACCTTAAAAGCGAAAACATAAAATTCTCAATCTTCCAAACACAAAACTCAATCTTCATAAGTCTCGGGTTTCCGCGCTTTTAAATAAACAAAAAAACTGTTAATAAATTAATTTCCAACTACTTTGCAGCTCAGCTCGTTCGTGCTACTCAATTCGCTTATTTTCCGACTGATTTACTCCTCTAATGACTTTATACGAGCTCGATGTAACAGGAAAAAGCATGATATTCCATTTAGGGCGTATTTGTAAGGTGGATGTATTTATTATACGGTATAATTGTGGGTGGGATAGAGAGGATGGAAGATGGCGGCTCTTGGTGGATATTCAGCGTGGCAAAGTCGAAGAAACCGTAGGGGCAGAGGCAGGCTCTTCGGTGATTTACGAGGGCATTCAACGTGCCAAGCTGGTAATGGGCCGATAGAGCAGTCCACGGCAGTCTCAAAGTCTGGCGTCGCGCGACCGTGAAACGCGCAACCCGGTCCCGGACACGGGCATACTGAAAAACAGCTCGTGGAACTCCAAGAACACGCCGCGATCGGTCTTAACACGCTCAAACGCGCCCGCGTAGACACTGCGCAATACCAATCCTTTTTTCTGCCTATTAATTATATTCCACTTTATTGCCGACTACCACGAGTTTCCCAATTTTAGCTGCGATTGCTTCCCTGCGCATCCCCTCCCCTTCTTTCTTCTCTTAAAAACGTTTGCAAGCGTTCCTTCCTATAGCAATATCTTTGCTTATTGCTGCCAAAATAAGTGAACAGAGATCGTTATTTGTCAAATATATCAAAATTTAATCTTTACTATATCGATCCAAGTGTTACACGTCATGATCTTAAGAGAGCAACAATGATTCGTTTGCGAAATAATTAATTTGATTAGAGACGCAACGGTGCATATCCGGATTCGCTTGCAGACACACATGCACAAACAGACCCCTAAGAACGTGCACAGCCGCAATGGAATAACGCAAAAGCAACGATCCGCGATAATTAATAGCCGGGAGAAGGGCGGTGGCGGTGGGCATTATCAATAGGAAGCAATAAATAATGATTCTCTTTCAACAGCCATTTATTATCGACCAAGGAGATTTTATTGCGATTGCTGTATCATCTGTATATATTATGTTGTGAAAGGCCGCTTAATTTCATCACACCCAACGTCTTCATAAACGACCCGAATCATTTTTTCCCCAACTTACTCGGTCGGTAAATTAAACTGCTTCAGGATGACCTTAAGGATAAAACGTGCCTTCGCTCTTCGCGAGGATTAAAAATAACGGGATCTCGTTTTCGATAAGGAGATTCGTACATGTTAATTTATCCTTTGAAAAAGCAGACGCGTATATATACACTGAATTTTATCACGTCGAGTTTTAACTGATAGTACTAAATCTTTTTTTTTTCAATCTTCTTTCTGCTCGGCCGGTAAATCAAACAATTTCAACGGAGCTTTAAGGTTGAAAAGTTCCGGACTGCCGGGAGTTATTCACTCGATTCTTAGAGACGTAAGAATCACGGAGGAATCTCGTTATCGATAATCGCGCGAGGAATATCAGAGAACAAAAGGGAGCCGGTCTTAAATCATCGAGGAGGATGCAGCTTCGGCTGCTCATTCTTCGTTCGAAGCTTCTAAGTGCTCACTCATTAAAAATAACGAAGTCCCTGCGTACCATACCTCAATCTCGCCCTTTGGTGTGGGGAGTTCGATAATTTAATTTTCTCCAGGACCTATATTTGCCTTTCGCAGCAGCGAACACCTCGTACTCTGCAAAACTAATAGCTCATTCAACATCCAATAACGCCTCTTTCGCAATTATTCCCTACAATCATCGACAAGAAACACGAGAAACTGTACCATACATAGATATATTAATTTCAAAAATAAGACGAAAATTAGATGACCGTACAGCTAAATAAAAGCTAGCTTACAGTGGATGTAGTTCTTTGAGATAAACGACTCTAATTCACTATAATAAGTAGAAGTCATAATTCTCGCCTTAACTATTATTTATCAGTGGTCCTATACTTTATGCGTTTCGGGATTCTTTTTCGGACAGCTGAACAACATACGACGTAATTGTAGCGTTGAAGTGTTTCTGAATTAATGGTAAAGCTCGTAAGTGGGGCGTGGGCACGCGCTGTGCGTATCCATCCGGACTTCCATGCACACCAATACGTAAAAATATATACGCACACCAGCTGATTTTTCTAAGCGGAACCGCCCCTCGTTTAAGACTGCAACGTAACCGAGAGAGAAGGAGAGTGGGCATCTTAAGAATTGCAGCAAATAAAATGTAAGTTTTAAACTTTTGAACCAGCAATTTGGTGTACCTCAAATCCAACCGTTTTTTATTGTTGCCTAATTGATATTGGTTTACATCTGATTAATTTTGATGAATCCGGGGTCAGAGCGGTTTTCCGATCAGCGATTATCGTTAATTGCGCATTCAGGAATAATTAACGCGAATGTAACTGGGAATGAATTGTTGGTCCCTCGCATTCTTCCCGTGTGGGAGATAGGTCCCCCGCAAGTCGGAGCGTGGACCCCGAAGCCCAATCAATTAATGAAGGTAAATTAACTCATCCGACTCATTGACATTCATTATTGTCAATCGACCGGCTGCTCTCACGTCCGCTTACTAGTTAAGAGAGTGAGACAGCGTGTGCGCGCGCGCGCGCGAGAGAGAGAGAGAGAGTCAGAGTATGCGTTCTGTGGTTGCCCGCATAAGTAACCCGAGAACGTTGGGAACTTTGCGATTCTTCCTCCATCCCCTCCCCCTCCACCTCCTCGATCCCTCTTCGTTTCCTTGATTGTCCTCTTCGTCTCTCTGATCACCACGTGATTTCAATGCCCGCGTATGTACAAGCATATATTCAATGAGCCATTCTTTTAATTCCAACGCAACCCGTACTCATCCTGTTTTTCCTATCCGTCAACCTTCAATCTCTCACACGTTTTCATCCGTCAATTTATCCAATCAACCAAGTGGAAAGAGTTTTGGACGAAAATCCTTCTCCATAGTTATCTGAAAAATTGTTTACCCATGGTTTCGTGCTTGTAGGTGTGCGAAGGAGAGAAAATTTGTTGGGGACTATTGGTAAAATATTCTAGCTAGACGATCCCCTTCATCACCGGATGGTATTGGAAGGTTCGCGATGGCGTTCGGGGAATGCCTGCACCTGCAAATCACTGTATCCCCGTTGTAGAGAGGGTACTTGGAATTTTTCCTATAGCCTGCCGAGGCTTATCACGTCGTTCTTGAAGCGAAACGATCGCGCCCTTGGAATACTGACTTCGACCAGTGATGGGAAATCTGTCAGCAGGCACGCGAGAGGGACTGGAAAAAAATCTCGAGACACTTTTCTTCCTCCCCGGTACACTCTGGTAAGGCAGGAGAAGGAGTGGGGGATGGGCAGGGGGAGGGGAGGGGACAAATCCCTGAAGGGGTTCGCCAAGCCCGAAACGAGAGCCAGGATGGAAAACGAGAAGTGGAAAATTCAAAAAGACGGCTAGAGAGGAGGGGAGTGTAGATGCATGGTAGCGAGCGAAAAAAGGCAAATTATAAGAGAGAAATTGGAAGCCGGAATAAGGAAAAAGAAAGAAAAGTCTAAGGTGGCAGGACTAAATTCGAGCGGAAGTGCGACAGGAAATGGAAAAATAGACGGGGATATTTTTTATGAAGTGTAGGGATAAGTGGGAGGGAATAGAGGGGAGGAGAGTGAAGGAACGTAAAAAATCAAGCCCGGAGCAAATCGATCGAATGAGTTTTGCAACACGAGAGAGAAAGAGTCCGGTTACAGATGGCATAAAACGACTGGCAGGCACTGGCAGCTTTGCATTAGCTTCGGTAATGGCGTACGTGACCGCGAGCTTAATATTCCAGATTCACTCCCCCCCCCCCCTCCCCTCCCTTGCCAAACTTCCTACGTCTTCCTCTCTCCCTTTTCGTTTATTTCGTCCACTTCAAGGCTTATCGCGTCCTGCTCGCCTCTGGTCTTTACTTAGCCAGAACTCTTCGAGCACAAATAAATCCTTGCCAACTTAATGGCTGAAACCTTTTAAATAATTCAGTAGCGATCCTAAAATAAACAGCTCTGCCTTTATCACGAGTGAAACCAAGCTGATTGATAAAATCAGAAATCGTACGGACATGCATTGACTTGTATTGTGCAGGTGTAACCTGAAACATTTCTAGGGAATATATTTTTATTCCTTAAGAGTATTTAACAAAAGGGAAATTTTTTATCGTATACGAATTAGATACAGTACACATATTAAATGGATCATTTTGCCATTATGACGCGTGCAAAATATAGCTCGTTGATCAAATCAGAAATCGTTCGATGGTTACACACGATATAAGCTGAAACGTTTGTCGTCAATAAGTTTTCATTCATCAAGAGCATTTAACAAAAGGTACATTTCTTATCGGTATTTACGCGGGTATAGATAATACACATATGAACATCGACAGGTCGTAGTGCAATTTGTTGGATGAAACAAAGTGGGGATGGGCTTATCTTGTCGGCGCGTGGCTGTCCAGCGATGCGTGATCCAAAGCGAGCGGGAAAATTTTGTGTTAACCGATACGGGCCCGTATCTGGTCCTCCGACGATATTGTAGGGGCCCCCTGGCAAAATGCGAGGGCATATCGCTGCAATACGAATTTATATTCGTGTAAAATTAAATCACGCACGGCAGCGCTCATATGCATAAAGAACCGATTGTTTCGCGCTATCTCCCGTTCTGCAACATTAGCGAGCGTTGCCCAATCCGCTTGATTATCTTTTAATTAAATGTTTGCGTTTTATCGGCGCGCTCAACCTCGTACCGGAAACCCGTCCTCATACTCCTACCTCTACTCATCCCCTACACCGCAAAACTCACCCCCTTTACCCGCACTCCAAAAACCGTTTCTTCGTTTCTGCATCCAAAACTCATCCTAATAATTTATCCTGACGTTTTACGAAAAAAAAAAAAAAAAAACTCGTTTCTCTACGGAATTGCACGATTTCATTTATATGTATATAGTAATTAATTAGGACTTTTTTAAAGTTTTCAATTAAATGTGATTCGATAGTTTTGCGCGTGCGCGTACCAAATCATTCCCTTACCCCCCTTCAACTAGCCTTTAGCTTCAAGTAGAAGGGATGACTCTGCGACATGTCACGTGGTAACTCAATTATACTCGGGGCGCCGGCAAGTCTCCAACATTTGCAACTCTCCCAGTAAAATGCGCGATGTGTCATAATTTAAATCGCCTGCGCTCGGGAAAACAAACCAACGTCAGGATCGTGACGTATCACTTCGGTCACTGCCCTCCGAATTCGATATTATACTTTATGTATGTATAGGTAGGTTTTTACTGCATCCTGGTGTGACTCAATAATTAATTAAAACACCCTTCCTCTGCTCGAAAGATTTCAGTGCAACCTCTTCCACCAATATACTTAATTTCAATGAACACTGAGAATTTTATTGGAAGAACCATTATCGGGGTATAACGCCTATGATTAATTAAACTATGAAAAGCTATAATGAAAATAAGATTCTCTTTTTTTTTCGTCTAAAATAGAATGCTAAAATTAGTTTGCTTATCAGAGGTTCAAAAAATATTGACAAAAAGTTAAATTGTTCCCTTTAAAGGACGCGTATCGTAATTATATACGAAACTGGAATTGCATTGCGTAATAATTATGAGAGGAATTTGAAAGATTGATTAATCGTTCTTATTATTTGACTTTGTGAATACAAGGAGGACGTTCGTGGAATTTTGCTCCGTCTAGCGAAGCGCATCACGCTAAAATTTATGAACGATGGTGTCCATTATTCGATGCCTGGCAACTATTCCAAGATTCTGAGTGCTCGTCGTCGGTTTCTCGCGTTGAAACGCAGCCGACTTCAGGTGGGTGTCAGGCTCATCGATATTTTATGCAAATGCTCTAAAAGGCATTTATATTAATGTAAATTAATTTTACTGAAAGTGATAATCGCGAAATTCCATATAATCTTCCACCCCCTGTACACACATATACATACACTCTTTCTCTCTCCTTTATGAAAATTTGATCATACAATTTTTCCGCTATCCCTTAAAAACGAAATTGTTTGACTAAAACACCACGTTTTCACATTGATAAACACTAATATAATTGAACATATACATGGTATGATGATAACCTGCACACACACATAGACAAGCATATTCGAGAGCATATTGGAATATATTTCGAAGAAAGTTCTCAAATACCCGGGCTATAATACGCTTCCCGAAATTTCAATTTGAAAATGATCAAATTCTGTTCTTTCAGTCGAAGACAATGCATCGAGTAGAATCTGCAAGGCTTGATGCAAGATACATTGCTCTGTAACCAGATACGCCTTTGTATACTCTCGAGAAAAATCTATTCCTATAGCATAGTACACATACATACAGCTATTGTACATTTTTGTCCAACCCCAATATATGCCAAGGAAACCTGACACGATATTTCACCAAGAGAGCACCTAAAAATGATAATTAAAATTAATAATGCATGAAACGACCATGTGATAATGAAACTCAAAATTGAATGCATTCTATACTGAGACAAAAATTCAGATAATCGTAGATTGATGATCGAAGTGAAAATATGTCTATATAAAGAGACTTTTGGAGAAAATTCGTTAAATTGTTAAATATTGTAGTAATTGCACAATTATCTCTTTGCACGATTATAGTTTAGAATTTCTAAGCACCACGTGTCGAGATAACAATGATTGAATAATTAAGACAATAATCGATGGTATATCGATCGCATCATAGAGATAAATCAATTTATCGAACGATTCGAGACGAATCTTTGAAAGATGATTGAAGGTAAATATATAAGAGAGGGGCAGTATGGAATTGATTTGGTCATTGGACGAACAAACTGGAAAAGGGGAAGAGGGTGCAAAGTGAACTATGGATTCACGTGAAATGCCACGGAGGCGTTAGGACAGTAAATTCATGTAATTTGATTCGGTCAAGTTAACGAACCGTGTCGCTCGCAACATTCGTAGTTCAAGTTCGCCAAACAAAGGGCCATTAAGTATGCTAATACCCAACCGAACGAACCCGTTGTCGGCTCGTTCCCCGAGATAAGTGTAAATTCCGAAAGCCTCGTGGGGGAGCAGTTTCTGTCGAAAGAATTGTCCAAAATTTTACGCACCTCCCTGCCATCAATTCCAGACTCAGGATTAGCCAAAGTACAGAGAGATTGATTGGATAACGATTGAAAAAAGAAACCGAGCGATTACGAGAACAACAATTATTCATATTAATCCAATGATCGGTTTATAAATTCCATCAGGATATAGCATTTCGTGAGTAAAAATATAAAATTGTTGAGAGAAGGATTAAAGAATATTGTGCGTATTAATCTCGAGTAAGTAAATAAATAATCCGGACGTTCTTTGCATGGCACAGGGGGTGGTGGAGGCGAATTACCATGAAAAATCAAAATCCGTACAAATTTTTATACTCCATTGTCCCTTTTTTTTTTTTTTTTACAGATGTATAATTCATATTACGAATCAATTCGATGCAGGCCGAAATCCAGTACTGCCTGCAACTGCCAGTGACATATGGATGCCGTTATGTGGAATTGTGCGCGCTTACGCTCACCCACACGCATGAATTTACACAGATATGCATGGAGCTCGCCTGTATCCAAATCCCAGCTATCAGTCTTACGGATTCTCGAGAGTTTTCTTATTAGCATTGAGCAAACCACTTGACACTTCTCGCTTTCCTGTAAATTCATCATTTCGTCCTGTATGCACTTATATAATTCTGTCACAATGGGTCACGCGAACCAATTGGAGATCTGTTGGTAGAAATAACATATAGACAAGGAGAAGTAATGGAATATTTTACCGATGTGATATATTTAACGCGTGATGTTTATAGAAAAACAATTTAAAAAAAGGAAGAAAATGAAAATGAATAATTGAAGGATAGAGGCTTGTTACACGCTGACGCGAGGTGGTTTTCAGTATAAAAAGAGATCTTGATATTGGTAGGTAGCCATAACTCATCCTACTTTTATACTTCGCTTATAACACGATATCTTCGATCGCTGCTTGTCAATCCAACGCACCTTCCTGCCCGGCATCGGCGTCTCCATCTGCAAGTGAACTGCGTAACAGGATCCGCCACTATTACCAGATACATATCTCTCAATGCTATTAGAAATAGATATACTTACCAAAGAGATTTCGCCAATTCTTTTCCTACCAAACAACTCCGCAGACGACCGTTACAAACCGATGAATTTATTTCCCTTCCTCAATGATTTCTACCGACACCTCTCACGACCATTTATTAATCACGCTATTTTGTCACCAATTATCTATTCTTAAAAATATCCTTCCAATATTATATGTATACATTATGGATAATAAAACCTGTAGAAGTTTCTTGTAAAAAACTCACGCACAGTGGAGTCGAATAGTCTTCTCCATGTACTGTATCATGTCTCAATAAATTCTTCATGATTTCTAGTATTTTTTCAAGATAGCATTGATTTTTGTGGAATGTACTAGCCGGAGATAATTAATCGCGAGGGACAGGATGATGTTAATTGAGCAATAATCCTCGTTGAATCCATATAAATGCTAGTCAAAGGAGTGCTAACGGAATATAAACTAGTGGTGAGTATAGAGAGGGTAGTAGGGAATAGAGGTCTTTTACGTATAAACCGAATGCAACTTACCATAAAGGCTGAATGAGCATGGTGATTCTTTTGTTAACGATCCTCTCATTAGCATAAGAGGCAAGTTAACGTGCTCGGGCCGGCCATTAATTCATTCCACTTTTGCCGTTTGCATAGCTATAAAGCGATATCTTCGATCGCCGACTGTCAGTCGAACGGAACTCGGTAGCGAATCGCCTTTTCCTATTGCCAGCCGACACCAGAGATTCTACCCGGCCATTCGCCTATTCCGCAATCATACGTACAAATCTCTCTTTCTCTCTCATCGTTCAAGCAAAAACCCAACTTCAAAAATAACTTTGGAATGATTTTCCTAGTCTATTATTATTACTCTTCAATGATATTTTATATCCTTATATAGGATTACAGGGGATGATGGTAAAATTGATTTGGATGGGGTGTAAAACAAGCGGCACGGTGAGTAAGGTGGTAAGTAGATTTTCAAGGACCCAGGGGACGGGGCTTTGAATTGCGATGACTGCCCAATGATTCGATTCGTCAAGGAACTCGAAACGGGACTCTTCGGACATTAGGATCAATATTTGCAGTTTGATTTTATCGAAGAAACATTCGATAATGTTATATTTTTCAGTTTTACTCGTCGAAATGATGAGCGTGACGTTTTCCTGAAACACCGATGCGAGGTTCTCTCTCTCCCTCTCTCTCTCTCTCTCTCTCTCTCTCTCTCTCTCTCTCTCTCTATTCTTCAACTTTGCCCATTTAATTACTCTAATATTATTCCTATACATATATATATATATGTACACGCACCGTCGAGCCAACGATCGAGGAAACAACATTATTTCACGCAATCATCGAATCCAGCACTATTCACAATGGAAATTGAACGTTAAAGGGATGAAGCAGGAGGAGAATATATTGATGATAATTTGGAAATCGTGGAAATGGTCGCCTGGTTGGATGAAAATAGTTGGATAGACGACGGTGGATCTTGGTGTAAGTGGGTTAGCATAATTTCTCGTCACGTCGATGCCAGGAGGCTGCAGGGAGGGATAAATTATTCTACGAGTAATGGCGGACAATTGAAATACCCTTAGCGCGTCTCTGCCTGGGGGGGGGGGGGGGGGGTAGGAGGAGTGGCTGAAAAATTAACATTATCCCGCAAAAGGGGAGCCTGTCCCGCTGCACTTAATGTTGCGATGATTTGAAATCGATAACGACCCTTACCCTCTCCTAGACATGCAGAAGTCACGGTAAGCGAATCCCTCGTCGCTCTAAGAGCAAAAGTCCAATCGCATTATCGTACGCAGCTTCAAAGAAACGAATAAGGATGAAAAAATCGTGAGACTCTCTTATTGCTGTGAAAACTTTCATAAACTCAGAATCCGTCTGCACCTGCAAAAACTTATTGGCACACCAAAGGTTATAAATGACATTATTCTCCTCTATCCCTTCTCATTAATTTATTAACATTCAATTAAATATCTTACCACACTCCGTGTATGCGTTGATAAATTTAAAGCTGACATCTCGTTAGGTGGAAATATCCAATAGCATTAAAACTTTCAGCTTTGGTATAAAGCTTGCTCACCTGCAACTTTAATACAAATTTGGAGAGCAGAGTTTTATTCTTTTTATTCAAACGATTGCACGTCTACTCGGTTTTAACGAGCAGAATAAAAAATTATTTTATAATTTATTGTGCAGATTTGTGTTTACCGAGTGTGTTCATTCATAAATTCGAAGAGTTACACGATGCAAATTCTAATAGAGGTATATCGATACCCGTTTTCGTGGTGTGTGTGTGTGTGTGTGTGTGTGTGTGTGTGTGTGTGTGTGTGTGTGTTTGGAAAATTGGGGTGCTAGGCAAGGGAAAATCTACAATGGCCTGATGGACAATTGGCGAAAAAGTGTTGGATAGAGAAGATTTATGCAAAGTAGCGCTTTCGACCTTGAAGGAAACTGAAGTTGGACGATAAATTTTCATGCGACGCTGCCAGCCAACGAGAAATGGTCGGAGGTAGGAGAGGGGGAAGGGGGTAAGTTTCGAGGACGTTGATTATAATTGTGATTTATGCTGGCTTCCCCCACCAGACTTATTCAGTTCCTCGAATGTACCATGATAGAACACGCATTAGCCTGGCTTGGCTATGGCCAGCCGCCAGTGTCCTTCGAGTCTCTGCGGATCCTTGCAGGACTCGGTCGCTCAGGGATCATCCGAACAAGACCGAGCGCTCCCTGATGAGATTCTACAAACTTTATTTATCCAATACCGTCACCCTGCACCTATTATGCACCTGATGGATTATGCGCTGTTAAAGTATCCCTGGAAAAAATCTATATTACTTTGGAATATTTGTTAGAAAAAATAAGTGAAATCATATTTCGAATATTTTCAGTTCACGCGAGAGAAACTTTCCGTCTCCTTGCGCGTAAGGATCAATTTATATTTTTTCGCAAAACACAGCAGACAATGCAAGTTTTCAGGTTCGACTCAGGCAACACGTAGCTTGAAGAATGCTTCGAGTATTCCACAATTGGAATAGTTTCGAGTATGCACGAAGCGTTGTATAAAATAGAATTGTCTCAGCGCCCTTTGTCATGTAATTTTCTTTATTTGACAGCAAAGGCATCCCTCTCGAAACAGTCGGCCAACTTGCTCGATACGACTTGCAATTATTTTCATTCTGGAACATTCTCATTTCTCTCAACCGTTCAACAAAAATAACCTAAGAATCTGACTCAACTTTTGCTAATTTCAGCTTTTTCCCATTCCACCCTAAGCTATCCGAAATAAACGGTAGAAGGACTATAGTGCAGGATAATGAATAGAGGAGCAATATTGAAATATGAAAATTGTGAGAATTTGCATTAAAAAGCAAGATGGGAATATTTTATTAATATACAGTGTTAGGTTGGTTGAAAAAGGAGGGAATTTCGGGGTTGAATAAATTTGTCGAGGAAGAAGGCAGGCAAGCAGTGATAATCGTGAAAGTTGCAAGTTTCTGTTTAGCTGAAGTTTTCTGTGATGTCAGACAAACGGCAACTTCATGTTTATTTAATCAAGGCTCTACGGTAGCCGTCACGCCACATCACTCGGGGATCCCTTCGGTGTCAAGACTTGATGTCCTTTCACGGTTTCGCGTACTTTACTTTACCCTGACGCGAACTTCCTCCACTTCTATCCAGCTACTGCAGCACAACAAGGGTACACGATCAGTTTCAATGCTAAAAGGAAAGTTTTTCTTTCTCCCCCTTTTATATATCCAACGCTCTTCTAATTCATTCAATTTAACGCTATTCTTCGCAAAATACGCGTATACGCATACATACTTTTTGCATAATGCTCCAAATTAAATTAGATTGAAATATACAAATATCTCTCAAGCATTTTATATTTCACTGGCGAAGAATATTTTCTGTTAATTTATGAAGATTACGTGGGAGGAGGATGATTTATATATTTTAATAATTTAGCAATTTTCAGGGAATTCCAGTTGAAATATTTACAGATGAGACTGGTCGGGGTTGACTGGATGTGGATGAGCGGATGTTGGGATTGCTAGATGCGCGCGTCATCCCCTCGGACCATGCTGCCTGTCACTCCAGACTTCGGGGATGAAACTGCTGTATATATGTACATATACACGCACGTATATATATATATATATATATATATATATATATAGGAGGGGAAACGCGAGGAAACAAGAAAACGGAGAGTGGGTATTGTTGTCTGTGTAGTATAGGAAATATAGCAAGAGAAGGAGACTGAGGGTGGCCTGCAGTAGGACGAATATCAAGCAAACTCACACTCGATAATCCTAAGCAACCAAATTTCCTTCAACTTTATATCCAGCTATCCTGCTTTTAAAAATGTTCTCTCTCTCTCCCTCATTTAGTCATATATCACTCTTTGCTTTATTGGCTCAAGTTCTTCCATCATATTATGCATCGAACTTTAATAATTTTACGTTCGTCAAGCGACTAATCACGTAAAATTTATTAATATAGCAATTTAATGTAGTGCATCGAATGAACGAACCAACATAATTCAACTGGGAGTGAAATTTAATATAATTTTCTATGAACAATAGGAAGCCATTGAAACTAGTTGGTTTTGTGATGTAAAATTCTGGGAGGGAAGGCTGGGCAATAAGATCCGATTCCTTCTCACCGTACGACTTTCCGAACTTTCCTCATTTAGCTGTTCAATTAGTGTTGATAAACTCTTGAGTAATGTCGTTACTGCCCCTTTAGCGTCGTACTCTTCCATAATCTAATAATTCCCCTTTTCATCCAATACACGAACGATAATAAGTGTCTTCATTGTCCGGATGGGGACCCTAACTCGCTGCAACCTACTAGTTAAATAATAACGAAGAGAATCCAGATATAGCCACGAATAAAACCATTAAAACATTTGTAATTGTATCGATTAGTCGTTGGTATACCAGCGTTCACCAGAAACGCTGTGAAAGTTTAAGCTCGAATCAAAAAGTTTTTCGGAAAAGTCCTGAAAATTGTTGGTAATACGATACTACACGAAGAGAAATAAATTCCTTGCAGAACACTCTAACTCTGCAACGTACTATTTAAATAATAACGAACAACAACCAGAAATAGTGCCAACAGAAACCACTAAAGAACTTGTAATTATATCAATCTGTATACGACATGGAATTGGAAGCACAAATCAAAATGTTTCTCGAGAAATTTCTGAAAATTTAAAAATACCCTATAGGCGGAGAAATATAAATCTCTGGCAGAGAGAGATAGAAAGAGAATGCTCCAACTCTTGCAATGTATCATATATACCTGCAGTTAAATAATGAAGAAAAAAATCTAGAAATAATTCTGATAACACCGTTATAACACATATATATATATATAATTATGCCGATTGGTATAGTTGTCCATCCGAATTGTCGCAAAATTTGAAGCTCGAATCAAAAAGTTTCTCGAAAAAGTCCTGAAAATTGTGCAGAGTACGGTATATGGAGGGAAATAAATCCCTTGCAGAATAAACGCGCACGTACGGAAGGATATAGGTACACACACGTACCAGTGGGATTTCCATAATTTCAATTGTAAAAGTATTCGCCAATTTCGATGGACGAATTTATGCAGCTCGGACGATTCCACCCCCTCTGGGGTGGCTGTGCACGTTCAATTTAAACGCTCCTGCCTTTTATCTTATTTTCTCTCGTCTTATATAACGCTCCAGCATATTTTTACAATGCAAATAATTTATTCGTACCGACAGCTCGTTTCTCGCAGTGAATAAAACCACGAAATTACTCGCTGAATTACGCGTTTAATGAGAAAAATCCGATTTCGGCATAGAGATTATTAATTTGACTAGAGTGAAATGATTCTCCTTTAATTTTTTCCCACGAGTCACGAAAAACACTCGTCGAGGAATTTTCGAGGTAACTACTGGTCCCTCTGGAAAACTAAAACTAATTTCGAGTATGGATCTCTGCGGTGACGGGGTGAATTTTTTCTCGTCTGTCACACGGTGATCCGACAGGTTCGTTACTGACACATTTCTCAAAGGTCCCGCCAGTTAAATGAAATGGCGATAATTGGCTGTCTTTCTCTCTCTCTCTCTCTCTCTCGCTCTCCCTCCCTCTCTTTACCCCCGTTATCCCCCTCGCTCGTTCTTACAAAAATAACATATACGTTCAGAGAATATTATAAACGAAATTCTAAATAAAAATAAATGGATCATCGTGCAGTCGCATAAATCTTATCGCCATATACGGCAAGTTTGACAATTGTCTGGCTGGGACGATATGGAAATTTCTCATTGGACGATAATCCTCGATCGACAAAACTATTACCGAACAAAACTTGAAGGGTGTAGGTTCGTAAGAAAAAATACCGAAGGAGAAGAAAAACTATCGGGCATACGATAATTAGTTTTCGCGTTGGGGGAAGAAGGTCGGAACGATAAAGCTTGCTAATAATTATCCAAAGTTATCCACGAGGGGTAAGTTGAAATCCCGATGGAATAATTCTCGTTGAGGCTCTAATGAAATTTTTTTTCGCCAATCTGGCGCCAGCAGGAGTACTTGATCGGGGGAGAGTCCGCGAGTGCACTTGCACCGAACGAATGCAAGACTGTGTACCGAGGCACGCATAATTATGGTCGAAGCTCGGCCATAACGTATCTCATCTCCCGAGGATTAATTAACTGGTCCTGGGCTGCATGCCGGACACCGGCTCATTACGTGCACGCCTCCTCCCGTGAAACTTCACGATCCACGCCTGCACGTCCACCACCGCCAACTAAACTCACCACTAAAATATCCCAATCAACCAGAAACTTCCCATCGACCAACTGCGACTCCAGCTAATTGCCCCTTCGCGCGCTACCAAAACGAAAATTCAATTCCAACATTTCCACAAATCATTACAGTATTGCTACTCGTTAAAAAATAATTGCCGCTCCTTCGAAACTTCCGAATTTCACATTTTTCGTCCTACAGAAGAAATAAGAAACTTAACGCCACGACGGACGTTTCGAGAGCCAATAACGAGGTGAAAGCGGCTAACGCGCGTGGTCTCTCTTCCAAAAATAATTCAGCAACTTTGAAGGAAAACAAAATTACGAACGAATCGCGAAATTTTAGTTTTCTTCATTTTTCTTTAGAGAAGTTATTTTTAGAAGCGATGGGAGAGCAGGGAAGGGAGGGCGAGGTGAAGATAAATCATAGAGCAGAATCGATATAGATACGATCAATTGGGACTCCGTCGCCTTTTTATTTATTTTTAGGGTTAAGGGAGGGTCGCTTGGAAGAAACGGTGGGAAGAATCCAGTTGGAAAATGGCGTAGGGCGATAAAAGGATATCGCTATCGGCTCTTCTAATTCTGTAATTCTGTGCTTAAGCCCCGTTCACGCTATACACCTGCAGCCCGAGTTTTATCTAAATCCGTGTCACGCGCCACGTTTCATCCCCTTTAACGATCGACGCCCGCCACGAATCTACCAACGACCCCTAGAAACTTGACGAAAATTCGGCCAGTTTCGACAAATTTTACCGATGCCCATCGCACAATTTCAAACTTGCCCCCTTCCAATCAGCTGCATCCCACGAATATTTCTCCAGCGCCGGTCAACGATAAGTGATAGTATCCTACGGGAATTAAATTGATTCGTGTGCACGTTTTCTAACTATATACACGCTTCGTATATAGATGTCATAGTTATGCAGTTATTGGACCAATGTGCATCATACTAAATAGTAGTATTTTCTTCTAATATTCACAAATTCCGTCACGAGCAATAATCTCCAAAGTATCAATATTTTCCGATATCTAATCACAATATCCTGTCGCACGTATATATATGATTACTATTGCTTGATGAAAGAAAAAACATCGATCTTCGGCAAATAATTAATGGATTGGTCAAAGGATTCTCCATATGGAAGGTGAATCGAGTGTTTGATATTTTTTGAGCAAGAGTCAAAGGGATGATCGTGAGTTAAGAAGTTGGTCAGTTTTTCAAATCCGTGATTTTCGCAAGAACCATCGAGGTTTCTGTCAAGGGATAGGGTGGTTCTTGCCCACCGTTCCACAACTTCGTCGGCAATTCTCACATGTCGGGATTCCCGCGGGATAGGAAGATTCGACATTGAAAAATGCAAACCGAGACTCTCCTCTGCTCAACGTATATAAGACGTTCCTGCTTCATTCCGGTTATTTGTCACCAAGTTTTTTGCTCGGGTTAGTCGAGTTACTCTCTCGCTCCACGTGCCCACTTGCAGCCGCAATAACGCCGCAAGAATTCCTGTCGGAGAAAAACCCCTCCCGACCTATAACCTATCTACGATTTATCGCTCAGACTTCTTTCATTATGCCGGACAACCAACCCTCTCCCTTCGAGCAAACCACAAACTTTTTCAAATCTCCCTTTCGCTTGATATATATAACCACGCTAGTTTTTCTTCTTCATTTCATGTTTTCCTCTTTTCCAATATTGCAATGTTTATCTTAATTGATATTTACCGAAATCATTTTAAAAAATCAATAAGTATATAGTTTGCTACTTCGATGACTTCTTCAAATATTACTTCCCGTCTGTAACTCTTCAAGACTCCCCCCCCCCCCCCTCCGATCACTTCACCAATCCAATACCGCGACTTCTAGCAATTATCCCGTCTATATAAATAAGTTTAACCTTCTGCTAATCGATTCTACGAAGTGACTTCGTTTGTTAATTAATCGTTGATCAAGTCCACCGCGTAACTAAACGTTGAATCGGGACAATGACGTCATCGCTCAACCCTCATGCGCTTTATCAACCAAATCCGAATGATCGATAATGCTGTTTGAACGAATTGAGCTTTGATATTTGAGGGCGTGTGGATACTGGCGCGTAATAAAAATTAAAAAATTAAAGCCAAGGATTATTCGGTGATCGAGATCGCTTCGCGTACATTTTTATTTTCAGAAAAATTGCATAAAATATTAGAAATAAGAAATGGTGTTTCGGGGACTAATAATTTAAAAGGAAAAAAGGAAGCAGATGCAGGAACTGAATGGTATAGCTCTTCTTTGACGAGAAGATTTTCTTTCAATCGTTAGACAGCACTCATTTGCTTTATCTTCGTCAGAAACGAGGTAGCCAACTGCCAAGAAATGAAGCTACTTATCAGTTTTGTCTGTAACATGCTTTAATTAAGCACAAAATGCTTGTCTATGTACGTACCAGTATCAGATTCTACGTCATTATGGAAGATAGATTAGATTGTTTGCAATGCTCTCTTTGAAACTATAACAGCAAACTTTGTCCCACAATACCTACTAATCATTCACGGCAATTAAGAATAATTAATGAGCAATGAAACATATGCTCAATTGAATTAATCATTTGCCTTTAGAGCAAACTAGCTCCCGTAATATTTCTTTTATATTCGATCGTAATCTTAAATTGTCTGTTTATTTCTCCAACCTTATTGCCATTTATTTATGTGAATATGATTTCTTTAATTGAAATTTCTTTTCAATTGATACCAACAAATTTTCCACATCCCCCCCCCCTCCCATCTAGCGGAGGAATATACTACTAAAATTTATTTATTACTCTTAGGGTAATACAGAATATAAATGCCTCTTTTATCGACAGCAAGTAAACACTAGTCAACCTTAAGATTTTTAAGATCAACATCGTTTTCTTTTTCTAAAAACCATGGCACCTAATCAACGTCAACGACACTTTACTACCTGGAAAAAAGAGGGGAAGAAACTTAACGAAAGAAGATTATCCAAGTAATACACTTTTCTCTTTAATAATTATCATTCTTGTTCAAGTAACATTTATCATACTTAGTCAGAAAATTTAAAGCCTTTTAAACTAACTAGTGCCGGCTCCTCTAACCTTTCTTACTGTCTCAACGATACCTGAAAAAAATTATACATTGGATTCCTAATAATTCTAGTATAAATTAATGAAACTCTAGCAAACACTTTGAGAGTGTGCATTTATCTATTTCTTTTACAATTTTCAATTATTTCTTTAGGCATGAAGATGCAACAGAATTTGGACTCATTTTTCCCAGTGGTGATACAGCATTCAAATTATTATTGTCTGCCAGATTTTGTTCAGCCATATGGAGTCATATAACAGACTGCGATGAGACCTATAACTATTGGGAACCAGTATGTTCAATTATAATTATCTGTTTAGTTTAAAACTTTTTTAACAAATTTTCTATGATAACAGAGCCACTACTTGCTTTATGGAAATGGGCAACAAACATGGGAATACAGTCCAGATTATGCTTTAAGATCATACACGTACTTACTTATGCATATAGTACCAGCAAAGTTATACCAATATTTAAGAGAGCCAAATCCTATAATAATATTTTACTTTATACGTTGCTTGTTGTCTATGGGATGTGCTTTGTCTGAAGTTTATTTTTACAAGTATGTTTTAGATTAATTTCTTCTTAAAAATATATTACAAAAATGTTTTTCTTTTAAGGAATGTATGCAAAGAATTTGGTATTCACATAGCAAGGCTAACTTTAGGATTTTTAATTTTGAGCTCCGGAATGTTTATTTCCAGTGCTGCCTTTTTGCCATCATCCTTTTCTATGTGTGTAATTTCTTTTTTATATAAAAAAATGTTTTATAGTTTAATATTCTTTCATTAATATTTAACAATTTTTGTAGGTATTTCAGTACTGCTGCTATAGCAGCATGGTATGACCATCAATATGAATTAGCTATTTTTGCCACAGCTATTTCTTCCATACTTGGGTGGCCATTCGCTGCTTTGCTAGGGTAAACTTTTTATGCTCAATTGACAAAAATGTATTTTATATATATAATCCACTATCATAATTGCAGATTGCCAATAGCTATTGAAATGCTATTCAATAAAAAGCAATGGCTGAAATTTTTTAAATGGGTATTAACATCAGCCATTGTTATTTTAATTCCTGTAGTCTGGATTGACTCAGTTTATTTTGGAAAGCTAGTGGTGGCTCCACTCAATATAATATTGTATAATGTTTTTACATCCCATGGTCCAGATTTATATGGCACAGAACCATTTAGCTATTACTTTGTCAATTTATTTTTAAATTTTAATTTTGTCTTCCTAGGAGCTTTATTTGCACCATTTGGTCTTGTAAGAATTTAATTAATAACTGACAAAATATTGTACAAGTACAAAAAATTGAATGCACCTAATTAAATGTTCTTTTAGCTATTGGTTTGGTATCTGCTACCAGCAAAACCAAGAAATCGCCTGTGCTTGCCTTATTATTATTCTCTCTCTCCTCTTTACCTTTGGATTTTTATCTTTTTTATTCAACCTCATAAGGTAGTAATTATATATATTTAAATAATAACTAAATTTCTCTTATTTAAGTTAAATCTGTTTCTTTTCAGGAAGAACGGTTTTTATTTCCTATTTATCCCATTATCTGCTTAGCTGGAGCAATTTTTGTGGATGTTTTACAAAAATTGTATTTTTTCTTACGATCAAAATTCTATCAGCCCCAAGGTGGATCTCACTATTTACAATGCACCGCGCATTTTACTGTATTAGCAATAGCCATATCGGGCTCGTTAGGACTGTCAAGATCGTTTGCTTTACATAAAGGTATAAATCAAATATGAAATACCATTCTTCATTATTATTAAAAATTGTTTATAGGTTATTATGCTCCAATGGAAATCATGATTGAAGTTAATAAACTTGCTTCAGAAAAGGAGTTACCAAACGACATTACAATCAACTTCTGTATTGGCAAGGAATGGCATCGTTTTCCTAACAGTTTTTTCTTCCCAACAAATAAGTGTGTATCTGATAACTTGATAAAGTAGAAATATTTATAGTGATTATATAATTTGAAAACATTTAAAAAATTTCAGTTGGAAATTGCGATATTTGCAATCAGAGTTCAAGGGACAATTACCACAAGCTTTTCTAAATCATGAAAATGCTACTAGTATAATTCAGTCAAATTTTAACAATCTAAATAAAGAAGAGTCATCACGCTATGTAAATATTTAAAATGAAATAATTATATTAATAGCTGTTATTAATACATTTATTTTATTTCAGTTCAATGTAGATAAGTGCCACTTTCTATTAGATTTTGATAATAACATTGAAACTAAACTAGAGCCAAATTATTCTCGACAAACTTCAAATTTTATAGTTATTAAATCATCTAAATTTCTAGATAATTCTAAGTACGTAGAATTTTATTCGTTTCTATTATGGAATATAATGCAATGTACAAGTTTTATATTTTGTCTTTCTTCCTAGGTCACACCCATTATTTAGAGCATTTTACATACCTTTTCTTTCTGCAAAATACTGTAAATATGGTTCATATAATTTATTACAAAATATCAAGCTTAAACCATTATTTACAAAGCAAAAGACAAACATTCCTTAAGAAAGAAAACATCTTCTCTAAGCTCTCAAATAAAATTTTAAGTAAGTGTGCTACACAGCAAAAGTTTAATTTATAAATATTTTTTAAATAAACTTGTAAATGTTTGTGCTCTAGCTGTTCTGTAGGAATCGAATAAACAAGAATGGAATGTTTAAGCTACTCGCCTTATAAAAAACAAGGCACAAAATGTGTTTATTAAATAAATATACCACAACTACTGTAATTATAAGCAGTATTATGTATATATTAATGTAAAAACATGTTAAAACAAAATTCATCTTATTAGAATTGTAAATAGGATATTTATATGTAAAGTATAACTTTAAAATATGTTCATTGAAATTTAATTGTTATACAATTTAATTTTTTTCGTACCTACATAGATATTTAATAAAAAAATAAATTTAAAAATATCCTAAGAGTAATGAAATTTGTTCACAATATTAATTCATATAAAAATTGTACTATTTCCTTCCTAATCCTTTTACTTCCAAAAAAAGATGCCTGTTAAATGTCATATCTCAAAATAATAATTATTTTCTATAAGGTTACATAGCTTACTTACAAAAAATTATGCATCATCAAAGATCAGTATTCAGTCGTTGAAAATACCCGCATAATAAAGAGCGTAGCCCAGTTCCTCAGGTTCCTCTGCTTCTCATCTCATTTGGTTTCATTTCCATTGGCTCTCTTCTGAACTGTTCCAGGGGAAACCAGAACGGAAATTCTTCGCAATTCGCATTACTTCCAATAGATGGCCATACCGACTTTCTTCTTATCTGGCACTTCTGGTGGTGGCACTCACAGTAGTACTCACACTCTGGCTAGCTTCACCTGAAATGATGACGCCACCATCTAAAGGTTATTTTAGGATATGCCGTGAACAATCAGTTCTCACAGCTCTCACCCTCATCTCTGCATGAACTCAACTCAGTGCATTAACTGCAAATTAAATCAAAAGTTAACCTAATTTCCTGTCAAAACGGGGGCCGAACAGTCAGCCATGTCCGTCTCTCAGATGGAAAGTATCCTTTTTATTTACTTTATTGTTTTAATTTTCAGATTTAAATGTATCAGATATTTATTTGATTCCTTATCAAATTAATTAGAAAATCTTTTCAATTTGAAATTTGCTGTTAAGGAGCTAGAAAGAAATTCGAAAAAATGCGAGAAAGAGGAAAAAATTGAGAAAGCAAAGGTGAAAAAAGCAATACAGAAAGGAAATATGGAAGGAGCTCGTATTCATGCTGAAAATGCCATTAGACAAAAAAATCAAGCTTTGAATTATCTACGGATGAGTGCCAGAGTTGATGCTGTTGCTAGTAGAGTACAAACTGCACTGACAACAAGAAAAGTTACACAATCCATGGCAGGTGTTGTAAAAGCAATGGATGCTGCAATGAAATCGATGAATCTAGAGAAAATATCTGGTCTTATGGATAAATTTGAGAGTCAATTTGAAGACTTAGATGTACAAAGTTCTTATATGGAAAATGCTATGTCTCAAACTACAACAACAAATGTTCCTCAAAATGATGTTGATACATTAATGCAACAAGTGGCAGATGAAGCTGGGTAAGAATCTTATTTCCATTTCATTTATATAGGTTAAGTTTCTATTTTTATTATGGATTGAAATATAACCATAATTATTTTAGGCTTGAATTAAATATGGAATTGCCCTCTGGGCAATTAGGAAGTATTGGTACATCTACTGCAGTAAGTCAAGAACAAGATGAGCTCACACAAAGGTTGGCTAGACTTAGAGAGTAGTATTAATATTGATATCAATGTTCTCTCCTATGCTTGTATGTTTTAATTGCTATATTGAATATAGCAATCGTTATATATTACAATATTGCCCAAAGCTATTATATAAAAGGATGTGCTACAACAAATATCAGTTTTTTACAAGTCTCATTATTAAATTTAATATATAATAATACTTATACTCGCGTGGTAAATTTTGTTATGAACTGAAAATCTATAATTTGCTGAGATCAAAGATTGTTGTACAACATCCATTTTTTATTTTTCCAGAAAAGTTTTTCTATAAAAGACAATATTAGCAACAATGTTATTTTAGTGATTATTAAAAATTGGTCCATTTATTTAAAATTTTATATTATTGGATCATATTAAACCCTGTAGATACCGCTTAAAATATAATGCTTTGAATATTATTATATAAATATTATTTGAGTAACTTATGAATAATTGTGTAGAAAAACTTATAACCGCTGAAAGGTTCTTATTCTGATGTTATTCAAGAGGTAATTATTCAAAGTCTTCAAAGCTGGCAAGATCACTTTACAGTCAAGTATCCTTAAGAAATTATAGAGATAAAAAATTGTAGAAAATGAAGATATATAATAAGCAAAAGCTCCCCCTCCCCTTTAGAGGGGTATGTTCATAGTGCCATCATATGCTCATGCAATAAGGGATTTAGAATCCTTACAGTTATGCGTTGGTTTCACATTCGTACAAAGTTATGAGCGTCAAAAATCTATACATGACATTATTTTATAGACTTTTATAGACCCATTAGTGTTTGAAGTTTTAGTATGTAGGAGAGGGTATGGGGGATGAGCTATATATTAAAGCAATGCAAAGCAGATCCACATGACTATCAGAAGAAAACAATATACTGTATTTTTTTTTATAGTTTAGATTTGACTTGATCATTCCCACTAATCGTTGATTAAGTATGTTTGTTTTTATTGTACTGTTTCATCAATGAGCACTAATTCAATTGATTAAAATAAAAGAAAATTTATTTAAATGTCTTTGTCTCACTGTAATTAACTGCACCAATTCAGTAGTACAGCAAAAACAAACAGAGCCATTGTATAAAACAAAACAATACATTAAAATAGGTATAATTGTTGCGGTGCTTAACTGTGCCTCTGCAGAGTGTAGGGTAATACTGACGTGTATGGGCTCTTCTCTTATTCCACCCATACCATCATACACTTTACTTCGTACTAATATCTCAATACACTAATTTAATCCCTAAAGGTGTACAAAATCAAGGCACATATGAATTTTTTAACTTTTATTTATAAATAGATTTTTTGGAACCTTTATTTTGAATCAACCAAAAGAAATGCTTCCAGGTAACAAGTTTTTCTACATAATTATCAAATTATGAATATTTATGAAATATAGAAATCATGTACTTTTCATGAAAATAGTGAAATTGATATAAAGAAAATAGTTTTTATTAATCTTAGGATTTCATAAGACATGTCTGAAAATCTTCAAGGTTGCCTTTATTTATTTAAATCCAATATTTAATTTTGCTAAATACTAGCATAATCTGCATAATTCAATAAATCTATAAATACAAACATCTCTTAGAGATAAAAATTTAACTCCAAAATTATGTCAAAGGTAACATAATCCAGGAAACTTTAGAGGTCTGTTGCATACTAACATAACGTCGTAGAAGCCAGAATGTGGAGTAATGAATATGCACATTATCAGCATTCTCTATTGGAAAATTTTGTCATTTTTGGGGTAACTTATGCATATACATATATAATTATACATTTCACTTCATTGTCATTATGTTGGTATACAGTAGGCCTATACTAATAAAAACTTCAAAATTAATTTTAATAATTCAACAGTCAAACAATATATTCATTAAGGGACTGCACGGATGTCAACAAACATCAAATTAGTTAGGATGATGGCAAGCAAAGCAACATAAGTAAATGTAAACTTTTTGTATAGCTTGAACCACATTCATTACATCTATTATGTTGCTTTATTTATCATCACCCACACATGGAAAGAATTATTAGGCTATTATTAAGAAACAAAATTTCTCAGTACCTCAAATAAAGAATTTATTCTTTTTCTTGCTGAAACGGTAATTACAGCAATATCTAATACTACTAATTAAAGATACTAGAAACAATAATAATTTTTACAGCAAGAAAACGAATGAAGAGGGATACATACATACATCACAATGTGTTTTTGCTGTAAAACAGTCAATTCTAGTATCTCTGCTACCAATAGGCCTTCTGCATAACGACACAATAAAAGTGAAGTGAAATGTATAATTGTATTATACATATAAAAAGAAGTCACCCAAAAACTGACAAAATTTACCTATAGATAGTACTAATAACATGCATTAATTCATATGGATCACTAAACATTCTTACTTGCATGGTGTTGTGTTGGTATATGTAGTAGGCCTATAGATTTTGAAATAAAAAATTAAAATTTCCAATCAAAATATATTGTGCAAATTGTACAAACTTTTAAAACAAATAAAAAGCTTTTTTAATTGTTTATAATTATTTTATAAATACATGTATAGAGTTTTGTTTAACTTTCAGTTTTTGAAAACTCTTGTCCCTCATCAAAGTGCTGCATTATTTAATTAAAAAGCTGTTTTGTCAAATACTATTTTTTAGTTTCTTGAGAGAGAGAGAGAGAGAAGGGACAGGACATAAAACCATGTAAGTTAATAATCATATACATTATATCATTTATTGGCTGCAATAATGACACAACTTAAACAATATAAATTTGAGTTAAGCCTCTGTAACGATCTTATTTCATATATGTTCTACTGTTAAGTAATATGGTGCCAAAATAACTCTTCTAATTTTCACTTAGCAATGAATTTGCCACTCTTTATTAAAAAGCACAGGTAATTAAAAAATATATTAATCATTTGTTAAAATTAGCCCCTTACATACCATCAGATCATGTAACATTGATACAAATACTGCTGCAGTAAACTATACAATATGAATTATTTTGTATGATCTAACTCAGTTATGTAAAATTAATAATTTTAAAATTAAGTAATATTTAAAAAGTCTAAAATTTTTTAAATACCATTATTGCAGCAAGTTAATGATATAATAAATTTATTAAAGAATTTGAACAATTTTATCTGTATATAACATAACTGAAATCCGATTTACGTTGCGTTTAAACTTACTTTAACTGTAAAAACGCAATCAACTTATTAAATAATATTTTTATAAAAATAAATTAAAAATACAGAAATATTAATTTTTATTTATTTAAAAATATATAAAAGGTATTCAATTACATATATTGTCGTAGTATTTTATTGTGGAATTAGGAGGAAATAGAGCTTAAAGTCAGATAGTAATGAGCAAATGTAGTAAAAATTCTTATGCTGGTATAAAAATTGCACAACTCAACAATTAATAAAAAATATATAGTTCTTTTATAATGCACTTTGCGTAGTATAAACATAGTACTTAATATTTCATAACCAAAATATATATATTTAAGAAAGTTGTAATAAAATTAACTTAAAAAGCTATTGATTAAATCCAAGAAGCATTGCTGGAACATATTCGCCAGCCTTCAATGAAGTTTTCTGATTTGTTGATCCAGGCAAGATAATAAATGCATTTGCATTTTGACAACTTAGAAGTTTACTGCTTATTTGATTTCCAGTGCTGTAAGCTTTTGCTATTTTATCTGACCATTTTAATGTTACTCTTGCATACTCAGGACGAGGGTCTAATTGATAATCAGATGTCAACTGAAAAAATTAATATAATTTAATATGCAAAGAGTAAAAATTATTAGATTAGTAAAACTGGTTGACAAACCTCTGCTTGCACAATAATAGGCTTGCTTGATAAACCTTGCATCTTATTCAATAATGGTAAAACAAATAAGTGAGTTGTCACAGTTGCAGAAACAGGATTACCGGGTAAACATAATAAATATTTTTTCTTATTATTTAACATACAAGTAGCAAAAGTTGTAGGTTTTCCAGGTTTCATGTTTACTCGACCTACAAGATAATTAATACAGTTGTTTATTGTTCTCTTATTTTTTTTTCCAATTTTACCACTAACCAAAATGCAATGTAGCACCAAAATAGTGCTTTAAGATGGGCTTTAGCATATCTTTATCTCCCATCGATACAGATCCAGTAGTTATGAGCACATCGACTGCTTTTAATGCATTTGTTATTGTTTGCACTATAGTCATTTCACTAAAATAGAATAAAGAAGGTAACTATGAATAAATAAAAATTTATTAATATATTTTCATACTTTTTGAAGCTTACTCATCTTGTGCAATACCCATATCAAGAGGTTTGAAATTATTTTCTTCCAAAATTGACATTAATGTTAATTTGTTACTATCATAGACATGCCCAGGTAAAAGTGGTTCTCCTACTTCTTGCAATTCATCCCCAGTAGATAATATTCCAATTACAGGTTGTTTATATACATCTATTTCTTTACAGCCACAAGCAGCTAAAATTCCAATTTCTGCTGCTCCAATTTTTATATTTTCTGATAACACCAATGAATTCTTTTCTATGTCCGATCCAATAGGCCTACAAAAAATGTATTACTATATAATACTATAATAGTCAATATGTTTATATTACCTAATATCCTGCTCAGCTTTAGGAGAAATCAATATATCTACCACCACTTCTTCAGAATTCAGTGTTTCTATAAGCTTAGTATCCTCAACCTGTACCACAGCATTGGCTCCTAAAACCAGCAATTATATAACTCTTATTTACTGCAGAAAATTGAGAAAATATGAGAATTTTTCAATTATTACCATCTGGAACTGGTGCACCTGTATTTACTCTTATACAGGTTCCAGGAAGTAATTTAGGTAAGATAGTAGTCTGTAAATTATAGTGAACTATAATTATTTTTCATAGAGCTTAATATAACTTCAAATAGGATAGTAGTTTTATTTACTGTAGATCCTGCCTTTACACCACCTAAGACTTTTCTTTTTCCAGCTCTATCACTAGCAATAACAGCATAGCCATCTTTTATAGATGCTCTGAATGGAGGTAAGTCACATTGTGAATAAACATTATTTTTAATAACCCTACCAAGAGCATTACTAATATTTATAGTTTCAACGTTCATTACATAGGCTTCTTTAAAAATAATACTTTTAGCTTCCTCCACAGAAATCATTGGATATGGGGAACTTCTAGAACGTTCTGATACATTGTGCAATCCTAACTACAGAAAATAAAGTAACAAATTATTATATGATTAAAAAACCTTGGATTTACATATTACCATTTCTGTACTAGCAGGAGTATGACAAAATTTAAATGAGAAGTTTTGTACTGCATTGTGTGTTTTTATTACTGATGACTTATCGTTAAGAAGCAGATCTACTGCATGACTTATAGCAGGTGCCACTGCTGTTAAACATTCTTTCACAGCCTTGTGTGATCCAGGCAAATTAATTATTAAGGTTTTTCCTCGTATACCAGAAATAGCTCTAGGAAATTTTTATATCTAATAAGTTTTTATTTAAATACTAATCATAATATAATTAAACTTACCTTGAAAGCATAGCCATTGGTGTCCATTTTATACTATTTAGAAACATAGAAAATATGATACAAGGAGCTTCTTTTTGTATTATTTTTTTTGTAGCTTCTGGTGTAACATCTCGTTCAGAAAATCCAGTTCCCCCAGATGTCAAAATTACATCTACTTTATTTTGATCACACCAAGTAGCCAAAAAATCCTAACAATTTTTTTACATCACAAAATGTATATTCAATTATTACTATTGAAGAGTTTTAAACTTTAAAACTATTACCATTATTTTATATTCATTATCTTCAACAATTTCTTCGCAGGTTATTGTACCATTAAGTAACTTTCCAATATCTGTACTTTTATTTGTAATTATATTTTTAATTTCAGGGCCGCTCAGATCTTTTCTGTCTCCTGAAGAACAGCTATCACTAACTAAAACCATTACCCAAATACCAATTTCTATTATATTCAACATTTAATTTTAACAAAATAATAAAAATATTTAAGTAACTCGAATAACCTAAAATTACTACTAAAACGAACAATAACTAAAACTTTAAATAAAGGACTTACTCAATTTTCTTAATTAATAAAAATGAAACAACTTACCAATTAAAATGCCATATCTAATCATCGTCATATTTTCGTTTTTATTATTAATTACGTTATTTAACGTTCCTCCGTCGGTTTCACTGCGCCTTTTTGCCTTTTGTCATTGAGCAATCTCCCGTTTCATCTCTGGTAATAGTTCACGTTACACGTATTATATATGTATTGTGGGCGTTATTGGCCTTAAGTGGAATACGCCCATTACAGGGCGAAAACTATTTTGCATGCAGCGTCGTCATTTCTTGACGGATTTGCATTTTTGTGGACTTTTTGGAAACGTAAAAACATTATCTAGTGAAGTACGTTGGGGGATTTTGCGATTTAATTGTTGTTTCTCAATAATGTTATTATATTTATTTAAACAAAAATTTTTTTTCATTTTTTGTTAATTTTCCTAACGTAACTTAGTAGATAAGCTTCTGGCATTTCCAAAAACTTGTAATAACTTTACAATCCGTCAACAAATGACGACGCTGTATGCAAAATAGTTTTCGCCCTGTAATGTCGGTATACGGATTCCCGTTAATAATGTCAGGAATAATAGGAATTCAGAAAATAAGCAAGTGTGTTGAAAATTCCGTTATTTAATTCATTCCATTTTTTGTATACAATTTTGTATTGTGTATATTTATGGCTTTATGAGTGCGTCACATAAAATACCCTAAAGAATCAACGTATATAAGAAAACACTTATTTCCGTCAATCCAATTGACATCAATTTTTTATATGCTTTTCTTTATGGAAATGCAAAAATTGGTATCTTTAAATGGTGACTCCGTCGACTTTTAATAATTTATTGATGTTGTTCAAAATTTAGAAACATAATCTTGAAACTTAAATCATGACATCTGTAAAGAAAGTTCAAGTGTAAAGTCATCGACCAAGTAATCGATAAAGAAGTTTAGAAAATATATAATTTTTTAAAATGTAGTTCTTTTTTTATGGAGGAAATTGTGAAATTCTATTATGTATTCGAATTTAAGTATATATATTGTTGCCAAAAAGATATAGTTTTAACTCTTTTTGCATAAAGTTAACGTAAAATAAATAACAATTTTTTAAATAAATTAAAAAGATATAGAAAGTTAATGAATTAAAAACAATATACTCAGTCTTTTAGTGGCTATTTTTGCGTCCGTCAGTTTATTCACCATTTATTTTTGGCCAACAATTCTTTCTGTATCACAAATAGTACTGTCGTCAATGCTGTTACATAAATTTTAATAAATTTAATGAAACATAAGAGCTGCCCTTGCAAAGTCCTCATTTGATATTACATCAAACGATGAAGGCCGCTTAATATTATAAAAATAAATGCTTTCATGTCTTTCATATATCCATGTCTTGGAAGCGTCTATTGATAGCAAAAATCGATAATATAAAATTAAATCAAATCATGAGCTTTATTTAACAAAACTTTTAATACAATAAAACAAGTATTGTGATGCAAATATTGAAACATTCAATGAAAATCCATACCACTTAGTTCAATATTTTATACAAATCCTTAAGGCCTAAGTTTGCAGAAATGCAGTGAGCAAGAAGATTCAATAGTTTCTTATTTCCTGAAGACGGTAAAACTGCATTTGCTCCTCTCTAATAGTCAACCAAACCTCTAAATAAAAGAAATCGAGAATTTTAACGATGTATAAAATATTTATATACAAGCGTTACTAACTTATTACAGTAATGAATGAATATGGATAATTAAGAAATTTAGCACAGCAACATATATAAAATATCTTATATTTTGAAGAATTAACATTTTAAAACCCTCTATGAACAATTTTTCACTATATGTGCAATGTACAAATGTACTTTGTATTTAAATTTTGAATTATCGCTTCGACTTAGTTAAAATTAATAATTTATGAAGAATGATATTCTAAGTTGTTATGTATATTAAAATGTGTTATAGCTTATTGAGAATTAAAAAAAAACTTTACCGACTACTTCTTGGACTTAAAGAACGAAGTGGAGAGTCCCTATATCTTCTTCTGGCATCTAGCCTACATCTTTCTCTATCATGTCTCTCTCTGCCTCTTTCTCTTTCTCTCTCCCTTTCTCTGTCCCTATCTTTTTCCCTATCCCTTTCCTGATTTACATCAGAATCTCTTAAATCTCTATCCCTTCTCTCTTTACGATTAACTTGATGACGTGGACTGCGATTCGGGCTCGGCGTTCGAGAAACTGAAGAGTGAGTGTCTGAAGAATGACCTTCGTATCGATGTCTTCTTTCCCTTTGTCTAAATACGTAGTCGGTGAAATAATACAATTAAATTCTCTTAATGAATTAATTTGATGTAAACATTTGTTACTAAAATAATTAATTAATACTAACTTTCTACGAAGTTTTAAAGACATTTCCCGAATTTCATCTTCTCGATCCTGCCGCTGCTGCTCCATTTTCTCAATCCTAAGCTGCTCTGCCTTTTTATCAGCTTTGTCTTAATTATATATATATACATATATACACACATATAAAACCAATTTATCAATATACTAGACTTAATAAGAAAGTTTATTATACTCACATTGTCGATTCAACAAAGTTTGCATTTTCTTCTTAAGCCGCTCTTGAGGAGTAATCTTGGCCGACTGAAAAATGAACAAGTTTAGTCTGGTATAATAAAGAATTTCTGTGTACTTAGTGAAAAATGCATTCAAAGTGAAAAATAAAACTAGGATCGATCTTATTCCTTTCGTGGATAGGATATTTATGCTAACGACTTTATTTCGCGTTATGAAATGCTAATTACGTCCGGGAATCAATTAAGAAATAAACATAATTGTAGCATTTGTGACGTTGTCGCTTTCATTAACATATGAAAACGAATAGCATTCGCTGTTACTTCTCGCCAAGCGTAGTGACATAGGAACAAGAATATTGTTTCTCAGCGCGTTAAGTGACTAAGAAAGCGTTATAGTTCTTACTGACTTTGTGCCCGCCACCAGAATTTGTACTTAACCCTGCCTTTGGCTTGTTCCTAAAAAAAATATGCCTAATGATTTCCAATAATAACAAGGAGTAGTCAGAATAATTGTTTTGAATATTTTCAAGTCTTACGCATTTATATTGGAAATAGATGGCTTTGACGTTTTAGGGTTATTCTTGTCATCACTGTCTGATAATTCTAGTTCCAAACTAGAAGATTTTCCACGTCGACCATAATATCTGAAAGAAGATACATTTTGTTGAAATTAATTTATTTATAAAAAGTTATTCGTACTTTTTACCTTGGCAGTGCAGATGTCTTATTTTCATTGCTTCTAGAACGGGGACAACTGGATTTACTTCTAGACCTGGACCTAGAACGGGATTTACTTCTGGTTCGTGATTTGGATATAGACTTCGAAGCAGAATAACGTTTCTTCCGATAGCTGTCTCTTGAATGACTTCTGTTACGCGACTTCGATCTAGATCTTGAGTTTGTACTGCGAGAAGAGCTCCTAGAATTTTTTAGTCGCGAGCGCGATCTAGATCGTGTTTTGGATCGTGACATAGACCTCGATCGTGATTTACTCGTACTCCTACCACGTGATCGCGATTTACTACGGCTTCGTGATCTTCTTCTGGAACGACTTCTCGTTCTTGATCTAGTTCGTCTTCTTAGTCTGCTTCTTCGCCCTCTGAAAATATGAATGCGATCAAGTTTTCTACGAAAAATTATATTTATCAATTTAGTTGAACTCTTCAAAGAATTAAGCCCACCTTATATAAGTAACACTGTGTTTTCTTTCCCTTGTTCTATAGGACTTAGATCTGCTTAAAGATCTAGAACAGCTTCTCGATCTCGATTTCGAAATTCTTCTGCTAACAATTCGTTCGCTGAAAACAGGACTTTCAGATTTCCTGCGCCTTAGGTGAGAATAATTTACTTTTCTGGTACTTGAAGAGGTAACATGAGAAGTGCTTCCATGTGCTTCTTCTTCACCACCAAAACTTGTGATATATGTGATTTGTCCAGCATTTACAGGAGATACTGATCGTGAACGGGATTTGGAAGAAGACTTTCTATAAGGATTATATTCAGGACTTTCCCTTGCAGCATAGCTGTGGTAAAAGAAATTTTTTTAATTTTTAAACTAAAACACCATTAAATTGCTTTTTATTTTACTATATTTTACTTACCTAGGGGGAGACATAACACGTCCAATCATTTTTTTCTCCCTAAAAGCTCTTCTTTCTCTTCGTGACCTTCTTCCCTATTAACAAAATGATTATGTACATTATTTGTACATTAAAAACAGGCCTTAAGATTTGTAGTAGTTACCGAATACATAGCCTTCTCTTCTTCTTGTTTTCTCGCTTGTCTTAATGATTCTGCTTCTTCAAAATCTTGTGTTAAAAAACTAAAGTAATCAGCCCCTAAAAGACCATATTTTTGTGCAACTATATTCATCTCATGTGCTTGAGATGGTTCAATTTGAGAAACATCTACACAAATATCTGTAAAAAAAATATCATTAATTCTAAATTACCATAAAATATAATACAAATTTATGAAGTATACCTAAATCAATATCACTATCTTCATCATCTACTTTTTCTTCTGCTACTACTGGATCAGCAGGTTTAACAGTCTCTGCAATAGGCTCTTCTGTTTCATAATTATAGCCAATTGCAGCATTGTTAGCTGATTTCTTCTTATCTTTTCCAGCATCTATTTTTGTAGACGAACCAAACTGTTCCTCCAAATGAATTTGATGAAGAAACTTTTCTTCAGTAACTATGTAAACCAGTAGTTTTTATTAAAATTTCTTGTAACTAATGAAATTATTTTTCAAGGAGTAAATAACTGACCTCCCAGAAACTCATTTTGCACAATTATACGATAACGCTCATAATTTATATGCCTATCCTCATTACTAAGAGGAACTTCTACATCAATTGTATCCGAAACTTCTGGTATCCAATCTAAATGGGCTCGAACATCAAATCTATCAATAAGAGTATCTTCATTACCTTGCCAAGGCATCCTTTAAACAAAAATATTTATAAAGAAGTGACAGAAAAATCATATATTAACAGTTATTACTTTGAAAATATTAATTAAACATACATGTTAGCTGGGCTGTCCCCTGCTGCTGCAATCGCAGGATCCAAATGAATTTTACAAGGTCGTCCATGTAATTGGAGAAATTGTGTTGGATCTGATTTCTAATATAATATGAATTACAAAATTAAATTTTTTTTAAATTTTAGTTATTCAAATACGAACTTACAATTTTTTCATAGTAATCTCGTCTACGTTCTGCTCGACGTCGATAATCTACTAACATTCCACGTATTTTCTTTTCTTGCTTCCGAGCTTCATGCCACATTCTACCACCGGTCTTCTTAACAGAAAAACTCATTTTCTACGATTAACCGGTTTGTTACTATTTTTAAATTGAAAAAACTTCCATTGAATTTGCAAATTCCTGCAATTACACATACGATCCGAAAATCTTACAAGGATCTGTAAGTTCTGCTTGAAAAACAAACAATGCCTTTTGATTTAATAAAGTTGTTGACACGCTTTTGCAACCAGTCCGATCAGTCGTTACTGGTCGCTCTCGCCATTGGTCATTAGATTGATCGTCATCATTAAAGAAAATTGGTCAATGTTCATGATCAGACGCCATCTTGTTACAAAATTACTTAACTATCGCACTGGGCAGTGGACTTGAGTGGACCGCGTGTGCCGACCGTGGGCGGGCGGCGGCAGTGGTGGCACTGGTTAGTGCCGTTGCCCGTTAGTACTACCAGTCTGCGGTAGTTTGGGCCGTGGTCGGTAGCGTCCTCCCTTTATGTTTAATAACCAAAATCACGTTACAATTGATTGTCAATTACAATTACACAAAATGTTTCTTGTACGAAGTTATAATGCTCGAGTACATTTGTCTCTTAATATTTTACCTATTAAATTTTTAGGATTAAGGTAAGTAGAAAATTATATATAAAGCTTTTAATCATGTATTAAAATGTATGTAATGGCTGTTTTCCAAATATCCTAAAAATCTGTTGTAGGTATCGAACCTCGACTCCCTCAAGTTTACAGTATATGTTACGTAAACTGTAGTTTCAAAGCCTCGAGGGGCGTATTCTACTTGGGGCCGGTTGTTTCACCTATTGGTAAAATTTATGAGCTTGATAAAAATTACAAACTGGCTGCTTTCCTGTTAGCTTGAAATTCGACACAGTCAGACATAATCGGACACAAATGGTACATTGCATGTCACCCAAAATGTACATTTGAATCCGATTGTGTCTGACTGTGTCGATTTTCAGTCTAACTGGAAAGCACCCACTGTAAATTCTATTCAATTTCAAGATTTACCAAACGGATAAATTTATCCAAACGTTTGTCAATAGGTGGAACAACCGGCCCTTAAGGCCGAAAACGCTTGCAATACATAATACCTGTTACATGAACTATAAGCGTTTTGGGACATAAGGGTGAGGTTCACCAAGTGGTTCGCCAAGTGGTTCACCAAGTGGTTCACCAAGTCCGGCTTGAGGGCTAGCCGGGTTAATATGGTATACTTTCGGGATAAAGTAGTATAGTTTCCGTTACATGAGCTGTATGAGTTTAGCCCGGTTAGCCCCAAGCCGGGCTTGGTGAATGGTGAACCTCACCCTAAAGTGGAATATGCCCAAGTTGAGTTCAATGACGTCTTGTCCCTTTAGGGCCAACACATACAAGTGTATTAAACCCTACTAGTTAACCATGTATAGTTCACGTGATAGAAATTATACCACTTTAGTCCAAAGTTACAAAATTGTACATACATACACACACAAGGCGCGTCACGGAGCACGCTTTTAGCACTGCCACCGCTACTGCGCATAGAAAAATGATTGAAATGTGTGCGCAGTAGCGTTGATAGCGTCTCCGTGAACGCGCCCACAGTGAGTATAAAATTGAATTGTGTATGGCTCAACTATTGGGATCTGACATAGTTGAAGCGCTCCAAGCGGTAAAAAATGAAAGCAGAGGAAGCCCGGGTTTTACATTGATTCTTATGGATATTTTTCAATAAATTGCAATTTATTATTGAAAACCTTAAAACTTTTGAATTTGGGAGAAAAGTTTGTACAGATATTCTCCATCGAAATCATTATAACCCTCCTGTAATTTCAATAGACATTTAGACATTTAGGCACTTCTGCGCCATATTAAATTTTCTATATATCTATATATATTGACTCCGCCCACGTGTCAGATCCTAATTCAAAGTTTCCCATTACTGAAAAAATACATTGTATGTAGTATACTATGTATATTCAATGAGGTGTATCCACTATATCCAGCTGACACTCAGCGGTCTCAGCCGCTAAGTAAAATCCGCGTATGATTGGTTGATCAGTTAAAATTGGCCAATCATAAGCATATTTTACTTAGCGGCTGAGTGTCGGCTGGATATACCCAATCACGGTCTGTTCAGGGTATGTGTATGTAGTACATATACCATCCTGTAAAAGTATATATATGTATGTATGTACACATACTGATGTATGTAATGTATAGTGTAATACATGGTGTATAAACCAAACTTGGTAAATAGTAATTCTTCAATCTTCCAAGGATTTTACTACATAGAAAGTTATTAGTATTAAATATTTAATTACAAATAACTATACTGTAAAGTATTTATCATACGCTCTTTCTATGCTTTTTAGAAGCAATAAATATGTATTTCATTCCGTGATTAGACATTCTAGCCTAAATTATTTCTACCTTTATTTTTAATAGACAGATTAAAGGACAATGCTCTATTAGTACACAAAAGGATGCGCCTTTTGATATCCTAAATTTATTTCTCAATTATTTATCCTCATTATGATTCATTAATTCGTTTAATTTTTTTAAATCTAATATTAAAGGTTTTTTCCAACATCACTAACCCATTCGTAAAAACGTCATATTTCTGCGCAGAACTTGAGCTCGAACTACGGCGCAAAAATTTGACCGTTTCGAAATGGTACTTCCAAGCTTTTTATGATGTTGGAATAAACACTATAGTTACTTTTTATTATCAAAAATTTCAATATTTTTTTGCAATTAAAATATAAAGGTGTAATGACATCGCTTCAGCAGAATGATGAAAGTGTACAGATTGAAGGCAGCAGCGCTGAGTAAGCTCCCTTACTTTAAAATTTCTAGCTTCTACTTTAATTTGTGTTTAAGGCTTAACATTTGAAACCTTTGTCTAAATTTACATATTACTTATTTTAGGCAGGAATCAACGACGGCCAAAACTTTCTCCATAGATAAAAAATTAAATCAGAATATTGAAAAAAAATACAATGATATCCCAAAATCTCCTAATGATAAACGGTCTTATAGGGGTCTTTTACTCTGTAACAAAATGAAAGTGCTTCTTATCAGCGATCCAACAACTGACAAAAGTGCTTCTGCTTTAAGTGTCAATGTTGGTATGAAATTAGTTTCTTAATAAGTTTTCTGAATATTAAACTGTATATGATACTAATATATTTTTTAAGGATATATGAGTGATCCCATTGAATTGCCAGGATTAGCACATTTTTGTGAACATATGTTATTTTTGGGAACCAGCAAATATCCAAATAATAATGACTACAACATGTACTTATCTCAGAATGGAGGAAGCAGTAATGCTTCTACCTATACAGATCATACAATGTTTTACTTTGATGTAACCCCTGATAAACTTTCTGGAGCATTGGATAGATTTTCACAATTCTTTCTCACACCCTTGTTTACAGAAGCTTTGACCGAGTTAGAGCTCAATGCTGTAAATTCAGAGCATGAGAAGAATTTAGCAAATGATACATGGCGTATAAATCAATTGGAGAAATCATCGTGTAATCTTTCTCATCCATATTCTAAATTTGGAACTGGAAGCAAAGCTACTTTAGATACTATTCCTAAACAGAATAGTATTAATGTACGAGAAAAATTGTTAGAATTTCATCATAAGTATTATTCTGCTAATATTATGTCATTGTGCATACTTGGTAAAGGTAATTATTCTTTTTTACATTTCATTTGGCAAATAATTTTTTCAAACTTTGTAAAAACTTACTAAAATATTATAATTTAGAAACTTTGGATGAGCTGGAAGAAATGGTAGTGGACAAATTTCAAGATGTGGAAAATAAAGAAATAGAAGCTCCAAAATGGTCTGACCACCCATTTACGGAAGAACATTTTCAAACCAAATGGTTAATTGTACCAATTAAAGACATTAGGAATTTGACTATATCATTTCCATTGCCAGATTTGCATGGATATTACAGATCCTCTGTATGTTTCTACAATATTTAAAATTATTAAAATTCTAATCAAAATTGTTAATTAATAAAAATTTTAGCCTGCCAAATATGTTTCACATTTAATAGGACATGAAGGAGAAGGATCATTATTATCCACTCTTAAAGCAAACGGATGGTGCAACTCACTAGTTGCAGGTTCAAGATCTGGGGCAAGGGGTTTCTATTTTTACACTGTTCAGGTTGATCTTACAGAAGAGGGTATCAAACATGTTGATGATATTATAACCATAATGTTTGAATATATTAATATGCTAAAAAAAGAAGGTCCAGTAGAATGGATCTATAAAGTAATTTCATTTTGTATAAATCATGTACATAATTATCTTTTCCAAAAAAAAAAAATCAAATTCTTTTTTTTTTATAGGAATGTAGGGACATATTAGCAATGAACTTTAGATTTAAAGAAAAAATTTCTCCTCGCAAGTATGTCAGCTTATTGGTGCAAGCTTTACAGGACTATCCAATAGAAGAAGTTTTAACTGCACAAAACTTAATTCCTGAATGGAGACCAAATTTAATTAATTGGGTCATGGATTATTTAACTCCAAGAAATATAAGAGTTGGAGTACTTGCTAAATGCTATGAGAGCGTAGCTGACGAAACAGAATATTGGTATGGTACTAGATTTAAAAAGGAAAAAATACCTAAAGAAGTTATTGAGAAATGGGAAAATCCTACTTCTAAATCCGATTTTAAGCTTCCAGAGAAAAATGAATTTATACCAACTCGATTCGATATTAAACCGTGTGATCCTAACGTAAGTTTGATATTAAAATTATAGTCGTAAAATATAGAAAAAATTACATTTCGGTTTCTATTTTTTATAGGCAGATAAGTTCCCTGTAATTATTGAGGATAACTTGTTTGTAAGATTGTGGTTTAAGCAGGATGATGAATTTTTAGTACCTAAAGCAAATATAACTTTTCAGTTTGTCAGGCATGTTTTTCTTTCTTCAATTATAAAATATTTAATAAGTTCAATCTTTAAAAATTAATTTTTTGTATTCCAATTTTTAGCCCTGTTGTCTACATGGATCCTATCAGCTGTAATTTGAGTAAACTCTTCGTTCGTTTATTCCAAGATGCGCTTAACGAATATTCATACGAAGCTGATCTTGCAGGTTTAAAATGGTTACTATCAGATAGTAAATATGGAATGGTGGTAAGTAAAATAAATAACTAATATTTTATGTATCTTTGAATTAAGTAATAAACTCTCGACTAGTCTTTAAGAAAAGCATTACTTTTATAGCTGTCAATTGGGGGATACGATGATAAGCAACGCGTATTATTAGAAAAAATTTTGGATAGAATGATTCACTTTACTGTTGATCCAGAAAGATTTGTAATCCTTAAAGATGAGGTATGCTCCAATTTTTTGTTAATTTAAAATCAGTTAAGGGGACATCCCACTTTCTTGGTCAGATATTTTAGTAATTTTTAAAGAGCTGATGAATCAATAACAAAAATTTTGTGAGTACATAATTTATGTTACATATATTAAGTCTTTAAATGTAAGAAATAGGGTGTACCACTTAAAACGCCCCAGAGCTTAGATACAAAAAAACACGCGTATCTTTTTAACTATAAGACATATTCAGTTTTTGTATATGAACTTTTTGAAAACAAACAACAAAAGGCTTCGAAAAGGTCCTATGTAAAAATTGAATATTTTTTATAGTTAAAAAATTACGCACGTTTTTGTATCTATTCTTTGGGGCGTTTTAAGTGGTATGCCCTATATAAATAATTCCATAGTTTTTCTTACATTCTCGGAGAAGTTATTTTTATATATTACTATAAACGATAGTGGTTAACTATAATACCAAAAATTAAAAATGTAAACCTAGAAAAATTATGATTATTTCCCAGTGTAGACTACACTGAATAAGATTTGACAACTTTATCTTTATTTTTCCTTTTGGATTAATTATGAAAATTGATATTTTTGAAACCATCAACTTCAGAAGTTCAGTATTTTCTAAATATTTGCTCACAAATAAAAATATTGTAGTTTATATTATGGCAATAATTATAATTTTTCTGACAATGTTAAATTTTTTGCCTTTAGATGTTCCAGGATATCAGAATTGCACAACTTTGCAGCATAAGCACAATCATGTTATCATGCAGACATGTATTTGTTGAGCGTGAAGGTATCCCCCTCTATTTGCTCTTTTGCTGCAAAAAACTTAAATTCTGGTATCTCTGGTTCCAGTAACTCGGGTTTATGCTCATCAGCAAACAAAAATAATTACCACGAGACTGTGTGCAGAAAAACCATATAAAAAATGATAAAAGAATATTTTCTTGTATTTGAGGACCATTGGAAAAACTGTTCCCAAAAAATATATTTTTTTTTTATTATTAATATATAATCTTTTTAAAAATTATTAAAATTTCTGACAGAAAAATTGGAATACCTCTTTAATTTTGTACATTATTAATATAATACAATACATTTTAGTACATTAGAGACTTGAAGAATTATGATGCCGACCAACCATACCAGCATGCTGTTTATTATCTTGAAGCTTTATTATCAGAGACTATTTGGCTACAGGATGAGATGCTAGAAGCATGTTCACGTAAGTATTTAATATTTTCCCACAATAAAATTATTCAAAATTATTTTTAATTTTTATTAATCAGTTCACTCTGCTTAGATTTAACTGCCGATAAAGTCCAAGATTTCATACCGCAAATTTTCAACAAATGTCATATAGAAGGTTTGATACATGGGAACGTTACCTCATCCGAAGCTTTAGATATAATCAAATTAGTCGAATCTAAGTTAAAAAATTCATTTAAAGTGGATTTAATACCATTGCTACCAAGACAATTAGTTCTAAATCGTGTAATCAAATTAGATGAAGGTAAAGCGAAATTTTATAACTTAAACTTTCGTAATATACGCACTTAAATATTAGATAATTTGATAATTAACTACAGAAATTCTTTTAGGCTCTAATTTTGTGTATGAAACTGAAAACAAATTACACAAAAGCTCGTGTACTGAGATTTACTATCAAAGTGGTTTGCAATCAACAAAATCAAATATGCTGTTAGAACTTTTAGCACAAATTATATCGGAGCCTTGTTTTAATATTTTACGAACGCAAGAGCAGCTGGGATATATCGTATTTAGTGGAGTAAGAAGGACTGGCGGGTCTCAAGGTTTGAGAGTTATTGTACAAAGTGATAAGCATCCCCAATATCTTGAAAGCCGAGTTAATGCATTTTTGAACATCATGCTGGTTAGTGTTTTTATAGTTAATAACAATAATCTATGAATTTAAATTACTTTGCATAATTCTTGCAGTTTGTTTTAACATAATCTTAGTAAAAGTTAACACTTTTCTGACCTGTTTAACTTTTAAGTCACAAGCTGGTATATCAACATTTTATCAAATAATTTATGTTTATTAAGTTTTTTTACAAATTGCTCTTAGGTTTTGACTATATATATATATATATATTGTCTGTAAGATAACTACTATTAAAACTGATGACATTGTGAGCAATTGTAATTTTAAAGTTACGAAGCTGCATAAAAATTTAAACATTTAAAAAAAATTCAGCCTATAGAGGGCTGAAAACATTTATTATGAAATAAAAAATTTTCATTTATTAAATCTTTTAGGAGCGCATAACTAACATTACAGACGAAGAATTTGAAAAGCAAAAAGATTCTTTGGCAGTACAACGTCTTGAAAAACCTAAAATGTTAATTTCAAAATCAACCAGATTTTGGAATGAAATTGTACACCAACAATACAATTTTGATCGTGCCAATATCGAAGTAGCCTATCTGAAGACAATTACGAAAAAGAAGTTGTTACAGTTTTTTAAGGTAATATACATTTTGCAATCAATTTCATTTTTTTGTATACAGGATGTTAGAGTGCTAAGATCTCCGCCTCGGTCACGACTTGTATGAGACAACTTTTATAATAATTATCAACTATTATACGTATCTTATACTATTTTAATCGCATCAGAGGCTTAAGGGAATCTAAATTGACAAAATATTTCAATCAAGAAATTCTTTTAAAATATTGAGAATATGGATTTTTTATAAGGAGTAAACTTACTACTTTAACTGCGTTATACACTGGTATAGCCTGTTCTTTAGAAAATACAACAAAAATTAAAATATTAAAGCTATAAACAATTGTGTTTTTTCTGTCAATAATTTTGAAAATAGGATGCTATATTAAGCTAATGAAGATTTACTCGGAGTAATCTAAGAGCAAATAAACATAAAAAAAGTATACGCTTTTCATAAATAAAATGTGTAGTCTTACAAAGACATCTTGAACAGTGTTACCAAGACAGTAATCTGGTTATGTATCAGATAAGGACTGGTGTATTATCTTTCTTATTTTATTAGGGGTATCAACCATCACTTTTCTTTGTTTAACAAATAGCTTGTAAGTCGGTAAGGTTTAAAATTTGTCTTCATAGGGCTACATTTTTTAAGCAAGGAAATATTTTACATTTTTAGGTGTAGTTGCTTGATTTTGCTCTCAAATAATTTGTTGAATTTTACTATAATCCAATACAGCATCCCCGTTTTAAAATTAATGTTATGAAAAAATATAATTGTTTATATGTACATCACTTATTTGGTTCAATTTAAATCATAATGATAGTAAAACACCTTGTTATATTATAGTAGCTGTCATTGGTTTGATTTGATTACAAAATAACTAAACATCACGCTTTTGTTTCTTAATATAGGTTTAAATTTCTACATAGATATAGGTTTCTCAAGCGTAGTGTGTACGGCCGCTACATGTATACACGTATATTCGCTCATTTGCCTATAATTTCAAATCCAAATATCTCAAATATCAAGATTAAAATACACTAATATAATGTTTTAATGAAAGATTTGATAAGTTACAAATATTATATTTATTAAAAATGTGGTTTCAATTTTAAATAATGAAGCTAGTATACTTTCTTATTTAAAGTGAAGATTTCATAATTTTTAATTTCGTAATTTATTATCTGAACCATTTTTATCTCATATTAGTTAAGTTTCTCTCAACCTTTAAAAGGTCGGTGCTCTCACATATGCAGCCAGTAACAAACTTGCCGTTTATATTAGTCAAATGGGTTACATATTTGAATAAATTTTAGTTAAACAAATTGATAAGTTGATATATGGAAGAATGCCGGATCTCTTCGGGTTAATCCAAGAGACTGTTTGCTAAACCTTCTGTATATCACATCAAATTTACTGTTCTTTTCTCATCTTAGGATAAATATGTTTTGTTTGTTATCAGGACATTTGCTTCAGCAATCTTCGAAGTAAGATTTCCGTACACGTAGTATCCATGGCTCCAGACGGTGCTGGATTAGTGGCACCTGAGATAGAAAAACAAGTGTGCCCAGCTAATGAATCAATGAAAAAGATCGACGACATGGTGTCATTCAAAATTAGTCAGTCTCTCTATCCACTTCTAAAACCTTTCAAGGATATTCCAAGAAAAGGAGTGCGTTCTTCTAAATTATAAGTTTTTAATTGCTAAATGGCTTAGCATTAGCTCTGATTACAATTAATTTGTCTGGTATAGTCAGTTAGTATTTTTTTACTTTTCGAGACTATACTTTGATCACATTCAATTAAAAAGGTTTATCCATTTGTCATGAATGAACTGCGGATCTTTATACAAATATAGGACTTTAACATTTATTGGCTTAAAATAAAGTATAAAACTTTACCAAATTCAACTTTTTAAATTGATTGTATTGATTCATAGAAATTTGATGAATAGTTTATATCAATAAAGTTAATTTAAGAAAAAAAAAACTTAATTTAATATTTGCGTGACGTTTCGCAGTCCAATTATCAATGAATAATCAACTTAGAAAAGCATTTTAAACTTTGTAATTTAATAGACTTACACCATACTTATTTAAAAGTATTATCATATCGATAATCAGTAACTGATACGTCATAATGTAAAAATTGCTAAATCTAAAATTATCAAAAAATTATGTTTGTCTAATTTAAAATTTCAAACTAATCTATCCATGGGTAAAAGGATTTTAGTGAAAAATCACTACATTTTATGAAAATAATTCCTGAATATCAAGTTTCACATAAAAACCCATTCAATCTTAAAGAATATATATTTACTTCTTGAAAATTTTGGAAAATTCGATTGAGTGAGTTTTGAAATTTGACACCTCAGTTAAATTATAATTGTACATGTATGTTGCTATAATAGCAATTTTTTAGATTGTATTTCATTAAAATATAAGAATGACAAAAAATATATATTTTAATGGCAAATAAAGTTTGCACAAAAAATGAAATGAAAATTATTAATGGAAAATTACAAAGTAACAAATATTTGAAAAAATCAACAGAATTTTTTAATATAAAATATACGTTCAGTAATAATATTATATAATAAAATAAGAATATAGTTATTATTATATTAAATAAAATACATGAATTTACTGCATACCCTAATAAAGAATAGTAATAATCTAATCAAATATAATTTATTTTTTACTTCTATAATTACGAGTGATACAATTCAATATAAGAAAATCATAGGCCCATGTATTGTACATACATATACATACATATGATCGGATTCGGACCAATCGGATCGCCTTTGTAGTCTTTGTGGGTACCCCTTCTAAAGAGAGGAGAGCTAATAGGCTTGTCCTTGTCTAACGCACAGTGAAACTTCTCCGTCCGTAAAATAGTGTAAAACTTGTCTTTCAATAGCTAATTTAGTTTTTCAAAAAAATCTTCCACATTTTTAGGTATATTTGTTTCTTCTTGGTCTAAAATTAGTCATAGAACTTTTCCTTAGCACGCTACAAGGCCTAATTTTCAATATTATTATGACCAACAAAATTACAAGTATTCATAATTTTTATGAAAATTATTTTTTATAATTTTGAGAAACCGAGTTTGTAGCGCGCTTCAGTACAATCAAAAGAGTAAATTTAATCTCTACAAAAAAGTACATATTCCTAATAATTTGGAAGATAAACTTGAATGAGTGTTTGAGTCGCTCAATGCATCCCCTTAAATAGCATTTGCTAGAGGTTCAATTTTTTTAACGAAATTTCAATCTATTCACACAAATTTACATTAAAGCCGACTGGCATAATATTGAAATAATTTATGAATTCCCTTTGTACTACAGATTGTTTAACTACAAAATACTTCAATCATTTATATCTCGCGAACGGAGCATTGTAGGCAGCTCTGCAAGGACTCCGGTTGCTTGTGTGTCTCGACATTTTTTATCCGATTCTGCCATAAAATTGCCGGACTATATATTTTACCTCAGAATAAAAATATAGGCAAAGATGAGTTCAGCAAGACAAATCTCGTCTTGATCGGACGTCTAGAAGCTGAGAAATCCATTAGTTAAGCTACAAATTGTTTAACCATCAAATACTTTAAAAATTCATATCTCGCGAACGGAGCATCGTAGAGAGCTCTGCGAAGGCTTATTTTTCTTGTCTCGACGTATCCCATCCGATTATGCGATAAAATTGCATGACCATATTTTTTGGTGCAGGATGAAAATATGCACCAAGACGAGTCCAACGAGACTAGTCTTGTCCCAATCCGACTTCTAGAAGCTGAGAAATCCATTAGTTAAGCTACAAATTGTTTAACCAACAAATACTTAAAAAATTCATATCTCGCGAACGGAGCATCGTAGAGAGCTCTGCGAGGGCTTATTTTTCTTGTCTCGACGTATCCCATCCGATTATGCGATAAAATTGCATAACCATATTTTTTGGTGCAGTATGAAAATATGCACCAAGATGAGTCCAACGAGACTACTCTCGTCTTTATCGGATTTCTAGAAGGCGAGGAACTTGTTAATTAAGCTACAATTGCTTAACTAAAGAGTATTTAAAAAACTTATATCTGGGCCATTTTGGAGAGGTCTGGGGTGTCTCTTTTCAGCCTAACTCGCCTAAGAAAATGTATATGCTTCTGGACTCTTTGGTTTCTGAGATCCTTAGAAATTTACAAACATATTAGAAATCCTGTATTTAGTAGACCTAAACTGTGTATTACGTATATTACATTTAGTGAGATATAAACACGAAAGAATGCTCTCTATGTATAAAATTTTGAACTTGAACCTAAACATTGCAAACTCGTTAAAGTGTCTTATCCATATACACGTTTTTGGCCCTAATTCATCTTCCCTATAGTTGTATGGATATATTTAAGTTTAAAGTTGTACACAATAGTAGTTATGAGTACGTCCTAGTATCTACCTATACTGACTAATAGTGTTTGTTATATACGCGTATACATGCGTATTTGCGTATATATGGATATATAAATGTAGAAGTTTTTACTAAATGACAGTTATGGGTACGTCCTCGTATCTACCCATATTTATGTATAGTATATAGTATATACGAGTATATATATATATATATATTTTCGTATATAATCATATATAATATTATACTATGTATAAGTATAGGCAGATATATAGGGACGGTACCTATAACTACCGTTTAGTAAAAACTTAAATTTGTGGGGACCGTCCTCATATATACCTTCAGACTTATTGAAGTTATGGGGACCGTCCTTACTTGTACCAGATGTACCGCTAAATACCATTTTACACAAGATTTGGTTCCCGTATCCCCCGACCCCCCGTATCTACCCGATTAGACATATACATATATATATATATATATATATCAAACAAATCATCTGGAAGTCATATATTTAAATTTAAGAAGGATATTGTAATAATAATGTAGGGTATATGTATAATACTTTTATTAATTTCGTTTGTTAACAAATTAATGCTATTTTCGTGTATCTTTCTACGCTAAAATAAAAATATTTTCTTAAATTATAAAATTATCTAATGTAGACCTGTTTTACCCTATTCGAAGCTCTGCCGTGTTGTTTCGCATCAGTTTCGATAGATGGCGCGAGGGCATAATCATCTGGAAGCTGCAGGAAGCTAAACGATGGGATCGAAGCGCCGCCTACCGGCAAGGATTGCTTCGGGACACGGCAATCGGCATGAGCAATCTCCCGTTTCATCTCTGCTTCTAACTACCGGTTTGCTCTCATGGCTCTCACTGCTTTTTGATCGCCATATTGAATTTTCATAAGCTTTACTTGATATTACGTTAGGTGGCGTCGAGTCATTTATAAAATAACTAAAGGAAAGTTCGCTGTCTATTTTCCGTCAAGTCTGGTTTGTCCTCTGTTCTCCGAGTCTCGGTCTCGTCTCTTCTCTTTGGTTTCGCTGACCTCAACACAGACATCAGTTATCCTGAAGTTGACCTGAAGTGCTCAGAATCCTCCTTGAAGCACTTCGCATCACTGATTCTCACCTGGAAAGGAGCGGTTCTCAAGTCGTACGTGCATTATAGTGAGTAATTAGTTCAGCTTTTTAAAGACATTTTCTATCTGAACAATGTGTTTCCAAATCATCGCTTATCCCATGCGATTTTCACGGCTTCGGAAAGTTTGAGGCCTCAGCCATCGTGGTCCTAAATGAGACCTTAACCTCGGTCAAAAACATAATTTACACAATAGATCAAAAATATTCGCTTTGTTCCTCTTGCCCACCTATTTCCTTTTCAAGATTGTACGAAAGAAACTAGAGGAAAAGTCTAGCTTATATTTACATCCTAAAAATAACAATGCTTCATTTTAAGGTCAAGTGTCAAAAGCTATTGAAATCCTGCATAAAGCTACATACGTCGCTTCGAATTTTTATTAACTAAATTTTCTTCTATATACTCTTATTTATTTTCGAACCATTGACCATTTTCGTCTAGGACATAACTGACTTCTCTTTTGTTATTTCTTGTTCATGCTTGATGAATCTAATTTTTCATGATATTATATATTGAGTTCTATTTTCAGAAGATTGTTGTATGAGTCAAAAAATAGAAAAACCAGTACTGTCGGGTCAACGAATAAAGACCAGAAAAAGAGGTAGATCCTATTTTTATTATTATTTGATTGCTAACTTGGCAATGTGAAAAGAATATTAAATTGAGTTTAAATTACAGATGAAAAAGAGAAATATGATCCGACTGGATTTAGAGATGCCATTTTACTTGGGTTGGAAAAGGCTGGCAATGACCTAGAAGCAATTTACAAGTATTTGGACTCTGCTGGCTCAAAGTTGGACTACCGTCGCTATGGTGAAGCACTCTTTGATATCCTGATAGCTGGTGGCCTCTTGGTTCCAGGTGGCTCTATTGCTCAAGATGGGGACAAGCCAGTTAAAACAACAGCATGTGTTTTCGAGCAATCAGATGACATGGATTCAATGCGAAATTTTGAGCAAGTGAGTCAAAATCAATTGAAGTTACAAGTATTAATTCTTTGTCTCTTAACTATTCATTACTTTTTTTATCAATAATACTTTCAATATTAGGTCTTTATTAAGCTTATGCGACGCTATAAGTATTTGGAAAAAATGTTTGAGGAGGAAATGAAGAAGGTTCTAGTTTTTATAAAAGGATTTACACCTGAAGAAAGGATTAAGCTAGCACGAATGACAGCACTATGGATTTCTAATGGCTCTGTACCACCAACAGTCCTTTCAGTTTTAATAAATGAGCATCTTGTAAAGGACAATTTAGCTTTAAACTTTTTATTGGAAGTTTTTGTAACTTGGAAGCAGGAGAAGGGTTTACCTAGTTTAATGAATGCTTTGAAAAGAGGAGGTATTGAAGGAAGGTATGTAGTTTCTTTTTCAGTAATTACATTTAATTTATAAAATGTTATAAAATTAATATATTTTCTTGTTTTTTATCAGGCTAATGGAATTTGTGCCACCAAATAAAAGGACAGAAGAATATTTTCGATCTGTGTTTGAGACTGTAGGTTTAGCAGATATTGTAAAACTGCATAAAGCTCAAGCCAGCCAAGAGGCAAAGCGTGATCTCCAAACTCTTCTCTTGGACGACTTAGCTGATAACCGTACTATGAAAGATATTATTTTTGATCTCAAAGAAATGGCCCAAAGGAGCAACATCCCAGAGCATGAAGTTATTGGATTGGTAAATATATCTCCTAGAAGTAGTTAAATGGATGAATGTATAGAAATATAACAAGTACCAAAATTAAATGAGCATAAAGAACTTATAATTTTCTTAAATAATTCAATTAACCATAAATTAATCAACTAATTGCCTGTGTTATAGCCAATAGTTTTGTATAATTGATTATGTTATAGATTTGGATTGTTGTAATGGGTCAGGCAGAATGGAATAAGAAAGAAGAATTGGTTGCTGAGCAAGCATTAAAACATTTAAAAACGTATACTCCTTTATTTGAAGCTTTTACAACCACTGCCAGATCTGAACTTGCTCTTATACTCAAGGTGCAGGAGTTCTGTTATGAAAACATGAACTTTATGAAAGTCTTCCAAAAGATCATACTCCTCTTCTATAAAAGTATACTTTTTTCTTTTACATAAATAAATAAGCCTTCTGTAAAAAAAACTTATTGTTCAACTAATAATTTAATCTCTATTTTTTTTCAGCCGATGTAGTATCGGAACCAGTGATTCTGAAGTGGTACAAGGAGGGGCACTCTCTTAAAGGAAAAATGATGTTTTTGGACCAAATGAAAAAATTTGTCGAGTGGCTACAGAATGCTGAGGAAGAATCAGAATCGGGGGAAGAAGAGGACTAAAGATAAAAAAGTAAATCAAACCATTAATAATGCATACTTCCAGTCCAGGCAGCAATTGGGTAAACGATCAGTAATTCATCAGTGATTCTATCATTTGATTGGGTATACCTTGGCTCTAACCGAGCTTTGACCAATCACGCGACAGAATTACATCGCTTACTCAACTGTTGTATAGGCTAAATGCACCCATTGTCTTCTATGCCTAAATAACTCGGGTAACAGACTTAACGAATAAAATATATATTTTCAGAATAATTTAAAAAATCATTGCCAGAAATAAATAAAAACAAATGAGAAATAAAAAATGTCTACACTTTGTCAAAAAATTTTTAAACAATACAAAGTGAAATATAAATCAGTCCTACGTATGAATAGTAATTTCAAAATCAAGCAGATCAAGTTTTACAGTCATGCTACATTCTACAAGATGGAGCCAATATAAGAAATAATTAAATTGTTACTAAACAATGAGGATAATACTAAAGGCCCATATTATGTGGGAAAAGAATTGTACATTTGCAATGTCTCTGAATTGTATTACTTTAAGGAAACATATTTTGTGTTACATTTTTATAACTCCGCTACAAAATATATACAGAATAACAAAGAAATTATGAAAGAAATCTTTATCCCTGTGTACGTACAGTTTTCGAAAACCCGTCTTACTTTGTACAATAATATTGTATTAGTTTATAGAAAATATATTGTCAGGTGGTGTTTAATAACCATGTTTCGCTTATTTCTAATTTCCTATATGTAAAAGCAATAAGTTCTATCAAGATACTCTAGTAATAAATAAAGCATTTCTTTTAAATTTACTTTAAAATTATTTTTAATCTTAATGAAATTTTACATTTGACACAGTTAATTTCTTTTCCAATCCTTGTATATCTTCATAACAGGAATGTTTTGCTTGGCAATGATAGTTTTACCATTCATATAAGGAATTAGCTTCTGTGGTATTTTAATATTACCATCTTTAGTTTGATAAGTCTCGCAAATAGCGATCAACATTCTTGGTACCGCACACGCTGTACCATTTAATGTGTGAACATGTAGTAAGTTCCCAGTTTCTGAATTGTATTTGATATTTAGTCTCCTAGATTGATAGTCTGTACAATTGCTACAACTTGAAAGTTCACCATACATAAATCTTCCTGGCATCCATCCTTCCATATCTATTTTTCTAATTAGTCAAATAATATAAACTTATCAATTACAAATTTATAAAATTACCACATCAATTATTTATACCGATAAGCTGGAGCTCCTAGATCATGAGGTGGCATATCGACTACATTAAAATTTAATCCAAGCGATGTGAACAAATCCTCTTGTATATTTTGTATTTCTTGAAATACTTTTTCAGAATCAACTTGATTTGAACATATGAACATTTCAACTTTGGTAAACTGATGAACTCTGAAATTTATAATTATTAATATTAAAGAAAATAGAGTTAGAAAGTTTTGATTTAGTAAGCAACCTATAGATCCCAGCTTCTTCCTTTAAACTTGATATTTCTGCTCTATAACATCTACTAACAGCAGTTAATTTAACTGGCAATTGGTTAAAGTCAAATTGAGAATTCATTAGTTTAGCAGCTAATGACATTTCAGCTGTACCTGATAAGCTATAATTAACCTCACGACATTGGTCTAAATTATATACAAGAGATCTTTCACCATCATTTATTAGTCCACAACGCTCTATAACAATCGTAGGAATAATATCAGGCACAGATACTAATTTAAATTGATATTTTAATAATTGATTGATTGTATAATGAATTAGAGCTTCTTCTAGCTCTGCTATTTCTCCTAAAAAAATATAACTTCTACTTCCAGACAAAGGAGATAATTCAGTCATCTTTATTTGGTTTAGTTTTTCTGCCAAAGCTATGAAACTTTTTGGTTTAAATTCAAACTGTGGTTTACTGCCATGTTCTCTTAAAATTTTTGATGTTTCTCCATAATTTAATACTGATGGGTCTGTCAAGTTTGGTATTTTACTTAGTTGAATTAATAATTCTTCTTGACAATCCGGATTTTTAGATAATTTTAAAACTTTGTCAATATCACCTACTCCTTTCCTTTTTTGAATATTGTTGAAAATAAGTTCTCGGTTCTTAGGATTGCATAGAAAATTGATATCAAACTCTGGTGGAGGCACAGAAAAATTCAACTTAACATGATCTGTTGTAATATTCTCCTATTAAATTAATAAACAGTTACATTAAATTATACTATGAATTATAAATGAGTAGATTGAAACGCACGAGAATGATAAATAGCTTAAAACAAAGTTAGCATTAAATATCATGTGAAACATTAATTATTATTTTAGGTTAAATAGGAGCACTTACATACATCGGTTTACAACAAAATCTTCTAAGCTGTAAAATTGTTTTAAAACTTTTTTCCACCCTCATGTTAGCAATTATTTTGATACAGTTTAATGATTTTATTTATTGTCTTAATTTTTTATGGTAATACTATTGTTGGTACATAAAATTCAGTGTAACACAATTCTTTTAACTTTTAAACCTTTTTAAGACTAGCGGACGCCACTAAAGTGAGGTGTAACTTTTGTTGTGACCTTTTAGTTTTTTACTTTAAATATATTGCTAATAGTCAAAAAAGTCATAGAACAGATTTAAAAATTAATTCAAAAAAAGCACCGGTAATCTGAAAGTTAATTACACATAACCATATATAGCTATTATGTATATGTATAAATGCGATTAGATATGTATTATGCATATTTGGATTTTGATTAGTGCATCATTAGTATTCAAGATTTTTAAACATCATTTAATTAGAATTTCATTCAATCCATAACCTTATCTAAGTTGTTCTAAAGCAGAAAGATTGATTGGGCTAAGCGTGTTATTATAACTGACGACAATTATTTTCTGTTTAGGTCAATTAAATCTATTACAAAACCCGCGAAATCTCATTCAATATCTCTTTATTTTTAGTTTGATTATGCTTACAGTTATTTTATATCCCTTATTACTCTTTAAATAGACAAGATATTATCAAATAACAAAGAAATTATAATTCGGTAATATTATTATAAGCAGCAGCAGATTTTCCTTCAACTGATTACATCCTGAAGCAAGGTTAATTTTAATTTAATGTTCTTAAAACAACTACTTTGACAAATAATCAATGGAATTATTTTCAGAATGGCTACAAGAAGAATATTTAAAAAATGGAGAATAATAAATATTCTATTTTTTCAATCTAGTACTGTTCGTAACAAAAGTTTCAAATATCTAGGTATAGGTGGAACTTTAGTAGGATTTACATTATTTAATATATCTAATATAACAGGCACAATTATGGATTATGATTTCCCAAATTTTATGGCTACACCTATTACTGATATAAGTTTATTAAAGAAAAACAAAGACAATATGCGAACTAAAATGGAGATGCTAATTATGAGAACACAATCAGATTTTTGTAAAGCATTAGAAGCTTTGGAGCAAGATGATGTTAAATTTAAAGTTGATCGCTGGGTGAGAAAAGAGGGAGGTGGTGGAATTACATGTGTCTTGCAAGATGGACAAGTATTTGAAAAGGCAGGTGTAAATATATCTGTAGTGTCTGGTAAATTACCACCAGGTGCTGTGCAACAAATGAGAGCTAGAGGAAAAGAATTGGATGAAGGATCAGTACCATTTTTTGCTGCTGGTGTTAGTGCTGTTATTCACCCACGTAATCCAATGGTACCTACTATACATTTTAATTATCGTTACTTTGAAGTTGAAAATAAAGATGGCTCAGTGAAATGGTGGTTTGGTGGTGGAACAGATTTGACTCCATATTACTTAAACGAGAATGATGTAAAGCATTTTCATAAAACTTTAAAGATTGCATGTGATAAACATAATCCAAACTATTATGAAAAATTCAAAAAATGGTGTGATGACTATTTTTATATAAACCATAGAGCAGAGAGAAGAGGGGTTGGTGGAATCTTCTTTGATGATCTTGATAAACCAGATCAAAATAGTGCTTTTGAATTTGTAAAGTCTTGTGCAGAAGCAGTTATACCATCATATATTCCAATCGTTAACAACCATAAGGAAGATGGATATGGATATACTGAAAGACAATGGCAATTGCTACGAAGAGGAAGATATGTTGAATTTAATTTAATTTATGATAGGGGTACCAAATTTGGTTTATATACACCAGGAGCACGATACGAAAGCATTTTAATGTCTTTACCATTGAATGCCAAATGGGAATATATGCATGAGCCTCAGCCAGGATCAAAAGAGGCTCAACTTTTGGAGGTACTTAAAACTCCAAAAAATTGGATAACACAGTAATAATATAAATATTTTAAAAAAAGTTATTGCAATCAAATTTTTTTAATCTGTAACTGTAAACGTTTTTATTGTAAAAACATGTTTTTGTATATTGTTAAAAAGTATTATTAAATTTATAATGATAAAATGGAAAATGTTTTAAAATTAACACAAATTTATTTCTTTTTAACACTACATAATATTTACAACTTCTTAAAAAGAAGTATTTTAATTTTTATTTATTATACAAAAACCAAGTAGTATGCTTTCATATAAATGACACAAACTCTTAAATATCAGTACATATATATGGTTTTCTGAAATATTATTCCATAATTATTACACAGAATATTCAGTCTTTATGCGAAAAAATAAAAATCAGTTGTAAATGCGGCTTTTTATTATATCTACAACTTACACAAAATTATAAAAAATTCGTTAATTATTAAAGAGTTTATACCTTAAAAGAGGCAAATAGAAAAAGTAATGGTGAGTACACATAATATAAAAAAAATTGTACATATGTAACAAAAAATATGCCGATTAGAAACTCAAACATTGAATCTTGCGGCTAAACAAATAAATTTTTATAACAAGTAGTACATTGTTATATATATATATATATATATATATATATATATAACTAAAGGAAAAAACTGATCAATTACCGATGATGGACGAGGTGCGAAATTTGGATGTACGAGACGGGATTGATATCCGACCAAAGAGGAAGTTATTAACGTAACTTAGTACATCCAAACTTCGTCGGTAATTCATCACATTCCTCCCGTAGGACCGTGGTCAACATAGCACGTTCCATAACAAATAAGAAGAAGTACAGTTTTCAAGTATGTTTCGGCGGGGTGAAAATCATTTATTTCACCCCACTGAACTTATATTTCTCTCGCTAGACTTATTTTGCTCCAGTTAGTCAGCAAAACGTGTTTTTTATCTAGCAAAAAAGGCATGAAAAGCTATGTACTTTTTCCTCGCGTGTTATGAAAATGTATTTTACGGTAAATTGTATGGCATATACAGATATACAAATCAAAATAAAGATGTTTATAAATCGATGCCATAATATTTTTAATTTTCTCTTTTTTTTCAAATATACGATAATCCATAAGAAAATAATTTTAAAAAAACAGTCTTATTTACAGCCTAAATTAAAAAATATTTTTAGATTTTTTACAGTAATCAGTAAATAAAATGCATTATTAGCAAAATATAATCGAAAACTCGCTTTTGTAGGATGTAATACAAAATTCGCTTGAGATCACAATGTACAAAATGTATCTTTAAATAAGAATATTACTTGGCACTTTACTGGAAGATAGGAACTATTAACAAATTTTAACATAAATAGATTTCAAAAAAGCAATTACGATTTTAATAACTTAGTACATGTTAAAGTAAACAGTTTTCTATACACGAAAATGGAACGTCAAATATTAAAAGTTGACCTCTTTTCTCGATCTTCCAGTAATTTTACCTTTTAAAATAATCATTACTATTTACTTTATCATAGGTCCAAAAAATGCTGTTTTTAAAAATGTTCAGAAAATGTATGTTAATACTAATGTCCATTTATTACTTTAGAGAGTCAACATTTTTCATCGCTAAAATATTCGTTACTTTTAAAACGCTGCAATTCCAAATTAGAATTATTTTTCAGACAATAAAATTAATCATAATGACGTCAGGATAATTAAACGTTGATATTCAAAACATTACTGTGACTAGTTTTGCTACCTGGCTTTCATTTTCTGATAATTCTGAGCTATTATATCTCTTAGAGTCGGCGCTTACACATATTTGTAAACATTCTGATAAGTTTATGTTTGATAAAGATCTAATTTGAATCAAATTTACTGTAGTTTATTATCTTTACTAAACAGAAATATTGATTGGGAATTTACAAAACTCAGTACCAAGAAAAATATGTTAAAATTAAACACTTGTTTCCTTTTTAACCAGGACATCATCTTTCAAATATTCATTGGCCTTGATATGTCGCAAGCTTGAATCTGCAATCTCGCTAATTACTTTCTCATCCAAATTCCATTGCTCTACATTGCACATAGTTTTAATTGACGCAAATCCCGAAACCTCATTGAGATCTTTATTGTTTAGATCTACAGGTTGGTCGATTAATATTTTATCCGAATTCTTTGAATGATCGATGATATTAGCAATAGAGTCAGCATAAGTTTCCTTGGTCTGGATAAGAGTGAAAGCGTTATCGCTAGTAAGGCTGTTGATCTCTGACAAGGATTGCTCGGATTGATCCAATACTTTCTGAGATTCCGGAGCTTGATCGCAGAAATTGGAGCTTGCAGTACTTTGCAAATCCGTCAAGGACGGTCTGGACCATTCGCAATTTTTGGAACTTGTAATGGAAGCAACATCGTTCAAGGAGCTCCTAAAACTATTCTGTAAGGGTTTTGAATCCACCGGAAGACAGTACATACTACTAGAATGGTAAGCCCAGCCAAAAACTCTGGATTGTTCAACATCGGCATCATTACTATTGGAACACCTGAATTCCCTGATTTCCTCGCTCTCCCCTATCTCCGGAAGATTATGATCACTTCTTTCACTGTTTAGTTGAGTATTCGATTCTATTCCTGAGCTGTACTCCAAGCTACACTGCTGAGATACATTTCTGAGAAACTTCTCTTCGTCAGTCTTAGCATCAGTCTCCGATTCTGAGATTGGATTAGACAATTGAAATTTCGTGCAAGTCATTGTTTGTACTGGCATACCACTAATAGGTTGTTCTTGTATTCTATCGTTGTTTATCTTCTTTGCTGACCTCAACAAGGTTTCTTGACCAATCACGAAGCGAATTGGCATGTTTCTTTCCTCTGAAATACTTCCACCGCTGTCGGATAAAATATTTATGTTCTTCGTATCAGTGATCGGATTCATTTCTACATGAATGTTTGTATTGTTGACCTTAGCGCTGCTACTTAAGATGCTGCATTCTATATCGTTCTCCAATTTCCCTGATCGTGGAACTGAAATACAGCTTCCACCATCGCTGGTTGCCCCACCATCTCCCTGTTTACGAGGTCCTAAATTGTTGTTTTTAGTGTGCCTACGCTGTTTTTTAAAAAATTTCCTTGCAACACCGCTCTGGTGAGGATTGTAAAACATCTCTACGCAGGTTGACGAAGGTTCTGCGTAAGTTGTAACGGAATTGTTTGATCTGTGTTGCTGACGGTGGAAAACCACCAGATTGACATTTGCCATTTTAGAAGCAACTGGCAAAGTGTCTTGGTTATACACGTGGTCAGTTTTAGAGATATTTTGAGATCTATTCGTGTGTCTAGATGAGGTAACAGAAATCGTGTCGGAAGTCACTTGGGCTGCCTGTGAATTTGTTAGAGGGCCCATCAAATTTTGAACCAGAGGCTGACTTGGTATCACAGGATTTGCATCCGAGACGTTTCTAGTTCTGCAGCAATGATTCTTTCTCTTTGCAAACCAGCAGCGAGTCTTCAACCACTGGGTTCTCACGTCATTTCTTGCTATTCCATAAAAGAACAATACAAAAATTCCTAAAGTACTGTTGAAGACAGCATATAGAATAGCAAATGCAGTTTCTCCAAAAGAAATGTAAGGTAGTAGTGGTTTTGCAGTAGTCATTGCAGCTGCTGTCCAAGAAAACAAATATAATACAAACATTATAATCTGTCCTTTTAACTGGGTGATTTGTGAATGTTCTGGATCCTCGGCCTCTGAAGATAAAGTCTGTGTTCCATGAGTACTGTTTCTGTCTCCGATTATATTAGCATTCGGTTCCAGTAATTCCAAATCCATGTTCTCTGTTGCCTGAGTGCCTTCTGAGAGTTGTGTGTTCAGATCAATGTTTTTAATGGCGCATTGTATGAACAAATGGAAAATTATCAAATAAACAGATAAAATCAATGCTGGAATGAATAGAGCAGCCAGTGCTGGTCCTGAATTAAGAAAGCAGTAAGAATATCCTGCGTACTCTCTTAAATTGATTGCTCCCGATATTCCACATATAATTAGTCCTATTCCCCAGCCTACTAGGTAGAGTCCCAAAAGAGGCTTTGGTAATGGTTGCTCCGACATTTCATCTTCCGGCAAAGCGGTGATGTCAGGCTTCGATAACTTTTTGTACATATTACTTGCCGAAGTAGCCATCCACAGTAAACAACATAAAGACAAGTAATGCAAGATCAATCCAACGCTTTGGCAAATCTGTATATTTTCCGTTTGATGTATTCCTATCATGTACAAAAATGTTAATAGTGTCATCGAAAGCCAAATATTAATAACGCAATGCTTTGCTTTCTTTTGCATTCCAATAGAAGTATAGCAAAGTATATATGTTACTATTGTAAAAACCAAGCAGCTAATGTTAATAAAACTTCCAATATAAATTGCAGGATGAGAGAATTTGAATTGAGCTCCAATTTTTAAACTGTTTTGATTCAAATCTGTAACATCTTGTAGTAATGCATAATAGCCCAATCTGTAGCAATGGAATATAATTAAATTATTTAAAAAATTGGATAATTTGCAGCCACTGCTGGACCAACCACTAGATTCGTCTGTTTGATCCCAGACAACAGGTCTTGGTATTTTATTGGCGTATTTATAGAATGGAACTTTAAGCATTATATAAATCGGCTCGGATAAGTTTTGTATAGTTGCTCCAATTAATTTTGCACCAACCACTGGTGTAGAAATATCCAAATTCTTGTCCAGAACTCTTGGGAAGATTCTACTATCACTAAACATAGAAACCATTAGTTGTTGAATTGCAGCCTGCTTAATTTTATGTAGCAGGGATGCTGGCAATTGAACAGAAGCTTCAACCATTTTATCTTTCATATTCATTGGAGCTGTTTTATTATTTGTTGCACAATACAATAATTTATCCTCTTCTTTACTCTCGGTAGTAATACCAGAATACCAGGTACACATCAATCCATTAAACGAGTCTGAATTAATTTTAAATTCTTCCAAAGCCATATTCTTTTTATGTGATTGAATGGAAGGACTAAATTTTGTTATAGTTTCCACTGATTTTAACAATCTTGTACAAGATTTAAAATTATTTTCTGCTATCTGTAAAATTTCTTTTGGCAAATTCATTACAGAGCTAATTATATCTATTAAAATGTTACCTAGCTCTTTTTCCTCGGTTAAAAAGTTTAGATAATTTTCTATAGTTTGAGTTATGAAATTAATTTCTACAGGATCACTCAAAGCTACTCCATTCCCTGTATAATTTTTAAATCTTTTTGCTGTTTCCAACAAAGTACTTTTTGCTAGAGACAAATTAACTTTCGAGAATTGTTCCAGAACTTTGGTTGTGTGAGAAATATATGGGCATGACTCTGTATCAAGGTCCTCCCAAAATCCAGTTGTATTGCATTGATATGTTGCTTTTAATGATATTTGCATTAATCCTGACAAACCATTGCCTTCACAAGGTAGTTCGGCCTTCCAGCCTACAACTGTTCTAGGCCAGGCATAAATACCTTTGTTATTTCTTGTTATTGTCAAAGGGCAGTATTGAGTCTCATCAGAAATAACAATAATACTAATTGCTTTTGATCTATTACCATTCATTGAAACCAAGAAACAATTCCACTGTCCATTGTGCTCCATTTTTACTGGAACAATATTCAATGAACTATCTACAATACCACTGTCAGATAGATATCTATTTTCTATTTTAATATTGGCTAGTTTCTTCCGTGGATCACTATACCAATTCATATCTACATTTTCAGCTGTTGTGTTAGGATACCAAAGCCAACTTAGCTTAGCACTCCTATCTTCTGTTACACTGGGAGCTCTGCATTTTAATGTCACCGAATCTCCTGCAAATACTACTTGATTCTTACTAGGATAAACTTCCACTAATGGTGCTGGCCATTGACAATGGAAATCATCCAACCTTAGTCTTTTCTCGGTATTCCCTTTTGTAGTAAAGCCAGATGCACACATAGGTGGGGGACTAAAAAAATTGTTAAATATTTTTATAATTACAAATCATTTCTTTTTATTATTTTGGTTTTACCTCAATTTTACTGAAGAATTTTGAATCCAAGTAGAAAACCAATAAAGCTCGCAATCACACTCTAATGGATTATCCGATAAATCCCTAAATAAAGATTTAAAAAATATTGTATCTGCTAATTACTTTAGTTAATAAGAGATTGTTTATTTAAAAGAAGCAAACAAAACTTACAGTCTCTTTAGTGATTTCAAACCATAAAATGTTCCTTCTTTTAAAGTCGTTATATTATTTTCATTTAACTTTCTGCAATAAATACATAATTTGTTAACAAATAGTAAATAGAAAATAATTCAAAACTTACAAGTTTTTTAGATTGGTCAGTCTTCTAAAAGCAAAACTGTCAATGGCTGATATCTGGTTCTTACTAAGGTCCCTTAAATTAAAAATAACTTAAATTAATTAAAAAGAAATTACCAGGAAACACAAAATTTGTATATACTTACAATCTTTCCAAGTTTTCTAAGCCATTGAATGCCTCTTCATCTATAGAAGTAATTTTATTTTCAGATAAATCCAAACGTTTAAGATTTGTTAAATTTTTAAATACATTTTGTTCAATAATATAAATATTAGTTTTGCTTAAATTCCTGTAATAAATATTAACACTGCAGTATACAACATTATTTATTGAAATAGAACAAAAGGAAGATACTTACAGGCTTAGCAATTCTGTGCTAATAGCAGTAATATTAATATCTCTAATGCTTTGTATTGGATCATTACATTTGACCCGCAGTCCTTCCTCTTGAGAACCAAATGGTTTGCACAAGCATTGCTCTGGGCATGAATGACTAAAAATTCCTTTTACTTGTGTCAAAACAATTAACGCTAAGAAAGTTCTCATGATTAATTTTATTGAGTCTTTCACCTACAATCATTTATGACTTTTAAAAACAAAAGATAAGGCCTCATCAAGTATTTAAGTGGTAATATATACATCAAACAGAAATAAAATTAAAAAGTATATATTATTGAAAAAAAAAATAATGGACAAGAACTGAATGATAAAGTTTAAGAGTAAATGTAAGTAAGCACATCACAATTTTTTTGTTGTATTAATGTTATTACTGAAAGATAAACTAAGCATATATAAATGTTATTAAGTAAAATAAACTTACGGCGCTTGCGGCCATTGGAGCATTTATAATTTTCACATTGTAACGATTGTAACCATTGTGACAATAAAATATTTTAAATTGCAGTTAGTTTATTGTTTTTTGGAAGTGGTGAAAATTTAATATTCATTATGGTATGCGTACATAATAAAGGTTTTTAATTAACCAAAATACCATAATCATACGAATCAACTAAACCTTCTTGGATTTTGATGACTGTCATGGATGAGCAAATTTGATATAGGTTGATCGCCTGATCGGTTGAATTAGAGATGTCGCTTCAACGGCAACTAAACACCGGTATTCATCAATGGAACTTGGGCTCAAGATTGCCGTGAAGTCTATAAGATGTGTAACGTAGAATATAGGTTTTACCGATGTTAAGTTTGAATTTAAGGTTAAGTTCCGTTTATGAATACCGCAGTTAAATTAATAAAGCATGTTTATTTCACATAAGGTTTGTTCTTCTTCGCTGCATTACAGCACTAGTGCAATGAGTTGGAGTGAGAAAACATACATATGTTTGTCTTATTTCAATTAATTGCACCAGTTCGATAGTGCAACGAAAAAGAACAGACCTATAAGTTCGTTCACTTCACGGGTCACGAAGGAGGGGTGAAGAAGTGCCAAGTGGGTCGGCCGAAGGACGAAAACACTACGAACTACACTGTGGGAATTTAAACTGTATACCGATATTTATCCTTAAGGCAGAAGTTAACGATAAATATCAGTAGTATCGGCATGTGTAATGAATAATAATAAATGTATATCTGTATATATATCATTTTCGATCCTTACCGACACCGAAAATTTTCGTTAAAAGGTAAACATTTGCTGGGTTGAAAGGGTTGAAAAGACGTAAGGGAAAGGAAGCTGCGCTGCGCTCCTGATCTGAGCTGAGCTGAGCAGGTTGACATTCTTTTTTATTCATGTGACAATGTGACGTCATTTGTGTATAGGCAGCTATATACTATGATATGAGCCGCCCAGATTCTATAGAGTCGGTTGTTACTTGTTCCACCTATTGGCAAACGTCTGGATAAATTTATCCATTTGGTAAAAATCTTGAAATTAAATAGAATTTACTACAGTTTGTAAGTTTTACCTGGACAACCGACCCTAAAATGTTATAAAGCTTTGCCCAGCTTCAGCGAACTATCGGAAAAACGATATGAAATTTGAAACACATCGATCCCAACACAGTTTTTCCACCTATTAAAATTTATTTATTTGGTTATTACAAACTGTAATAAATTCTATTCCATTTCAAGCTTTACCAAACGAATAAATTTAACAAGACGTTTATCAATAGGCTAAACTGCAGGTAGAAAAGCTGGCCCTTAGAACCCTTCGATCTTCAATTTTTCAGAAGCATTGGACAGATTTGATTCATTCACCATTTCTCGAATTGAAGGCATTGAAGCATTTGAAGTATTTTAAAGCTTAAAGTAGTACTAGCAAGTAGAGTCGAGTACATACACATACATAGTATGTACATACTTGATAGATTATGAGGAGCATATTTGATAGTACAGTTGAAACAGTCGAATCGACATTGGGTTGGACGATAGGACAGTGTATTTGAATGTATATTATATGTATATTATACGTATATACATACACACCGCATTCACGGCGTATGGAGCGACGCGCCGTGTGCCAGCACCGCCAGCACCTTTACCTGTTTTGTGAATAAAAACAATTAAATAGTTTGTGGTTAGAAATAATTTTTGGATCGAACTATATGTGTATTTGAGGAGGTCTAAAAATTCGCTGTGTAAAACATCATGGTTCCATCAAAAGATGAATCATTATGGTCTGGCATCGCATCTAGGATGTTATTAAACACCATTGCACACCCAATTGAATATGCAAAAGTTTTGATACAGGTAAATAGATTTTATTTGTGATACTAATAATGTATGAAAGGAAAAGTTTAATCATTGTATCCATAGATCGGTCATGAGCCTATTCCACCAAAACCAACTACGACTCTTTTTGGAAAACCTGCATTGGGTTTACCAAATGTTTTTAAGTATGGTATGTGACAAAGACAACATTTTTTGAGTTTACTGTATAATACCTGAACATTTTTCTATTACAGTAAAGTATATCAAAAGCGTAGATGGATTTACTGGATGCTACAGAGGTCTTGTTCCAAAATTATGTGCCTATACTGTCAGTGCTATAGCATTTGATAAAACAACTACTATTTGCAAATCTATAACTTTGAAATATGAATTGTATAATGAGAAAGAAGATGACGAGTTAACAGAATCAGAGAGGTAATCTTTGTTTTCATTCAAAATTATAAATTATGAATAATGATCTTTTTTTACAGACGCTCTAAATGTGTATTTAAGTTGATTAGGGATTTGATTAGTAGAATTGTAGGAATTATAATTAGTCATCCTTTTGATGTTATTGCTCTAAGGATTATGGCTCAATTTGTTGGAAGAGAAAACAAATACAAGTAAATATTTATATTTTATCCTTTTAAATACATTGGTAATGAATTATTATTATTTACAGTGGTTTACTCAGATCATTTGGAGAAGTATATAGGGAAAATGGCATAATGGGATATTATGCTGGAATAATTCCAAGGATAATTGGAAATGCTGCTGTTCTAATAATGGTCAGTGCTTCTACTTATGCCATAAATAAGTACTTTATTTCAGATCATGATATTAATACTGAGTCAGCTATGACGGTAAAAATCAATCTTTTTATTAACTTTAATTCCTTTCTGACTAATTTGACTCATTCCCTTAATAAATTTTTTCTAGTTCCTTGCAACTACAGTTACTTATCCATGCTTGTTGGTTTCCCATTGCATGGCTGTTAATAATAGTGGGTAAGTAAAGAGTTTCTGAACAATGACTTAAGAAATTAATTAATTCAGCAAATTCTCTTCATTAAAATTATTACAGTCTAGCTGCTGGCTGTCCTCCAAATATGCCAATTTATAATAACTGGTTGGATTGTTGGAGACATTTATCATCTGTTCGTCAATTAAATAGAGGCTCCAGTCTGTTATGGCGCTATTATCCTGGGCCACAAGTTATAATAAATGGAGTACCAATGCCTATAAATAATGTTGACTTAAAAATGTTTAAAAAGATTTAATTGAACAAATCATATCGTTGCTTCAATAGCGATATTATAAAATATAAATATATTTAGTTGATACATATTTAAATTATTATTATTGTTTTGGTATAACGAAGGATGAATTGATATAACTTTTATTATTATTTAAAATTTTATATTCACTATTATTGATTAACAACTATTTTCTTCTGTTTCCAATGTATATAAGTAAAGATGTAGATAAGAAATAACTGAATAAAGTAAGAGAGATGAGTATTATTGTTTTTAAGATATAAAAATTAAAAAATTAACATGTATTTTATGTAACTTTACAAAACTTACTCTGCCAACACAATAATGTAATTAATTGAACGAATATTCTGCAAATAATCAATGAAAATTGTAACAAAATAGTTCACACGTTTTAAAAGCCTACTTCTCATTTTTAGTCAAACTAAAGAAAAATTGATTAAATATATATATATATATATATATGTCTTACATATAAAAGAATATATTTATCATCTATATGAAATGCGACACAGAAAATCTTATTAAAGTAAATATGATAATCTTAAAGACAGAAATAATAGTTCTTATTTATCCCAATATAATTTAATTTGTTATATGTGTATATTTCCTATACAACAGATAGGAGACTTTAATTATTGTTTTAAGTTTATTGCAACACTGTAATGCCTTGTGTATTTACGATAATGATAATTTTATACATTAATTTTGTACTTTGTGTTCTTTATAACATTGAATAAACCAATCAGCAATTTGCTATGTAACAAATTGCATTGTATATTGAAGGCATTGCGAATATTACAGTTTAATTTTGAAAATGTATAGATTTCTTTCATTATAATATAAATAAAGACTTGCTTCCTGTATAAATATTTAGATGAGTAATCAATTTTATTCAGAATTGAATAAAAAAAATAAATTGTTAAAAAATAATGTAGTTTCCAAAAATTCTTCTAGTTTTGAATAAAGCAGAATATTTTGTTTCATTAAGCTAAAAATTTTTCTAGGTTTCTTACTTAATTTTTATGAAATTATAAAAATCAAAATGATATTATTAATAAAAAGTATGATATAAAATAACTTTTTCAGGATACAGAAAAGAGCTTCCTAATATGTGTACGAACAGATTTTTCTAACAATTGGAGTTGTCATTATCTCTAATCTAATTATTTCAATATATCTATAATTTTACTACATATTATACATATGCGCGTTTATAATACGATTTAAGATTCTTAACAATTTTTTTCTACACATCACACGTATTTTGAAAATTCAAGTTTACCAAATAGATCGATATTAATTTATCTCATTCAGTAATTCTAATTATTATTATCAACCGTTATGAGTAGACGCATTATGCTTGTTCTGTATATTACAATGGACTTGGCTATTAACACGGTTTATGCCGAACATAATATATATATATATATATATATATATATAACATTCTAAGTTAGTCGGGTACTATATATAACATTCTTAGAAGTAAACACTGATTTAAAAATATTAGAGAGAAGCCATTATTACTTTAAATCCACCTCCAATTCCGGACTTTCCAGGGTAAATGGTTTAAGATTTTCTACAATTGGTGTTTGATCAGGATCTACGCGGATACGAATTCTATTGGTTTCAAGGGACCTCGGTAAGGTTCGTGGTAGATCGTCTTTGTATGAAGCAGATGGTGAATTGTATGGGACGTAAATCCGTACTACATCCGGACTAGGCTGGTGAGGAGTCGCCCTGGGTGTTAGTAGTCCTCCACTTTCTGAACTGCCGTTGGATATGTTACTTTGGGTGTCTAGACTATTATCCAGCGCCTGCGATCTCGTTACTGAACTAAATACCGATAAATCAGCAGTCGAGGTCACTGATGTCTCGGCCAGAGATCTACGGGAGCCATTAGGAGACGTGCTATCTTCGATTCTTGAATCGTATGAATATTTACCTAACAATAAGAGATACGGATAAATAAGGCATTGATAAAACTTGTAATAAATTACAGTCCACGTTTGAATATTGAAAAATTTTCAAAATGAGCTATATAAATTCATTTTTGGAACAACTGGTTTAGCTGGAAGTATTATATTTTGGAGCAAAAAAAGCTTTAAGAATGAAAAAAATGTCATTTAAAATGAATTTATAAATACCCAATATTTTTTGATACATGTATGTTTACATTTGAAAACACTCATTTAATTGATTTATTCAATTATTTTGGGCACATGGAAAATTTTAAGTAAAAAATGATCTTTTTTCTTTTAGACACTTGAACAAATTAATTTATTTCTTAATAATATATCAATAATAGAAACTTATTGTACCGTCTATGTAGGTAGTATTTTCTCCATTCTCTTCTACAACAGCCATATCCGCCATATCCCTTCGCTGTGTTACGGATTCTCTCATCACATGTTGTGCCTCGCTAAATTCTGCGCTACGCCTTCCAACTTTACTAGAAAATGACGGCTCTTTAAAAGTACCAAAAGGATATCTAGGCAGCTCATGCTCTAATGGTGGACCAGGATAATCTAATTTTGCTCTTTTCAATTCCTCCATATGGCGAACCATAGCATTAATCACTGTATCGTCATCAAACCGAAAATCCTTTTCTAATTTAATTTGTAAATAATTACAAAATTCGTCCAAACTTTCCATATCAACCAGATATCGTTTATGTAGTTTCATTATTGTGTATGCCATTGCTGGTAACATTCTATCTCCATCTAATAAAAATATATCCCAGATACGCAGACCTAAACTCACTGGTGTCTATACAAATAGAACATCAATTTTTAATATATGTTTATTAATATATGTAAAACTAACATTAAAAAGATGCTTTACCCTTTCTTGAAAAACGACAAAAAACCACTTTAATGCATATAATATGGAGTCACAACCACATTTATCTAGTTTTCTTTTTAACTTTGGTAAGAATTTTGTCATTATCTTGTCATGGTGTTCAATGAATCTGTTCAACTTTGGAAACCCATCTACATAAAATCCTAAAAAAAGAAGATAATCCATATGCAATTTATTATATCAGGTAAAATTAAAAAATTAAATAAATTATTTTTAGTTTTACCATGCATGCTATATTTTTTATCTGCTAGCAAAACCGAAAGACCCCAAAATGCATCTTCCTCATCCATATATAATAAAAGTAATCCAGCTAATACAGACATTCCTTGACAATATCCTACTTCCATGTTATACATACTGTAAGCTGCAAGAACGTAAAACATAGACCGTTGCTTAATACTGTATCTCTCCCTGCAATGTGACATAAATAAATTATAAAAAGATTTTAGTAAATATTTTATAATGATAGTAATTATTTTTAGCAAACCTATAGTTAATGTGATCCCTATACTGTCTAGCTACATCTGCATCAATTTGTCTGATCTCTGTTGACCATTGACGTGCCAGTTGTAACATTTCCTCATATTTACCAGAATGTTCAATTTTTAAACTTTTTATTCCTAAGAGCAAAATCCAAACCTGTCCACGAAATCTATCAGGAATTCCTTTGTAAATTCTTCGTCTTAATTTTTCTTTAGTGGTAGAATGATCCCACTGTCTAGTCATCTTCTCCCATTTTTTAACCCTTTCCATCTCTACATGATGTGATCTCAGTTCACTAGCATTATGTGTTTGAGGTAATCTTTTATCACTAAAAATATAGAAGTATTCCATATGAACAATATTTATTTACAAATGTATTGTTTCAGTATATTTTCTGTATCACTTACTGAATAAATCCATATCTGTCAGTAGTATGATAGACCTCATAAGCTGGATCTTCCCAGGGATCTATCTCAGCTCCATTTTCTCTTCCTCGGTCATAGCAGCTAAATATCCTATCCCTCTCAGCTGCTGATCGTTTTAAAAGCTCTTCCTCATTCATTCCACAGGAGAATATGCAACCATGCTTTCAGAAACATACCGTCTTCTTTATAAGAGCTTAAATATCATAGGCTAGTCTAATTCATCTAGACAAAAAAAAGTTCACAATAATAATAATAGTTATAACTAAAACTTAACTGTTCTGTAATAAAAAGTTAATGAGAAAGTATCAATTATTCCTAAGCAGAGAAATATGTAAATTATTTACTATAAAATAAGATATCCCTTTTTGTTAAATCTGACATTTTTCAAGCTAAATTTTCTGGCTTGAAATAACAACATATTGACATGACAGAAGGTTATATACTTAGCAGCAGAAACAATGATTATTTACAATACTCTTTAACCTACCGTATGAAGTGGTAGTTTTTATAAAGAGATAACGTTGAAGGTAATGCTAAAATGTCTCCTTCGTTTCATATTATGTTTATGTCAATTAATTTTCACAAAAACCACCTTTTAAAACAACAGTACACTTCCAAAGGCTAAAGCGGCGTTTCGCTATCCAATGCTGCTTACTGCTGCTTACCAACTTGCTAAAGTACCGATAGGCGATCCGCGATAGGTCCAGCCCGGGACGCTCGGGTCCAGGCGGCAGGCGGTCCAAGTCAAGCCCCAGGCCCAGGGTCCAGTAGTGCCAGTGCCACACACAATTACTACTGCAAATCTGCCTCTGCTAGGACTGTTTTTTAATTAACTTGAAAATTGATACAAGTGGTATATTGCGTGTCACGCAAACTATATATTTGTGTTGATTTTTAAAGCTAGCTGAAAAAGGGCTCAGGTTATCAGCACCAATCAGCACCAGACCAGTTTAGACCAGCGACCAGCGTTGCGTATCGCTTAGCCTTAAATTTTATGATAACGAAAAATCGAGCAGCTTTTCTTTAGCTCAAAGATCGCCACAATCAAACAAATATATAGTTTGGAAAATATGGTGTGTATTGTTTGTATCTGTGTTGAATTTTAAACTAATTGGAAAATTGGAAATATTTGGAAAGCATTCAGCGATGGCAGCGATGGTGCCATCAGTGCAAATGTCCGAATTCGCTATTAGATTTGTTCTTTTCCGCTACATTGTTGAGCTAGTGTAATTAGTTGTAATAAGATAAATATATTTTAAATATGCTTATAGTAGGGTTTATCCCAAATTATACGGATAGAGGCATAAAATATTTAAATTCTGTAATAAACGTGACATACATACATACATACAAGCCATACAAAATAGGAAATTGAATTGTGTGTGGTTCGGCTAGCTTCACTCTGTACTTTAACATGAAAAAACTGTTGTTGTTATTACACTGTAGCATAGTTGAAAGTTGAACCACAACGAATCAATTTTTTCCGTAGCATAAAAGTATACCCTGTAGCCGCGTAAAAAAACAGCTATATTAGCAGGAAAAATTAGAAAAGGAAATGCAAAATCTGAAAATTCGAAGTTGCATCTTTCGCTTTCAGTAGATCGATTCATAGACTAGATTGGAATGCAGAATTAGAAGCTACTATAGAAAAGGAAAATAGGATAATTTACGCGAAAATGCGATGCTTACGAAGTTAAGTTTCACTACGTGTCAATATAAGTTTTGTGCCAAATCCTGGAATTCGCAAGAGGTCAACCTGGCACAGAATAAATTATCCAGGAACAAATTCACTTTCGTTGCTGAAACTCCTAACGTTCTAACCTTTCTGGAAACCGCAGGATAATTTATCCAAAGAGCTTCACATTAAAAAGTGATCACCTGATTGCTGATAATGCGATTTCTCGGTGAAAATGACAAATTCTCGCATGCTTATTTACACTTGCATCTTCTCCAATCTTTCTGCCTGTAATATATACATACATATATATATATATACATATACACATGTTAAACTTCATTTAACATCTTAGCTTAGCATTTACCTTATTCAGATTTTTCATATATTTATGTTTTAATATCTCTATAAAAACTCGTTTTGATATAACAGTAAAGGACTTTTTAAGATTGAGTTTTTCTACTTTACGGTATTTATGCTTTTGCTTGGTTACCAACGTTGCCGTTTCTGTAAGATTATAAGGATTAAGAAACCGATGCAGATGGAGAATTTTTATTTGCTAGGTAGCTTACTAATTCCTATTAAATTTTAAACAAGAAAATTAGTGAAGGCCACATTATAAATGCTTTCTTTGTTTATTAGTAATCGTTCTTCTCGAAGAAAATGTTTTTGTAAAATGGCGCGAATCACTCCAGTGACACCTATATGTATAAATTTTTCTATACCTTAAATAAGTAAATAACCTTAACCTTTCGCATTGTCGACTTGTCGTATCATACTTTCACATGTTAAAAAATGTTTATTCTTTAGTCGATATTTTAAGCCTCTAAGTTTTAAAAGATAATAAGAAACAATATGTAAATTGCTGTAAAACTATTTTTTCCTCATTGTAGGATCGAAATGAATTGTGAATAGTTTTTTTTTATAACATTTTGTATACCCTTTTCTTTTCTACGATCGATATGTGTTATGTAGTGCATCCGTTTATCCATATAAGCTTATAACTATTCCTCTTGCAATGTACATACGTCAGAATTGTTTTATATTTATCACTTTTATGATCAGTAGTACAAGTTTTCTAAAATAAATACGATTTTTTAAAAATAAATGGGAAAATTCGCAAGGTATATAAATTTATATTTTAAGACAGATTAGTTTTCAACATTATTTCATAAAATAGTGTTATTTAAATAATTAAAATTAAAAATTAGTAGGAATAATTATTGCTTTGACTCAACACTGTATGGTCAGTAATTTAATTAAATACAGAACTATTTCTTAAGAATATAAGCAAGAAACCACAGACCAATTTTTGTAACAAATTTTATAATAAACTCCAAGCTTTCAATGACTACTTAAAAGGAATTAAATATTTAGTATAAAGAACCTATCATTGACTTCTTTTATTAATTTTTTTCAATTTACAGAATACATATACAAGGTGAGCATGTCTAGAAGAAAGATTGCTGGGGAAAGACAATTTGAAAACGTGGATTACACACAATTAACCGAAACCGACAGTGGTTTCGTTGATTCACAAGTAAACCAAATTATTAAATCAAATGCTTTTGTTTCATTGATGCCAATGCAATGAAAAATTTATTTTATTATCTTGCAGTTTATCATACCTCCTATAAAAATACCATGGAAAGCCATAACATTAGCAGCACTTCTATTTGTGGGTGGAACCATAATGTTAATTATGGGTAGTTTAATTGTGAGTGGACACATTGATTCTAAGGTTAGAGCTAATCGATTTGATTACATTTTAAAACTTGTCTAAAAAATAATTCCAACTTTTATTTCAGTATTCAGATCGTATGTGGCCAGTGATTATTTTAGGAGCTTTGATGTTTATACCGGGAGCTTACCATATGAGAGTTGCAATTTTAGCATATAGAAAAGTACCTGGGTATTCATTCGATGATATACCAGAGTTTGAATAGGTGCTTTAATTTTTTGCATTTAAGCAATTTAAAACCAAAATGACTTTTTATTAATTACAATCTATATTTTATTGCATACAACTATGGTATTTATTTTATTGCAATTACCACAAATAATTTTATGAAATATTTGTACATATGTAAGGAAAAAGATTATAGAGTATTCTCTTGAGACATTTTTTTTATAAAAACTTGTGTTTTATATTGAATGAAATTATATATATATATATATATATATTAGTTTTGTTTAGATAAAGGGATCATGCTAAACACATGAAGGAATATTTTTAAAGTATATATATCTTAGCATTAATGTATAAATGAAATGTTAATACTTGCACAGTGATGTAAAATATTTAATAAATAAACTATAATGAATATTTAAGTAAGACAAAAGAAAAAAATAAAATAAAAAACAGTTTCTGCTTTATAAAATCAATTAAAATAAAAATAAAACTTTATGTATTTTTTATCACTAAATGAATAGCCAGACTTTTACCAACTATTTTACATAACCGATTATGTTGAATTTTAGTCATTCTCAATGGTGGATAAAATTTTTCCCGTAATACTTTTGCAGTTAATAATCTAATTTTTCTAAGCTTTTCTCGATACAACAACTTTTTGGAGTCGTGCCACGAAAGCTCTTCCGTCTCCATAAACTAAAATAGATAAGACGGATTTTTATGCAATTTGAATTAGCATATTATTTAAATCAAAATAAGATAATCATACCTCAAAAATAAGGTACACCGAAAGTTGCGTTGTTCGCATATTTTTGAAACAGAATCCAAGTTCTAGAGAAATAGTATGGATCATCTCTAAAAGCGCTAAATAAATTTCTTCTTCCGTCCAATCGATGTTTATCGTCATGTACAGATCAGGCGATATCTAAACCATATTTTGTTTCAATTTAGCAATGCAACTTTGAAAAAAAAGTACTAAGCTCAAAATAAACTTTTCTTTAAGAGTTAAACAAACCTTTAACATTCCATAAATACCAAGATAAGCCGCATATCGATATAATCTTTGGGCTAATGTTTTCTCAATATGGACTAAAGTAGCTATTAGAGCACGTATTGATTTAGGAGAAATTATCCAATTATAATTAATCAACAAGTTGCCCATTTCAATAGCTATACTATCATTCTTTGTTAACAAAACTGTTGAAACTAATATTGAAGCGTAGCGTGAAATATCTAAAAATAAAAAAAAGAACAATTATTTTTACTTTTATAGCAGTATAATAAAATCCATCCATAAAAGTCAGTTGATTTACCTATAGGATAAAAGCACGATATCTGATCCTTAAGTAAAAATTCTACTAGAAAAAAAGCGTGTTCTACACTGCTTCTACAAAGCATTTCCAATAACAGGTTCATCACAAATTTTCGAAAAATTTCGTCTTCCGAAGTACTTTTGACAGACCATTTGTCTCGATTTGTAAAAATAATATTATATTCTGTAATGCGTAATTCTTATAATCGTAATGGTTCTGAAGCTGAGGATAAAAAAGAATGATTGAAATTTTCCAACTCACGTCTGAGGATGTTGAGAGCTTTGATGGGATTATTGAGAGCCAAATTAATCTCTGCCGATAAAATGGCAAATTTAGCATCTACTTCTATATGATACATCTGAAGCGATTTAAGTAGCTTGTATGCTAGTATCCACAAATTGTCTTCGACTAAATCTATCAAGATCAATAATGCAGCCTCCGTTATTATTTCTTGAACTGTCGCATACCTGGTTTGGACTGAAACGTCCAAAAAGAAAGGAATTAGGCTTTGTTTAATAAAACTAATTACAACTGCTTACTATCATTAGTAGTTTTATTAATTTTTTTTATTATTTATACATTTTAATACAAAAATACAAAAACTAGTAAATAACAGACTCTTTCTTAAAATTATTTCAGCTTACAGTAAAATTTCTAAATAATTACTACTTTCATCATTATTTAGCAACCTATTTGTAAAAGCAATCTTGCACTTTTAAAAATATTTGTTACCTGTGCGTTTAATGATGTTGGATAAATGGTGTTGTGATAATTTTATCTGTGATTTTAAAATTTGATAGCATGTATTGGTAAATAGAGGTTTTTGTTCTACTGTATGCAACGTTTTTTCTAAAATACCAATTACATAATCATAGTCGTAATGTTTCAAGCCCTCTTTAAGACTCTCCAAGTCCAGATAGAATTTCCAAAATTTATCCCGATAAATGGATCGTGGTTCCGGTAGATCTTCTGAAAGGGAAATATAATTTCAATTTAATCTCTTATATCAATTTATCGCTTTCTGTGGAGTTTGAAAGAAATTCAAATTACTTATTGGATGCAATGTGTACGACGATATAATACTTTCACCTGGATTCGGTAACACTTCTGGACTTAAATTTTCAATATTACTCAAGCTATTCTTATTATCTAATTTACTAAAGCAATTATCTGTCGAGCCTGGTGAGCCTGGTGAAATAGTATCGAACGCTTCTCGATTACTTTTGTTATTAGAAACTTTTAGTGAACTATGGTTATTTGCTACACCGTTATTAGCATTCAAAATTTTATTGAAGGACAAAAATAATTTGGCGTCAACTATCCTTTTATAATGACCAGGCAATTTCGAGATAAAATTATTATTAACATCTTGAATGCTCTTCAGGTCAGTATTTATACTGAGGCATTCTTGTAATACTTTTTCAACTTGGTATTTTTCAGGAATACATTTAGTCAACAAATGTTTGAAAGTTTCCCAATACTTTCCTGTGTTTACAAACCTCTCAACCTCTTGAAAAATTAGTTTTGGAATGACTCTATTTGAATCGGTTACTATTAGTGATAAATCACTAACTATTTGTTTCAAATCCATATTAATTTTTCGCAATGCGATCACAGTTTTATTAATACTATCCCTATCCAAATATCCACTTTCATATATTATTTTGTATAGCGCGATAATTTCTTCGTGTTTCAAACAACGATTTTGGAATACAGTTGTGCATATTGTTTTTACGAAATAATTAAAATTTCGATCTCTCGCAGTCTTAATAAACTCCAAAATTGACTTAAAATCTTCTGGACACAATTGTAGAAGTTGCAGGCCCTGCAGTAATAAAAATATATTATTTGACTCAAATTTAATGCAATACTAAAAGAGATTAGGAAATTATATAATATACATTATGAATGTAACTGCATTTATTGCCCCATTCACAGTCTCCCCGCTGCAAAACACGAAAACAATAACCCTTAAAATGGGAATTATAATTTTTGTTCAAATCTACTTTTGGCACAAAACTAATTATGTCGGACTTCTTCGCAGATTTATCCATTTTAAGAACATTTTGAGTAAAAATTTCCTTTTTATTTTGTTCTTTATTATTCTTATTATTGCCTATGGAATCAAGTGCCTTCGTACATTCATTCTTATTTTTTTCCATATAAATGTCAATCATGCTTCCTGTCATACTATAGTTATCTTCAGATTGAGGTGTAACTGAACCCTTTATTTGTATAGTAGGTTCTTCCCTGAAAATAATTGATTGTGAATAAACCATTTTTTCATATTATAGGAAAGTGAAGAGAAGCAAAACATACTGAAACAAAAATAAAGATTCTGCATATAGAGATATGCAATCGGAATCATTTTCTGCTGTTTGACTCTCTTGTAACAAGTTTTGCTCTTTATTAGTTTTGAGTTTTGGTATAGTTTGTAACTTTTTCTTAATACCTACATCTAAATTATAAAAAGAACTTTCACATATTTTATTATTTATATTTACATTTTGCTCTGTCAATGTAGCTATCTTTGTCTCTACACTTTTTAAACCATTATTATTTTGTATAGAGTTTATTGTTTCTGGAATAAGTAAACTTTTATACTGATTATCACTATTCGTATCTTTGTCAACTTGATATCCATTAATGCATAGAGTTTCCTCCGAACTCTTATAAGAATTTCTTACATTTTCTTCTAATAACAATAATTTATCACAGTTATTAACAGTTAAAGATAAAGGACAACTGTCTTTTCCATATAAAGTTATTGTATCAGAATTTTCCTGAATCTTCTCATTCTTAAAAGTACTAGCATTTGATATATGATCTTCTTTTGCTGTATCTACAAGAACCCCCTCTAGGGCAGAACAATTTTTAAATGTTGAATTTGTACTATTGTCAGACCAGTCAATATAAGTTTTCTTTTTAGGCCTTGAGATACATTCAGATGATGTAGATGAGTTATCATTTTCTATTGATATTTGGGTACTATTAGTTTTTCTCATTTGCTTACCCTTATTCTCAATATCTTTTTTCCTTCTTTTTTTAATTTTTGGTTCTGCGAAAGATACAATTTTGTAGTTAATAACAGATGGAAAACATTTAATTCAGTAGAATTTAAAATAATATGTATACATACCTCCTGATTTTTCATCCTTTTCAGATGGTCTTCTTTTAGTTCTCTTCCGTTTATTAACTACATCTATCAAGTTATCAACAGACTTTTTAGGACTAGTTTGATTTAGTTTTATACTTTGATTTTCATTATTTAGGTTTTTAACTTTTTCGTTCAAAGTTTTTAACGCTTTCCTTATGATATCTAAGTCACTTTTAGAAAAAAAGGATTTATAATCCGATGCAATAAAATCACATTTTGCAAAGTCAATTAATTTAATATTGCACACTTCCATATGCAATTTATTATTCTTAAATTTAAAATTTTTGCTTCGCTCTAGTTTCCTTTCAACATTCTTTCCATCTTGAACGGATCTTTTCTTCTTGGAATGACAGCATGTATTGCCAGGTATACACGAGCTCTTTTGTACTTTCATATTGTTTATTCTTATAGGTTTAAACTTTTTATTTTGCTACTGAAGAATCATAATTAACAGTAAGAATGTTTCATTATCATTCACAATACTGAGAGAAAGATTAAAATTTGCATTTGAGAAACATTCAAAGCTTGGACAGAAAATCAGAACATCATACAAGAAAATTAACTAGAATTATCTTTATTTAAAATATTATCTATTATTAATTAATCGAAAAGAAACAGAAAATTATATAAGAGCTTTTCTTTATTAATTAATAGGTGTAGTAACATACCTGTTAAAAAGCGATGTGCCCTTTTTGATCTCTTATAGTTTTCACAATTAAAATCTAAAAAGAACAGTCTATTGTTTGTTAAAAAAGCGCAATTGAATAAAAGAAAGGGAAATATTCAGTTAATTTAACCAAACATAACCACGTGCAGTTCGTTAAATGACAGAAAAATACAGTAGAACATGGTTGAATATTTATTTGCTTATTGTGATTTAATTTGGTTCATGGAATTTATAAAATGTATATTGAATGTATACGTACGTGTGCCGAAAGTTGTATGCTTCAATAAAAAAGAACTTGAATGTAAAAAGGTATCAATTTTTGCTCAAAACGGGATCTCGAAATGTTTGAAAATCGTTGTGGGATAAAAATGTGCATGTATTCGATTACAGCACAGCGAGAAAAATAATAGGCACCTATGTTGCCAGTTTTGTTTCACTGCGCGTAAAAGGTCATTACGACTATTTTCGAAGGCAACAAACGAAAAACTGGTATAAAAAGGATTGTTGTCCAGACCAAGCAATAATACCATATATATTATATACATATGTATAGTGGAACAACCCTAAAAGAGATTTATTCATCGGTTTACTTCGGTTCTTCCTGTAGTTTGTTGTGTAAGCTACGTTAGCATTTTTCTTATCCTGCTTCCCGCGCACTCCTCCCGCTCCTCCCTCCGCTCTAACACCTTTTTGTCTAAAGTAAACACGGAGAAGTAGTAAAGAAATTATAACAGTATTTTTCGCAAATTTCATAAAAGGTTGTCATAAATGGTTTTATTGAAACAGCAATTTTTTATTTATAAGGAACAGAAAAATTGAATACAAAAATAAAAATGAATTATTTGTATCAGATATGTGGATTGAATATTCTTTTTCAAATAGATTTAAAAGTTATGACTCAGTTGAGATTTTTATACAAACGTTAAAAATTCTACTTTATATTGAGTCAAAGAATTTCTTCCTATTATTTAGCTTTAAAATACAAGAGCTTTAAGGGGATGTACTAAGGCGCGCGCGCGCGAATCTAAGTCTCTATTCACGTTTATCTTCCAAACTATTAGGAATATGAACTTTCTTGTAGAGACTAAATTTATTCTTTTGACTGTGCTGAAGGGCGCTACAAAGTTGTTTTCTCAAAATTATAAAAAAATAATTATAAATACTTATATTTTTGTTGCTTATAATAATATTGAGAAATGGGTTTTGTAGCGCTCTAAAAGAAGAGTTGTATGAACTATGAATAAATTGAGACCAACACACAAGAAAGGAATATACCTAAAAATATGGAAGATTGTTTGAAAAACTATAATTTAGCTAATGAAAGTGAAATTTTAAACTGCTTTACCGACGAAGAAGTTTCAAAGTGCGTTAAACAAGTAAGTTTATCAGCTCTCTCGGCTTTAGAAGGGGTATTTGGTTCTAGTCTAACGCACTTTGAAACTTTTCCGTTGGCAAAACAGTTTAAAATTTGACTTTCACTAGCTAAATTAGTTTTTCAAACAATCTTCCATATTTTTAGGTATATTTGTTTCTTGTGTGTTGGTCTGAATTTATTCATAGTTCATACAACTCTTCTTTAAAGCGCTACAAAGCCCATCTTTCAATATTATTATAAGCAACAAAAATACAAGTATCTATAATTTTATTTTTATAATTTTGAGAAAACGACTTTGTAACGCCCTTCAGCACAGTCAAAAGAGTAAATTTAGTCTCTACAAGAAAGTTAATATTTCCAATAGTTTGGAAACTTGACCAGAGTTCGAGTCCGCTCAATGCATCCCCTTAACGGGATCTCTCATACCGACATTACAGAACGAAATTGAAAAACACGTAGCGGCAATACTGCCTTGTGTGCTTTGCGTTTGATGACTGTTTCAAATTCATTATACCATTTTAGTGCATTTAGTGCAGTCGTGAACTGTTCTTTCCCATAAAATTATCAGATTAAAAAAAATACAAAAATAACTCTGATGGTGAAACTGCTTTTTAACAATTTTTTGTTTGTTTTTTTTAAATCTAACATTTTTACTAGAAAGAACAGCTCTCGACATCAGTAAAATGCTAAAATGAGTTTGAATTGGTTTTCAAACATGATGCCATATCATTGACGTCCATTTTGTTTTGTTTTCGGTATGAAGGATCGCGTTAATATTGGAGTCTTTATTGTAGCTATTACAACAATTACGGGAGCTTTCATTAACAAGGTAAAAAATAATAAGATAAATAGAATTATGCATCTCATTGGAAAAATTCTTGTTCAGTTTATCACAATACAAATAGTAGGCATGTCAATTCCTGCTTTTTAAACATTTTACTTATTCTATACTTTTTGTATCTAGGGTAAGGTGATATAAAAAGATGTACCATAAAACTTTACTTTAAATTATAAGTATACTCACAGTAGTACCATATTGATTCGTAGAAGATTATTGTTCTATCTGTACTTTCTATCATTTTTACAGTATCAAATTATATTAAGGAAAAAGAAAAAAATACTGAAAGTAAAGAAAGTTAATTAAGAACAAGTAAGGCCTCTTGCTTAATGTTTAATTTTCGAGATTAGTCACTGGTAGCAGCCAATCGTAAATTTGGCGAGTTAATGTAAAGCATACATTTATTGTGAGTAGACAGACTGGTTTATGTCATTTTCAATGTTAAAAATATCAGTCTCTTTCTAGGGATTGTATTGGTAGGTAGTGATATCCAGATTATGGAAAACCATTTGTTCATCTATCCATTGACGAGCATTGGCCACGTTTGCGTAAACTCCAGGAACTTCATTTTCCGCACAGCCGATGCCCCAGGCGACAATACCTACCTGTGAATATCGACTTGGGTCGCTTTTCATGGGACAAACCAGGGGACTTCCTCCATCACCCTATAAAATTAAATTAATTCTTGAAAACATAATAGATTTGCATTATTCGACAAAGATTTTATTTTCATTACCTTGCAAGTGTCTTTTCCAACTTCTCCACCGGCACAAACAAAGGACCGGTCCAAAACGAAGTACTTGCCTAATCTGGTCTGCCTCAAAGAATTCTGACAAGAGCTGTGGGGAACTATCGGGAGCTCAACTCTCTTAAGGATTACCTGATAATGACCTTCTTTACCTGATAAATTAAGATATTTGTCAAGTGATGATTAGAAATTGTATCAAAAGCTATACAATATTTTAAAACTTACCAAAGATGTCTTTACCCCAACCACTTGCGTAGCACCTAGATCCATCGAAAACAGCATCTTGTTCCGGTAAACAAACTATGTCGACGTTTTCAGCAAAATCGACTGGTTCAGTCAAAATTAAAATAGCAAAATCGTTGTAGAGAGCTCCTGAATGGAATTTATCATGAACAATTATCTTTTCTACGTCGCGATCTTGGTGAGGAAAAATCTCATTTTTGGTCTGAGTGTCCCATTCCCCAGCACGTACTTTTAATTGTGAAGGCAATTTGCTATTTTAAACATACAAATAAAAATAAATTATATAAGGTTAAGACTTTGCGCGTGAAATGATTAAACAGTATAAAATTATTACCCATTAACACAATGGGCAGCAGTAAGAACTGCTTTTCTGTGAATAAGAGCACCACCACATTGATAGACATTCAATTTTTGTCCATTTTTACCAACATTTTCTTCTTTCAAAATGGCAACCATCCAAGGGAATTCTCCAAATTGCGATTCATTGTCCATATCACCCGTGATCCTGAATCCAACACCTTCTGGATGTCTTTGACCACAACCTTTCCTCTGTACAGGCGGAGGAGTAACCTTTTCCTCGGGACGCTTAATGTCTGGCGGATTGCAGCAAACATCCAGATAGTTTTCGCATGCTCCTCCCTGGACTCTAGATTATGTTTTCAAAATAATTTCCTTAGAGAATAAAAAATTGAATTATATTTAAAAGTAAAGCTTGTTTCATCAATATAAACAGTGTGCCATGCTAAGACAAGGAGTCCTATCCAGCAAAAATAAAGTTTTGAGTAAGGAAACAATGTGCGATCCAGAATCTTGTGAAATTCTGTAAAAATACTACGAATACGCGTCATTTAAAATCAGTCTGTCATTTTCCTTTTATTTTTCGTGGAGGTACGACTTCTTGACTTAGAAGGACTGTAAAATCCTTTAAGATTAAAAGATAAAATCCACAAGCGAGTCGTGAGTAAAGTTGGTAAAACAGGCTCAGGGGAATTGTCACACAAAGATAGTCTCTCACGCCTGGAAGACATGCACATCAGCCAATTAAAAAATATTTTAGAAATACAACAAATAGTGTATCCACGCTAGACGTAACATATGAAAAGACATGTATACACAAAAATAATATAGTGTTACTGGATAATAAAGCATGCGAATTTGAATTTGGAGGGAGGGGGGGGGGGGGGGAGGGAGGTTATCTAATTTTAGTAAGAAATTTAGAATATTGTAAAAGTACCAGCCAATTTTTAGTATAAAATTTGCATTTTTGAACTGGCAGTCCACCATCGGGTTTCGAATAAGAAAAAGTATATCTTTTAGAGAGACTTTGATCTTTGGGACCTAAACTCACCCCTGGGACTGCTTATCATCGTTATCATCAAAACCGGACCTGATATCAATTAGGCCAATTCCGTTATCAAGAATGGTTCCTTGTTGGCACTGATAGTAAGGAACGCATTCGCAGTTGTCGGGTCTCGGAGGGGGGGTGTTTTGAGAGCCGAGAATGGTGCCAGGAGTCTTTGTGGTATTATCTCCAGTACGGAAAATGTCTTTGATGAGGTCATCGAGATTTCCATCAGTGGTGGTGGTTGCCTCAGTTGGTATATTCTGTCCTAGCGGCTGACTCTGTCCGTTCTGTTGAGGTGGTTTTCCAAAGGTATTGCTGATCAAGTCGTCCAAACTTCCAGATTCACCGTTACCCTGAGGTGCCGTCAAACAATGTCCAGCAAAGGTTAAGATCAGGATACACGCAGCTCGACAAATTCTTTCCATCTTTTCCTATAAGAGCAAAGCGAACCTTTAAGTTTGATTCACGAGTCGTATGATAAATAACATTAAATATCCTTTCTCGAGCTAACTAGCGTTCCGCTTGGTTTCTACTTGGTTTGGAAAAATCTTGGCAGAAAAATTCAATGCGAAAAATAACTGTTTTTCCGTACATATCTTATATTGATTGCTGTTTACTCACGCTCGACTGAATCTCAGATATAATCATACGCATTACCACGAGCTATTACAATTTGCCACGGATAAACACAATAATAGTGAATCAAACTTTACGTATACCATGTAAAAAAAACGTCGAGTCTCTCAACCGTGTAAATTTTCAAAATATGAATATACGTAAAACTCTCCCTTATAATGGATATTTATAGTTAAAACGTTGAAGAATGTGTAGGATTCGATGAATCTTCTGGAATTCTCCCAGCAAGGTCAAATATTTTTGCAGTATTGGTAATCTTTTTGTCTCTCCACGTGTTCCATCCAAGTTTCCTCTTTATTGGTATAGCTGATGCAAAAAGTGATGTTTAAATCAGAAATTAGTGATGCGAAGAACGAATGACGAGAATTTAAAGGGAAAAAAAAGTTTGAGTATCGCCTTATAATAATCTTTGATGCAAGATCATTGAGTTTAGCGCAGGGATATTTCCAAGGATAGTCTTTCGAAATAGCTGTCATGCGTCAATGTCAGATTCCTCTCAGTAAGTCTACGTAAATAAAACCAGTTTTGTTGAATTTTGTAGAGTACGTTCATAATGATGTATCAATTCTTTCTATCCTACTGGATACATTAAAGCTAGCTAAGGACTTTAACTATAAAGAAAAAACTTAGACTGATAATTTAACAAATAAACATACATACGTCGATAATTCTTTACATAACCATTTTGATAAATATTGTGAAATAAATCTCTCATCGCGTAATTACCAATTATATGTATTATTTCTTCAATACGAAGAATCAAAATGATCACAAACCGCGAAAATTATCTAAATCAAACAAAAAGTGCATTATATTATATTTGCCTGAAAATTTTATAATGTATAAATTGAGAAACGATCAATGAATCGTGAATACCTACGCGACAAATAAAATTATAAATAGTGAAAGAAGCATATTGAGGAAAAACTAGTGCGATTTTCACCATTGAGCTAACGAACATTTAGGTAACCATTGCTTGGAGTTATGAGAACACTAGAGAATATTGGTAACCAAAGAAACTGTCAAATTAAATTTGAAGAATTATAAAACTCTTGGTTAATGTAGATAAAGAACATTGTTGATAGAAGAGATTAGAGTAAGAAATATATTTCTGTTAATATACAAATCAATCATCTTTTTTTACATTGGATATTTTGCAATTGATGTTAACTTTTAACAATTGTGAGACTTTTTTTATTAATAAGCATGAAAAACGTTATTGAAAGAAGAGATTAAAGAAAGAAAAGATACATACAGATTTAACTTATAATGATCAGCTTCTACCTCGAGCAACTTGCGATTACTGCGACCCTGGGTCTGTCTCGGCGTCCACAAGTCTTCTGTATACGATCGGGAATCCCTACTCCCAAGCATTTATGCCAATATCCCCACCTTAATGACTTTTCGTCTCTTTTGCAGACTTGACTCTCCGCTATCGCCGAAGCAAGGCAGCTCCCCAACACCGAATACCCGGCTTTTCCCAGCTCACAGTCATTTCCGTTTTCTAGGAATTCGACTGTTCTTCAGATCAACAAGACCGTAACAATAATAATAGATTGAAGCGGCACGATTATAATACAAACATCGTCACAATCAAAATTCAAATATAGTGCACCTAAAACAAAATAAAATTAATGATTCGCTTTTATACAGACAAAATAAAGAAATAATATAAGCTTGCTCGGTTTATTCGAGCTTCCAAATAATTTACTGTACCAATGCATTGAATAAAGAACAATAAATGTAACTTTAAAAATATTCAACTAAAACGAAGAATCTTTATAATTAAACTTATCTTCTCTTATAGAACTGATTTGATCGACAAAAGATTTCAGCGGTACATAGTTAACTCTTACTGCATTCACATCTACTAAACTAATAAAGATTAAGCATTTGCCAAACCTCAACATATCTGATCCAACGCTTTTGGTGTTAAGGTCAATATCTACAGTTCTGCTCGTGTCTTTCCGAGAATACATTTCCAAAGAGATTTTGAGAGCCATGACCCATTCTATACTACATATAAATTTAAAATCCTATGAGAGTAGTACTAATGCTCCAAGCTTCGATTCCTCTCTTGCGCAATTCATGAAATAAATAAATCCGAATAAGTTTTTCTATCGTTCGACTCCCAGCAGCAAATGATTTCTTCCTTTCCATTATTCACATTTAGTCTTTAATGAAAATTACTCCAATTACTGAAACATAATTTTATAAATAGTATACAATTAATATCAAACGAGAAGTAGGAAATGCCAATTTTAAATAGCGATCCGAGAGATAAAAATTTCTTTTACGTACTTTGAAATTTCTAGCGTGCAAAAGTTGATTGTCGCAACACCTAGGGGACAATATGTGTAAAGGTAATTATATAGCATTGTCATCGTTCGTTGGTCGATAGCAATGGTACAATGTAAGCACTATCGTTGAATCTCTACGAGTCATTAATGACAATTAACTTACGAGTATTGTCCTGTCGCAGTGACCCATTTTAAACGGACTACATACGCCAGATTTAATTTGTTTGAGCAAACCATATGCTATAGCTAGTAATATAAAGCTGGAGGCTTTGCGCAACAAGCTTTGTAGCTTTTTAACGCCCAGCGCATTAAAGACAAAAATATACTTTTTGGAAACATTTTTGTAATAACTCATCATGATGAAACTCCCAAATTTGACTACTACCTAGAATTCCATATATCCTTTTAATCTTAAAAACTTTTTAAAGATTATATTACATGTGTATATTATTATGTATGTATTTCTATCAAATGTAAAAAATATTTCTTTTATCGCAAGCACAGATTAAATATCATGCATTTAAAGCTACGTTTATAAACAATATCTAGATCTACTTTTAAATTACAATTGCTAATTTCTCTCAGTATATACCTATTTATGTACCTACTGACTTAAATAATTAAGTCAGTCTGTGTTGACATAATTGATGGCATGTTTTTATTTAAAAAGAAAGAAAATACGAATGATTATTTAATTTTTAGTTATTCAAAATTTGAAATGCTCAAATTGACACTTTTTATGAATTTGTAGTGTCAAGGATTTTCATAATTATATTAAAAACATTACCATAAAATGCTTTGAAAATATTTCTTCTTAATAATTTCATAAAGTAAATGAATTATGTGCTTAGTACTTAATAAAAATGAAAAAAAAAACCTTCCACCGTGACAATGTGTTTACACATTGCCGTGACCAGGATTCGAACCTGGGTTACTACGGCCACAACGTAGGGTCCTAACCACTAGACGATCACGGCTACTGGAAGGATTGGTTCAACCGCTGATTATCAAATGTTAAAGCGTGCCCAGCAGTCCTACTTCGAGGCAAAAAATAGACATGATAATTACGATTACCATTATTTTCATGTGAATAGAAGAGAATAAAATCTATTTTTATGTATCTCATAGAAATTTTGAGTACAACAGTATCGAGAAATATAGAAAACAATAAGATTTTATCATGCTTTTTATTGAAAGTTTGGGGTATAGTTTTATATAGCCATTTTGTATTTATAAAGAAGAGTAGCCCCATAAAACCAAAAAAGTGTCAGTATATGCTTATTCATCTGGAAAGCCAGTTAATAGCGCTGTATTTGATTCGGATAAAATCGCATACTTATTTTTCTTTTACCACGTCAAATCGTCCATGCATTTACTTATATTACAATTTGAATATTATTAATTTTGAGAGTCTTCCTTTATAGGACCCCGTAGCTTGCTAACTGTTGATCTATCCACTGCCTATGTTGCGGTACACTAGCATAAACTGCTGGAGTGCTAGATTTTCCACAACCAATGCCCCAAGAAATTATTCCAGCCTAAAATTAAAACAACGGACATTAAATTCCGTGTTACGTTATTTGGTTGACTCGTATCATAGTTATTTACTTGAATATAATTTCCAATGGTTGATTTGCAGACCAATGGTCCGCCTCCATCACCATCGCAGGTATCCCTATTCATTTCTCCACCGGCACACATAAAAGATCCATGCAACTGAAAATATGGACCCAATCTGGTCGTCCTTAATCGAGCTTGGCATTCTGAACGATCCACTATGGGAAGATTGACTTTGTGCAGCTCGTCTTGAAACGGTCCTTCTATAAAAATACATATATTAGTCTTTCCTAGCATGTGTGAGAAATCAAATGCAATTAACAATTATACAATTAGTTTTTAGCAACTGAAAAATTATTTTTCTTTTAGCATTCAATTAAAACTAATTTAATTAATTTAGTTGAAGCTAATAAGTGTTCAATGCAATTGCTATTTGTCCAATACTGCATTTAGCTATAATACTCTATTCAAAATTACTTTTTATTTAGCATGCTTGTTTTATTGTATTCATGTTTTAGAACTGAAATATATATGCAGGGGCTCTGCCCTATGTTAATTTATATACTCAAACATCTCTAAAACTTATGATATGTAAGAAAATATCAAACAAAAGCTTTATGGCTTAGTGGCGAACATAATTGGATATCATTGGTTTGACTTTGGGGAGCTTGCTGGAGAATATAAAGAGGTTGCTTTAAGTGTTTTAAATGAAATCCTTCATTTTTATTGAATATTGTAGTAGCTCATCGCAAGAGTATTTTCAAAATTCTATTTCCATTTTTTCGTTACATCCAATCGTTTACAAATAAATTCAATTTGCAATTGCATGTAAGATCGGGTTTGACTGAAGTAGCGTGCATAAACATTATATGTACGCGCGCATAGTTGCTCACCTACTTATAATTTCCAACCTAAAATATAGTGAACGATTAGATAAAATGATCAATTCATTTGTATTTTAGAAAACTCTTGAGACAAACCATAAGAATATATGACAAAGAACTGAGATGCATTTTAAAAAACTCTCAAGGTAACCCCACGTTCTTTAGCACGATTCTCAGAATGGAGGTTGTGAGAAACGAAATTATATTCCCCTCCAAGTTATACATCTTTTGTTTTACATTTCGTTTGTAGGATTATTAGTGTTTGAGATATTTTACTGAATAAGTTAAATTATAAAGCCTTTCGATTGTGCTCACTGACATTATTCATATTTATAATAAATCAATTGTTATTTACCAAAGGATGTGCGACCCCAACCGGAAGCGTAGCACCTGGTTCCATGGGCGAAACTCATGCCCTGTTCAGGAAGGCAAATGGGTCTAACGTTCGAATCATACACCACAGGCTTTTCCAGAATCAGAACAGCCACGTCATGAAACAGTCCCGCTTTGTAGAACTGTGGATGAGTAACTACAAATTGAACGTTCACCTGCTGATAGGTCATATCTTTTGTGTCGTTCTCCAATTTCCATTCACCAAATCTCGCCACCAATGTTCCATATTCGCGACTGCAAGAGAGACAACATTAACATGATATATAAATATAAATTATGAAGTTGCTACTAACACTGTAACTCATGATCTTTATTTCTTCTTCGATAGAAAATAAATACAATATTATTGTAATTATGCATTAATTTTTAAAGTTATAATATAAATTACGAAAAATATACTTCAAGAAAGTCTTTTGTTTTTGGATATACTACATATATTAAAGGGTTAAAACGCGACTTCAAAATGATCTACCTTGCAACACAATGTGCGGCGGTAAGGACAGCTCGGTTATTGATCATAGATGCTCCACATATAAAAAGATAGGAATCTGGCCTCTTTACGAATAAAGCCACCATCCATGGAAACTCTCCAAAATAAGTTTTTCCAGAATCCAAGGAATACGGTTGGGCTGGAAAATAAGATAATTTAAAAACAAATAAAGAGGATAATAATATTCCAAGGAGCTATTTATATCCTAAGTATAGAAAATTGGACATAAAAACGTTAGTACGATTAAAAATTCGATGATCTAGGCGTCATTATGACCAATTTTTTTTATGAAAAAGAATGTTGATTCCCGTACGAGGAGCTAAAGCAGTGTTGGATATCCCACACACGGAATAATCTTCTTCTGGATCAGGTTCTCCACTGTCATCGTTGACAATCATTGTGATTTCAGCAGGCGAGTAATCTCTCAAGACACGGTTCTCCTGTATAATACCTCCAGGTTTGCAACAGACTTGGTCAGCAGCAGCACACGCGGTAAATCTTGGATCTATAATACCAACGCCATCAGGACTTACTGCATTTCCTTCGGAACAAAACCAGGTTTTTACACAGTAGCAGGCCTGGGGAGTTCCTGGGAATTTTAATGGACCCAGAGTCGTTGACAAAATGGATTCTGGCGGTAAAGTGACCAGTGGCTGAGCTTGACCTGCTTGACAACAATTGTTGATACAAGTATTGCCTAATTGCTGTCCAATCGGTATCCTGGGATCTATCATTCCTGTTCCAGGAATCAGGATGATTCCACATTGCAAGACGCTACCACATATCACACATACTTGTTGATTTGGCGGTAAAGTCGGAGTGGGTCGTGTTGTTGGAGTAGTTGGAACTGAGGTTGGAATTGTCTGTGGTTTCGGTGATACCATAATGGCTTCCAACCTGCAGCAAACCAAATCTGTAGTAGGGCACAATCCAAGCTGCTGTCTGGGATCTATTAACCCATCCCCGGAGGTGATTATGACTCCGTTCGGACTGCACTGAGATATTGGTACACAAATGCAGTTAACGTTGGGTGGCAAACCAGTCGGAAAATTGATTACTGGAGGCATTGAAGGAGTTGGCGGCTTTGTCGGGAAAACTATCGGAGGCATATTTGTCGGAGGTATCGTCGGCATTGTTGTTGCGATGGTTGGTGATGTCGTCTCAGGTTCGGTAGGTCCCAAGGTTGTTACAGTTGGCGTTATGTTTGGTGCAGTTGACGAAGTGACCTTCGGTGGTTTGCAGCATACCTCCAAGTCTCCGGTGCAATGTCTTTGCCTACAATTTTCATTAAGATAAACATTTGCAATTTATTTTCTGTTATCTGGTAGTCTATTAAATTTGATCAAGATTACCTGACATCTATAACTCCGAGACCATCGGTAACAATCGTATTGTTCGCATCGCAAAGGTAATACGGCACGCAAATGCAATCTGAGGCCGGTGGGGTCGTAGGAATTTTTTCCAATTTTTCATACCTCAATTTATGCTTAAGGATACTTAGCAAAAAGATTGGAACAGATCGCGTTATCTCAGATGTGACTGCTGCTGGATTCTTGGAGGGATGCTCGGACTTCTTCGCAGGTAAAACAGGCGTGGATACCGTCAGCGACAGAATCGTGAAAAATAGTGTCGTTGTTGAGAACCGTGACATGGTGTCTGTGTGACGGCTCGGCTCCTATTGAACGAATTTTAACACGGCTGCTTGCTTTTGCATGCAGGATGCGGATGAGTTTTTTTAGTTCATAGGATACAAATTATGAATAGCAAATCCGTCGTTACCAGCCTCCAATTATTATTTCTCAACACCTCTGCCCACCAAACTGTAATCCATACAATGAAAGCTCTTGTTTTCTCTTCTGTGAAACGATACTGCGACAATTTACACAGAAATTCATTTTGTCTCATCTGGAATTTACCGTCACGCGAACCCTTTAAATATTTTATCAGTCAGCATTAAGATACAAGATATTTTAATAGGGAATAGAACATTCGACTTTCATCGTCCTTCTGGAAAATATCACACTGCAAACATTAAATAAAGAAAAAGAAATAAATATATTGTATTTCGTATGCTCTCTTTGTAACAGTTGCTTTCCCGCCATACAAAAATACAACCGTTTTGATACATACGCTATTCATTATTAACAATATATAAATAATTACAGAAAACGTAATTATTATGACGTAAATATAGCGGATACTTAAAACAATAAGTTATACTCTCTTTAATCGCATATTAGTAGAACATGAAGGTTTGCATGTTATTTGTGTTTCCTTTTTATTGATTACAAAAAATAAAATCTGACAAAATTCCATTGATTTAAGATAACGAATATTGTAAAATCGAGCGTGAAAGATGTTTATCACCGAAATTAAATAAAAATTATTATTTAATTATATCAATTTGGTCCTTCATGCATTACCTACATGTTTTTCAAAAATGACTAAACCGTCTCGTTCGATTTCGATACTTTCTCCTTTACTTCCAGTTGTCTACTATCTAAAATTATAATTATTCTGTTTAAAAGTTTATTATAAATTTTAAAATTTCATTTACAGACAGAATTACTTAATTGTTTATCAATGTAACTTGCAATATTATATTTTTTAAAGACAACTGCCTGGCGAAATCGAACGATAAGTTTACTCTTAACTATAAAGCCTATAATATAATTTAACATTATATAAATTCTTTTGCATAGAATTTGGCCAGAAGGTAACAATCACAAAGTTTTAGTGTAATAGTCTTAAATATTTCACTACCACTCTGTAATAATAAAGGATATAGAAACAATTATATTATATTAACAATTAAAATATTTTTTATAGAAAAATAAGGATTTCTTTGACAACAAGCCCCTGTAGTATTCTCAATGCTTCCAATTAATGACATAATAACAAATTTTAATCTCATAACCAATTAATCGCATACAGTATAATTCATTTGTTGAAACTCATTTAAAATTCAAACCTTCTCTTATTCCAAAATTCTCTGATCGATTAAACTACTGCTTAAATGGAGTGCGGATTAGACTTAATTTTGCAAATAATTGAAGGCATTTTTAAAATAAAAGCGTATCAAATTTTTTATAAGATGTGGAAAGATTCTGTAGTTTAAAAATTACGCATTATTAATGAAAATATTTTTGGGTTATGATAATCATCTGAATGTTAATAGTTATGTAAGCTTATTAATTAAATTTATTTAGACCAATAAGTATGGATAAAATATTTTAGAAACTCTGCGAATTCTTGCTTGAAAATGATTCAATAATTGTTCAATCACTGTGATGCACTTAACAGGGGCTCGTCAGGCAAAGTTACATATTATCAATTTCCATTTTTCTTGCCAGTTATCATAAAAAGTTTTATCTTATAGCTTAACGACTAAATTATAATGTACATATTGAAAAACACTTTAATCGACGACCATAATAAACGAATATTTTCGTTTCCGTAAACTATATTTCTAAATAAATATGTGTAAATACAAACGATCAGACAAAAAAAAAATGTGTGAAAAGTACCTAATTCTGGAATTTGTAATGAACAAGACTGCTATTGAATATCGAATAAGACTAAAGAGAACACGTATGTATGAATATAACGTCTAAGGACTGCTCTAGTTTCTTCCATCCGTCTTTTTGCGTGCTTCTTGCTTTAACTTTTATTTGCTGTTTTCGTATCCTGCGAACCTTGCTTGATAATTTTTCTGTAAAACGTAAGCAGCAGGCTCAAGACTGGGAGAAAGGATAAGCCAGCAACAAGCTCTTCAAAGTAATCGAAGAGAAACTATTAATCCATCTGACATTGTTTCGTGTTTTTCTCGTTTCGATGTCGTTCCTTCTTCGCAAAACTTGGAAGAGTTCTTGCTGAGCTTGCAGCAACTTGTTCCTGAGCTTATGAATTGGGTAAAAAATCAAAAAGCAAGGAAAATCCGAGCAGAAGACTACTACAAAGTATGTTTAAAATATTTGCACATCCCTGTGTCGCTAACCGCGACACGGAAGTACCGAATTTTCAAACGTACGTATAAAAAGAGATTGATCAACGAAAGGGGCCAAGAGATGCGAAATAAATCAAGTATCAAATCTTAATTTGCTTATTTTCTTGCGCTATGAAAATTTCTGCTGCTTTTAAATTTTTTTCATCGGCCACATTTAATTTCCCTGTGTAAAAACAATTGTGTGATAGTTCCCGAATTTATCAGACCCGTTCATGATTTCAATAAATCTGTCTTTCACTGTTATTTCGCGTTCCGTTGGTCCCCGAAAGAATGGAAAGTGTTCATGATCAATGAGTGTGTGCCAAAAAGAACGTGAAAAATATCCAGAAAGTTTCTGGCTCGAGTAAAAATGAAGTCTGGAATGATATCTTAATCAAGCAACGCTCATGATTGTTGTTACGCTAAATATTGTTAACAGATCTTTTTTTATTGATTTAAAAAAATCGCTAAATTAATATTGGTCATTTTGTGCCATTTAGTCAAAAGAACGGAGAAGAACGGAGTTGAGGGGGGGGGGGGGGGGAAGAAAATTAAATCTCTCTCAAACTAAAAAAAGATGTGCGTCAACATTAAGATACCGAAATTAAGTATTAAAAAAGCTTACAGTAAGAATACTGCGTGTGGTCTTTTCAAATCTCAGGTCTCTTCGATTCTGTCCTTTCTAACTCGAGGTATACATTAATCATATTAAAAAAAAGAAAACCTCGTCGTTATAAACAATCACTGATACCGTTCAGTGCCAGCATTTTTTTTACCTCGAGGTAAAAATCAAACTAATTTTTTAAAAATTATCTCTTTGAAAGGAGCTTGCTAATAACTAAGACTATGAAAATACCTTTTAAAGCTTGGAGACATCCAAATGCTTTCAAATGAACATTTTAATAAAAAACGTCAATTATGTTACTCCCCTTTATACTTTTATACCCAATTGTGAAAACTAGAGCTAATTCCTTTGAAGATCAGTAAATCTTTGATGTAAGAACTGTTGGTGTAAGCTAAGACTACTAGAAAGCTTTTAAACGAAGCTCTTTTTTTCAGGAACATTCTTGAAAGAAATGTAAGCTGGAAATCGTCACACGCAATTAAAGCCGAGCGTTGATCTTCACATGTGATATCAGAAGAAATGTTTATCTCTGCCATGTAAACAGATGGAATGGCAAGAATTGTCCTTAGATCTATACATATTTATTTTTATCGTGTATTTATCATAACGCACCAGCGTTAATACGTATGATAGACACTCGAAAATAAAGTACGGATCTTTGATGACAATCAGCCATTGATCTATCGAATTTTGGAGAGAGGCACGTCGTTCGGCATTAATTGCTGAATTCCTTTCGGTAATACACATCTGCCTGCAGTGTAGATACCGAAACTGGGCATTTTGCAGTTGAAATTCATTTCCTTCCCTTTCTTCGAAAAATACTCTTCAAAAAATATATTATTTATATATGTATATATAAACTACTGGCACGCGTAAAAGTCTCGTAGAAATTTCAAACTTAGCCCTGTTTTTCCCTCGCTCTCTTTTCTTGCTTTCTCCATTAGTTCGGTGATTTACTTGTTCCGGCGTCTCCCCATTGAATTTCTCAGCATTTTCATCTCATTAATAGTTCGCAACGCCGGCTCTGTATTTTTTGGACAATATTTTCTTGTGTGAGCATAATCCCCGCTCGCCCCGCAAATCTTACACTTATATTGCCTGCAAAAATTAATGTAATGAGTGATAATGCTCTTCTACGGGATTTTTGTGGTTATAGATATGGACCGACCAATAAAATTTTTCTCTATCTTAATTTGACATTATATAGAATTTGGCCTCCTATTGCACAAGGATTTCCCGTCAATGTGTTATTAAGTCAAGATCTCGTATGTGCAAAAGTATGTAAATTAAAAATATGAAATCGATTTTGCAACTTTTATGCAATTTTTATATCTACCTTACCATAGACTTGTTTTTGTTGCCTGCAACTTTATACGCAAAATGGTATATTACATGTTACGTATACTATACATTTTTTCAATCAAGTTTAAGCTAGAAAGTCAATTTCTTACACTTCTCAATTGTTTTTCATCTGTTTCTCTGAACTTCCTTAAGCAGGAGTAGAGAAGCGAACAAAAAGTATGGAAAATGGCATCCCAACTTGAAATAGCTTAAAAACTCTACAGTATATGCAACATGTAATATACCCTTCTGGGTGTAAAGTGTATAGGCAATAAAACCTAACCTCCATTATATTAAGTTATTGTTAGAGAGGTTGAACAATGGGATACTCAGAGGAAATAATTTTGATTACTTAATAAACACACAAACAAGAGTATCTATTTCTTAGAATCCCCTCATTTACGTTCGAGCTATCTTGAACAAGTTTCGCAATCTGGTAATAGATATGAAGGGTTCAAAATTATTTTTGGTGCGTTATACCGGGATTCTAAAAATTTTAATATTACACATGATTTAGTAAAAATAGGATCACCTTAGTACTGGGCAAATGATTTTTCCATAAGCATCTTTAAGTATGTGACCTCTATAAAACTCCTCGGTCTCTCCATTATTCTTACAGAATACGCACTCGTCCGGTAGGTCTTTCTTTACTTTTTTTCGTTGCAAGCTTTGTATAGGAATTATATTGCTTTCCAAGTCGGGGCAATATTCAAAATCTCGTCCGTTCAGGCGAAACTCTTCCATAACATCCTCAGCTGTAAAAAATACCACGAAATTATTGTTACAATCTTTTGATATTTTATACCGTTACTCGTTTGCATCGTATACAATATTTTCCGGCATTATTCTTTTAAACTTGAGTACAAGACTATTGGGAAAAAAGGTTTGTTTTGAAACTAGAGAGGTTAAGCTGAAAGATCGGGGGGGGGATAAGTTGTGTGGAGCCATTTTAGTAGGAATTGGAAGCGACGAGATTTCTTCTGAAAGTAATGAAATTTAAATAAGAGAAAATAAAAACGTGTTGTTTGCAGTATTTTCGATGAAAGGATCTACGCATTAGACTCGAAGCTCGGGTCATCCAGAGGGTATAACGACGTAATACTTACAATGGATTGTTTACGTTTGCAGGACGCGATTCTCACAGAGGGACAGAAACATAAAAAGGGCTTTCGAGAGATGTATAGAATGACTTGCTTCAGAGTGTCGAAAAACTATATTATGAGAAATAAATATAAACTTCTAAAATAAGAGGCAAGTAAAAATAGAATAGAGCAAACTGGTGAATTAGTCTATGCTTTAAATAGATGACAATGAATTGAATCTTTATATCTTTATCACTTTTAATTATTTTATAATTGTATAAGTAATAGAATATACAGTACTGTACGCCCCTATATGCTGTATTATTAAAAGCAAGATAACGCAAGTCTCCATGCGCAAAAATAACTTGCAACCACATTTGTCTAAAAGCTGTTATAATTAATAAAATATCATCAGATATTAATGAAGTTTAATAATTGATTAATACTCATACCTTAATTATGTCTACTCTGGTATTGAATTTTGACTTGTATCAAGTTTGACCGTATCATGTCAAGCATTGAATGTGACTTACCCCATACAGCTCAAGGAAATGTGTACAATTACACATCCCTGAAACATCTCCGATATCATTTGACTGTAGGTGTTCTATACAAAATGTTACAGGGATGTGCAAATGTTCACTTTTCTTCACACAACTGTGTGGGAATCTGTACACGTGGATTTCTAGTATATATACTTAATAGTGGCCAAAGGAAATTTATCGAGCACGTAAGTGAACACTTTGTTTATTTGGAAATGTCACTCGAAAGTATCGACTAATCTCTGCTTCCAAGAAAATGCTGAGGGTATAATAATGTATTCTGTCCCATAAATCTAGAGCTTAAGTAATTCTCTAGTGTCAGGACCTTCTCGAGTGTTTACTTAACGTAACCATAATAAAAACAAATGTGTAAGAAATATAAGATGATTATATTTAAATTATTACAATTAACTTCACTGGAGATTATTAATTATCATTCCTAATGAAATTGCTTAAACGAATTACATCCACGAAGTATTGAAAAGGTAACATGACTAAGAAAATAAATAGACTTTGCATTGTTCGGAGTTTTTTACTCGAAATTTCAAAAACAAAAGAGAAAATATACACGGATTTTTAGTAGTTGACAATAAGAACACTTTGCATGGCGAACAACATTGCGTAGAGAACAGATTGTAATAGGAGACCTGATAAGTTTATCAAAGTGGAACTAAAAGAAATTTGCAACGACAGTTATTGCTTCGATTTACCAGAAGAAAAGTTCAAGAAACTTGAATGTAAAAAATGGGGAAAATTCTAACAAAAGAAAAAAATGGGATAAAAATTGTAAAGAAAAATGGCGCTTTGAAAGGGAAGATTAGATTTGCGAAAGCTTTGCTAACAAGGGTAAGATGGAGGTAAGTATTTAAACAAAAGAAAAAGATTTGTACTCACTGTTAGGAAATACGACCTTTGGGTTTTCTACGGCCCAGTCGGAAAACAATCGTTGAATTTCCTCCCAGAGACTTGGGTTGAATGGGAAAAAAGAATTTGACACCTGGGGCATCGGAAGTTGTTGCTGAACGCGAACACGCATCTTGCAGGATGAAACATGAAAGACTTGGTTTTATCAAGATTCACTTTTAACACGGACGACTGTTTTTACCGAATGAAGCTCCTTAATTGTTCCAAACGAAACTGAACCGATCAAAATTATAATATTAATTAAAAGAGTAACGTACTGCAGAGTCGAGTTCCGACAAGCCTGAGTGAAGACAGACAAGACAGTGAAGGCTGTGAAGTCAGAAGAACTCGGGCACAAGTGAAGCCGGCCGGTAGTCGTATTTGGGAAAAGGAAAAAAACTGAGAGTGGGGATATGGATAAGCGTCTGCTTAAACACTTAGAAGCGCGCTAATTTAAAACGTTCAAATACTCTCATTATAAAATCCTAATACGACTCGCGTGTATAATTACTACCATATACTATTTTTTTGTTAATAAATATATATACATATGTTTAATTTTAAGGTTAAAATCAGTAAAAATCTAGATGAATATGGGTAATAAAAATAAACATTTTCGCTAATTCTTCATCTTTATTGTTACTGTGTAAATATGTAGGCACTGAACAAATAATGTTTCATAATTTGTTTACAAACATTTACATTACTGATCTTCTTCTGTTCAATCAATGAATATTCTCTGCGAGCAGGCTGACTGTCGGTCAGATCTACTTTTTGCCGTCTATCGGAACCTTCTTTTTCTTCCTCGATTTTCATTTTACTATTCCTCGATCATTGTATTCTCCGTTAGCTTCATCATCATCGTCATCATTTTTGTTTTCTCATCATCGCCTCTGGCATTGTATGCACTCGAGCCAATTTCTAATTGCGACCTCGATATTTTATCAATATATATATATAATATTTATATATATATATATATATATATATATATATATATTTTATTTCATTATGTATACTTTAATCTCTATGCGCTAATATATTGTTCTTCTAAGTCTAGAAATTACCACGATTATTAATGATAATATATATAGGGCGTACCTCTTAAAATGACTCAGATCATTTCAACGTAAAAGTCTATTTTATCCCCATAATTATAATATATATCAACTATTTGTTATGAGAACTTTTTGAAGTGTCCCTTTATTTGTATTTTAAAAGGCCTTATGTAAAACAAAATTTGATATTTCTTATATAGTTACGAAGATAAAAGGTATTTTACGCCTGTTCATGGTCCAGGTAATTTTAAGTGGTACACCATGTATATATATATATATATATATATATATATATATATACTTTAGAGAAATTAGACTTGAAACTGATAAGAGGGATGTATATGTCATTGTATGTGTGTGTGTGTATACGGTTTGAGAAAGAAAGAAGGAGGAATGAAATTGATGAGAGAAAATAATTAATAAAAAATGATGAAAAGAAGAAAAACTATAAAGGAAACTTTTTGGCTAAAAGGGCCTAATATTAGCTTGATAAAGAGAACGAAGAGAGGCCAATAGAATCTATTTGCTGTTTCCCTACTTTTTGATTCGGCAATGATCGATTAATAGTAGCAGAAAGTATTAAACCATGTTAAATGATTTGTACAGGTATGAGTAACCACTATCATAGAGGGTTGCGCGTGTACGAATGTTTACGAACGATATGCTTTTAACACTAGATTCATATGAGATCCGACAACTTCTCACGGATATCACATTTTTATAACGCAATATAAATAAAGCATAGAAATATATATTTTTCATTGATAAAAGTTTATTTAATCAGGCAATTCAATTGATAAAGATTAATATGTTATATAGATTAAATCAATTTTCGTAATTTACAAATAAAAACAAGGCCTGGAAATCTAGTGTTAAGGCTTGGCTTTAACCCCAGAACACCAAAATTTGGCCCAAGCTCTATCTAACGCCTTCAGTCATCCTCTTGTACGACTATTCCTAATGTTAGCCCACTTCGTGTATACGAGAGAGAGAGAGAGAGAGAGAGAGAGAGAGAGAGAGAGAGAGAGAGAGAGAGAGAAAATCCCTGATTTAAGCCAATATATCTTTGAGATTGGAATACAAAAAGAGTTTTCAAGGTCGAGAGAGCGAAGGAAGAATCTGCTTAAAAATGTGTAACTTTTTATTCGTATCACTCTATTATATGTATATTGTATAAAAAAAACAGAGTATAGCGCTAAATATGCATTCGTATTTATATTCGGCTTATATTTGACAACAGTGTATGGCGAATTATTTTTTTTGTTCCGTCTCAATTATTCAATAATAATAAGTCTACATTTATATAGGATCCGCCACAGTTAACACGCCGAAAAATATAGATGCGAAAAACGTGTGTTTCCGTAACTACATTTAAAAGATATGAAAATTTTGCATATAGAAGCTTTTCGAAACGTCTTATTATTTAAATTTGGAAAGTTCTTATAAAAAATTTTGATAACTCTAATAGTTAAGGAGATACGCGTCTTCTTGTGCATCTACGATCCGAGCCGTATTAATTGGCGGACCGCGTATATATTTATATAATATAATAAACTTGGCGTTCTAGGATTAAATACAGTGTTTGACTCTCGCGGAACTTGTGAGCTTCAACGCGTCTTTTTCAATTCAGTCTTTGCACGCTTTTAACCCTAAGATAGTAGTATAAAAAGCGAAAGGATCGAAAGATTCGTGTAAACGCATGATTAAATCTATTACGCTCTGGAAAATCGTCCTAAAATATATTTGTTTATCGTTTATTGTGCACCTAGAACACAAAAATTGACTAACGAGAGAATTAATGTAGGGAAGGGTCGCTCATCTCTGTTTTTCTTCCTTTCGAAACAAACTAAGGAAGGGAGGTGAGAGGAAAGGATAAAACGACGCATCATCGCGCGCGGTGATGGATACGCGCGATGAAACGAATTCTTGTAAAAGATAATGGGTCTGAAACACGAGAGAAATGAAAGAAGAAGAAAAAAAGACAACAACGAGATGAATTATTTTCTACCGAATCTGACAAAGTTCGATTCAATAATTATTATCATTATCATTATCGTTATCATAATTCAATGATCTCGCATACCGATGTCGCGCGGTGGTCCGTTTAGAATAGCTATTTTAATATAATTATAAATATATTTATATGTATGTATATATGTATATTTATAATATCTTGCATGGTATACGTATGGTATGTAGTATATTGTACATATATATATTTGTATTTAAATATATATATAGGGGAGAGAATAGATCCATGCGTTTATTTTCTTCCTTTAATGCGCGTGTAAATGTGTATATGACGGTGAGAGGCGTGTATTACTAGGAATGTACATAGTGTACGTAGATATAATTAGGTTGTGTATAAAACGATGATACATACTATACTCGTTACTCGTTTATAAACGACACATAATTATGATATCGAATTGTATTTTTAGTCTCATGGTGCGATAGCCGCGAATGGCAATCGGTGTGTGCCAATAGGCTAGTCTTGTCCTGTCAACTCTTACAACAAATGTCAAATGCAGTCACACACACAAACTTACCGGTTAAGCATCCTCGTGAGGATCAAACCGCTGCATGATTATGATACAAGAGCCTCCCGAATGAATGGCCATGCCTCTTTGAGTATCAAAAATTTTCCCTTCCCTCTTTAACCTTCTCAAATGTCCACTGCTCAATCACAACTACCCTCTAACTTTTCTGCAAGAACACACGTACTACTCTTTGTACTCTCTCAAAAATAGATTAAAAAACTTCTTTGGACTACTAATAAATTATTCAGTGAAAATTTCACTCTCCACTTGTGCCGAATGGAAGCAAGATTCTATGCGCAGAATAGGGCAAGAGTATTTTCCCGATTCTTCCTACCCCCGACCAGTCGAACCTTGGCTGCTCGTTGGTAAACCGATACATTATCTAGTTTTGGTACTGTTTCTTTTTTACCACATCCTCCTACATTATTAACGAGTGCCAAGGTTCAAGTGGTCGCGAGCCGTCTTTGCTTCTGGTTTGCTGTTCATTCTGCACGAGCGAGAGAAAAATACACAAGGAAATATAAGAAAGCTTTTTCATTTGTTCAGTGGCTCTGGCAATGCTCAAAAATATGACCATCCATCTCGGACAAAATCGTATTGATTAAGATTAAATATTAATTAATACTTCTAGTCGTATACCCTTTCTAGAGTAAAAGTGGTCTTGTGCGTCCCGATGCGCGCTCGCCGGGACGTGCATAAGCAAATACAGAGTGCTCGTAGTTTTCTTTTTTTTATTCATCTTGCGCTCTCCTGATATGCGATATAATACACTAAACCTAACAAAACTTGTCCTTACATTTCTCATTTGGTATGTTTTAGTCTTATTTTATTAAAAAATGAATTACTAGTCACTTAATACAAGAGTTTCAATGAGACACAATTGATTACTCGTGATTTAAATAATGAATGAGCAGATCTTGCTTTCTTAGTTTTTGTTTCTTCCTTTTCCCATCGATGGCGCGAGAAAGGAATTTCGATGAGTGAACAATGGTTTTTAAAAAATGTGAAAGAAAAGTCGCAAAAATATAAAACGATTACGTGGGATAAAACGTTGTCGGAGCACTCGTAAAGTAATCAAAAACTTCTTAGTGGTCGAAGAAGAAGAAGAAGAAGAAGAAGAAGAAGAAGAAGAAGAAGAAGAAGAAGAAAGTAAACGACTTATTACAAAATAGATTCTTTCTGTCCCTTATGCATCTAGAACTATTCCATCAATGCTTTTCGAAGTCTTAATCAATCAATTAATTCTTTGCGCAAAGTCGCTTGATAAGAGAAAACATATTGTTTTTTTCTTTTTTTTTTTGCAAGGTCGCGCTTTCTCAGCTGGACCAATTGTAATAGTTATTTAAACGATTCAAATCTTGCTTTTAAACACTTCATAAGTATCCAGTATAAAATCGTTTAAGGATGACAGAAATATTTAAGCAACGCTTTCAAAATGAAGAAGACGGAATAGATCCTGGCAATATTATTTCTATTTTCGATTTCTATCGCAAATTAAATGTATAGATAGAGAGAGAGAAAGTGAGAAAGAGAGAAAAACTGATATACATGTACTCAGCGTTCACGCATCGAACACTTACCAAGTACTCTCTATATCTTACACTTTTGTATATATACACTAATGCGCAAAACGCAATACCACTTTCATTGAGACATACCGTAGAAAGCTCCAATGAAACATATTCAGCACTGCTACCAAAGTCTGTTTCTTATCGATTACTTTACAAGTACCCACTTTTTCTCGTAACTACTACGTGAGAATGCATCGACGCAACTAAGTCTTATATCATCAAAAAATATCAATGGGAATACCTCTACTATGTATATTTATCAATTAACTCTTATACTTTAAATCTTCAGCGAACAGGAATACTCAGTTTTTCCAGTCAAATGTCTCGCGGAGAGTACGTACGATTTTACAAATTGCGGCCTCGTTTCTCGGCGCCAGATACGATATCCGGGCGCCATGTCTGAAAGGCTTATAACAAAATAAACTAAATGGAATCGCAAGTTGGTATACCAACAAGGCAAATCACGACACTCGTCGTTTCCTCCACCTCCGATCTCTTCAACATTTTCATTTACGATAAGACCCAGAATGACGCTATTGCACGATTTAAAAGCTGAGAAAAACTACCTACTACTCACCCCCCCCCCCTCCCCCCCCCCCGATCCCTCTTTTCACACTTGTACATTTTCGTCTCTTTCTTTGTCTATTTTGTCAAATAAACGTTTTGTGACAAATAAAAATCACCTTTTAGGTCTCCTATTGCATCAATATTTACAATGGACGTAATAAGCGCTTTATATTTTCAAATAAATCTTCTCTGATATCGATCAGCGTTTATCGCGATTAAATAAAGATCACTTAAAATTTTTCGTAAGAAAAAAGAAATCGACTCGCTCGACTATATATATATACACACTCACTGCCTCTACCCCTCTCCTTTTCATCCACATACAATATATGTAATACGCTACGCCTAACAACGCTTTTTTCTAAAACATCTACGCGCAATATTTTCATATACACACGCTTGTGTATGCACATGCGTATTATAAAAAAGGGAGAGAAGAAAAAATAGAATTGCATCGTTTTACGCGCACACAAATATTGAATTCACGCTTCTCTCGAGTCTATCGCCTCAGTGTACGCATGTTTCGCTGTTAGCTCTGATGAGCGAGCGCGAGAATACGGAAGTAGACGTAGGGCTCTCCCGGAAGTTAATTTTTCAGACAACATCGTATACGCAGACATTGCTCGCATGAAAAGTTAACTTCGCATTAAGGCGGCATGCTTCGAAGGATCTATCGATTATTTTTACAAGCTTTGCATGGCGGCGATAACGAATCCACCAATGCGCGAAGCTTTTTAGCTTTTCTTTAACATTAAGGCTATCGTTGACACTCGAACACTAACCGCAGGGATGGCTGAAGTTTGATGAAACGCTTTTCTCAATCGCCATTGTGGAATATCCCCATGACCCGGAAGCTTCTTCCTCGATATTGTCAAATATGCGAATAAAACATCATGATATCAGTTGGGGTATAGTTGAAATTCAATTGTCGCTGATAATTGAAGGGGGGAGCAAATAAATAGATAAAAGAGATTTTACTCAACCGAAAGCCGTAGCTGTTCGTTTCAACAGACATTAATTTAATCGTTACTATATTTGATCAGCACATAGCATCTGGAGCATATTTTCGCGCACGCTCCGAACACGAAATGGCCTATGTCGGTATATATCGAAGCATACTCTAGTCTACGGCCCAGGTACAGAAACGCTCTGTGAGAAATTAACTTAATCGCAGTTGTTAATGGTTAATAGGGAATAATTTATGAGAGGTAGAACGCGCGCGGAGCAAAGCAAGATGGTCGAATCGAACGACGATGACGAGGCTGAATGGTTATTTAAGATGGAAATTGGTGAGAAAACGGGTAAAGACATTCGAGTAGAAGCTTCGCGGACTCATGTCGGATCTGAAGGCGGCTCCGGGTATCCCAGGGAAGGTGCCGGGTGCGAGATAAGGCCTGAATAGTTAGGGTTTGCTATCGTTGTTTAACGATAGAGGATCGGTGATCTTCTGGGGTGTCTGCGAAGGTTGTTGAATCGGCTGGGAGATCTCGCTGACCGCGCCGCCGCTCATGAGCTTTGCATTATTGTTCTCCATGTTGGATACCTTGGCGTAATCGCGTTTACGAGGTATGCTTTCGGTTTTGACGATGGTGATATCGGGATTGTTCTCGAGGACGGAGGTCGCTGCTTTTGGAACCGGCGATGGCAGCTCGATATAGCCACCGCCCTCGCGTTTTATCGGCGTCGACGTCGTTGGGGCTGCCGCCGTCGCCGTTGCAGCGTTCGCATTGATCTTCTGCAGGATGTCGTTCACCGAATCGCTGTTCTCCGGTGCTTCGTTGTTCCCGTCGATAGTCCCAGAGGCGACGCTCAGGTCTCCCGCCAAGGAGATCCTGTCGGGACCCTGTAGAGTCGACAGGTACGTCGCTAGAGTGTGAACGGTGACGTTTAGAAACTCCGCAGCCCGAAACAACGTGATCTCCTTCCGTCGTAGCTTGGCCAGAACTTCTGCCGGACCTGGCTCGGACCAGAAATCCCTCACTCTGCAGAAGGATTCAACGGTATAAGTTTTTATCTCGATGCTCCATGCAGCATGGACCATCTCAATGAACGCGCTTGACATTACCTGTAGGGGTGTTTAAGGCAACCATAACTATCACGGTATCTCCCATAGAGCGTTCCATAAGAAACACCAAGAATTTCGGCTGCAGTCTTCATCTCAAGCTCCTTACTCTTGATGGCATCCATCACGCGTCTCGTGAACGGCTCCTCCCAGAACTCCTGGCGTCGGCCCGTCGTCAAGTAGTCGTTCATCTTCACCACGTCTCGGAATTGCTCCGGGATCGAAAGATTCGTCGCGTTCGAATTTGACGGTGTGGAAGGCGCTATCGCTAAACACACATACACGTATACGATTGATTATTCGTTTCTCACCTTAAAATTCTATTCCATTACTTTTTTACTTTTGGATTGATAATTACGTTTCTTATCCTGGTCGGACATACTGTCCTCCTTGGGCATGTAGGAAAGCTGAAAGGAAGCCAAGGGTGTAAATCGGATATTCAAAAGTATAAATGACTTTTTCTCATCGTTTGATTTGTATCGTTTTTGTCTTTTATTCTACACAATATATATTATACAAGAGAGTGCGAGTTCCTTACCACCGGCAGTGGAGTTTCATTAGTTTCGTTCATCATCATCTCGTCGTCCCAGCTTTCGTGGTCTCCCTCGCTCATCATTTCCTCCTGCAAAATTAATAAAGCTCAATCAAGCACGAAATAACGAATCCCCGCCCATTCTAAAATAACTATATGCTATAATCTGTGGCATGCGCGGCTTGATTAATGGACGAAATGTCGGATGGGAGGAGGTTGAAGAGAAAAAAAACACGGAGGAAGGATAGCAGGGAAGGGAATGCATTAAAATCTGACGAATAATTGGACGAGAGCTCTAAAATCAATGTGAAATAAGGTTCGACGAATCTATAAAATCATATCCAGTTTAAGTTTACGTTTGCTCGTTTCAACTGTACTTTTACGGTATAAGCGCTTTATAGAGATGACTACAGGGTGTAACAAAATGACCGCACGTTTTTAACGGATATTGTTCCGCGGAGATCCGTCTCATTAAAATCCTCTCGAGTCTCATTAAAATCGGAGTCGTGGTTACCGAGTTACAGAGCTTTGAAAATTAGGCTTTCTCGACCCTCTTTTGAGCAGTTGAGGCGCGCTGCTCTGACACGTCACTCGAGTATATCGTTTCTTTGAAGAATTTTAATCAGACGGTACGCCGAAGAAGAGAGGAGCTACCTGAAAATTGGTCAAAGTATTTAGTGTGGCTGCATCCTGTATCAGCGATGAAAGATTGCGGAAATTCACCATCTTATGTATATATATATATATATACATATATTTTGTGCAACTTATACGCGACGCCCTTGCGTCTCTTGCAGGACAAGAAACGAAGGAAGGAGTCGTCGGTGTGCACAGTTCCACGCACACACACACACAGGATTCCTAAAATCTTTCATCGCTGTCCCGTACATAACGAAGCGAGTGGGTGTGCGGGTGGGAATAATTAATTGGTCGAGTGGGGGAGGGTGTGAATTGTGTGGAACGAAAAAAAGAGATTAGGCGAGAGAAGAAACATGATGATGATGCGTACACTTCCGGTGATGCAGGTGATTTTCGGTGTGAAAACGTCGTGGGCCGAAGGTGGATCGTCGAGGGGGGGACGACCCCTGCGCCTTTGCTTGGGTGGGGGTGGCTCATCGGCGTCTCCTTCCCTCAGAACTGTCTCGACTCCAGGTGTGGCTGCTCCGGGACTGTGACCGCTGTTGCTCAGATCGTTTTGCGTCGAATCGCTGCGCCAACTGACCTCTGCCAATCCTTTTATGTGCAAGTCCTCCGCCGTCTTCAGAAGGGACGATAGCCTCGTCTGCCAAATCATCCATGATAAGAACATGACGATAATAACAGTAACGAGAGAAACAGCGGTAAGAATATTATTTGCAGGGAAATAAAGGAAAGATATTGCTGGACGTAAGCGAGAGATTGGAGGATTTGCAGTTAACGTGACAAAGTAGCAATTTTCTCTTTCTTTTGGAAAGATTCTTGGAAATTGATCGGCTTCGGTTCACAGTCTAGCCGGGGAGAATAAATTCAAGCGGGACTTGAGAGCCACTTAAAAAGTAGGATGGAAAGGGGCAAGAGGGGGGGGGGGGGGAGAAGATTTTACTGCGAGCAATGTTTCAGTTTTATTGATGAAACGGCCGAGGCTTCCGTTTGTCACGGAACATAATGCGCGAATACTTGGCAGAGAGGCAAACAGAAAAATTGCAGCCTATTCCACTGTAAAGTAAACACGCTGCGCCGCCGCCACCGCTATATGCTTGGCGGGGTGCTTGTGAATCGAGTAAGGGTGGGGGGAGAGAGAGAGAGAGAGGGACTACCGAGAGCCTGGTTCCGGTGTGCCGAGGGGGGCTCAAGGGGTTGCTTTCAAGTGGCTCTCCACAAACAAGCCGAATATCGATTCATAAACGAAGGTGCACGACCATTTTCTCCAGCGGCGCACCCCCTCCTCTACCCCCTCCTCCCCACAATCGACTTTTCCCCGAGCAATTCAATCCAAGAGTCCACGATAATCAAGTACACGAAACACCATGGCTACTCCTGAAACATGACCGGGAACAAATTTACTCACCCTTCCCCTCCCCCTCCACACGCTTTCACCCTTCACCTTCTACACTCTCTTCTCCTTCTAACAGCTTCCACCACTAAAGGTCCTTGCTCTTTGGCAAAACACAATTTTCCGACTGGAAAAATGTCTTCTTCTTTCCTTTTCTACCTTAATTCCTTTTTAATAACAGAGAGTTTTTTTCTCCTTCCTATAATCTAACATTTTAAGAAAATGGCACTCGACTTGCGACAAAAAATTTGCAATCCTTCGACCGTTCGTTATTGTGTCGTTTTCGAAGCAAAGTACTTTTTTTTTCAAGTTTCTCGTGTTTCAAGTATTTGAAATACATTGCGCGTGTTTTTTCATTTGGAAACCTTCGCGATTATTCCTTATTTATGATACGTGCAGCGAATGAACAAAGTGTATTAGTCCTAATTTGTGATATAATTACCAAGTATTCTTCACCGGCAATTAAATTAGCAAGAGAGCGGAGCATGCGCGGTGGCGAACGGAGCATCCGTGCAAAAGATACCATGGGATTTATATTTTCAATTCAATGGACCACTGTCAAACTTCCAGAGCGAGTTTACGTTTCAATTTCGTGAATCGAACTCGTCCAACTTGACACCCTCTCTGTTTTTCCTCCTCTTTTTTTTTTTTTTTTTTTTTTTTTTTTTTTTTAGACCAGTTCATTAACGCAGGACTCGGCACCACCTTCGTTACAGTAATTCGTTCGTTAATTTTCTTGCGAAATAAAACTGGGAGAATTTCTCTGGTGTATTTTTAGAAAGGGGGTAGTAGGGTTTTACGATTTTTTTCGACGAGAAAAAATGTGTCACTTCCGCGCGTCAAAGAAGCTTTTAATCTATTTTCGCCTCGTCATCCTCCAAGACCATCCTTTCTTCGGCAAATCCGTTCGATTCTCAAGTCTACGGCTCGAAACTATATCAAGCGCGGCTGGAAAGAAAGATTCTTTCGAGAACTATATAAAATGCTGGAAAAAAGAAGATCGCGACTCGGTTTAGATGGCTCTCTCAAATGATATGGCAGCTTTCTATATATAAATGATTCATCGAAAGCGATAAAAAATACTGCGAAAAAATATATCGCGTACTGGCCTTGATCGGTCTCTGACTCTGGAGATGAAAATTCGACGGAAGACGGACGAAGGTGGAAGTGTGTATGCATATATATATATATATATATATATATAACGTACACAGAGAAGAAGGATTCTTTTGTTTGTTCTTCTGCTCTAACGAAAAATCGTTTAATTCCGTTGGCAATATCGTCATAGTGTTGTGGGACTACTGCTAAATAATATGGGAACTTTCTACAAAGGTTTGTAGTGCGGCGGCGGCTGGCTTTCTATCGGGCACGGAGAGGCCGGAATTGGAAAAATGCTTATGTGGGTCAGCGTCGCCGGCGCAACGTTGCCGGCGAATAATGTATTTCAGAAATGGCCGCTTTCGTTTCTGCCACATGAAAAAGGAGCAGAGTGTGACGTAAATCCGATCAGAAGCTGGCAACCGATGCCAATCGCCCAATGGGAATTCATAATACGCGCGCGTGCGCCCTCTTGCTACCAAAAAGCTGGAAGAACCGGAAGTCCTCGAGAGAAACACTCTTCTCCCCTAAACTCTCTTGTGTAAACGGACCATGCAACAGCGACCTTTCTCACCCCTCTCGCACCAAAAACTTCCACGATCCACCGAAAATTCCTCTTTAACCTTTCAATAAAAAATTCTACAAAATCCCTAGCTCCTCTCTTTTAATAATACACGTATATAAACTTTAGCCGCGCGCGCGTCTCTTTTCACTTGCTCGCATGCGATGCTTCATCTTAATTCGCACAACGCGAATATATATATAGGCGCCTGCTGATCAAACAATTTCGCGCAACTTCGATTGAGAAATTAAATATCATTGAGGAAAAATTAGAAACGAGGATGAATGTAATTCCAGGAGAGATTTTCACTTGGCTAATGTTCTCTCGACATTGATGTTATGCATTTTTCACTAGTTATGCTGCAGATACACGAAAAGTGTGCTGGAGAAAGCTTTCACGTCGCTATATCCAATCAAATGCGGTTACAGGATTTTATAGAAGCCGTTTACTGTAATACGAATCATCGAACTCATAAATACAATCATTCCCAGCAACGAGAGAAAGAAATTTTTCACGAATTTTCAAATATTTATAGCTTTAAGTTTAATAGAAAGCATAAAGGTAGCAGTGAACTTATTACGATGCCAATGACCTAGAGGATTTATTTTCAACAACGTCTATTTGATGAATGTGTCAGCGAACTTGTATTTATTCTTATATATCTTTACGATAAAATGAAAGTTTTGAGAAAAACGTCGAGCGAGCAAAACATCAGTGAAAGCACGTGTTTAAGATTGTTATAACGAGTGCTCAGAAAAATATTAGGTTCCCAAGAATCCAACATTCGCGATAACATCTCGACTATATTCTTACGCGAGAAAATTGGCGCGCGTTTAAAAGTTATTTCGTTGAATTAATAGGATAGGAGAGTGATAAGAGCACGCGTACGGCTCTTGCATGGCCAGCCCGATGAAATTATTTAATTTCCATCGCCCGAATCTCCTGATTCATTAATGAGCTTTGAAATTCGACGAGTTTTTCTCATATCATTTATCCGCGCAAATAAACGAGTCGTGTGTGAAAAAGCTATGCCACGTGAAAAGCTGAGAAGCATATAGTCGGCGCTGCGGGAAAAAAGTTGAAAGTTAAAAGTATATAAATGACTGATGCGGACTGTCAAAACATTGGTCGTCCAATCGACGCAGCTTCTACCATTCGTTAAAAATTTATCGTCCATGGAACGAAAATAAATTTACCCTACTTGTGTGTTACCAATCCTTGCCAATTAAATTCCCACGCGAGAAAGTCGACCAACCAATTGGAGATTATTTGTTTGAATAACGGTAGCTTTCGATCGAGGGAGATTCTCTCAACTTTTCGTAAGAGGGTAAATAAAGGAAAGAGAATGGAAAGACGGAGAGAGAGAGAGCGTAGAGGGAGTGAAAAAAAGATAGACAGCTAAAGATGCACTGGGAACAATTCTATACGTTTACTTTTCAGCCTATTAACAGTTATTCGTCATGTCAATAAACTCTATGCATTTATTGATCCTATGACCAACTCGATAAATAATTAATTATTCATAACATTAATAAAATTAATTTATTCATATAACGAATAACTGCGTTAATAGACGGAAAAATAACGCACAATTTTTCTCAGTGTAGATATAATACATATATAAAATTTCTTATTGCACAAAACTATATAAAATAAGGATGAATAGTGAGCCTGCGATAAGTGTAGTGTGAAAAAATTTGCTCGGGAAGGAATTATATGCTAGAAATGATGTAATATAAAGTAGCGTATATTGAATAAATATTTTTTGTAGTGGGAGGTGTGGGAGAATTATAAGGAGAAGGGGAAACTCACGTGATCGATGTTGATCTCTCCTTTGTACATGAACTCGACGAGGACTTTGATGTCGGAAAATTTGACGTCACGCATGATGACAATGGGGTCCTTCTCCTCGTACTGCGACAGGATCGTGTCGAAGTACGTACTGCACGCAGACAGAACAACCTGCACAGAAAACATGAGAAAATGTTAATCGAATTGACGAAAATACTCCCCGTCTTCTTCCTGCTACAATTTAATTTCCACGTCAATTTACAATCTATACCTAAGAAATTTTAACCTTCTCCAATAAGCAATAATATATTCTATCGAGTCGTCTATGAATGAAAATAGTTTCCATTCTTTTTACCGATTGGCAGATTGTATTTTTGGAATATCACAGAGAGATATGTCGTTCCAACATTTTTTATCGGCCAAATTAATTTGACAAGGTATCGAAAATGAACTCTTCTCTCTATACCTGACATATGTAATCTCTGAAATATGAATCGAACACTGTCCTCGTGGTTCCTGTCTATCAGCTGAGACACGTGACTCGTTTCGTCGTGCAGGTTCGAATCAAGTCGATGGAGCTCAATGAGAAACTCGCTGGATAATATACCATTAATCAAATCTTTGAAGCGATTCTCGCACTTTTTTTCCTCTGTGACCAAAAGTGATGAATGAAATTACCGATATAAATCTTCGTACACTGTGACAACTCTCTTCTCCATTTGGAAAGGATTTTACCCCTTGTCCAACTTTATTAATTTATACGACGTGAAATTTTTTCTTCTCTCGCTCTAGCATTGTTATTTGGCTTATAGGAAAAACTCAAAAATTAATCTTTCTATATTTGTTTGATCATTCTCCCAAATATAGGATAGTCATTCGGTGGCCATGGATGAGGGAATATAGATAGAAACTCTCGACAAACCTCGGCTAATATTTTAAATATTTATGCCAAATTTATACAGCTGCCTCGCGTTGAAAAAATGGTTAAATCGACTCTTTGATTAGTTTTTATCAAATCCCTAGTCTTGGACAGAATGCAAAACAATTGAAAGATCCTTTCAATTTTTGTCAATTAAATGCAAAAAATGAACTGAAAAATTTCATATTTCGTTTGTGTATATATAATTGTACATTTAAAGCTCGTGTTTATTTGTGAATGCTATATTATATCTGCAAGTTTAAATTATATTGCAGTGACTCTAAAGTTCTAGTTGTAAACGTAATTGTGATTGCAATTACGTTTACCCAGCAACGACAACGAATCCATATAGAAGAAAATTCGTGTAGTCTTATAATCGCTCGATGATTTTCCTAGACGAATTTTTGATAAATTCATGTCCTTGCGAGACTATATACAACGTGACGGGAAATTGACAGAAATCGTCGACAAGGCTCGATTTATATATTTTAGCCATTCGTATACCTATTCGCGATTGGCTCGTTTAATTTGTCTGATTGTCAGTGAAACATAACGCGAGACCCAGATTCGCCAGTCGCCGATATAATTAACGATGATCGACGTGTTCTCCTCGTCAAATTTCGATAATCTAATCTTTGCCCGTGCTAATCCGTTTCTTCTCTTTCTTATTTTTTATCCATCATCCAGACACGTGAGAGGTCAAACATCTCTCATTGACTAATAGATTCTCCTCCTTTCATCGTATCCCGTTCGTATCATGGAAAATTCAAAGTTAGCCCCCTTTCGACCTGTAATTTCCCACTTAAACGTGCCTTCTCGTTTTACCTAAAATCAATATACGCATTATATTTAATTGCGTAGATATATTCTGTTTTCGCGCAGTCCTCTCCTCGCTAGATACGAATCTGTGTTATCTCGTCTATCAGCATCAGCTATTTTTTAAAAGTTCTTACAATATCCTACGCGAGTTGTACAGTTCTTTGCTACTCTTAGCCATATAGTTTTTCTATTTTTGCAAGAACGATGAATTTTAAAAAATTAAATGCTAACTTTATATTAAAAAGCCCATAATATCTCTTAACAAAAAACTACAATTTTCAACGCGTGTCCAATAGTTGTACAGTTTTATGTTATTTTGAACAATAGTTTTATTGGCCTTTTGCTCGAAACTGTATGTTAAAAAAAAAACTTCTATCCAATGGCCATTTGAAAATTTAAACGATAGCGTCACCCACTTTTTGGAATGCGGGATATCAGTAAACAAATATCAGAGTCGATAGTACTCGCGGTGCTCTAAAGATAGATAGTTTCGAGGAGTTCCGGTTTCACCGAGACTGTATCCTTTTCACCGTGTATTCGACAAAATTGCAACTCCTCGTAACTATCCTCAGTGGATTGAATAGGGGCGGCTGGTATATTTTTTATTAGCACCTGGTACCCTGAAAAGTGGGAGATGTTATCGCTCAAACGTTAGTAATGGACGTTTGGGGATTGTTATTATTTAGAATATATTTTCGGGGCCAAGCAGAAAAAATATATTTTTCAAAATAGCATAAAACTGTAGATGCGTTCAAGATACGTTAAGAAAGTTAATTTTTTTTTTAAGAGATGCTGGGATTTTTAGCGCGAAGCCAGAATAGCACCTCGCATTAGTCTAAATCAGTTTTCCTAACAAAAATAGGATAACTACTATTACAAGTAGCATAGGACAGTGGAACTATTTGAGATGATATAAGAACTCTCAAATAAATGAGAGATGCTGCAGATGAGGTACGAGTTTCACTCTGGTCCCGTCTCGAGAATGTTGTGCTTAGTCCACTATACTCACTACTATTATTCTTAGCACCCTTGAAAAAACATCTATTAAAAAAAAGGAATACAAAAAAAAAAAAAAGAGGAGCGAAGCGAGAGAGCTTTATTCCACGTTTTCTTTTTTAAAATTAAGGCAATTTTACCAAGAGTGATCCATTAGGAAGATATAAAAAACTAAACACAAAACGAAAGGAGAAAATTGCGTGGCCACTGGCCATTAATGTTAACGCGATTTTACCGAATGATTAGCGGCAAATTTGATTTTGTCCAACTTGGTTATTGGTTTACCGGTAGTACACAATGATGTTTAGGGACGAAGGCTGGCTGGTTAGCGTGGACAACGCTGGACTACAAAAGGGTTTCGGGAAAACTCGATTTGTCGACGTTCGCCTCGCTCCTCTATCAAAGGACGCTCTTTCCGAAAAACTACGTAGAGCATGAGTGCTTTCCCTCAAATATCGATGCGTGTACGTGGCTAATTAGAAAAGTTGTTTCGTGTAAATTTCAAATATCAATGGAGGATAGTCTATACCCTGTCGTCGTAGGTATAAGAAGTCGGCTGAAATTCAACGTTAGGAATTTGGCAAAAGCTGAAAAAGTTGAAAGTGTGCGAATAATTGACGAGTCTGAAGACAGAAGAGGGTAAGGGAAGTTTGAAAAAATAAAAGTGCTGGGGGGAGGGGGCGTATACACACGGGGAGGACGAAAGTTTGGTCTGAAAGTTGTCTTGGAAAAATTGAAGGAGTGAGGGAGGGAGGGAGGGAGGGAGAGAGAGAGAGAGAGAGAGAGAGAGAGAGAGAGAGAGGGATAGAGAGGGGAGCTGAGAGCCTCCCATTTTTTTATTCCTCGCGAAAGACGAAGCGCCGTTATGCACGATAAAAAGTTTAATGTCAGAAGACGGCTCGCTGTGGGGGTTGGCGAGAGGAGGTTGGCTCGGGGATCGTAATGACTCGATATGAAACCCTGGCAGTGCAATTTCTTTCTTCGTCTGGCCACCCCCTTCGTCTTCGTCTCTTTTTTCATTGCTGTACTTTCCCATAAAAGCGGCCCGGCATAATAAAGCGTTATATAGCGGACACTGAAAAGTAACGCCCCCCCCCCTCTCTCTCTCTCTCTCTCTCTCACTCATTCTCCTTTACGGCCTTATTTGCGGAGACGTAAAAATTGCGAAAATCAATACGGAACTTCTGACATTAAATATTCAGGCTATTCACTGGGTGGAGTCTGCCTCTCCCCGTTCTAACAGAGGAGATCGCGCCGCAGAAGCCGCTGGTCCCAGGACCCATTTTGCACGATATATCGCGTTAATTTTAACGTCGTAGCTCGGCGAAGAAAAAAACGCGATTCGGATAAAATCGATAACTGGATCGAATTGGATCTGTGGAGCAAAAAAAGGAGCAGGAGAGCCGGGGAGCGAGCGCATACAGTGACTAAAAAAATATTGGCCAGTTAGAAAAAGCTTTCTTCTCCACGGCGCGCACAGGGGGCTATTTCTCGAATGAATAAACAGAGTACAATAAAATTTTACGCCTCCTATTAAGCCATGGCGACGTGCCGTATTCTCCCCCGCAATAAAGCAACACGAAAGTTTTCCCCTGAAACTCTAACGCCTCCTATAAAGTCTGTCGCGAGATCGAAAATCATTCGAGCCAGCGCACGGTTGTTAATTTTAAATTTTCAAACGCGAGCGAGTTCGAACAAGCGGAATTGCTTCGGTCACTCAGCCTTCGCGTGTATAAAAAAATTTCAGGCAGCCGCGGTACCGTTCTTTTTGCCCATGCATCAATCTCGAAAATCCTCTCTGTCGGATCGGTGCAGCCTCGAAGTACAAATACGCGTTAATATTATACCTACGAAGGCGCTATAATTAAGGGGAAAAAAAATCCACGAGCAAATCGATTTAAATGTGGGATAACTCCAGCCGTAAGATATTACGGGGACAATAGCTGAAAGTTTCAAGTCGTCGCTATTTTTACTCCCCCGCTTCATTTACAATCGATATTACCCAACAGAAATACGGTAATCCAATTTCCGCTTGATAGGAACCGTCCACACGGGGAGAGAAAAGCACGATGTAACTGGTAAACGAAAAAATATTGGAAAAATTATAGTGTACGCGTACACATGTATGTATATCGTACACTTATATAGGTTATATATGCGCGTGTATCGCCAAAATTATAAAAAACTTGCACGGTCTTGTTATTCCGAGGGTTGCACCGCGCGAGGACTAAATCTTCCAATAGTTTGTACTTACACGTAGCTTTTTCTCTCTTGGCAAAGGAATAAGATGAATTACCGAGTGGGGATTGGATTTTTTGGTCCAAGTCGCGGATAGTTTATCAGATGTAGGGATAAATTATTATCGTGCGAGAATCGCGGGGGAGGAGGAATTATAAGTTGGTCTCGAGATGTCGAGGATACATTGTTAATGGAGCGGAAAGGCCGTAGTCGCGAATGACGGCTCGCGCTCGCGTATTAATTTAAGAGTGGTGAAAAGGTACGGTGACGAAAAATGGGTTAATAAAAGACGTGACATCGATAAAGAGCGGCTCGCACAACGACACACTTGCACGAAGAAACCAGCCATACAATTATAGTGCTGTATAAACTCGTTAGTTTTGTTGTCTTTGCTGTCCGTGCCCCTCGTGCAGGTCGTTCGGTATAGAAATGGGAAACGCCTAAACTATCGACCGAATTACGTAACTGCAGTCAGCGTCGTTGTCGTCGTCGTCGGCGGCCGGTAATCCCGTTTTTCAGACGCAAACTTCCTACCAAGTGAAATGTCACTTACACCGAATGAACGCCAAAGCCAATGGGTGCTTCAGCCCTTTTACAGCGTCTCTACGGGCCCTGTATCAAATCTGCCGCGCAGGGATCTACCTAAAAATTAGCCGCGAAACACGCTAATCTTTTCTAAAGCCCTATAAGCTATATATATACATATGTAGGTATATAGGATCAAACTTTTTCTCCCCAGGTAATTAGCTTCTTAATTAAAACTTACGGCGTGCGGGGTGGGAGGATCAGATTTAAGAAAATTCCAGGACATTTTCATTCGGCAAATCGCGATTATTCCGCATTGTCCCTCGTCCAATGGAGAAAACTCTGGAGGATGGGGTGGAAAAAATAAAGGAAGGAGGGGGACTGGTAACAATGACCGGAGCGCGCAGCGGGCACAAAAAGCTTTTCGTTTTCCTTTCATCTCGGATTAATAACGGTATCGCAATAGCGCAGTCCATGGCGCGCAAACTGAATTTCCCATTCTTGCCATATCGAGAGAGATTCCTCGGGAAGGAGTAAACGATGTAGGTATATAGTCTACTGAAAATCCCCCTTCGCTCCCTTTATCACCTCCGCCCCGCCTCGCCCCACCTCAGATTAATATATGTGTATGTACCATGCTTATAAACCATTCTTGCACGCTAGCGCGCACATTTTCTATTACAAGAAACGGGGGACGGAGGGGGGGAGGGTGGAGATAGGCAGAATGGGAGGAAAAGATAACGCGAGTGGCAGAGGGTTGATAAAAAGTACACGGACGGAGAATCGAGAATCGGTTGTCCAATGGAAAACGAATTCTGAGATGGCACTGAAGCGTAAAGATATGTTCGATTAGATAGAATGGGAGCATTATAATTTTAGAATTTTTAACGGTGCGAGTTTCGGGAAGGGGGGGGGGGGGGAACGTTAGTAAGCTGGATTATTGTGGGGTGGATCGAGGGACTACTATGGATCCTGATGACGCGCGGTGACAATTGTTTACCGCCTATATAATCCATCTTTCTGCTTGTGTATATATACATGGAGTCCGTTAGAGTACGCGTGTCTCCGGGAAATCACTCGCGTAACAAAACGCCTTATTTGCACGAATATCAAATGATTTTCATCATTTATTCACTCGCTTCGTCGCTACTCGCTACTCCCTTGCCGGTCATTAATGTCATATTTATATACGAGAGCGTCGAATCATTTTCCTCCTCGCGTTTCGTTTCGTTAATTTCGTCAAATCCATAATTGAATTTTCAATGTGGGATCGGGTAACGCTTTCCGATCGAGGAGTATTTTCGATAAATTTTATAACGAAGGATTATTTTTTGTTCTTATATAGCATCGAGATTATTGACGATTGTACGGTGGGGATGCAATAGGGACCTAACAATGTAAATGAGAGAACGCAGAATGAGAGGTGGTGAGCGTGAGAAGAGGGAAGACGAGAGTGGGCTCGAGAAATCTAATGAAAAATATGAAGCCAGCGAGATAGCGGAGAAATAAATTAATCTTCTACGCCACTGTGGCTGGCGCGGCGAGAGAATCAGAGAGAGAGAGAGAGAGAGAGAGATGCAAAGGGGAAGGGGACAAGAGGGTGATAAAGCGTGACTCAACGGGATAGAAGCCCGAATAGAGCGGAACCCTCTATTTCAGGTTGGCAGAGGGTGGAAGAGAAGGAGTGGGGAGACTCGACAAAGAGCATATAGTGGGGGTGGAAAGACGGTGAAATCGGGCGGAGGGGTGTAAAAATTGAGAAAAAAGAGGGGTGAAAAGGTGAGACGGAGCGAGGAAAGCGAAGCGAGCGCGAGAGCGAGAGGAGAGGGTGGCAAAAAGGGGTTGGTAGGAGTTGAAAAAGCAGTCGCTCGTACGAAAATATCGATTATACTTTTTTACGAGTTTTAACCGAGGCTCGGGCGAGTGTTAATTTCGCGAAATGCTCTTTTCCAACAGTAACACAAGCTCCTTCCCTCCCTCCCTCCCTTTAGTTCGTACTCCGCTATATCGCACGCATGCACGCATGCACGCACGCACGCACGCACGCACTCCTCGTAAAATCCTATTAACACGCGCGAGCGCTCCATCTCTCACGCTAGCTGGAGCCGACGCTATAATTCAAACATCTCTCGGCTATATCGTTTTATCCCCATTGCACGGATTTTGCAAAATCAAAAATTATTCATATCCTTTTCATCTAGTTGATCATTTACAATCAGTCCAATTCATCGCAACCATAATTTCAAACGCGATTCAATTATTCCCTGTACTAACATACTATATATATATATATATAGTTTGTATTTGTTTATGAAGGAAATTTGAGGACTTTGGACAATTTTAAGGGGATCTCTGAGTGAATCTCTTCCTTACCGACAGTTGGTAGGGGGGGGGGGTAGAGGAAGACGATATCGGAAGATCGGTGAAAGGTAATTTTGATCGGGCGGCCGAGAAGCGAAGGAGAATCGCTATTAAGAAAATAGTGGAAGGGCGAGGAGGAATTCCTGGCGACTGGCAGCGTAACGCGCGATACGCATACGTTCCCAAGCAAGATGCAGCTCGGCTCTTTTGCCTGTTCGGTCTCTCCCGGATAATTATATGCCGTGGCAGGCAAGGGTTGGCAGGTGCGAAGGTCGTTAAACCCGGATATCCTGCCATCTAAAAAACATGACGTGCACCTTCCTAACTGTACAAATAATAGTGCTCCTTTTTATTAGAACGTAGCACGCTTGACACTGTGTCTCGAGACATTATTTTTTTCGCTTTCGCGAGGTCATCCCGTTGGATCCTTTGCGGAAAATCGCTCCCTCGAGGATCGAGACATTATTGCTGATCGAGAAAAGAGATGGATTGCGCGGCTCGATCGACGATTACGTTACTGTGTGCTATCTCCTCCATCGAGCCCTCTTCTTCTCTTGGATCATCTCGAGCTGGAAGATAATGTGCAAGGTAGGAGCCCGCATCGGCCTCATCGGTCGCATCCCCCCCCCCCTATCCGCGTTCGTCGCTTTGCATTTTCCTCCTCCACAGAGCGAGCGACACACTTTTCGCATTTCGCCCGAAAAAAACACCTGCACATTCCGATGCTTACCCAAAGAGCATTCGGCATTTTCAGTTTGCGCGCGTTAATCAGCTCGACTACTCTCAACTTCTCACATTGTTATCCCGAAAAGATCCTCTCGTCAGACCCACGAACGAGCTCCGACCGTGAGTGGATTCTCAAGTAAATCCCACAGAGAATTTTCCTTTTTCGCATCCTCCAGCGACAGCTTCCCGAAACTTTTACCAGATATCCCACACACTCCCCTCCTCTCGCTCCGTTTGATCAATGATAAGAATATAGGAAAACTCGTGTGATATTCCAATGATTTTTCGGCCCAAGGAGGCGCGTGCAGGTTGGAGTCGCGATAAAAACGATGCGATCGATAAAAATCTGAAAGAGCGCGAAGATAACAGGGTAGATAATCACCATGGAGGGCGAGCAACTCGATCGATGAAAGCTCTTCACATATCTAATTTCCGAAATCGAGCAGCTGAATTTACTAGAATTTTTTTCCATCGAATCGTTTTTTTATCGCCCGTTCCTTCGAGCGTGTCGCCTAACGGTAACGATTTCACCAATGGCCTACTGTCGGATAGACGAGAGGCGTAAGAGGGGGAGGGGGATAAAGCACCTAGCAGCCAGAAGAGACTTTTCGAAGGAACGATATCGAGGAGGAGTCGGTGATTTTCCAGCCGAAAAACACCTGAGTCCCTGGTTTATCCATCTGAAAAAAAGGCCGAATGATTCCTCCGTTGGATTGTACGACCAAAGAGAATCCAAGATTTTTCATGATTATAAATGGGAAATAAAAGGGGGGAGTTTTTTGCGGTACGCGATTGGGCCAAGCTCATCTTGGAGTATTCAATTTTTCTGATCCTGGCTAGCATGGTTTCATCCGAGGGAGGAGGAGGAGGAGGGATTCGGGATAGAGGGGTAGGCAGGCAGGCAGATAGGAGTCGGAGGTGGCGTTGGAAAAGGAGGTGGAGGTGGAGGAGGAAGAAGCGAAAAAGCCCGCGCGTTTGTCGGCAGCGTCGGCATTCTAAATTTAGGAGGAAGTATTGATTTTACAATTTGGACCCCTCCCAAAGTAAAAAATAAACCAAGCCAAACGTACTCTACTTTGATAGAGTGCCTCTCCTCTGCGCGGCTCGTTTCGACGCACCGGGAGACACGGGCAGAGAGAGAGAGAGAGAGAGAGAGAGACAGCGCGGCGCAGAAGGGTGATAGGGGGTGCGGAGAGAAAGGAAGAGAGCGAGACGGGTCGGGCGGCAGAGGAAAAAAGGGGGGAAAGAGAGAAAAACTGGCAGAAAAGGAGAATCCATCCCCTGGCCCGTTTGTCTGCATGGGAGGGGGTAGAAAGAAAAATGGAAAGAGAAGGAGGGGTAAAATGCCTCCGAGGGGGCGGTGGGTGGTGAAATACCAGAGTTCCAGCTCTCTGGTAAGAAACAAAGAACAGAAAATTGATCGTTTGTCAAGTTTTATGCTCTCGTCGACTGGGAGTTTGGGGTGGTGGTGGCCTGTTCACCCAAACTCCCATCCTCTTCGCTACCACCACCATCACCACCGCCGCCGTCGCCACCACCACCACCACCACCACCACCCTCCTCCTCCTCCTCCTTTCGTACCCTCTCCACCAAAGTACTTTTTATATCCTCTTTTCTTTTCTCGGCCCCGTCCGTCGCGACGCGCAATAAGACGAGGAAATTTCTACGGTCAGGAAAAACCTGCGAGGACCTCCATCCACTATTATATATATATATATATATATATATACATATAGCTCTTTCTCCCCCTTCCTTCCGTGCGTCTGCTATACCACTACTAACTGGTGGGGATTGACCAGAGAAAGGTGGTGGTAGTAGCGATGCTGGTGGTGGTGGAGCGTTAAAGGTGGTATAGGAAACGAGAGACACGTGTACGATGAAAAAAGGAACAAGAAAACTATGGGACTGGACGAGATTGCCTCCGTCTCGCGTCGATTCCAGCCTTTTCGGCACGAAATATCGGCTTCCATTATCAACTGACGCTTTTCCACGCTTCGCGACAATTGCAAATCCTCCATGGATTAATAAAGAATCGATTCTGTAATTAGTCAACCTGGCTCCTTTCCTTTATCAAATCCCTTTTCACGTCGGACCTACCCTCCTCCTCGATCTATAACACTGAAAATTTCATAAACTTTGTCATATTGCAAAATTCGGCTTTGGTTTAGCTTTTCCATTAATTAAAAAGTTTACGAATCGAACCTACAACGTTTCTCGTTATAATTTTAATTGAAAATCGGCTAATGAGATAAGGTACGAGATATAAGAGTAGGTGATGTGGTCGGTCGGCGCCGCTAGAGTACTCGTAATAAAAAGCCTGCTGGAGCGAACCGAATATTCCATTTGTTTCCATCTCGCGCCAATCTCGCGCTCTTGCCTGATCAACTATAAGCTGGTCCAATGCAAAAAGCATGGAGCTATAAATAAGCTAACTTTTTCTCTCCTCATTCAACCAGCCTTGCTACAAAGATGGCTAATTACTTTGTCTATACGCGTAGAAAATTTTACAACCAGACATTGAAATTGATATTGATATTTCTTCGATTATGGTGTCTGCCAAAATCATGAAAACCCTTCAATTCCTCTCTCTCTCTCTCTCTCTCTCGACAGAGACAGAGACACATAGACATAGAAGGAGGCACTGCATGCTATACAAGAATCGTGGGATCAATATAGTTGGAATCTAATCGATAACAGCTTCAACTTTCTTGACCCGAGAGAGCTATACCTACAACGTCAATTAGAATCCATTAGAAAAATTGTAGTAAAATTTTTTCCAGTCAAATGTTTGTTCAAAACTTTCGTGTATCGGAGCTAACAACATACACACCGTGGCTATACACGCGTTAGCTAGGGATTGTGAAACACGAAGAAAAGGTTGCAAATATTTTGGATAATTCTAGGAAAAAAAACTCTTCCACTCCACCTCTAAATGCATAATTCGAGGTTTCCTATACACATTGATAGGGGAACCTATATAGAAGCCCTGAAAAATTGATTGTTTCTTATATATAGGGAAGAGGAAAGAGTGCAGTCTGGAATTTCGAAGCTCGTCTCCGCAGCACCGACTAATCATTTAAGGTGTCTGTATATACATATATATATATATATATATATGGGGAGATTACCTTGTGCGCCCTGAGGGTTTTGCCCTCGCAGGCTAAGGTGACGTCACAGTAGGCCTGTCGTTCGAGCAGCTGCGAGAACATGGTCTGCAGGTTGCTGTGATGGTACTTCCATCGAAGGCAGTATTGCTGTGGGAACATGTTGGTGGTGGTGGTGGTGGTGGTGGTGGCTGAGGTGCTCGTGGCCGGCGTTGCTAAGCCGCTCCTAAGCTGAAGCATCCGCGGCCCTGGGCCAGCCAGCCCAACTCCGCAGCCGTACTCCGTCGTAACGATGGCCTTTTCCCCTCTTTTCTCGCTTTTCAACAGCTCACCTCCTTTCCGCCCCTCGGTAAAGACGATGACCACCCTGCGTCCTCGGCCACCTCCTCCTCTCCAACATCAGGAACTCACCGACTCACCCAGATACCCTCACCCACGCCTGTAACGACAACAACCACCTTAGAGACGCGATCCGACACATTCCAGCTTCATTCTTATATCGATATATATATATATAAATAGATATACTATAGCTGTAGCAGAAGAATACGCGTGGCACGCTTCTCTTTTATTTCCTTTCGAGAAAATCAAATGTACAATTAACCGGGCGATTGTGTTCGTGTCTCGAGAAGGAAGGAGGTAGGTGTGCCCGACCGACCTTCGACCTTTCCTCTCTCCAGAAAGCTTCCCAGAGCGCTTCGGACGTTACACCCTCTACACAAACAATCACTCACCAGACTCTTTTCCTCGATAAAAATGTCAACGGTGACCCCCTAGTCACTCAGCTCGTTCTCAAGGTCGAACGCTGGTCCACCAGGATTCTGCAACAGAGAGAGAGACAGAGGTTCGTTGTAAAATTAGAGCAGAAATTTACGACGAGTCAATTCGCGGAATGAAAGTAAATTTATTCGAGAGTCTCGGTGATGGAGTTGTCGATAGCAGCGCTCGCTCGCCACGAGCTTGACAGGACCTAACGCGATTAACCAAAATTGCTATCGGTTGAATGAAATACATATTTCTTCAAACTATCGCCCGTCAGCGAATTTTTATTCATCCGATCAAACTCGCGCTCGACCAGCTATACTTGCCAACGACAGTGATTTTACACGTTTTCTCGGAGACACTTCCGATGAATTTTGCATTTCATCAGGGTCACTCGTACGCCTTTTGCCCGCTGCCGTGCAGCGTTCTTTTTATGGCATCGACTCGTCCGAAAGCTTCGGGGAAAAGAGGAGCGTTCGGTTTAAGAAAGAAAAGAAAGAGTCTCGATCGATTAGATTTTTATCGAACATTTTTGGTGCCTCGCAATGTCCGCGAAAGCAGCACAGGCATCGAAGAATAATAATAAGCTATGGGGCGAACTCTTTCCTTTCTTTCTTTCTTTCTTTTTCACAAAAGATCCCTGCGCATCCAGTTTTCGAAAGTCCTGATCCGGTTGGCGCGTTTCGACCTTCGACGATGACTCACTGTTCCTCTTTGTCGTGCGGAACAGACGACTCTACATCCAGCTTCAAGGTCGTTGCCTCTTAACCGCATGCGTCGATAATTTTCAAACGCTCGCGAGGGTACAAAAAGAAGCCCTCTTTAGATCGCACATTCGATTCTGACCAACTTTCTTCCCCGCGTTTCAAACTTCCTCTTATAAAAATCCACTGACAAGTAAAAATACTCTGCTTATTATTGGACGGTGAAACTCGATCGAGTAACGTTCATCGATAAACAATGATTTGAGAGAAAACACGAATGCGCGTTGCCCCACCGCTTGATCGATACATTTCGTTGAAAGCATTAAGGGTGGGGGGGTGGGGGATGTAACTGTCCGCAAGATGATATAGCGAGACGAGTTATTTGTTTCATTTAGAAAATGTCGTTCCGGTGATAAAGTAAGGGTGAACCGCGTATCTGGTGATTTTCCGTGCTTGGGGGGTTAATTAAAAAGTCATCAAAGATAATTCAACTGTTTGCTCGGTTCTCATCTCTCGTCTCGATATTGACAATCACGGGGATGCCGAGGCGAGACGAGGCGAGGCGAGGCGAGGCAAGGCAAGGCAAGGTGCCGTGCCAATCCATCCCGGCTGGAAAACAGGTCATTTTCTCAGCGGCGAAAGGTACTTTAATCCGATCCGCAAACATAATAGAAAGTACACGGAGAGAGAGAGAGAGAGAGAGAGAGAGAGAGGGAGAGAGAATCTAGGAGAGCTCGTTGCATTTGCAAGATCCGTTTATCGGTCATTGACAGGATCGATTTTGACATTCGCTTGGCCAACTAAATTTATCATCCACTCGTATTTTACAAGAAATCTCATAAATCGTTCGGTCTCACTTGGTTTATCCAACTTTTCCAATCAACTGAAATTTCTCTCTCTCTCTCTCTCTCTCTCTTTTCCCCTCTGCCCCCTATCTTTGACACGTATCTTCCTTTTCCAAAGGAAACAAGCAAATCTGCCAATAGTATATATACACGAGTATACCTATACCTACCATCCGAAGCACATCGGGAATAAAAGTTACTATATATATTACCGGTTGGCGAATGAGGTGTGCAAAAGCGTGGAACTCATCGTGAAAGTACTGTTATAATTTCGCAATCGAAGCATCCCTGCATCAACTTCAACTTGGATCATAAAAATAATCCAAGCATAGTCGAATCGCTATTACCGCGTGGCACGCACGTGAATTCCTTCGTGCTATCATCTCCTATAAGCCAGTGTTTCTCAAACTGTTCTTTCCTCCATCTCATTACATCCCAAGTGTTTCAATGTCAATTACCGCGTGTACCATTTAAAATTTTATCCAAACAGTCTAACGAGGACTCGTCAATTTCATTATTCATTCTGTAAAACGAAACATCGCTCAGCCATCTTGCGATGACTCGAGGAATTAAATGATTTATTTTTGTTTCTTGGAACAAACGATTGAATAAAAAATAAATTGCAACGAATTGAATGGTATTATAAAGCTGAGATATTTTGAGCGGAAGGAACATTGGTATCGCGTTGAGATAGGTGGAATCGCATTAACCTTAGCAATGCCGTTGATATCGAAATAAATCTCCTCGTTATGCGCCTCTACTGGAAATTAAGAGAACATTTTCTGCAAATTATTATTCTCCTTCGAGAGGAAATGTAAGACACGAGGATTCCATGTGATATAAAATTGCTGATGGTCGATCGATACGCATGAGAAAATTGTCTTCCTTCGTTGCTAAAAAAATCTTTGAGAACATTCGTATACAGAAGGTATATATATATATATATATATTATATGATGGTATAGTATATCGAGGACTCTCTCGCTCGGACGCGGCTGATGATGAAGCAGCGAGCGAAGCTCGTCTTCCCTTGGCATCTCATCGCGTGTTTTATTCGTCCTATAGGAATTTTGCCTATTCCATTGCTCGCTTACCGGCTGCCGGAGTCCGAGCCGGAGCGAGTCCGCCTCCTCCCAGAAGTATTCGCGACCGCGGGAAACCGTTAGATCCCGCATCAGCCATCTCGGGCTCGGCGCGCAAACCTTCCTTCCTCCCTCCTCCACCCCCTCCTCCTCGTTATTCGACCATCGCGTCGGAGACTGCTGCTACGGCGCACTCGACGCCTCGAAAAGAAATTTTATTCCCCTATGACCGTTCAATTTTCAATGAGAAAATTCCCCTACCTCCGTTTTCCCTTTTTCTCACCGTTGGCAAAATCGAAACAACATTAATAGCCGCTAAACATTAATAAATTAACACAGCAGCGTCAAACACGAAAAATTTAATCGACGGATCTATTCTCACCTATATACATATATAACTATATAATAGTACAGATTTGTCTCTTCCTATTTTATTCTTCTCCATATTTTTATACCATTTACGGAAACATTCGAGTTGAATAATTTCTCGCTTTTATCGCGTACATTGATTTTCCTATGATAAAACAGAAATGGAAACAGTCCAAATAGAACGTTAAGGACTCGATCGTCGGAGGAATAAAGGAAATATATTTGTCGATCTTTAACTAAATTTTCCTGCTTGTTCCTTCGCTTGCGTGTGAGCCTATATTTTTATACATCTCAACTCTTTTCTCAACGATCGAGAGCGCTCTCATTTCTGTTTTAACTTGGTTCGTGACATCTTTCATTCTCCACTGAGTTTGCTCATGTATATAGTAAACTCGTTTTCGAGCCAAAGTGCTTTCTGGAGAGAGAGAGAGAGAGAGAGAGAGCGAGCGACCGTTATAGAGCAGCAACAACAACAACAACAACGCGAATTGCAGTTGACAGCAATGTGGGAAAGTTTTGTCTCTCTTTTGCGCAAGGAATAAAAGCATGGACAAGCGATAGCAGCTTTATCGCGTTTCGTCCAAAGATAAACCTCGATGCACACGTATACATGGACAGTTTATTTTCTCCCTTTGCCCCTTCTTTCTCTTTCACTGGAAAAGGGGGCGTACACGCATGCGCATACGAGTCTCTCCAGTCAAAACGAAAGAATCCGTTGAAAATTTCGATGGCCTCTTCACGAAGACCACTTTCGCTCTTGTACGCACGAGGACCTTTTACGAAACGAACAAACAAAACACGTACTATATCCCCCCCCCCCCTCCCCTACATAAGCGTTTCCGTTGGAAACGTCCGATCGCTCCGACTAAGCGATCGATTCAATAGTTAAAAAATATCACGAACTCTTACGTAATCGGGATATCTGTGTGAAGACGCGCTGGTTGAATTTTTACCTAAGGTGGAACAAAGAAAAACGGAGAGTGAGATCGAAAGTTACGCAATCGAGGAATACTAAGTATATCGAATTCATAAAAATGACGCGGAATATATTTAGAGCGAGGAGAAAAAGTCGTAAACAATGTTGCGCAATGATCGAGAGAGTCCTTGCACCGAGTATCCTGACCTTACGACGATCGCGTTGGAAAAATAAGTGATGATGAAAAAACTAAGCATTTATGGAGGGGTACGAGTAGAGGGGAGAAGGGGGAGGAAAAAAGACGATGTGCCATTACCTATCTTCCTTTGTTTTATTTTCTTCAGCATCATCATGCCTAAGAATGGACGAGCAAGGGAGAGAGAGAGAGAGAGAGAGAGAGAGAGAGAGAGAGAGTGGATCGGTGAATGAGCGTGTTTGCAAGAGGGGAGTGGAAAAAATGGTGTGTTTCGTTGGTGAATAGCAGGTCGAGTAGCACGTGGCGTGAGTTACAAGTCGCCAGGACACCTGTAACTCTCAGTTACATCGACCAGCCAGCTCTGTAAACACGTGCGCGCACTGCTTGGCAAATTCGCCGCTTCCAATCCTCTCCCCCCACCCCCCTCTCACTCTATCTCGCCCCCTCCCTCCTCTCCCATCCCTCCTTCCCCACTCTTTCCCATTTAGCAAATCCCCTTTTCCACTATTTAACGCTTTACCCGTTTCGCCAACCGCTCGTTCCACTAACCCTCTCTCTTCCTACACATATACTACATAGCAACCCTTCAAAACTTACCACCTCAAATAAATACCATAATTATAGAAGTTTCTCGTAACGCTTGCCTTATTTTCCACCCACCGTTTAACCTTTTTCTCTATCGAGACGAATTAATCCTCGCACAAGCACGAATCTCACTGCTCCTTGCGATCTCCCAAAGATTCACTCGAATCATTCGTCCTGCGATTCACGCGTCGCTCGCTCCAATCGTTCAGGGGACAAGAATCTGCTACGCGAAACCCGGAATCTCCTTTGGTTTCTCTGCACTAATGGAAAACAGCTGGTCGATTACGAATCACAACACGTCTATCCCAGTCAGGTTTTAAGGCTGGGACGAGTGTTACCGGTGATACGCGAACAAAGTTTGCTCGAGGGAGAGATCGGGAGTGGGATAGGTGGGAGAGGAGGGAGGGGGTTCGACTGGTCCGGGTTGAACAATATAGTGAAAATATAGTTTGGTTTCCGAGGGGTTTTCAGCGATGGGCGGCTCGAGGGAGACTAGCGTGGAAGGAAGCAACTCTGGACAAAATTAAGGAGTCGCGTTATAAAACGCAACGACCTACAATGCTGCAAATGCCACGGAACCGCTCTACGCGCGTTCCACCCATCCCCTTCCATCCCCTCGGCGGCTGTCGAGCCACCCCCACGCGTCTTTTCTACCCCTTCTTAGGCCGATTCCTTCTGCCCCCACCAACGTTCAACCAACCCCACCACTAGGATCTCAGCCAGGAACGTATACCCTCAACACCCCCTCCCCCCCTCACACCGCCACTTCTCTTTCTCTCTCTTTTAATTTTCAGCTTTTTCACATCCATTTCATTTATCTCCTACTTCGACCCTCCATTTATGCAACCACCAAATTTATTGTTATCTTCCCCGTATAACCTCCCCCCCCCCCTCCTCTCTTCTTTACTGTCCCCTTCTCGACACTTTTTTCCATTCTTATCTCTCTGATTGAAAATTAATCCAATTTCTGTCATAAATTAATTTGTTGTCTCTCTCTCTCTCCCTCTCTCTCTCTCTTTGTTCTTCCCTCTTATCCTGATGGATAACGATGAATTTAGTTTGCCTCGTTAATTCAGCGAAACAATTGGATTCCGTTGAAAGTTATGAGAAAAATAGGAGTACTCGACATCTCTTTCTTACGTTTGTCATTGAGCGAAAAGACGAAGGATGTCAATAATATTCTATTTTCCTCCAGAGCGTTTTTGTTGTTGCTCGCTGTTTTTTTTGTCTAGTTAAACAACTGGCAATTGGAATATTTCACATTGCAGCTTTGACCTCTCACGTGCTCTACCCATCTGTGCTCGCACACACACGTATTTACGTTTAGCCTCTACACAGTTTAGCAATTAATTTAACGCGACAACATTTCCACCGATATAAAATCCCCGAGTTTCTTTAGTGCTTTCTTACGATCGGGTCCGCGTACAATTTTTTGTTTCTTCCATTTTTCCTTTTGCTTCTATCGCGCACGGGGGCTTTTTTTGTAGGCGCGTGTGGCTCGCATTACGGCCGAGCGCGTGTCTCCTTTTTGCATCAACCTGGAAAAGTGAAATTAATGCACGCTGTAATAACACTCCATTACGATTGATAATAAGAGCCCGCTGAAAAATAATGAACGCTCACTCGAGTTTCGAGCTGCAATATCAATGCGCAGGGAGAAAAAAAAACCCACGCGTGTAGTCGTAAAGCTTTGAGAAAAATGCGTGAAAAAAGAGCGAGCGAGCTAAAAGAGAAGACGGAGCGAGTGAATCTACGGCTAAATACAGTGATTCTCGTCGAATTAATTGCCATCTCGTGCGTGGCTCGGCCGATTCCTGACAAATTAATCGTGAGAGAATATTTTCTAAGGTTCGTACAGTATACAAGATATGGCGAGAGAATTAACGTGGATGGAAAATCGTGGAAGTCTTTGAAAAACATTTTGAAAACGCTCCTCGCGCTAGACAAGCAGCTCTTATCAGGCTGAGAAGGTCGAAAGCAGCAGATAACCTCGCGGTCGATCAGCCACCAGTGTACGCTCGCTCGCTCGAGATTTTCCTGAAAATTCTTCGCGGCCTCGGAACAAAAGAATCCCCCCCTCCCCCCTCCATACCCTACTTCCCTCTGCACCGGCGTTTACTATATATGTATATATACATCTAGTACGACGTCTCATTGCGGCACTCGGGCAAAAGTTCAACTCGAATTTCTTCGACGGCAGAGACGGTGGTGGTGGATCTTCTGAATTGCACTAGCTTGAATCAAAGTGGAAATTTCCCAGTGGCTCTCAAGCTTCGTTAAAAATAGAGGGAAAACGCAATTTTCGCGGGACGGATTAAAATGGTCGAAAGGTCGAATAAAAATTGGAAGCGGCGAATGAATTTTTCAGGCGCTGGAAGAACGGGAAAATGGAGCTGGGTGTCCAAATTGAGAGTCCAGGCTGGAATTAGCCCGGGGACTCGAAATTCCAAGGTCGCGCGGCGTTGCTCGACGCGCCCGCCGCGCCGCTCCGCACTGCATGCTGCACGGTGCACTCTCGTCTGCCCGTGCGCCGCGACGACCTCGTGAATTGGTGAAAAAAGAGGGGGCGAATCTGGCCGGAGACCGAGCCGGGCCGGACCATTTGGCCGAGATTGTAAACTAAATATGGCCGGATGAACTTATCAGCTGGAGATGAATTCTTAACGAAGCGCCGAAATCGAATATCGTCCAATACAGTTTGCAGCCGCTATATCCATAGCGCAGCGTTCGCGTCGATCCATTCGGATTATGACGCCGCGACGAAGGTTATTTTTCATCAATTATAAAGCCGTGGCCAGCCAGTCAGCCATGCAGCCAGAGGCTATTTTACCTCGATCATGAAGGATTATCCAATGTTTATTAAAGCAGACAAATATCAGCTTGTTGTAATTGACGATAATCAATCGGAATTCACTCGGCTTTTTCACCCAATTTGCTCGCTAATCAAAATCTCCTGACCTTCGATAACTCGTCGCGTCGAGAGAGCGTTACAATTTTCTCGCTCGACTAACATTCACTTTTCCTTCGTCCAAAACACTCGATATTCCTTCCACTTGCTCGGAAAATTATTCCAATTGGATGAAACTCCAAAGTCATGCATCTACGGCTCTGACCCCCCCCCCTCCCCCCCTCTCCCCAATAAACGCTCCGCTTATCTATTACCAAGCGATAATAGCGTCATGCGCATCGAACAAATTGGTTTGCTCCGCACGGCAAAATCAAAATTCCTCCAAAACCTTTTACTCCCGAGAAATTATTACTTCTTATTGGCACCCCCCCCCCCCCCACCTCTCCCTCGAAAAATTATCCAGCTTCTTTCTGCCAAACAAAACGTACAACTATATATGCTATATACAAAAGAGACGAATAATAATAATGGACGGAAAGCAAATATGGTGCACACCCCGCTACTGCTTTTCAGCAAGAAAAATCACACTGAAAATTTAGCAGTAGGTGTATACCTATATATATATATATATACATACTGCTCCACCGGGAAGAAAAAAACGATGCTGCAGTAGTGGCCGTGACAGCTGCTCATTTTGCCAGTAGATTTTGGAATATTTTTTGTCCGGCGAAAAAGTACTCCGCGAGCTAGGAAAAGCGTAGAAATCATGAGAAAAAGAAAAGAGTTGATAAAATAATGCATGATGGAAAGTATATAACGGTCCCGCTTATATATTATTATTATGATTACGATGGAAAATTAATGCACTTTTTCTTTGGCAGAAGGTCTGCTCTTCCCTGACGTCATTGTCGAAGAATACCAACCAACCCCCCTCCCCCCTCTCTTCGCTCTCTCCACATGCTTGATTCCCGCATTAACCAGTCAATTTGATCCACACGCATCGGGAGGAGGAGAGTCGCGCGTGCTTTGTGTCGCGATATAAAGTCGAGCTTGTCGAATTTTCAGGATCCTTATTGCCATTTGCACATCCTGCTCGTTCGTTAAATTTAAGCTACTAGTTTCTTCCATCGCCTCCTCATTGATTTCATTAAGCAGAACTCTTATGAGTGGAATAAATAATAAAATCGATAGCTGTATAGAGAGAGAGAGAGAGAGAGAGAGAGAGAGAGAGAGAGAGAGAGAGAGAGAGAGAGAGAGAGAGAGAGAGAGAGAGAGAGAGAGGCGGTGAAAATGTACGCGCGCCATGAATTAATCCGAGAGCGGCAGAGACTCGACCAAGTTTTTCAATTGAATGATTTATTCTAAAATGGCGAGAATGAGAATTGACGACGAGAGAGCTCCTCGCTCGCTAAACGCTGGATTACGTCATCGTTGATTAATGTCACCCCGTAAATGTACTTATCTCGATTAAAGGGCCATTGGCTCCGTCGCTCGCTGCTCGCGGCCGAACCAAACTTTAAAATCAACTCCGAATTTTCATGCGTCTTCGCTCTCAATTATTATATCTATATACTCGTAATTGCCCCACACATACACACGCGAGCAATTTACACTCCATTCAAATCTTGCCTCGTTTTTCGCCTTTGCTTTCTTTCGCATATAGCGAAGCACCAAACTCGGATTTACCTGATGGCTCATCACTATGAAATTACCATTTGTTTTTCTTGCTCGATCAAACTGTTTGACGAATATTTATTGATATGCAGGGTGGCCCAACGCGAAAGTAACCGAACCATTTAAGGAAATTAAATTTTCGTTTTTTTTTTGTTTTTTTTTTCAGTAAAATGCTCCAACACGTAAATTTATGCTTTCGAGGGTCCATAAAATAACCGCGTAAAAATACTTTAGGTGGAGGATCTTGCAAGTTATATAAAGGTCACCTTGAGTTTTTTAAATACAACCCCCTGCTTTATATTACATGTAACTTATCTCAAGAGCTTTGAAAGAGCCTCTTATCATTTTTTAATTTCATCCAGTCGTTTACGAGTTATTTCGATTTGAAAGTATATACGTACGTGAGCGACTATGCGTCCGTATAGACATTACGGTCACGCACACTACTTTAACCAAACCCACTTCTGTGTACAATTTCAAATCGAAATATCTCGTAAACGACTGAATGAAATGAAAAAAATGATAGGAGGGTCTTTGAAAGCTCTCGAGATAAGTTACACGAATATGCAATAAAAAGTGGGGGATTGTATTTAAAAAAGTTAAGGTGCCCCTTATAACTTGCACAAGTTCCTCCACCGAGAATATATTTTATATGTTTGATTTATGGCCCCTTCGAAACATAAATTTACGCATTCGAGCATTTTTCTTAAAAAGAAAAAAAATCGCTTTTCCTGAAAATGCCTCGACGCTGATACCTTTTTGTTGGGTCACCCTGTGCACGCACAGCCAGAGTTGGACGATAACCATTTTTACCGAGAGGATTTCTGGGCTTGGATTTTTCTAAATAATTTTTATACATTTTAACAAAAAACCCATCCGACCGATCTCGCGTGCGATTTTCAACATTAATTTCGACCAACTCCAACGTCGAGAGAATTCTAACTGTCCAAAATGGGGGGAATTTCCCGAATGTGGCATTATTAGTTCTGTAGCGATTTCTCTCTCTCTCTCTCTCTCTCTCGCTCGCGAGCGCGCGCGTAAAGCGATAAATTTCGCATTTTTAGAACAAATGTGTGAGCGTGTGTGTGCTCCCGCCAGTAGCGGAAGTTCCGAGCGCGCGTTTCATTTGTTGTCAATTATTAACATACCTGGATAAATCCTCATCATTTTATGCATAAAACTCTCTGCTGATGGTCATTAAAAAAAAAAAAAAAAAAAACAATGATCATCGGGACTTTTCGTATGGCAGCTATCAACCGTTTCTACGCTCTCAATAATTTTAAACAATAGCCATCGTTACGGACATTTGCCGCAAACCGACGAATAAATAAATTTTTCAAGTCCGCCTATAATGCTTTCATTAATAATTCGTTATTTGTAGGCCGCTCTCTGCCTAGACACACAGATATACACACACACACACACACACACACACAAGCTGATTCGCGTGTATTGGCAAAAGTGGCTCGATGCGAAAGTATTTTTAAACGCTCCTTGGAAAAATCGATAAACTTTAAAAGGAGAATAAAGCCGGATCGCGCATCGCTAAATTATTTTTAAGACGATCGCTCTTCGCACGTGCTACTGTTGAGAAAAATCAATTTTTGAGAGGTCCGCCGCAGTCGACGGGAAAAACGCGTGATTTTTGGTGGGAAAATGCGGTTACGCGATGCGGGGAGCGAAGGAATGTCGCAGACGGCCAACGACGAGCCATCTCGCAGACTTTAACGCGCAAGTGGATGAGGTACGCGAGAGTGCATGGATCGCGCGCGATCCGACCAGAGAGAGATGGATGAGAGATTTCCCGCGGGGCACCTGGCGCGCCTCCTACGGCCCTGAACCTACAAAGACTTTTCTGGATTCTTGGAGCAGCAGCGCGCCTGGTAAATAATAATACACGCTCGCTAATGGAAATCCACTAGCCAATGGCTTCTCTAGAATAGGTTTCGCGAAAGAGAAAAGTGTGTCACGCACAAAAGGCTTTTTCAAATCGCCTTAAAGCTTTCACCATGTTCAATTTCCCAGCGTGAAACACCGAGCGAGCGGGCAAAAACCGAGCGCAAAAAAGCCAGCGTACGCACGTATAGGCCACATTGCTGCTATAGGTGCCACTCGCTTTATACCTATATATATATATATATTATATCGGACATTCGATGCCGAGACGATGCTCGTTGGGTTAACCAACCGACCCTTCCGAATCATCATCCTTTCGATATCACAGCAGCTGCCGTTCACGGCTCGAAACAATCTTGCATTTCCGAGGGAGTTTATTGTTGTAGCCGTGAATCTCATCTGCTAGAATTTAACCTGCGGTGCATGGCGAGGACGAGACGGTTAGGCGAACGCACTTGCCAAGCGAATGCTCAAAATTGCCAAGTGTTTCGAGATATGGCAAAAACCATGCGCGACCGGACGTTTCCTCGAAGGAAAATTAATATTTATTATATATATATATATATATGTAGCGAGCTCATCGCTCTGGCGAAAGTGTAAAAGGCTGTTTACGGCCCTGCGGCGGCGAATATATATTTTCGTTATTCGCGCGCGCTATCATTTTTATCCCACTGTGCGTTGCTCGCGAAGCAAGGACCAATGTGAAACCAGGCATTATTCATATTTATACTATTTTCCACATCTCGCATTATTAATGAACGTCGTTGTTGTGTTATCTCCCAGCCGTGTCTGCACGTGTGTGTGTGTGTGTGTGTGTGTGTCGGAACTTGATCGATTTTTTCGTCAATACCGGCTTGTCGAATTTTTAAATAGAAAAAAGTCTATCAGTGTCGAGCGCGTTATCTGCTAAATAAAATTATACACTCCCCGTCTATATCCATCCGATCTTTCTTCACGCCACTCGACGTGTCGCGCAATTGTTTTCCACCGAAAAATTCCAACATAAATCAGCCCGTGAAGTTTGCAACTTTTCATGAATATTTTTCGATATAGATTCTTCTCTTTTTATTATTACTCTCTCTCTCTCTCTCTCTCCTTTTTTTTGTTCGCGTTCAAGAGACGCGAGAGGATGAGGGTTATCGTCAGGTTTTCTCGTGGAAAAATAGCGAGCGGAGAATTACGAGTAGGGAGATTCTGTCGGCCGAGGCTTTTTCGCTGGAGGGGCACCACCGGATTCCGGGACGCCTGGAATCGCTTCGGTTCCCATGATCCTCCGTGCCATTCGCCTGAGAGAAGGATCGCCAACTGAGCGAGATGGAGCGCGAGAGAGAGAGAGAGAGAGAGAGAGGGGGGGGGGGAGTCAGGGCGGCAGACCTCTCCCGCTGGTAGGGAGAGCTTTTTTCGTTTTACAAACTGGTTCAATTTTTTCTCAAAAAGCGGGTGAACACCGCGGAAACCGGTTGCGTCTATATACACGCTGCTGTGGGGCTCGGGACGATCGGGAGAGAGAGGGAGCAGTGCGGAGTCAAATGCAAGGGCGAGAGAGAAATAGAAATAGCGAAAGGGAGAAGGAAGGAAATAAATAAATAAGGACACGGCGAGAGGAATGGGAATAGAGAGAGAGAGAGAGAGAGAGAGAGAGAGAGAGAGAGAGAGAGAGAGAGAGAGAGAGAGAGAGAGAGAGAGAGAGAGATTATAAACGAAGGGGAACGTCTTCGGCTCTTCCCAGGATTGTACGTACCTAACCAAGCGCCCTTTGCAAATTCGAATCATCATCGAGTGCCCTTGACCAATCATGCATATATGTATAGATATATAACGTATAGCATTGAAAAAACACATCTCTTCAAAATTTTATTCCTTTTTCCCATTGCCTTTCACATCCTCGTATATACAAAGCAGTCACGTATATCATTGGTGGAACAACGGACGGAGGATTTAATTGCTATTGCGCCGAGAGATTCGCCAAGACTGAGAGTATACTCGAGTAAATAAAAATAATGAAGCTTCGCGTAGGTGTGGGGGAAAAAGAGCGAGCGAGAGGGATGAGGGAGGGGCAAGGGTGGAGCAATTAAAGGTAAGCCCGAAGAATAAAGAAATCCAATATAATGTATAATTGAGGGAGGGGAGGAAATTTCAGATATTCGAAGGTTGGGGTGGTGTGGGAGGCTCGGGCAGCCTCTACTCGGGCTTGCTTGCCTGCCTGCCTGCCTGCCTGCCGGAAGATATTGATCTTCGAATTGGTTCAAAATTTCCATAATTCCGCGACGGCCGAGAGGGTTGCTTGCCAAGGTGAGTCGCGAGCTACCTCCTGCTGCTGGAGAGGGGGTAGAGAGGGGGAGAGGAGACCAATGGGAAAATGCACAAGTCGATCGGAGTCTCTCTCTCTCTCTCTCTCTCTCCCTCCCTTTTTTCAGATTTTACTCTGTACGACCGACGAAAGAAGGTAGAGCAGCCCTCCCCCTACCCCCCTCTTCTCCCAACTCTCCTCTCCCACTTTCCGGAACATCCAGATTATCGAGTCAACTCGATTTCGCCTCGCAACGAAAAAGCCTCCTCCCTCGAGTCCTCGTAAAGTATCAGATATTATACCCCCGAGGTGAAATTAATAATAGATACGACGGGCCAAAGGATGATACAATATGGGAGAATCGTATCTAGAGAGTCGCGTACGTACGGAATTGAGCAAATTTCCAATTGGAGCCGGGCGGGCGGGCAGGCTGTAGCAGCACAGCCATCCAAAGAGATCATCGGACTTAATTAATGATGAAACGTTAATTGACCATTGGCGAGACATTAAAGTTACGACCGTAAAATTTCTAATAATGAAGGGAATGTGCTTTTCCTCACCTATATACATTATACGCAAGTTTTCACGATGCTATCCAATGGGAAACTTCCTGATTAAAATTCTTCCAGCAAGATAGCAAATATAAATTCAATAATGTTCGAAGGAAAAACTACGCTGTACTATATATAATACAGGCGTATATAGCGGCAAGTAATTTAAAAATGCTAAAAATCTTAATTGATTAATCCATCGATCGTGGATTATAGTATAGATTAGAGCCCTGCTGCTATTAGCCGAGGATTGATCAAACTGGCGGATAAAAAGAGACCGGAGTGGAGGAAATAAATGATTGGCCCCCGACTTTAATAAAGTCCAGGAATCGGGATGCATTATGCAAAAAGCGGATCGATTTTTTCGAATTGCTTGAAAATCTCCATAATACCGGTTAGATTGAAAATCCATCGGTTTATATATGTATATCCATATATATATATATATATAGGTAGTGTAGCTCAGGTACATGGCGCACTACTGCTATAAGGTTGAGGAATGGGGGTATCTCGTAGGACGCGCGTGATAGAGTTGACGAGAGCAGAAACCGGAAGTCAAAGGCTGTCCAAGGAAAAAAATCGAGTAAAAAATGGGGAGGGGCGAGAGTAGAAAGAGAGAGAGAGAGAGAGAGAGAGGGTAAGGGGGAGGGGAAGATCGGAAGAGGGGGGAAAAAATGTCGAGACGGAAAGGTAGATGGAATTTTCATACGGTAAAAAGATATACCGCGCATTATACAACGCAGGTGGGTATTGATTTTCGAATTGGTTAAAAATTTCCATAATACGGCGACGGCGTCGGCGTGTATTAAAAAAGCTGGCGGGTAGGTGGGGCTGGAGGAGGATCGGGTTGAAGGGTGAGGAACGGGGGGTAGAAGACCCCTTTGGTGGGGACGAGCCAAGGTGGACGGGGCGAGACTTCCGAGCCCCTCGGGAGAAGACCCCTCTCCACCTTCTCCGTTCCTTCCTTCCCTCCACCTCCACCACCACCTCCACCACCGCACCACCACCTTCTCTTCCTTTCGGCAGGGAACAAAATTACGACGACTCGCCCCCGTTAAATAATCCCTCGGAGAAAAAACGAGCGAGAGCTCCGACGACGACTGAGAGAAAAATTCTCGGAGAAGAGAGGATAAAAAAAGAAATATTGTATCGGAAAGCGAGGAGGGAAGGAGTTTGATTGGTCGAGTTGTTGGAGATGTGAACGGGAGGGGGAAGGGGGGATGCAAAGCAAAGCCAAATGAAAGGAAATGGTTAAAGAAGCGACGGCGATCAACGCGTCCATCGGACACTGCGAAAAAGTTGCTGAAAGAAAACTATCGCCGCGCGCGTCTCGCCGCTGCTACTGCATATACATTATACACACACACACATATATATATATATATATATATATATATGCGTAGTAGCTGCTACGACGATATAGGGGCATTGCGTTTTGTCCCCCTCCCTCTCTTCTTGCCCCGAGAACTCTACATGCCTTTTTCCCGTCTCTCCACTTCCTGCGAGCTTCCAACTTTTATCAACCACACCGCATAAGCATCTCTCGTTTATTTCCCTTCGCGATTTTTGCCCTCCCTCCCCTTCGCTGCCCCACCGCCAATCAACTTCCCGTCAATCCCCCGCTTTTATACCGGACACCACGTGAAAATTTCCTTTTTTTATTCCACGAAATATAATTAAATTTAAAAATAATTCAAGCCAAATTGGCGCTAATTACATTTTCCTTATAATCAAAAATAGATGCGCGATAATTAAATTCGCGGAATAATTAAATTTTGTTTACGCACGAGAATGTATTCACGCTTCTACGCGAGTGTGACGGCGTATAATTAGACTCTTTTTTTCCTCCTCTATCCCTCTCTCTCTCTCTCTCTCTCCCTCTCTCGCAATTTTGCATAATCGCAAACAAATGTGTAACAATTTCGTTTGCTGATCTCGTAAAAGGTCTGACGATCGATTAGCGCGCGTCCGTTCTGAATAAAAATTCTGTAATTGAGAAAATTAATCGATCGATTTCTTTCATTGGACCATTAGTGTTTTCCAATTAAAATCACCGCGGGACTAATCTTTCTCTCATAAGACTGTACAAAGAGGAGAACGAAAACAACGAGACGTAAGACAAAATCGTTGAAGCATTATCGATCGCGCTAATTGTTTATTTATGGAGAAACGGGAGAATCGACGATTGAACCGTTGAATTGGCGGGATGAGGTAAGGTAAGGGACGACTTTTGCCAAAGAAGCAGTGATCGATTAATCATTCTTGGTTTCCACGACGGTGGGGGATATTCGCGTGTTTTCGACTCGTTTTCGCGCGAGATCAAAAGCTGTTCTTCCAATGAAATTGGCCCGATCCTTCCCTCTTGTGGTTCCAACGACTAACCTGCCCGATCCCATGCTCAAGCGCCCACAGACAGAATGACGTACGGGCACCCGTTGCATTCCACCCTTTTTACGAATCTCTACGCAGCCCTCCTGCCCCCTCACCCATCCCTTTTTCAACAACAGACGCAGAAACTGAACAAGTTTTGCCCGGAGACTTTAAAAAAATTGGCAAGATTTAAGCATCAAAGAAAAAACAAACAAAAAATTCTTCGAGTTGGTCGACAAAAGTTTCGTCTCGTTCTATAATGAAAAATTGGGGACGAGGCGAATTTTGGGAGAAATACGTGTGGATTTTGCACGTGTGTGTGTGTGTGTGGGTAGCAAACCAGACACTGAGCCGTTCTCTCTCGTAAGCCAAGGTCCAACGGCCCTTCTGATCGAATCCGCCCGAAACTCGCTGGTTCGCACCTCCACGTGGCAGTCACCACCCGGGATAATATAGTCTCATCGCTATAGGAGATTTCCTCCACACTGTGCTTTCCAAAATCGCGCAGCGTTTTATTCCATGATTCATTTGTTACCGGAGAGACTCCTCTCTCTCTCTCTCTCTCTCTCTCTAAGAATTGCAGCTTCCAGACTCTTTCCTATATATATATATATATATACTGTGTTCCAGTCTTATATATAATAGAGGAGAGAGATGGTGGATAGAGAGAATCCACGGGCTTAGCGAGAGAGCGTTTCTCATTCGGTCTGTCACCCTTCTCGATTTCCAGACTGTTCTACCTGTGGCTTCCCCCCTTCTATCCATACTCCCTGGAGAATCAGACTCCTCCGAATCGCATCTGGTCGCTGCCTCTGCCGCTCTCCGTCCCCACGCAACGGCACAATATTCTCCCCGTCGAAGCTGCATCTCCAAATCAGTTTCTTGCTTCTTCGACAACCGCGAATTATTAATCAAATTTATCCAATCTTCCATTATATAATACGAGCGCGATATACAAAAACAGTCGGATTTCTAAATCGTGATTCCGAGTACAAATGTACATGCGAAAATAAATAAATATATATAGGATTAAAGGAGCGAAGATACAAAAGAAACCTTTGGTATAATTGTATATATATATATATATATATGGAAATACTGGAAACGTATAAAATGTGTTAAAAGTATTTCGAAGAAAGGGTAACAAGGTAAACATAATAGGAGGAAGCTTCGTTAAACCTACGTTATGCTGCAGTACAGCGCTATATAGTTATTGTACATGCATAAAGAAGATAGATGGGAGAAGCGAACAATTAATAAGATGAGAAAACTTTGAACGGTATAATTCCGGCGTGGAATCCGAAAGGACGTATAATGTTCGGAGTAAAGAAAGCAGTGGCGTATACTTTATAGATTTGTGTGTGTGTGTGTGTGTGCGTGTAAGAGAGAGAGAGAGAGAGAGAGAGAGAGAGAGGAGAGGGAGAATGCAGGTAGCGTGTACACGGACGGGAATAGCGAGTGTTTGCAACAGAAACGCACACATTGCCAGCCCGGCACGTTTTTCGAAATACAGAAAAGTTATGAAATATCGCGAGCGCCGTGAAAGTTTTAATGCGCGCCCCGGTACCAACGTAGCTTCTCCCTCGATACAGATATAGCCTCAGCCAGTGGAAACGTGACCGGCGGGGCGGCCTCGCAACTTTTTTATTAAAAAAGTTTTTCGAAATAAAAATCACACCCACACGGATGCCAAATGTTGAAGTATGCTGCAGAGGAGGGGTAGCTAGCGAACCTTACCTGTACTATGCCTCTGTGTGTGTGTGTGTGTGTGTCCATGTGAATAAAAAATCAAAATAAAAAAGAGAGAGAGAGAGTTAGACTGGATAGATGTTGTGTATTTGCAACAGCCTCAACGCTCCCGTATCTCTCCTCGTAGCTCCCCCTCACCCAACTTAGAGTAGAGGGCGAGTCGTGTATACCATAGAGTATATATATATATATACACGCGAGAGACACACACGTGGAAATCTGCGGGAATTCGGTCTCGCGTGCACCACCGACGTATCGCGACTGCTTTACCTTCTGTTCCACGATTGTTCTCCAACAATATGGCATGATTACGGACTTTCGACCCACTCTAATCTCGCTGGATTATCCAATGCCGGCCGGCCGGCCGGCAAATATTTCGTGGAAATGCAATTTCACCCCAAACCCCACAATTGACAAATTTCACCCTGACTAATTTAATTCGCGAGACTCTCGACACTCGACACTTTTCTTGGAATATTTAAGGACTCCACCCCCTCCCCCCCCCCCACCTTCCTCGCTCTACGGTTTTACATTGCAAAAAAAAAAAAAGAAAAGAAAAATTGCAATTTAATCAGACAACCGCGAAAACTCGTGGCAATCTCCGTAATTCGATCAGAGCTGATTTTTGGGGAAAATTCCCGTGGCTCTGATATCCTTTGCGTGGACAGAAAAGCACATCGCGCGCGCACGACGGCTTTGTTGGTAATTAAAAGAATTTCCCTTGCACTTAATTTTCCCAATATAGCGCACGGGGCTGAAATGATAGCATCCGCGGGCTCGTAAAAAAATAAATGGTCGCATTACCATTAATCTCAATCAAGGCGTCCCCGGGATTACACGTATTACAACATAAATGAAGTCTGATTAAAGGAAAACTTCGCTCTGTATGGCGTAATTGAAGTCTGATTAAGGACAGGGAACGAAAAAAATTCAGAGAGGGAGAGAGAGAGAAAGTTTCAGTTTAATAATTGAAGCTTCGTTACCGGATAATTCCAGCCTAAATAATCCTACATCGCATTATAAGAAGAAATTGCCATTTGAAAAAATATATCTCGCTTATATCGCGTAGAGAGAGAGAGAAGAAATAGGGAGGAGAGGCAGAAGCAGCAGCAGCAGCAATAATATAATAGAAATGGGAAATTTTTGAGAAAGAAAAACTTGAAGTTATCCGTTCGAGGCAGCAGGTTACCTCCTGGAGAGCAATCCATCAAAATTGCGGTAAAAAGTCGAAAAGCAAAAAAGAGGGAGAGAGAGAGAGAGAGAGAGAGAGAGAGAGAGGAAGAGGAGCGTGTAAAAAAGAATACTGACACGAGTGTGTGGGAGGGAGGAAAAAGGCTGGTAACCCGCGAGACGACCCCGGGGGTGGTTGGCGGGGTCGAACCGCCCCCTGTATCTCCTGGCCGGCTATAGGAGTCGTAGAAACTCTCTGCGGGGAGGAAAGAGCGAGCTAGAGAGAAGTATAGCGTCGCGGTGGCGGCGTCCTAGTCGCGCCGCCGTCGGCCGGAGGTGGAGGAGGAGGTGGTGCTAGAGGATGAAGAGGAACAGTCACCCCCTCGCTCCCTCGCTCGCGCGAGCGTTCTCCTCCTCCTCCTCCTCTTCCTTCTCTCTACCTTTTACCTCCCTTCTCCTTCCCCTCTCCGTCCTCCTCCTCCGTCGTGGGTGGTGGTGGCGGCTCGTTCGAGGGATCTTTATCAAAGTCAACGCACGCCGGTCACCATGGCAACGAAATTGGATTTTTTTTTCCAAGTTTTTTCGGCCCTTCTCGCCGGCTCGGGATATAAGGGGGTGAGAGGCAGGTTGCGCCGCCGGAGGACGAGGAGGAGAGCAGAGCACAGAGAGAGAGAGAGAGAGAGAGAGAGAGAGAACGCTGTGCAAAAGAGGAGGGAGGGTTTTGTGGGAGGATAGAGAAAGAAGAACTCGCATCGAGGAGGTCGGGGAGGCTCTGCTGACGAACGGCGACTGGGGAAGCCAATAATTCGAATTGAGAACAGCCAATGGCCGTGCATCTGATTTTTTGTCGTATCATCGCCGAGGTCGGCCTCCTCCCCGCCGCCCCCACCACCGCCCCTCCTCACCCTACCTCTCTCTCTCGCGCTCACCCGCGCGCGCTCGCTCGTTCCATCCCGCAGCTCTACAAAAGGGGCCGCTCTGCCCAGACTTTTTGTAAAATCCCCTTCCCTCCCCTACCCCCGCTTGCTATATACTTCTCCTTTATTCGCCCTCTCTGCAACAACGTCTCTCTTTCTTTTCCTCTTTTCCAACCAACCGTACGTTTTTCTCTCTCACCTCCACCCCCCCCCCCCCTCTCTCTCTAGTTATTTCCCAACTTTTCCTCCTCCTCCTCCTCCTCTAAACTCTTTCGTGCTCCAGACCTCTATCTTACGATCTGAACTTCTGCACTAGCCCCCCTCCCCCCTCCTCTCCCCTAACATCCCATATCCCCCTTACGTATATATATGTATAGCGCCTTCTTTTTGCATCTATTCGTCTTCCACTCTCTCTCTCTCTCTATAGTGTTTTGCAGAGTTCGCGATAGCGGAGGAGCAATGCAGATAGGACCGTCGCTATCTACCTGAAGAATCGCCCGAGGCCATCCAACCGACCAGAATCTCATGGGAACTCGCAAACCCGTTTGCGTTCCTGTCATAATCAGCTGATTACGACGTGGGGACTATTTACTCTCACGGTGCATCCCCACTCCGTCTTTCCAACTCCTTCGCGTACCCTTTGATAAAACTCTCGAGGAAAGTTCGGTCCAAGAATTTTCACCTTTCTCGTAAGAATAATAATTTTGTTTGCCTCTCTGGGATCGGTGGAAAAAATCTTACGGGAGAGTACGAGTAGAATTGGCCACGACGCAAAAGCCACAAACCGATAATGACAGGCTGACTGTTTGGTGTAAAAAGCGTGTAGAGGCGCCGATAACCGCATTCAGTCAGTCGCTCATTAAGATTTCAGTGGTGTACAAAGTCACCTCGTGGGAAATCAAATCTAGCCTAGGCCAAATATAAGTGACCTGGAATAACATATAAATGCTGTAGACCAATCAAAACTCGCTCCCCCTCCATCCTTAGTGTTAAAAAAAAAAAAAACAATTATCACGGGCCATCCCGGAAAATTGTCGAGATTATTAAAGCCCTCGCGAGACTCGTCTTCTTACATTTGCAACACAGCTGGTATATATATGTATGCGCGCGCGCTTATTAATTGAGAAAAAATAGGGGGGCAAAGTTTGAGCGCGCGGCGACTAAATCAATAGGATAGCCACCGGGAGAAACTGTATAATGGAGAGAATAAGGGGGTATGGAGCGTTTACACGTTTAATTAACGGCGATAATTAGCGACGACCAAGCGGTGTATTCTTGTGTTACGAAAAGATCTACGGCTGATGAAGAAGCTTCGCGTGGTTGTAAGAAAAGAAACGTCAGGATGGAAGAATAAAGAATGGGCGAAGGGATTGAACTGTTGGCTTGCGGCACGGTTAAAGATTCCCTATATATATATATATATATATACATATAGTTGCATGGCGCGGAATGCAATCGCGCCGTTTGACTCTCTACGGCCGAAGCTTATAATATATAGCTATATCCTTATATGCATGCGCGTGCATGCCTATATGTATACTATATATATATATGTATGGAAGACGGAGAAATAACGTTATCCCGCGGATCGCGTTGCGGTGGCGGCACGACGATGCTACTCGAGCTGCATGGGTTTTTCGAATGACGCGAGTGTGCGCGTGAGTTCAAAGCTCGGAGTGGAAAGAGTGCGGGAACTTCCGGCGAGGAGGGATTCGAGCCGGCCGGGCATTCCGAAGCGACCAACTTCGCGCTCGTCCTCGCACGTATCTCTAATAATGGCGGGAGAATCCAGACCGGAAGTCTACTTGGGATTCCCGCCGTTTTGTTTCGCCTCCTACACCACTTCTCGTTATTTTCGTTTAATCAGTCTTAATGTTCCGTGTCAAAGATTTTCTTCAACGTGGCGCGGGGGGCAAGGCGCAAGAGCGAGGCACGCTTGAAATACTAAGGTTAAGGCTGTGCGGTATACACAGCACATATTGTTTGTGTACTATACACATAGATGTATAGACATATAGCTCGCTTGGTTTGTTGACCCGTTTGAGATACTCGCTTGGAATGTAACCTCGCCGAGTTTTCACATAAGAGCGCGCCACTCTTGGCTAACTGTTACGTGCCTTTCTGGGCGCATTGTTCTTCTTCTTCTTCTTCTTCTTCTTGTCGCACATCTCCACGTTCGCTCGCTCGCGCATACATCGGAGGAGCAAGCGTTTATTACCATCGCATCTCGACCGACCAAAATAATCGATACGAATTTCACGCTCTTGTATATATTTATGTATCGGTGTGTGGTCCTTCAAAATTATTTCTTTTTACTTTGACCGAGGCGTTCTCCATATTAATCTAAATAAATAAAGAAATATATACGTAGAGTGTGGGGGCTGAGAAAACATCCTAAAGCATTTGCCGAGAGAGAGAGAGAGAGAGAGAGAGAGAGCTGCTTACATTTTCCCATTTCAATAACACGTAGGATTTTGACGGACAGTAAAAATGAATTTTGGATTTTCTATTATTCTTATATAACTTGAGCAATTTTATAAACCGTATAAAACTGTCAGGTATGAGCATCAGTATTTGTGGAAACTTTTAGCGAATTTTCTTTCGCGTACAAAAATTGACATATTACTGTAATCAAGCAGAAACCGGTCTTAGGGTCGATTTTGAATGAGAAGTACCAAGCTTTGCGTATGTATAAACAAATCGTTCAAAATTTCTACAAGTATATACTAGCACCTATATATTTAACAGTTTAATACGGTTGAAAAAATGTTAAAGTAACAATTACGAAAAATGCAAAATTTATTTTAACACATCCGTCGAAATCCAGTGTTATTTAAAAATGGGAAAAAGAAAGCGGCTCGGGGGGTAATTTAGGATATTTTCTCAGCGGCCACAGGTTCCGCGGGGATATATTTTTTTATTTATTTCGGGTAGATTTGGGGGGAGGGCGCCTCGGTAGAAATAAAAAATGCCTTTTTTAACGACCACTCTAATATATACACAGGATTGTTTCGTTGATTTTAGCACGCGAGCCTTTATATTCCCTCCTCGAGATTCCTCGACGCAAAGTTCTTTGAAAAAAATCAGTGTCCCGCGAGGATGCAACCATCCGGCGGCAGGCCTATCGATTTAACAAAGTCATCGATCGGGCGCACCGGTCAACTGGATAAAATGAGGTAATCCCAACAAGGCAAAGAGCACATTTTCTAGAAATTATTATACTATGGAAAGAAATAGTTTTTACGGAATATAACATTGAGGAGAGTAAAGAGAGGCCACGCGATAGATATAGATAGATAATTGAAAGAATTCTCCTCTCTCCATGCATATAATAATAAGCTTAATGAATTAATCCATATAGCGCGCGTTGTAGCAGTGGCCTCCCTAAAGAAAGATCCCTGGGAGCCGCGCGTTTTGCTATTATTACGTTATCCAGAGAGCAACCGTGTGCCGCGGCACGGCTCGGCTCGAGCCACTGGCCGTCTAGTCATTTTAATTAGTTCTTGCTCGCTTATATATACCGTATTCGCACTATATTTAGCATATCATACATAGCAAACAGTTCCGCGATTTGTACTAATAAGCATTTATCGTGTTCGAGTTTCCACGTAGAATATCGCGAGGATTGTGGCCTCTGTCTCTCTCTCTCTTTCTCCCCCCCCCCCCCCCTTGTGGCCCCGGACGCGTTTTCCAATCTAAACTCCGGCGCCGTAAAAATTTAATTCCAGGCGAAAAGTGCGATATTATCCCATGGGAATCCAAACGGTTCGATATCCTCCATTTTCTCATGTCGAGATTTCGCTGAAAAACTGTTAGGACGGAGGAAGCGCCGTACATACGTGCGCGGTATATAATTAGTCGATTGGTGAAACGCGCGAGGAGACGCCGCGCAGTCCGCGTGGCGCGCGTTGGAAAAGCAAAGAAATCGCGAGACAAGCATACGTACGCCCCTGGGATTAAATATCGCGCCCCTGATCCTCCGTGACCCGCGCGCCGGAGAGTGAGAATCCTCGGCGAAAGATCGAGGACTCCGATCGACGCTTGCACGAAAAACCTGTTGCATTTCCGTCCATTTATCAGAGCGAACAATCTCGCGCGCGCGCGCGCGCGGCGTTCATCTACAAAATTATTATGCTCCATAATATATACATATAATATGCTCTGTATTAAACAACATTGGAATTTCTATATATAAAAGGGAAGTGTAGTATGTAAGTTATATATACGAATTGGCGCGGTTGCTTGCACATCGATTATTTTAGCATAGACTTTATAGTGGGGGGGGGGGGGGGGGGGGGGGGGGGTAATGAAACACGGTATAAATGCAATTGCTCTAATCGAATGGAGACGATTGTTGATATTATATAGCGCGCGAGAGGGGAGAGAGAATCTCGGTTTCGGAGGTAGGTATATATAATAGAAAAAGTCGAGAGAGACTGTCAATTACTATACGGCCTGGAAGTTTACGACTCGGCCAAGTTGAAGAGGACGATTACCGGCACAAGTACCGACAGATAAAACAGTGCAAGAACCGTGACTATATATAGCGTGAGCGCGAGCACGAGCGTTACAAAGCGAGGAATAGCGCGAGTTGACATATTATGTAGCCGGGGCAACTTACTTTTAGGTTAAGGAAAGGTTAGGTGCGCGAAGAGCGAGCCTCTAGAAAGCACCCACTTGATAACGGGGACTCCGGTTCTTATGCATTTTTTAAATCGCTCGTCGCGCGCTCTTTTATTAATCATAAAGACTCATAAATGCCCTCCACTGCAGTCCATATACTCTCAAACGAAATCCGCCGAATCAATTTGCCAGTGTAATTTATTTACGCTCGACTTATGCTGCCCCCGGAATGTATAATTTCTCGCAGACTTCCCCCCACTTAATTCTCTCGAATCTCGGAAAAATCCTCGCTCTCTCCCGTCCTACCTTCTCTTTCTCATTTTTGCTCAATTCTCATCTATGCCGAAACTCGCCATCTTCCAACGCGAGAAAATATATAAGATTGATTATTCTTCAATTTTCCTGGGAACTCGCTCCTTTGGTTGGTACGTTCGACAAAATATCTGCGCGCGCTTCGGGAAACTTGTATGGGAGAATCGTGTGATTTCAGTGAAAAGACATTCCAGTAGGAGCCTCTACCATATCCCTCGAAATTGAAAGGTACACACAGACAGACGCCCGGCCCGGCCCGCGTCCCGCCCGGCCAACGCGCAATACCGATCACGCGCCTTCTAATTTCAAGGAGAAACAGAAATTCATTACACCTAAGAGATCTTTCTGCTGCTGCTGCTGCTTCCTTTGCTCTCTGTCTCTGGCTTAATTTCCTCCTGTACTTTATATAGAGTACTTCATTTATAATGCACATGCGATTTTCGAGCAAACTAACAGTTTCAGAGAAATATCTTTCAAGCAAAATTCGTTTCACGTGAAAGCTGACGTTTCTCTTCAACCGAACACTTTTTTTTTCTTTTTTTTTTTTGGAAAATGTCTTTTCAAAAGTCATTTCAAGGTTGCCTCAATTTTTTCAAACGAGACCTCGCATTTTTTATTGCATACGTATACGTAGTAGCTTATCTCAAGAGCTTTGCAAAACCCTCATTTCATTTTTTCGTTTCATCCGGTCGTTTACGAGATATTTCGATTTGAAAGTATAAGTAGGTGAGCGATTATATTCGTGTGTGTGTGTGTGTGTGTGTGTGTATGTGTACGCGCAGCGGCCACGCACACCACTATGGACAAACCCACTTCTATATGCAATTTCAAATCGAAATATCTCGTAAACAACTGGATGAAATGAAAAAATGAAAGCAAGCTTTTCAAAAGGTCTTGAGATAAGCTACAAGAATCTGCGCGATAAAAAGCAGGGGACTTCATTTCAAACAAAATTAGGTAACCTTGAAATGACTTTTGAACAGACATTTTCGGACCAGCAGAAGCGCCACCTGTGTCAAAAAATAAATTTTGCCTGGAACGTTTCCTCCTACGAATTGTGAATTTAGCAGAAAATTGCACGAGGCAAGAAAAAAAAAACAAAAACAATGTACAAAAGAGGAAAAAGGGCGGAGAAGCAAAATGCGACAATTATTCGATGCATCGACTCGATAATTACGCGGCAGCCAGATGCATCGAATTAATATAATTAAAATTAGCGTTTCCGTGGTTCGATATATTAAAAATTACGAAATCAGACTTTCAGCGTGAATATGAATAAAATATTGGCCAGCATGGCTGCATAAAAAATGCTTACGAGAAAGAGGATGTTGAATTTCAAGTGAGGAAAGAGAGTTTGGGTTGGCGAAAAATCGGTGAAAGGGTGGGTTGTTTAAAGGGCGGAAAAATCGAATCTGGCCTGGAATCGATTCACACAGCTGGACTCGCAGCGATATTCGAGTTCTCCGAGCCAAGTGCACGGTGTCACGCACGTGCGCGCGCGTGTGCGTGAGCTGTGACGCAGCTATGCTCCCTCTCCCCCCCTCCCGCATCCCTCGTCGACAATTACTCGTGCGATCCCCCCGTGCCAGTCTCCCCCCCCCCCCTCCACCCCTCCCCAACTCACTCGCCCTCACCCCAACTCTCTCTCTCTCTCTCTACAGTGCCACGAACCATTCGCTCGTGCGGAGAACGCAACGCGACTCGACGCGACGCGACGCAACGAACGTACGCGTATCGTAGGTTCCAGACGCACGTGTGTAGGTCCGTCCGCTCCCTTTGCCACCCCTCCCCCGCCTACCAACGACCCCATTGGCTCCCTCCTCCACGACCCATTCCATTCAGTTACAGCAGAACGTGAACCTTCCTAACCCGCGTGCTTCCAATACCCCCTCCCCACCCCCTCCTCGCCCCTTCCCGCGCTGTTTTTTCTTTATCCTCCTTATTTCCATTTTCTTCTATACACTATCCCGCTTTTTTATCCTGCCCCTTCCCCTCGCGTATTACTCCTTCCTTCCACTCGCTTTTTCCCTCTTAATCCGTCTCTTTTCCATTTTTCTTATTACTCTCTCCCTCCCTCTCGCTCCCACTCCCCTCCAGCGTTCAATGTTTTTTTCTACTTTAGCTTGCAGTATCGCTTTTGTGCTGCAGGCACTCTCTCGGTTTTATGTGGAGCGCGTCTCTTACTGTTTTACACTTTGTACCTTCTCTCGACTACGAAGACCACCACCACCACCACCGTCACTACCACTATTGCAGATAAACCACGTCCTCCTCTATCGCGCCTCTCTACTACGCTGTAATTCCCTTCCCAACTCCGTACAACGACCTGCTCTCTTCATCCAAACGCTACACTCTGTCCCTTTCTCCCCTCTCCCCTCCGCCGTTTTTCAACCAATGTGCCCCTTAATCTTTTTTCGACTAGACAAACTTCCCCCTCTCCCCCTCTCACACTACTCTTCCGCTCGCGTGCGTATACTCGCGTTTCTCGTTTAAAGCGCACAAATACATACTAATTTAAGTAACGATTTTTACACGCGAATGTTGGAAATTTTTCGGAAAATTCCCAGCTTCTCGCACAGCACAGCCGGAAACTTTTAAAATTATGGCACAACGCGCGAAGAAATATTTCACGGTAAAAACTCGCTGGTATTTTTCCAAAGAGCGGACGAGAAGCGTGAGTCATCTGCCAAAAGGTTGGGGGGGGGGGGGGAGGGCCCTTCATTTCTCGGTACGGAGTATAGAATCGGAGCGCGCCAAGACTCACCAACAAACACGTTTCTCACTACACTGGTACATTTGAGCTACGAGATGATAAAGGTAGTCTATCTTGGTAGGCGGGGGGGGGATAAAGGGCGCTTGAGAATCGCGATAAGAAAAAATCATTCAACTCACGAAAGAATAAAATTCCGGATGAACGGTGAAAAAATTCAGCAATCGACGGTAATTTGGCAAGGCTCCACTTGACACTGGAAACAGTATAGCGAAACGAAGAAATCAACACCACAAAGAAAGCACTCGGTCACTCACTGTCGACGCACAAGGTAGTTGAGAGTGGCGAGCAAGAAAAGTTGAGGAAGATTCGTCGAAGAAGAGAAAAGAGGGGCGCGTGTGTCGCACGTGTTCGCGTTATTTCCAAGGAGTAACCGCGCTCGAGTAACCGGCTTTATCGGCCAGAGTCTTGCGCAATATATATATATATATATATATTGTTTGGGACTGTGGCCCGAAGAAAGAGTAACAGCACCGGCGCGCGACTTTGCTCCTTGTCCCCTCCCCAACACCAAAAAACTTTTGCACTTTTCCAGCAAAGAGGCTCGAGCCAACTCCCCCCTCTTCTCCCTCCTCAAAACACTTTTGTCCGCGAAGCGCAGCCAGCCGACAGAGACGAGCGCGTACGTATACACCGACACACGGGACAAGGAAAATCCACGCTCGCGATGCACTGCTATCTCGCTCCTCCGGTGCCTACCACAGTCGTACGTGCACTGGTGTGGGTGAGAGCGCGCGCTCTCGTGTTTATCGAATCGCACAAGCCACGACTACCAGCAGCCGGAGCACCAGCCTGAACCTCGTCGCATCACAATCAAGAGCCTCGCTATAAATAAATCTGCCACGACGATCCTCCAGTGCACTGGCGAGGCCTAGCTGCTATTGGCAATTGTCGCGCGCGCGCCAACCATCCAATCGGCCAAACTCGCTCGCTCGCTGCTCCCCGACGCAAAGAAACGCCAAGGAAAAGTCCAATCGAGCGGAACGAGAAAACTCGCCGAATATGCGGAGAAGGAGAATTTTTCCTATTCTCTCTCTCTCTCTCTCTCTCTCTCTCTCTCTCTCTCTCTCTCTCTCTCTCTCTCGATGCAGCGCGCGTTCGTGTGTGGTATATTAGATGCTATAGTTGTTTTAGGCAAGGATGATAAATCGCGCGGTTGGCGCAAGGGGGAAGAGGAGCAATGGGAATGGAAGGAGAGAAGATGAGAAAAAAAGGCAACACACTACTAACAACAATGCACGCTATTCACGCGATTCTCCTCTCGCGTCTCGCGCGCGCGCGCTCCGTTCTGGAAGTGGTGCTCGCTAACCGTGCGAGAGAGAACTGACGCTGGCCGAGAGCATCGAAGGAATAGAAGGAGAGAGAGAGAGAGAGAGAGTGCCTGGAATATAGCGTCCCTTTTTCCCCCACCCTTCCTACCACGTACCACTACCACGACTATACGATGCGAGGCGAGCGGGGAAAGAACCTCGTGGCTAACTGGGCCCTATCCTTCTGCTGCTATACTTATATCCATGTATACGTAGTATGTACATACGTGCATAACGAACCCTTCGACTTCCCCTCCCACCTCCTCCTAGCCCCATCTCGCTTACTCACACGTGCGAGACGGATAACCGAGAGTGGAGGGAGGGAGGACTGTATACAGTTTGGTGGTGGGGGGGGGCTTTAAAATAAAAAACCGAACAACCATGGAGACGCCGATAGCGACAAAATCCAGGAAACGATAAGCAAATCTGTCGAGAAAATAATATTCCAAAATTCTCGTGCCACGAGAGATATTTTCGATATATTTCGTGGCCATGATGGAGAAGAGGATGCATCAAGGTTAAAGTGGATTTCAAAGTGGAAATTGCTGGATCTTGAAAGCGTGTAAAACGTTTTAATGTTTGCCACGCGTAAATGCATGCATGCATGCGAGTCTGTTGATGGATAATGAGTAGGAAAGGAGGGGAGGGGAGGGGGTGTAGGGAAGGGCCCCCGATCGAGTTGGTACGATACTGAGAGCATTCAGTCGAGTAGAGCGAAAGAGCGATGCTTTCCTGAAGGGAGGGGGGAGGATGGGACAAGCGAGCGCGGATGGTCGGACTGGTGGAGGGGGTTGCGAGGCAAAGGGAGGGGTGGAATTCTCTCTGTTATAGATTAAAATTTTTTACGGGGAAGATATTGATTGTTGCTTTTTATTAATGTAACATTAAAGTGGCGCGAGAGCGCAGTGGAGTGGGGATATCCGTGTTCGCGGCGATGGAGGGGATCTCTTTACGGAGCGGTAGTTTGGGTGGGGATGAGAGTAAGCAAGGGAGGGGTTCCAGCTTCGCGAGTAGTGGGGGGTATTTTAAGAGGAGGTAAGAAGTTGCTTCGTAGTGGAAAACGGGCAAAGGAAATAGCGCGCGAACATAAATATGCAGCATTTTTCTCATTCGTCTCTTCCTTCCCTGTTTTCACAAGGAACATGCCCGCGGAACGCTCTTTCTCACGGTCGCGAGGCGTTTCCTTTGATTTTTCTGATTATTTTTGTTTCGATCCGTTCTCGGGAGGCTGGCTGGCGCACGTGGATTTTGCAGAGTGGCGGCGCGACGACGACGACGACGACGACGTTGCAGACGGACTCTCCTCTCCTCCTACTCTTCTCAATCGTCCGCTCCCCCCCCCCCCCCCACCCACCCACCATTACACTCATACCCAGGCAACACGACGACCAGCGCGCGCTCCGGCTCTCTCGCTCGCAGGCCTCCGTGCGTCTATTCTTCCTCTACTCGCTTTGACATTTTTCGCGAGTTAAGGCCCGCGAACTTCCAGAGGGAATCCATCTTGCCCTCTCTCCCCTGGAATGTCACATCCCCTCCAACCAACCCTCTTTTTCTCTTTTTCCACTCTCTCGCCCCCTTTTGCCGCGCGCTCCTATCTTTTTCTCTTGCCTCCTCTACTTCCCCACCTCCTTTTTTCCCTTATTCGATCGTCTCTCTTTCTCTCTCTCTCTCTCTCTCTCTGGCTCGCTCTCCGCGAGCTCTTCTTTTTTCGACGATGGAGGACCCGCCGGATCGATCCTCCCGTTCGAGAGGACAACGTCGCGAACGATTACCCTCCACGGCATAAAGAATTTCTCTCTCTCTCCCTCTCTCCCCCCCTCACACCTATTCATGACATACACACACACACGCGCACTCTGCGCGGAGATCTCCCCAACCAGGAATTATAAAAATCTGCCAAAACTCCTTAGCAATTAAGCCCCGGTCGATCTCGTCCCAATCATCTCGTCCTTCGCTATTCCCCATCATCGCTATCCTTCCATACAATTTTTGATCTTTTAAAAAGTCTCAGGACGGACTAGCCCAATACCTGCGCTTGGCAAATTTAGAAAATGCCACGTATAAGAATTTTGCCAGTGGAATTCGGGCGGATATTTAAGTTGGAGCGCTCGGGTGCAGAGTGAGGAATCGAGGTAAAAAAATATGCTGTTATGGCAGGTAAGAAGGGAGGGGGGAGGGAGGGAGAGAGCAAGGGGGATAGATGGATGCAGAAGAAGAGGATGAAAGAAGGAGAAAAGCGGAGCAGCGTTGGCCAATGGGGGAAAAAGTCAATCGACGACCTTCCTTTTTCCTCGGCGGCGGATCCTGTCGGTCAGCCTTGCGACGCGACCCTCCACCCCCCACCCCTCCAGTAACGAGCACATCGTCTTTACCCGTGTCTTTTTACCAATCCGAGCCTTAATTCTTGTCACCTCGAACAAATCCAACCTTCTTCTTGTTTAGCTGCTGTGGGAGCGAGCGAGAAGCCAATTTTTAAACACTGAAACCGCAATTCTAATTTCCATTCATCGAGCAAATTCATCCAGTTGAAAGCGCGCGAAACCACTCGGGATTGTTTAGCTAAACTTTCGTCCAATCTTTGCCCTCGAACGTCCGTCCACCCGTATCCTCTTCCACTCAGTCCTGTTGCAACACTTTAGACGTTTCTTCCCAATAAATTCTTTGCGAGTCGCGCAAAATTACTGAATCTTTCTTGAGAGAAAATGCGCGGGAGCTTTCATTGTGTGTGTATTTATATATGCCAAAGGAATCGATGGAAGTGAATATACAAGATATTATATAAACACTGGGTTGGTCAACGAGGATTACGATGAGTAAAAAGTGGCGGGAGTTTTCGTCTACCTCGAACGTTCTTGCAACAATGAAAAAGCGAGATTCGCGAGGATGAATATCTCTTTTATTCGCTTCATCTTGTTTTTTCTTTTTTTTTTTTTTTTTTTTTTTTCAATACTAGATGGAAGGATCGAGTTTTGCGAAGCGTTCTTCTTCTCATTGCATTGCGCAAGTTTGCCAAGGAAGGAAGGAGTCTCTCGGTGGGTCTGCTGCTGGGGGGATTCTTAATGGGAAAAATGGCCCTAAATCGATCGGCAGAGGCAGACTTGGCGCAGTTTCCTTTCCCTTCCAGTGCGGCTTCGATTTTTGGTCTGTGGACGGGCGCACGAGCCTCACGAGCCTCCAAGAGAATGGCAACCGCGAAATAAAATCCTAACGGGTCAAGCACCGCGTCACGCAACATCCGGTCAAAACTCGAGCAGCCCCTACGATGCGGACACTTTGTCCAATAGGGAGCTACGGAAGTTGTATCGAATTAACGGAAGCTTCTTTTTCCTCTTCTCTCCCCCACCTTTAGAGGAGACCTCTCATCCCCATCGCGATCTTTTCACCAAATTGTAATTCGAGCCTCGAGCCTGCATCTTATATTTCGATTAAAAATCCCCTCTCGCTATATATATATATATATATAATATATATCTTTCGCGCGCGCGCCAATTCAAAGTTGTAATTATTTTTCAATCGACGCTGCGAGACACGAGCCGCATCGGAAAAATCCGAGAGGAAAACGGTTGAAGCTAATTGGCCAACCGGAGAGCAAACGAGAATCGTCGGATATTCATCTTGGCCTATTACAAATTTGCAAAAGTGTCAAATTGAAATTGGAAGCGATTTTTCATATACACGCGAGAGAGGAGCGAGAGCAGGCAAGAGGGTGTCATAGGGCGATCAATTATATATGTCCTCTGATAGATTCTCGCGCCAATTCTATCTCAATGTCGTCTCTCAGCGACCAATTAATTAATTTCGATCACAAAGCCTCGTCTTTCGGTTCGGAGATTTCGTTGTTCCCACGTCTCGAACCAGGCAAAAATAAAGCTCTACTCGTCCCCTCTACTATACTATACCACCCTTAAAAAATTCCCAGTCACAGTATATATATATATATATATATATATAAGGGGTACAGTATAGAGGAAAGAAAAGTGCAGAGAAAATTTGCAATTCTGGGCGTGATTTTGCGCTGGCTGCTTGATAAGCGATAAGAGAATTTCCTCTCTCTCTCTCTCTCTCTCTCTCTATATATATATATATATATATATATATATGAATATTCGCGAAGAAAGTATCGGCTAGTGACGTAAAGCAAGGAATTGTTAAATTCGATTGGACGAGCGGCAATAAATACGGAATTCAATAAGAAGTATCTCTAATGGAATTGCGTAAGAATTTAATATAAGTGCAACGGTGGTAGGACGGCGAGGGAAGGCGAGGCGAGGCGAGGCGAGGCGCGGCGTGGAACGGAGGCCTCCTCGTCTCTCTCTCTCTCTCTCTCTCTCTCTCTCTCTCTCTCTCTCTCTCTTTCCACCCCTTCGCGACGGCCACCCCAACACCCCCTCCTTCCCGTCCAATCTCCTTGCCCCGAGTAAACCAAGAAAAGTGGAATGAAAGGGGGAGGGTGCGAGGAGGTATACCGTGCGAAAATGGCATTTCTAATTAGATGGATGCACCGGTGATAGTTAATCTTACTTTCCTCCCTCCGCGGCCATTTTGCCAATTACTCTCATGAAGAATTTCGAGTGGGCTTGGCAGCTTGACGAAAAAACGACTAGGAGAAGTTGGCAAGGATCAGCAGCCATGCAGCCAGCCTATACACGGAGGGAGAGAACGGAAGAAAATTTTCATTATAAAATCGAGTGTAAGAAGAAACGTAGCAATTCCGAATAAACACGAGGGGGTTGGTTTTCCCCGTTGCGTTGGTATTTGTGTGTGGGTGTATACGTGAGACGGACGAACGCGCGATTGGGGAGGGGGGATTTGTCGAGGGAGTGAGAGAGAGAGAGAGAGCGCGCGCGAGTATAGGCCGGGACGGACGCATAGAAAAGTATGATAAAGGGGGCGGGGTATGGAGGTGGTAGTGAAATGGGAGAGAAGCGTGCTGGTCTCGCGAGCAAGGGTTGGACGGGGTGGGTTGGTAGTGTCGCTGTTGGCGATGGACTGGTGGGGGGTGGAACAGAGGAAAGGGGTTGTTTGAGAGCATCGACGAGCAGACGGGGCCACTTGCCTCCGCTTCAACCCCCTTACGCTACCCTTGCTCGCTCGCTCTCTGACGTCATGGGGTGGCACACACTTTTAAACGAATAATGCAAATTGATTTTGCGATTGCTGTCGGCTCGACCCGCCAGCGCGCTTCGTTTTCTTTCTCGCCGACCCTTACCGACCCACCTCCCCCTCCACACACACACACACACACATACTATCGTAATTCTACCAACCAACTTCCTCGACCACCCTCTTCTTTCTCCACTTTACCCATTTGCCTATACATGGAAGCCAGCCCACCCCTCTTCGGATACATTCGACAACAACACTTTTTCCTATGCTCTTGCACACACCCCCCCCCCCCACCCCTTCCGCCCTCCAATCCCTATATCATCTCTTATTTTTAACGCGCATCCGAAACTACCCCCGCACCCGCCAGCAAACGAAAAATCACACAGTTTCTCATAAAAATATTATAGCAGCAACGGCGGCATACTTTTGGCTATAATGTTTATTCGTCGCGGCTCTTGTTTTCCAATCTCGCCCCCACCCAATCAACGCTGTCGGTCCGTTATCGTCCGGCACGTTTCTTCGTCTCCTTTCCGCCAATTCTTCGAGCATTTCTCCTTATCTGAAACGTCCTATTTTCAGACAACTTTTATTGTTGCTCTCGTTGCCCAGCTATTTTTTACGTCCTACACTCTTTCCCTGTAAATCCGTGCTCAAGGGAGAGAAAATACGCGTATAATAAGACTTTTTCGGCAGAACGACCTCTGTACGTGCGCCCCTAACCCCACCCCACACTCCACGAAACAAAACTCGCTTTTTTAATGCCAATCTTTTGGCAGAGAAAAATATAATTTACGACTCGCGCCAAATATACATTACGAGATTTCAGCAATTCTCGTAAGCCTCCGCCTGTATACAGAGAAATATCGTTCGTTATTTGGGAGATTAATCCTCCCCCCTCTCCATCAAAATTCTCCTTCTCGTCAATAGCGCGTTGAAATTTTAAATATAGACTTACGAGGGGAAGGATATAGCTGTTTTGGTTTTTTACTATGCACCAGAGCTATGCGAGGAGCAAAGGGTGCTCTCCAATGGGAAAAGTTCGGCTTTCGGCGAACAAATTCACCGAGGAGTAGTGTGACGGTGGGAGTGATAGGGTAAGAGTGGAGAGGGAAGGGGAGGGGAGGAGGAGGTGGGGGAGTAAAAATCCTTGCCAACCACCTCGGAAGAATGCCTCGACAATTTTCAATCGAAAACTTCAACAATTTGGCCATTAATAAACATTAGCAATTTGCATTGACTGCTCTACAGGGAATGGGTGAAAGTGAAGGAAAAAGGAAGAAAAGCAAAGTTTTGTTGGGCGTGGCTTGATATAATGAATATGACTTTTCGATTTCTCGACCTGTACTGACGTCACTCGTTGGAAGGAGGGGGGGGGGGGGGGGGAGGATAACGGCGATAGATTTTTGTGCAGGCCGATGAGCATGATGGTCGAGAGAGAGAGAGAGAGAGACAAGGGGGGATGGGGGAAGGCGATAGGAAATGCTGGCTGCCGCGGCCGCCGCGCGCGCGGATCCTGAATATTTCAATCGACAGCATCGATAAAGTCGATAACTTGGAATATCTATCGGACAGTATCATGTACCTTAATTAAAATGCTTATATAGGATGTATATTTTCAGTGTTACCAACACTCGATGGCGGTTACGAATACGCAGAATGAAAAAAAAAATCTACTACGGTTACCACTACAAAGACTTGACACGTGGAAAAAGGTTTGGCAAGAGTCAACCTATACGCGTCCCGACTTCATTGAATTGGAGCTGATTCGGTTATACTATTATTCCCTCTAAATTGAATCCGACGATTCATTCCAGGTATTTTTAAAAACTGGTTCGAAATCGACAGGTGCTTCATGGATATACGCTCCCCCCTCCCCCCTTACTGCCCCTGCAAATTAACTACATCGCAGACCCACGCGGCGGCGGCGTCCGTCCGGCATTCACAAAATCCACTCGGTCGAGAAATATTTTTGCTATAAAGCAAACGGACGATTAATCCTCTGCCTCGCATAGTCAACCGTAATTCGTAGCAATTTTCTAGTTTACGTGAGAATAATAAGAGAGGCGCTGTGGGGCTCATGTATATATATAGCTGCGCGAGTCTACAGTAATTTCTTGCACTTATCAGTGATTGATGAATTAAAGAGAGTGAAAGGAAGGGAAGGAAGGAAGGAAGGGAGGGGGGGGGGGGGTGTGGATCACACAGAGAGCGCCAAAATTTCTCTCGCTCGGAGAGTTTTCCAGGATATAGGCCGTGGCAGGAAAGGTTTGGCTTCCTCGCGCGCATTAATCATAGAATCGCCGGCGGCCTCGCGGAATTCCAAGTTTTTGCGGGCTCCCTCCGAGGGAAAGCGACCATCCGTGTCTCGGTAAACGCGTTCGTGTGCGTTTTTCTTCTTTGCTCAAAACCCAACTATTACTACTCCCCCCCCCCCCCGCCTCCTTAACCACCCCCACCTTCTTCCTCGGCGGTATAGCCACGTACCGTCTGGATTTTATCGCGTCTCTCGACTCTCCTATTTCATCCTTGTGTGTACATTCCGCAAATTTGCCCCGCCATTCTCTGCATGTGTGCGTCCGCTAAGGTTCTCTTTCAACGTGGCCCGCATCGTGCATGACTCTGCGAGCGTTTACGTACGTCTCGATCGTAAACATTCGCTTCTCTCTCTCTCTCTCTCTCTCAACCAATGAGTTTTCAAAACGACCTTTGACTGGCACACCTACTTCCACTCGACTCTACAATATTTGTCTACACCTTTGTATATATGTATATGTACAGGAAGGAACAATCTCGAAATCCGTTGCTCCACTAAAATCTCCAAGTTTTGAAATTCGATATATACAGTCTACGTTATACGCGTTTCAAACCGCGCATTCCTCCCTTCTCCCCTTTTCCTCATCCTTTCTCGAATCTTCCTCGTGCAAAGACGATCAAAGCTTCATTCGCTAAACGCCTTAATTAAAAATCTTAATTAGAATCAGCGGGATTTATATGGGAGACTGCGGAGCAAACCGAACGGTGCCTGAATCCAGAGTGGAAGATTGCAGTGTTGGAAAAGGGAAGGAGAAGAAAGTGCATAATCGAATAAAAGATCGTATACTGGGTGGCCGCTTATAACTTTCGAAAATTCTACAAATTTCGATCATTTTAATCATTGTAATGAAAATAAAGTTCACCTACCACTTTTCGATCTATAATCCTTCATCAAAGAATTTATTGTGACCATTAAAAATTGCTCAATTCCACACTTTTCCCTGGTACCTATAGCAATTCACCGATTTTCCTTTATTCATTAGGCTTCACCAGAGCGCTGCTCCTGATCAATATCGAGTCTCGAATTAAACAAATTTGTATTCTTAATAATTGTCAGTAAGGTCTAATTAGAATGAAAAGTGGATTAGGAAATTTTTCTTATCATCGGTACCCATACTACGCTAATTCATAAGTTTCGTCATAGTTAACTAACCACCCAGTATATTTATTCCAAATAAAAAGCTCATTTCATTTGCGCGCGTTTTTTTCAAAAGCAGAAAAAATTCAAGAAAGTCGTAAATTACTAGTACGAATCTATATATGTCGGCAAAAATAAGGCTATACCTAAAAAAAAATCAGACGGCAAGTACATGAAAACCTTAGCATTATTAAATCAATTCCTGTACAAAAAAATATATGCGATAATTATTAAAATAATTAATTATCCAAAAAATCTAACAAATGTATTAATTAAAAAAGTACGATTAAAATTTTAGCAAGTATTTTTAATTCTAATAAAAAATAGTAATACGCTAATAAAAAATAATAGGCTAAATCCTAATAGCAGCAAGTGGAGCAAGTTTCTCGTTAAAAAGATTTTCACCAGTTAGAAATAAGTAAATTCGCTAAGAAAAAATATCCTTTGAGATTACCTTTGACACAAAGGGTGTTTTACAATAATTAAACTTACATTTTTTAACAAAAGAATGTTTGGAAATATTGTCCAAAGCAAAAATTACGAAACAAAAGAGTATTGGCCGCCCCTGCACTGGAGAGAAGCATAAAATAACAGAAATTATAATGTTTGATAAACAACATTTTTTTGTAGCACGGTTATAAAATGATATAATGTATGAAACGCGTGGGCCCGGCCAGTCCCTTTTTTAGTTAAGAATTTTATTTTCCAACAGAATATATTCCACGCTACATATCTTTTATTATAATCAATGAGTTTAATTACTTTAAAAGAGGCTCTGCTCCATAAGTAATTTGATTAAAGGTTACTCTTCAATAATGAATCTAGTTACTTCTATCTGGTGAAAATCTTTTTGATGAGAAATTTGATGCGCTTCAGCACTTTGAGAAATCTAAAATTGTAACAATAACAATTTTTAGTACAACCGTTAGAAGCCTATATACGTTTACTATTATTTACTTTAATAACCTTTTTATTCCCCGAACAGCATCGTAAGCTGTTAGTAGCTGATGCACTTTCAGATAAAATAGAAAAAACAAAGGAAAGCATTATATTTACGATTATAAGCAAATTCGTGGTAATTGCGATTCCGTGGTACACGTTCGCAAAGCCCTAGGATGATTTTGACCCGTTACCCGGCCAGCTATAGACGAAGGAATGAAAGAAGAGCAAGAGGAAATGTATATCTGCGCAAGTGGCATTTGACTGATTTGTTACAAGTCGGAGGTATCGAGGCAGTGCCAGGGTTGTCTCGGAGGGAATGTAAATGGGCGAAGCAAGCGAGCATCGGAATGGTAAATTGCCGAAGGAAGGATGAACAAGAGGGGGGGGGGGGGAATGATAATGGCGCGAGTGTTTTCGAAGGAACTGGAGGAGTCCGAGTGGCTAAATGCTGGCCACTTTATAGTAATTGTAGATGTTTATCAGAGCTGCTGGATGATAGCGTTAATTGTCATGGGGTTCGTGTCGGAGCAGCATATATATGTATATATATATATATATATATATATATATTTATATAGGAGGAATGCCTGTGGTTTTTTGGTGGCCAAAAACTGTAGGATCCCCTTAAAGAAAAAGGAAAAAAAAAAGAAGGGGGATCGTGTGGATGAAATCCATGCAAGCAAGAGGAGAAAGAACGGGATGACAGGTAGATTTGACGGAAAGTTTTTACGAAGAAAAACGTGAGGCAAACGTGCTTTCACGGAGATAATTGGAACATTTTTCCTAGCGGGAAAGGTTTTCGAGAGTGAGGAAGTGTGTCAACGGAACGTGTTTCCTCCGGTGCTTTCATCGAGCGAGTAGCAAAGCAATGGCAGCTTGGCAGACGGCGATCATGATCGACCACCCCACCATCACCGACGCTATATTCCTCTTCCTTCCTATATACATACATGCATGTATATATACATAGTCACAGTGCGCATATCGGCAAACAAACGATACGGTCAATTATCAAACGGAATTTTCGCACCGATCCCCCATGACCAAATAATAAACGAGCGTCACTCCTCGCGTCATTATTCCAACGCCCTTCCTAATTTCGATGGAAAAAAGCTGCCGTACAGCTGTTTTTTCTCTCTTATCCACCAATTCCAGCGGAGCGGCGCGTAGCAGTCGCCTCTCTCTCTCTCTCTCTCTCTCCCTCTCTCGGACATCCGGTCAATCAATTATTCCAGCTCAAACACTGTACAATTAACTCAAACAGAATTGTCGCGGAGCTCTTTTCGAATCCATTTCAGCGCGTTTTCCGATAATCGACCTCTCGCAGATCGGATCGCAAAAAGTCTTCAACTTTGAACTTTCGGTTTTGCTATTATTTTTTCCCGCTCCGCACAGCAGAGACTCGACGAGTTCTCGACCTTATTTGCATTCGCTCTCGCTCGATCAAGCTAAATACAATAATAATCTATATAGCGAAAATGATTTACACCTCGCGAAAATTCGTTAGTCGTTCGAGTTGATCGAGGCTCGTTTGGACTTGGCACTTGGCAGTCGAGTGACGAAACGTGTAAACACGCTGGCCTAGCAGTGAAAAACCGAACGGGCCTATTTTTTTGTTCTTTGGCTGACGCACAACGAGCTCCTAGAACCGTGCGCGGAGAAATAAGTAGAAAATCTGACGCGCAGAAAACCTTACGCAAGGAGGTGCAACACGTGACGCGCTGTTTTGACCCCGACCTCGCGGCGCGTCTTCCCAGTTGCTTAAAAAGCCCTGGGAACGAACAGTCCAATAACTCGACAATTTTCTTCCTCCTCAAAATCATCAACGTCAAGAGAAATGATAAAAAGAAAAATATATTTCTCTGGGTGAAAATATTTTATCGAGCCGCGTTGTCAACCTTGGAATTTTCACGTTATCGTTATCATCTGCCCCTTTTAAGCGGAGGTCGTTCGCATTGCGTGCGCGAACCACTGTTACAGCAGCAGCATGTGTGCGTGCGTGAGCGAGTGCGTAGCTGCGGGGTGGGGAGGAGTCTCCTGGAAACCGCGTGGAGTTGGCTCCAACGCTACCCCCCCCCCCCCCCACCCACTGTCCCCCACATATAAGACGGCCCTGATCTCGGACAAGGAACGCGTAACACGAGCTATCAACACCGCGAGCCACTCATCGATGCTCTCACTAAACGATTTTCCATCAAATTGCTCAATTTCCCTCGATCCACGCGTCAAAACACTCTCGACCCAAAACTCCATCCCCTCTCCCCCCCCCCCCCCCTACACAACACTCCCATCCAGAATTATCTACTTTTTTTTGTATTTATTATTGCCGAGCTGTTCACTTTTTATTTCGTCTCGATAGCACCGATAAAGCTCGATCCAGAAAACGCGCGTTTTCCCAGAATAATATTCTTGGACCGATATGACCTTGAAACTGTCTCTTGGATTCTCAACGAGCGATTTTGCGCCGTCATTTTGCATCCATTTTTGGAAAAACCCCAACAAACGATTTTTCTTTACTTGCGTCAGAGAAAATCACGCCAGGTGGCTTCGGAATGACGATTTTCTTTCTAGCGGCAGAAATTTCTGATGACGCACTGGTTACGATTCGCAAAACACAAAACAAAGATAATAGGAAATTGTTGAATGATACAAGTGGTTAATCAATTTTGTAGTATTAGCCGCAGACACAGTGTCGTAACGCAGAAAAACAGCATGAGGTCTATATAAAATCGTAATTGCGACATTTGTCCCGAAAACACAATCAAATCAACCAATTCATCGTGTTTTCTCTTGGACAAAATTGCATTTCACACTGGCAGCGGCTCCTAAATTCCAAGAAGGTCTCAATTGGAAAAAAACAAACACTTGTATGGCTTCTTCGGTAAGGAGCTCTCATTCTTGACAAAGTTTCATTCTCTTAAATATTGCCAATAATATTGTCCTTGTTCGCGTATACCTTATTATTTCTCGGAAGCTCCATCTTCGTCACTCGCTCCCTCTGTTAGTCAAATTTGAAAATGCTGATGAAAAAAGAGACGACTCGGTCGCTTGTGTTTATATGTAGAAAATTATACATGTGTATAGCATACTATATCCAGTTTTGAATGTCGTGAAAGTCACGTTGATTTACGAGTCTTTTGCCGTACGGCTAGAGACCGGTCGTTCGATTTCCAAGAACTAAAAAGCTTCGCGCAAAGATATCGAATTAGCTATTGCTGCCTATTGCGTAGGAGAATTCGAGGAAAAACCTCGTTAATCCGATTGGCTAAAAGATGACTCACCCCCTCCTCCCCCCCCCCTTCTCCGAGCCCCCTCCCCACTCCCCGGCCTTCGAACGAAAAGTCAAAACGCGCATAAAAAGCAAAAAAAGACAAAACTTGCGAAAATTCGACCGAAGCCGAGGTTGTTTTTTAACGCTTTAATACGTTTTAAGGCCGATGAATATTCATGGCAAGTTTATTGACGCCACTTCTCGAAATGACGATAATCCTGAAAAACATTCCTGTGGAACATTCCGAAATTCCCGAGATATGCGTGCACGACCGATCAGCGTGTTTTTATAAATTTTCCTCGCTTCGCTAAACAGCAAAATAAAAAAGGTTCACACTGGTTTTTCCCGAATTTGAGGAAACACGTATTTTCCAAGGAAACCGAGTGTTAGGACGAAATAGAACGTCAGGTATAATTCTAATTAATTCGATATAGCCGATGCACTCCAATGCTCGTATATTACATAGCATGCGAGTAACGATAGCATCGACTGACAAGTACCGCTATTGTGCATCCTCCTTCTCGCATAAATTGGACCTTTGAGGTTATGTTCGCTTCGAGAAATACAGTGTGCAGCTAAAAAAGAAAATTAGAACGATATCTGGGCTCTCGCGTTCCACCGTTAATTTCCCGCCCTTGGACTAGCATCAATCGAAACTTGACAGTTCCTGTCATATTCGTCTAGTTGACACTTTCCGCACTTGCACTTTATCACCAACTCCCCTGTCTCGGCACACATATTCATACACACGCACATAGTTCTGCAGCCAGACCTGGTATTAATAATAATGGAGAGATCTGACGTATATATAAAACACACGCGATAGAAAACTAACCTCTCGTCGACATTTGAATTGGAATAAAAACGATACAAGAGAGGAGAGTAAAACAGAGAGAGAGAGAGAGAGAGAGAGAGAAGGAGACAGCATTACAAAATAAATAGGTTATAAGGCACAGTAATAAAGAGAACAGAAAAAAAAAAGAGAATTCGTACTCACGTTGGCGTGTTATCTCCTTGGCGATGTTCGACGTGACAGACTGTGTCGGTGTGATAAAGAACAAGAACTCAATGAATGGGAGCGAGTGAGTGTGAAGTCCGAATGAACAAGTGAGATGCACTACACGCGGGGTCACGCACTCGTCAACGGAAAAACAACAGCCGGCGTCCTTTCCGGTTGCCCCTCCTTGGCACACCGCACAAGTCTCCTTCGTTATTTATTTTTGCCCAAAGAAGCGTCACTGAAGCTTGTTCTCTCGCGTAACGCACACGAGGGGCTTGCGAACAAAATGGCGTTTGCCCGATCAGGTGGAAAATGCCGGAATGCCACCGCCGCTGGCTGGGAAAGATCGACTGCCGAGGTCCGCGGCCCTAAGTGGTTTGACGTTAAGAACGAGCTGAGCGAGCGAGAGAAAACTGAAAAGGCTAAAAGAGTGAGAGAGAAAGAGAGAGAGAGAGAGTAAGAGTTAGAGGGGGATGGTGAGAGGGAAGGGGAATGGCGCGGCAGACAGATAGAGACGGAGCGAGAAAAGGACAGGCAAAACAAAGAGGCAAATAACCAAAGGCTGAGAGAGATGGAATTGGCCGGAAAAAGAGTTCACGGGTGGGAGAGAGAAGCACGAGGAAGCCTAGGAAGAATCGTGAACGAGCGAGATCGTGAGAGGGCTGGGGGAAAGGGGGATCGAGAGAGAAAGAATGAGTTGGTGGGGATGTAGGGGATGCGAGAAGCGGCGAAGGGGAGGTCCCCACTACTCTACTGTACCACTCGGATGAATTCGACCAACTTCGATTACTGTCGACTAAATACAGGGCCGTCCGCGTTATTTCGAGCACAGGGACGTTATTTTTGCCTATTTACAAAGAATTTTCCACCCTTCGACCCCTCGTCACAATAATTTTCTCGAGACAAAAATATAAATTTCGTAAATGTTCGTCGCGCCTGATTCAACCCCACTTATTACATCTGCCTCTTATATTGTATATTCTATAATACATTATACGAATTTCATCACATTATTATCGTGTGGTACAAACATCGACACATGTCTGTTTGTTTTCATTATTTGTCTGATTAGTGGACCGGGATGGCTCTTGATTAAAATATTTTTGGAGATTCTGGTAATTTCCGTGAATTACTGTGGATATAATATTTTGAATGCAATCGCCCAAAATTCTTAGAGAGAACCGTCACTGGTGTGAAACATACACCCGGACGGAGAGTCCTCGTTTCTTCGGGCCGTCTCGTTCTTCCGTAGGCTCGTTCGCTAGTCTTGCGAGGAATTTATAAAAATCAATATATGTATACACTCGAGGCAAAGAGGTCGCCATAAAAAATTCGTTCGTTCTTTTTCCGTTTGGGCATCGCACGACTTTCTTCCACAGCAGCGAGCAATCTCAGGCGAATATACTGGTGTATATATCTCTCGAATCAAGGAGCAAGATGAGAGAAGTAACAGGAGAAGGAGGAACTAAACTAATGGTCGAAACAGCTTTTATTCGACCATCGATGCAAGGGAAAATTACATTGGACTTGGTGGCGTTGTACGAAAAATTTCTGCCATCCACGTTACGAATAGCACTTTATAAGGAAAAATAATACCGACGCGCGATCCTGTATGAAAATAGTTAAGAACGTTTCTAGTTGTTTTATTTATAGCTGAGTGGAGGGAGAGGGAGGGGGGGGGGGGAGGAAGAAGAGAGAAAATCTCGTTTGCGAGAGGAGAATCTTTTTCATGGAGAATTCAATGCGAAATATCTCGCAAAGTCCTGCGGAAGGTCAAGGACCTGTTCGGGACGGTCGATCGCAGCGCGGTAGGATGGATATTTTTCATCTCTCGTTATATCGAAAAGAGTTCGTTACTTTTCTCTTTGTCGGGGAAATTGGTTTAGGAAGCAATGGATAGAGGGAGGGGGGAGGGAGACGGGGGTAGAGGGGCGAGGAGTGGTGGAAAGGAAAAAAGAGAGGTGGACGCGAACGGTGGTATAGAGAGGAAGAGGTGGAGGTGGAAAAGAAGGTGGAGGTGGTTCTCCCTGGGAGAGGCTTGTAATCAAACGAGATTGAGGGGAGATCATTAATTTCATCCGTCAACGTCCTCAGACCGTTTACTTTGTAAAGTGCCGGATGAAGCCATTGATTGTCTTTCGAAAGTTCCACGACGGATTTTCATCTGCATCTCGTCATTTTTTGCGCGTTAACATTTTTCAAACGCCCTCTACATCTCTCCATAGTAAAAATGCATTTTTCTTCTTATTATTTATTAATTTGCATGACACCAATAATTGTACAACTAATCACATCAATTTTTCGAGATTTGCCATTCCGGATAGGAGTGCTACCATTGATTTCGTGCATGTGAGGGGAATACGCATACACTGAATGCCAGTGCTCGTCCCTGAACATTACTAACATTTGTTTTTCAAGGTTTTCGAGCTTCGATCAAGAGAGAAAAGCTTTTCAGAGGCCGTAACCACGCTATTCTTTTATAATTGGCTGGTCCATAGTAATCTTTATCGCAGCCAGGTTGATAATTCAAGAATAAAAATTACTTCTCCAACGCTTTGGTTTGCGATTGACTGTGTACCACGGAAAAAGACTCGCTTGTTTTTCTCATACATTTTTACTGTGTTGTGGCAGATTTTTTACCGCGTTCATTCCGTTTCGATTAGAATGGTCGATTTCCTGTGCTGCACAGCCACACATTTTTAGCAAAGAGCTAGTGTGTAATGGAAAGCCTATCGATTTTTTTTTTTATAACAATTCCTATGTTGACAATACATAGACAAAATACAGAACAGAATAAGCTCGTTATCGCACATTGGGATCCTCTTGCAATTGCCGAAGATGCTGGATGACAGGGTGCTAGGGAGGAATAGTGCCTTGCGACATATGGAAAAGAAACAAACAATTAGGCAACAGAGAATTCAATTTTACCTGGCTGAATTTTCTTTCCTCTGTGGAAAGTCCAGGTGAATCCAATCCAAAGTCGAGATGTTTTGGAGAATCATCGAATCACAAAAAAAAAAAAAAAAAGTAAACTGGATGATTGTTTTCGCAATGACAAATCTTAACTTGTCAGCAGTTTTACAATCTTTTACAGCGATACACAATTTTCATTTGCAGCCTCTTAAATATTAATACAATAATCTTTACAGACGCACAATATTCGGGAAAACAAATACGTTTTCTAAATACACGCAAGATACTTCAGTTAAAAAGTATTCCACACAATTGTGAACTCTTACTCGCAGTACTTTATCATTGCAATCCCATTAATAAAAATTAATGTAACCAAAAAATTCAGTCTTCGCCTATTTTTCAAATACTCACGTCTTTTTCCTGCTACTAGAGAAACGGTCATTAAATATAAAACAAATTTATCGGCCAATTGATCATTCAATTAGGTAGAATACATGTGTACAGTTATTTAGAGCAAAAATTTGTAAAATGGACTACAGTTCCTCAAACGAGAGAAAGTCATTCTTTGATCAGTTTTCCTCATTACAGATGAGATTCTCTGGAATAAATTTCAACGTCCAACTGTTGCGCAAAATGTAGGGCGCAAACGTAATATGAGGGAGAGGCGTGGCCATTACGAACAAAGGGTCCGGAAACAACAGCTAACACGCTGTCCTTCGCTCTCCCTTTGTTCTCCCCTTCACCCTTGCCAAAAGCCAATGTAGACTATCCCGCCAAATTTACAAACCCGCAAGAAAGGTAGCCTTAGTGAACACGAACTTCTGCAAACTGAGTACATTCATAAGAAATCTTAAAACTAATGAAATTATTGATTTTACTCCTTCTCCCATTTCCCGTCACCTTCCCACTTTCCTATTATCACTGGTGTACTTGAACAACCTAACCTTCAACAACTAAACACTATAATAGTATACTGATAAATGTAGCCTAGCTTACGAATTAATCTTATATTTAAGGAATTAACATAAATCAAACCGATCTTTTACTTATACTAAACTATGCTTAAGATTAGCTCTCCATCAAATAATATTCATATTACCGACTCACGCTGCTTGGTCTGTTTGCTCGGTATTTTTCCCTTTTCTAATGACATTTGATAGTGCAAGCTGCAAACTTACAAATTGTAGCTCGGCAATGTTATAAAATTTACTGAACGTAACACGTATTATAACGCCATAGGGTACGACTCACGCATTCAAAACAATAGCAGTAAAAAGGAATGAAGGGAAAATCAAATCTTATCTAAAAGCCGCAGGTTCGATTTAATCTGAATTTCTTGACTACCGGCCAAAAAAGCGACTGTCAGGAGGATTAAAACTTGGAACTGAGTTACTGACTGTATACTGTATAGTGTATACTGACTGGCGTTTTCCTCCATTCCGGTATGGTAAGGATCGTTCTTTTTTTCATTTTCCTATCTACATTTCTCGCTTGATTTGCTTCTTTTTTTGTAAATCTCAATAGTAACCACCATAAATTCATCTCAAAAAATATTATTGACGCAAAATTAATAAAACCTCTTAAAATCCTAGAGAATTTGAGGTTTTGCTCTTCCTAACCTTAAAAAGTTTCTTCTAGGATGTGTCTGCCTTTTCCGATGACAGCTTCGACGTCAAGGATTGGATCAACAAAACGTTCAAAACCGCCGAGGCTCAGGAAAACAAAGATGTAAGCTTGGCGTAATTTCGTTTACTAAATTTTTTCTCAACATGCAGTGTTTTAATTTCAAGCTGCACTCAGTTGCAATCAGCCACTAAACTGACGGCTTCCATTGCACGGCGGTCAATGACACCTCGCGTCTTTTTAAAAGATCATTTTTTTTTTCATTGAATTTAATCTTCTTGCTTTTACCAAATTCATGATAAAAACATGTAGAAAAAATGTATTGTACTCAAATAAAGACACAGAAAATTACTTTTTTTTTTTACTTTCTTATCAGTTGTATTATCAATTAATGACAATGCTTTATTTTTAAATGTTTTCAGGCATTTGTTTCCTCCTTAGTCATGAAATTGCAATTGTATGTACAACAAGTGAATGGAGCGTTAGAGGAAACAAGTCAATCGGTTCTCTCAGGTCTGCCAAGAGTTTTACGGGATACTCAGCTTCTACAACAAGAAGCATTGGCCCTGAAGGAAAAAATGGTTACTGTGAAACAAGAGATAGCAAAAGTGGAAAAGGATACAGCTTCTTCGATAGAGTCACTGGAGAGAATAGACAGGATAAAAACTAGTTTAGAAAGAGCCAAGCAAGGATTGCACGAAGCTGATAATTGGACATTACTCGCCAATGATGTGGAGGAGGTGTTTGAGTCTGGAGATACTCAAGCCATTGCAAATAAATTGTTCGGCATGCAAAAATCATTGGCAATGCTTGTAAATGTGGTGGACTACGAGGATAAGAAGATGCAACTGGAAGGCTTGAAAAATAGACTCGAGGCTATAACTAGTCCTAAATTAGTTCAAGCTTTCACAGCTGCAAATTTAGGTATTGGTGCTATATGCTATCTTGAATGTGTTATATTTGATCGGTAAGAGGGTTTATATTTTTTAGAGCAATCTAAAACTTATGTGGATATTTTCAAAAAAATGGAGCGTTTACCGCAGCTTTTAAAATATTATCACAATTGTTTAAAAGTATCACTTGGGCAAGAATGGAGGCGTATAATTGAATTGGCACAAGATGAAAATGTAGGCTATTGGCTGCACAGCTATTACGATAAATTGTTATCCACCTTCCATGAACAAGTTAAATGGTGTCATCAAGTATTTTCCACAACGACCGTCGATATTCTTGTAGAAGTTTATGCTGATCTTTTGAGAAGTTTAGACCCTGGTATTTCCGAATGTATAGAGACTGCATTAAAACAACAGCCTAGTGCAACGAAGCTATCGTTACTACTCAAATTGAAGCAAATTACAAATCACTTCGCTGTAAACTTGAACGGAGCAATAGAAATATCTTCGCGAGGAAAATTACCAAATGAAAAAATATTTTCATTGGCGCAAGCAATCTATGCCCCTTATGTTCAATATGTTACAAAATACAGCATATACGAAACTGCACAGCTCGAACAACAACTTCAAAGTTTAAATTGTGCCCACGAAGATTTAAGCGACACGATTAATGCACTATCTCTTAGCATTTCCAAAGCTATTGATCATGCCAATGAAGCCAATAAGCGCTGTAAATCATTTACCGATGGTTGTGGTTTTCCAGAGCTATTAAAGTCGCTTCAAACGTACTTCAGCAAATATCTGGATAAATACCGTGTGACGGTGCGTCATTTAGAGAAACGCAAAGTTAAAAACGAAGACTGGAATTTATTTCAAATGTGCATGACGTTGATGCAAAGCATTGGTAATAAATTTATATTAATTAATAATACTGATTTGAGTAATTAAATAATTATCACTATTTCAGGCGATCTTCTGGGGCAAGTTGAACAGTTTGAAAAATCCCTTGTAGTGGATATTATAGAAATAAATAACAAGTTTCAAAGCAGTGTAAATAAATCTTTTCAGCAGTATACTAAATTACTATTGAATGGAGCAGGTCAAAAGGACTTTGAAAATCTCGTTGCATTTGTTCAACAAGGTAAAATTCAACACATTTTTTTAAATGGTAATGATGTTAACTAAAAAAGAAAATCAATTACAGAAGATAAAACTATTCTGGATTCGACAATAAAGGCGATTCAAAAACTCTGCGCGGATTTGCATCACACGACGTACGAAATCATTTTTGCACCAATCTTTACGCAGCTTTTGTTGGTGCAAAAAGCTCCTGCTTGGTCAACAGATTCTGGCAAAATCACAAACTTGAATTCAGACTTACCTGATTATAGCTTTGCACCACAAGAATACATTACTCAGGTGGGCCAGTACTTGATGACGCTACCACAACATCTTGAACCATTTCTCTTAAGGGACAATCCAAGTCTTATATTGGCCTTGAGAGCTGCCGATGCACAGTACGCTCAACAAAGCTCATCTGAGTCGGGTTTCACAGGAGTTTTATTAGATATTTTGGCCAAAGGAACTTGTCAGATGTTTCAAGATCAAACGTTGGGAATCTATCGATTAAACTCGTTTGCTTGCAAACAGTTAGCTACTGACATTGGTATGTATATATTGCTAATATCATGCGAATTAAAATACCTCAAACCATCAATTATTATTTACTATTAATTTTATTCAAATTAATAGATTATCTTGGAAACGTGCTGGAGGAACTTGGTTTATCCTTATCGGAAAACTTGCAGCAAATGTCACTGTTGCTACGAATACCAACAGAGGACTATCAAAGTAAAAGCTCTGGCTGCAATGCACGTGTAGTAGCTGCAGTAAGGCAGATGAGAAATATTACATCATCCGGATAACGTAATTTATAAAATCATGATCACAGCTTTTATGCAATGTACACATTTTTTTGCTAGCTATCAAAGTTGTTATATGCCTAGAGTGATAATTAATATTTATACTCTTTTCAGCGAGAAAACATCGCCAATTCGTGACAAGTTGAAATTCTTCGATTGGGCAGATAATCTCTGGTTAGCTACATAACATTTATACAAACTGTATGATTAACATACTATGATAATTTAGTGGGGAGAACTTAGTTTACCTGCGTGAAACAGTGATTTTCTTTTACTGGATAGATCATATATTATTGTTGTTTGTCAATGTATTTTATACATAGCTCAATAAATTTTTCACGACGTCGCTGATCATTCTAGAAAAGAAAAGTTATTTGTTAGTATAGAGTGCCAACATTGTTACCGTTTAGTAAATCGATAAATACCTATCGACTTCCGTGGATACAGTTTGGCAGTGCTTTACTTGAAACGTTTCAATTATTTCCTTGTATAATTTTGTGTCTGGTTTAGCTGGTAACTTAAGTATTTTATACAAAATTATTAGTCCAGAAACTGCATCAAACTAAAATTTAGATCACACACATTTCTATATATTTTTTTAAGTTAATGAAATGATTTCTTTAATATCTTCTTTCATTACCTTGGTATATTTCGACATAGCTATTTTCATAACGTGAATACACAGTAGTTTATACTTTTTTGTATGTAATATAATACTCAGAATCTTTCCAGATAAGTAAGGCAATTTGATATCAAGAACACTTATTTTTTGGTTGATGGTACTTGAAAAGAAATTTTTCAGCTCCTTACTTATACAAGAAACAGCTGTGTTTAACGCGATAGCCATAAACATTGATTTTAACTCAGACTGTTTAGAAATTCGCTCAGCCGTAATCAAACATTTTACTATTATTGGTGAAAAATTCTTCAAGTTCTGAAAATATCAAGCATTTTAAAATCTCAGAATCTAATTAATGCAAATTGCAATACAAATATATAACTAACATTTGTACTTTGGTTTATAATGTTTTCAGAGTATTTACTTAATGTGATCATTACAGCCGACAAGACTTTTGGAACAATAACATTTAATATGTCACTGTTTTTATAATTATAGGCAGTTTTGCCATAATCTAATAGATTATTGATTAGATTAAAGGCATCATCAACGAAAATGATACCATTTGACAAGACAAGACAATCACAATAGAAGAGCACAATTTTGCAACATAATTTCGTTGTCGTTTGACACTTTAGCACTGTTAATTTTAAAGCATTTAAAATTATTCGTAAAATTTCTACAGAAAAGTCGTTTCCATTATTTTCTTGTGACTTTAAAGCATTAGGAACCAATTCCCTTTTTGCCCAGTCCATTACGTCTTCATAATGTTCTACAAATGATAAATCTTCATCAGTTTTTTGTAATATTGAAATCATATTGACATATTCTCTAAAGATATCTAATGTTATTTCCACGGATGTAAAATTATTATCAGTCTCAATGCTGTGAATTTTCTGTACTACCAAACATTTAGATATGCTTAATTTTTCCCAGAAATGAAGTAGACAATGATAATACTTAATCATCAAAACTGATCGAAATTCCATATGAAGTAAATGCTTGAATATTCTTAGACTAAGTTCCAATGATTTTTCATCCTTTATATATTTTAAACCCGTCGATTTTTCCTACAAACAATAGAAAATAGTTTGTGGTGTTAAATGATTTGAATAGTTAACATTTATTATACCTTTTGGCATTCGGAATAGTTGATAACTGCTTCGTCAATATGGTCCGTCAGTGATACAAAAAGTAAGTCCATTGCACCCCATTTAATCAATACAGTGATAATTGTCAAAATCATATCACTAGAAACGCTGGTTTCGCAAAGCTCTTTTAGAAATATTTCTATATACTGTTTTTCGTTAGTCATAAATTCTAAGGGCACCAACGAAAATAAAAAAATCACTGATTCACGTATTTGACGATTCTATAAAATAATGAAAATATGTTACTATTATTATTACTTACTAAAAGCTATACACTTTATAATACCGTTTTACCTTAAAATTAGTTAACAGTTTAGGAAGAATATTCATAATCATAGAAATTAAATCTTTCTCTCCTTCCTTGCAGTTTTCCAAACGGGCACTGTCTTTGCTTATCACCAATAGAATAGATATTAAATCGATCAAGATGTGAACAGACTGTGTATTGGATATAATTGCTTTCTCTATAAATCATAATAAAATTACTTGAATTTTTTTCAACTTTTCATTCGAAAGTACATGGTTTACCTTCTAAAAGACAAATTTCTTCTCTTTGAAAATTACTGATACGTCGACGTTTACATTCGTTTCTCGGAGGTACCACATTTGCTTTTTTTTCTAAAACTAATAACATACTATTCATAAACTTTAACGATGTATTCCAATCAATTACATCCTTCGAATAAAGGAACACCTTCCTTACTCCATTTATATTTGTTAAACCTATATTAAGCAAATCATTTATAGCTTCATACATGTTGCTCTCTTTAGAAAATATTCGTAGTCTCAATAATTTTATTAAATTCTGTGACAAAGATTTGCTATCCGTTACCTAAACAGTAAAAATGTTGTTAAACAAGGTTATCATTCAGATTTGTATACTTTTCTATAAACTAAAATAATACTTGCTTCCAATTTTTCCAGAACACTATCAACAGGTATAATGTCCCAAAATAAAATACCTACATTAGTATGTGCATAAAACAATAATTTAACAAAGGCTTCAACAACCATTTCATTAGTATCATAAATACTATTGCAATAATGAGGCAGTATTTCCTTTATAATTTCTCTCGTATTCCCGTTTGTCAATACATGCTTTAAACCATAGAATACAGCAGCTCGTATCTCAGAGCTGTTTGAGCTTTTTGTATAATTTAAAAAAGTGTGAAACCACTTTTCCTTAATTGAATTTGGAATAAAACTCCAATTTTTCTCCATTATTTTACAAGAGCCCTTCAATACATACAGAAAAAAAACATTATGAAGTAATTTCCTTGATAAGCAAATACTGCAAGAATGAATTGCTTACATTTATAGATGCAAGGCAAACTTCATGATTAGGATCATTCAACAGATCTGTAACTGCATTGTAATGCTTAATAAATAAACTGTTTTTCCTTCCTTTTAATACGCATTTATCTGGAAAATAACAAGACATGAAGAGAAATTCAGCAGCGTTGCATCTAACACAAGATCCAGGAGCTTTCAAATGATCCCACAGCATTGTATCAAATTTTTCATGCATTAGTTTACGTATAGCTAATTGCCGATGATTGTAAAGGTAATTGAGAAATATTTGTAGATTCTCTCTTAATTTATCAGATTTAGAGGAGCCTCTCTCCGCTCTTAAACAATGAAAAACAATATTTCCCAAACATTTGTTTGTAATTAATTTTTTGTTTATCTTGTCTGCTGATAAAATAGCTGATGCATAAATATCAGCATAAGCAAGAACGGTAAATGAATCAGTTTTTTCTAGCAAAACTTTTATATTACCATAAATGCCCTGTACACAAATAAATTTTCTATTAAAAGTATTCAAATGTTTCAACTAATTAATTTGAAGTTCATACCATTATCCACTTTTCCCCAAGAGATAAAAGAAAACTCAGTAATTCTTTTCCTTCTAAAAGCGAAAGCACAGGCTTTTTTTGTGCAAATATTAACAGTTCTTGGATCTCTTCTTCTTCTTTTAATAAACATACTGCAGTTCTAATATTATATAAGCGTTTAATGTGTTTCTAAAATTATTCAAATCATCCATTAAAGTTAATTCATTATAAATTGTAATTTTTAAGGAAGTCATGTTACCAATGATGTTCCAGAACGTCCTATTAAATATTTTACTGCATTAATAATGACTTTCTCTTTCCAAATCATATCCAAGATCCACCATTGTTCCAAAAGATATGAAATTTTATCCTTTACCTTTAAAACATAATAATTTCATTGTACCAAAATTACAAATATTACAATAGTTTTATGAGTATTGCTAATATTTAAGTTTTTTTAAGCCAATGAACCTTGATGTCAGCTATCTTTGTTAATGTAGTTGAATGTAAAATAATAACAATCTCTAATAATACATTAGGTACAAAAATTCTTTGTTGTATAGTTTCAAGAGCCAAAGAAATTATGACATTCAGTATTTGATGTAAAGTTTTATGCCCCTGAAATTATAATTTAATCATTAAACAACAAAAATTTCTTTCGTGTAAAAATTCTTACTTGAGTGCATGTATCATCGCAATGTTTCTTGTGGCATATGTTTTGCGCATCAAGCAAAATCCTCTTTATGGGACACCATAACTGGCATAGCTCATCCTCTGATAACAAATTAATCTTTTTCACATTGTATTTCTGAAAAGCATAATGGACACTAAAAATTCAATCTTTCAAATATTTAATTGTGATTATCATAGATATACCAATTTCTTGCATATATCTGAAATATCAAGGCCCCTGGTTTCCAAGACACGAAACAATATCTTGTTTTCTAATAACTCTCGTTGTTGCAACATGATGGAACTGCAATTTCTGACAATTGCTGTTTAAACTCTCCTGTGATTTTCATGCTGGATTCATATTCAATAATTTAAAAATTTTCAAAACAATTCATAAATTCTTTATAAACTCAAGCTCTCTTAATATAGTAATCACTTTGCTTTTCAACTTAATGCAAGAATATAATCATACCACTGTAATTCTACAAAACTTATTTTATTGTCAAAACATTTTAATTCAAAAGAGCATAATCATTTTTTCGGTTAATAAATTCTTATTATATTTTACAATTTAAGACACGTGATAATATCCGCAAGCGTTTTGGGTTATCACAGTGATAAAACTTTTGTATTACAAAACTGGCAATAACTTTTTGAGCCTATTTTGTCTTATCTTTTTGATAATTTGATTAATGTATTTTTTAAATTTGCTGAAAAATTCAGCATAAATAAGTAAACAAATTTTAATATATTACATAGCCACCTCTTATGACCATTAACGTTATAAACATGTATGATAGGCTGTAGCCTTTATGATAATATTTATGAAAACTCTCGTTCAATACATTACAGTACACCTGTAAATTATCTAACATTGTATTAAAACAATGTTCAGACTAAAAATTTGGAACTTGAAAATCTTCACAGAATATTAATTATGGAAAGTTCATGCTCTTTCAACCTCCATTAATCCCCATTCCTTATATTTATGGTAAGTACTTGTATATTATTAGAAATTACGTGCGCCATTTTAAAAGTTCCAAGTCCCAGACGTTCCAGAACTTTTAGGATCTCACTTCCCGATTGGAGTTTCTGGTCCGTGATCCGCAATTCCAAGTTCTAAACCAATAAGGCACCTAACTTATTCTTACCGGCAAGTTTCGATTGTAGTCGGTCGCAGTTAGGGACGGACGGGTGTCGGCCGTCGAGTGGGTCGAGTGAACTTAACTTGCTTGGTCGTGTTCGTTCACCCTTAATGACAAATATCGCTAAATGTAATGAAATAAATGTATGTTTTCTGTCCTTGATGACACCGACAATTATTAAAAGTTAAAGAATTCGGGTCCAATTGGAACATCCATCATTGAATTCTTTTTTGGTAACGTCAATAATAAATAATAAACAAACTTGAATGAAAAATTACGAAGTTATCAGAAACTACACATTACCAATTATTTTGAATGTGCTCCAGTTTAATATTCGTAAAGTTGATCAAATTCTCGGAATGTTCAGGAATTATACAGTTATTCTTACAAACATATTATTCTGTTATTCATGAACGTTGAGTGCTCGGTATATCTGAATTCCGATCATTTATAAGCAGAGTAGTAAGCTGCGACTTGCAATATTAGATCATATGCAACATTTATGCTAAGTTAAATTAAGACTATATACTTTTTAAATACTTTTTTATAATTAAATTAAAACTTGCCGTATTATTTTGAATATTATTTGTCAAATAAAAGCATAAGCTACACGCGAATCTGAAATAGATCTTTTATAAAATAAATTTGTTCATCATACTAATCAACCGTTAATTTTAATAGGTAACAAATGTATACATATTTAATTTTAGGTTTACATATTGCTTTTGATTTTTGGCCAAGAAATTAATTTTTCAGTAGCCCTGGATATTAGGCAACCGATTTTAAATTGCAAGTGCATCAAAAGTAAAAACTAAAAAAAATAATATTAATTGTATATATAGGAATATATTGAGCAAATTTTTATCCAATTTCTTTATTCATTAGAAATAGTTTACAGAGAAAAGAAATCGTTAATAAAATTTAATTATCCTTCTCCTTCGTTTGCAGAGAGCATAATTTGTGCAAACGACGAAAATATTTAGTGGCGCACAGTGCATGATACAGAAATAATGATAATAATAATAATGAGTATCATAACAGCATCACAATACAGAAATCTATGTAAAAATACACTGTGGGCACACAAAAAAGGAAAAGTATTCAATATTTCGTAAAAAAAGTCAATTTTTAACGATATTATATGTTAAAGCAGCCTGTTGCTTAATAATTCATTCTACTACGATGCAACACGAGATAATTCGACCTAACTTACTAAAATAGTGATATAAACTATACAAAGTCAATAACAACGATTAATCAGTTTTCTGTTAAGTTAATCGACTCTTGTGCGTTGATTCATCATAGGAAAAGAGAATATTTCCGCAAGTTTATACAAAGTAAAATAGGCTACTATTGATAAACAAGCAACAGACGCCAGTTAACAATCATTTTAAAATGCGTTCCAACGTAAAACAAGCATCAGAAATATCCCGTGTCGGATTAAAACATTTTCCAAATCGCCATGAGTAAAAGTATACAATATTAATTCTTATAATCGGTACAAATTCACAGCGGTCTCTGAGTCTCTTCATGACTAACTAAGTTTTACATAGCCAATTTCCATCGGCTAGCATAATTCATATCGATTAATCCCTATAAGAAACGAGATGAAATTGGCTTTTACGCTTATCTAATTGTTCGGATATAGTTAGGGTCTAGTGGTAAACTGAAAGTATCAAGTGGCACGATTCGAGCGCAGCTTAGTAATAAGCTATCAAGATCTTAGTGACTAGACGTAGTCCGTTTAGCTCTTTGTGTGAAGTCATTCCATAACAAACATTACGTTCGGGAATAACGCATCGATTTAAAAGTAGGCGATACCGGATCTAAGTGTCCATGAGGCATTATAATAGTTTGCCTAGAAGCAAATTAGCGTCAAACGAAATTTTTCTGATTTCTATTATCGTAAAATCTATCGTCCTTCGTTACACAACCATGTTTCATTTCATTTTTGTGACAATAAAAGTCTGAAAGATACCTCAGGCATGTCCAGTAGGTTTCTCATATCAAAATTTCAGAACGACATTGAACGACTTATAACAAAATTAACAGTCGATTGAAAAATCCTATGCAGCCTAGGACCTTGCGAGTATTGCGCGTTTTGGCGTTTTATTAATACTTGCTGCTGATGGGCGCTTTTAGAAAAAGTGTTGTAGAAAGATGATACTTGATTCAAATTCAAGGAAAGACTTGGTCCTGTCCTATTCCTTAATTCGACCAGCAACTGCTGGATCTCATGCTACCTTCTTTTTGCTGCTCTTCTTACTACGAGGCATTGTAGCAAAGTTCGTTATCTGAAAATAACAGAAATGGAATTAGTATGCTTATCTTCAAAAGAGTTTGAATGAAGATATTATTTTTAGTAAACATACACTTTTTCATTAATATACTACACTACATTACGAAAACATGCAAGAAACAATAAATCATTAGGAAATTTTAATGGCTGATCAGTAGAAACACGCTGATTAGATGGGGAGAGTTATTCCTTTTTTCTCGCGTATCGTTTTATGCACATAGCGCGCTAGTCAGAGAATGAGATGAAAAAGCAACAAACTTTTGGAGACCTACGTACTCCTTTAAAAAAAAGCTTTATCTCTTAACAAATGTTCATTGATTTTCCTCCACCCCTGCTTGGTGATTTGGACATTTGTCGAATTCTCAGTTTTGACTTGGTTTCGGAGTCCTCGTGATTTTGATCGCCAACAGAACTTTTATCATCCGTTCTTCTCAAGAAGTCACCTTCTTCCGAGTTATCATTCATAGCCGCCTGCAAGGCAATTTCTATGCCGCTCTCCTCTTGGGAATTTTCTACGTTTTCCGTCCACTCGGCAGTGGAAGTTGAAGCAACGCTACTCTCCAAAGAACTCGATGAATCCTTGATATCTGGTTGATCCTTGTGAAAAGCACTGTGAAAAATATTCTTTGGAATCGTCAGTAGCTTGGAAAAGCCATCTTTTTTGCTTCTCGTCAAAGTTTTCTTCTTTGTTTCAGGAGGTGACAGGAAGACATCCTTGGTACTATCTATGGTGGAGAAAGTCTTTATCGTTCCTGTCTTAATAACCAATGTGGCTTTTAGTGCATTCTCCCCGATACTTTCTTCCTCGTTCCTGCTCGTACTTGGTACTTTCGGTGCAGGCTTTTTGTGATATTTCCCAGCTCTAGTAGAGCTGTCCGAATTGCTTCTCGATAGATCAGACATCGCGAGACCCTCCGAAATATCGCTCTCGCGTAACTCTTGGCTCGAAACAATATTACTCGCTGCTTGTCGAGCATTCGTCAAAATTTCTTTCAGCTCTTCAATCTTTTTCTGACAAATTTCATCGGTCAATAGACGAGTGTCAATGTCAAAGGATCCTGCAGGGGTTTTTAAATGTTCTCCCGATAGACTGCAATCGTCTTCGCTAACAATATCCAAGTTATCCACCAAGATATTCTTTTCCGTCTGACCTGATTCTACTTCGGAAATACTTGCTCCCAAATAATTCTCACAATTATCCGGTGAATCGGACTCTACATTGCTATTCTTGCTAATTTCATCGTGTGATTCAGGTTGGTTACTTTTAGTAACGGTAACGATTATTGATTTATTCACAAAGGTTTCGTTTTCCGCGTTTATCACCTGGTCCTCCCGGCTTCTATCCAATTGCGTCGATTCTTGACAATTCCTTTGAGACAGTAACATTAAAAGCTCAAGTGCCTGCTCGGACGTGAGAAAGTTTAAGGGCGATGGAAATTGGGTACTTTCAGAAGAATCAAAATCGACGCAGTCCGAATCCTCCCCATCTTCCTTCAAATACCATAAAAAATTGCTCTAAATTAAATTGAAAACTCGAGGCTAGTTGTCTTGAAAAAGAAGTGTAATAGCCTTGGGAGAAATGATACAAATTTACCACAACTTTGCCAAGATCTCTTTTACCAACCTCTGGAACTTTCTTCGTGGTTGCGCGGGGCTTTGCCCTTACCCTGGCACCTACGCTGGAAGTTCTTATTAGACTATCGACCTGAGTAGTTGGTTTGTGAGAATGCAACGCTTCACCACTGCTATATCCACTCGATATGTCCTCGGACGATCTAATATTTCTACAAATACATATAATCATAAGTTCATTCTAGCAGCTATATTCTGCTTTGATGGATGCAGTTGCATGAACATGATATTTACGATAAATTAACTATAGGCTCGCTAGTCCTCGGCTGTCTAACGTCAACGTCCACTTCAGAAAAATACATCTCTACTCGATTGCTGCTGGACTGTGTTCTTCGAGGGCTGTATCCCCTTCTGCCAGGCTGTTCCCGTCGACGAGGTTCTACTGCAAATAAAAAATTATATAAATTAATAAACGCACCAACTTTCGATATCTATATACACTATTGTTATATTGAACGGGACAGCAAATAAATTTATAATTTATTCTTACCTTGCATATCAGTCTCGTCTCGAGAATTTGTGGTGTTTCGATTTTCGTCCTCCTTTTCTCCAGTAAGATCGCTCAGGCTGTAACTTTTCTTCAGCTGTTGAACTAGGCCACCACCACCCTGAAATATTCAGTATGATTAAATATTTCATGGAAATCCTCATCCCCCCCTCTTTCTCTTCGCTTCACCTTTCTCTTATCATAGAAAACATTATAATGTAATTATAAAAACAGATAAAACATTAATGACAAATTATGGCAGAGTAACCAAGACAATTAGATTATTTAATTTTGTAGTACACACGAGAAAAGAATAAAATAAAAACTGCCATAGATTATAAAATGTTTATCCGCGTATTGAAGAAAAAAAAGTCTTACCGACCGCGAAAAAGGTGTTAATAATTGGAATTGTCCATCACCGGTATGTGCAGTGAGTCCTATTTTTCTATTGGCTCTCTTTCTCTTCCTCTCCCCTCTCTCTCTCTCTCTCACACACACACATTGCTCTTTTTTTTAGAAGAAATGCAGAAAACGCTCTTGCCGATTCTCTTGAAAGAACTCGTACATGCAAGCTTTCGATTAATTTGCCAAACCGTTATATAAAGATTTTCATCGCAGTTTGTTTGGGACGTAAATCATTGATATATTAATAATTAAGCAAAAGTTAAAAAGTTAAACCCAAATTAATACTCTTGCAATGAACAGTGATTGAGAAAATTCGTGTGAATTATATTTACGACATCTCATTTGAAATTAGTGCAATTAATAATGATCTATGATAATGTTGAAAGAAGCTCGGCCAGACTTAAAATTAATTAAAATTAGAAAATCAATTGGCAACACCACTGACACTCGTTTCTTTTCTTTACTTTGTAAATTTATTTTATTTGCAGAAGAAACAAAAGGATAGCTCAGAATTCCGCAGAGAATCTTTGGGTTCTTAAAAGTCTTAGGTACTAAATAGCAACACTTGTAGAAAAATCACAGCGATATAATTATACAATAGTAATAATTATGATAAAAATAATAATAGTAGTAACGATAATAGGATCAATCTTTACTAAATTATCAGCAGCAAGCGCCGAGAGCAAATGTTATATAAGTTAATATGGGAAAATTCTATAATTTCCATGATAAATTCGACAACAATTTTAAGGCGCTTATTGGTGCTCCCCTATCAGTTATGTCTCTCTTTACTATCTATATAATTTTGGCAATCTTTTTCAGACGTCCGGGTCCCTGTTACGTATTCCCTCCAGATTTACAATTGGCTACAATAAAATAGAAACGACTAGCTAACAGGATAGCTTATGCAAGATATGCAAACCATTTCTCAGGGAATATTAAAATGTATAAAATACGTGTTGTATTATCGCTAAAAAATATACTATACGCAAATATATCTCGTATAAATATAGCATATTTACTAAGGTAAAGACACTCGCGTGCAGAACGCGTACAATTGGAGCGCCTGTTAGGATCGGCTTATTCGCATTAATTGATTTTCAGACAAAAATATGGTCCATCATCGACTGATTTTAAGCAAGGTAGTAAGTGCGTGCGTCCACCGATGCGGACGATTTTCACCACAAGTATAGCATCCGTAAATCTCTTGCTCGTCCATAACACGAATAAAAATTCTACGCTTATATAAAAGAGTGATATTTATCTAGATACCTAATTATATAATAAACTCGATCAATAAAAAGTACGTCGATGCTTACGTATAAAATAAAGTAAAATGTAAGAGGAAAACGATAAAAAAAAAGGTTGATTGTGCATCGAGTGAATTTTGAAGGAATCGTATTAAGAAATTTTTAAACAAATGAAATTGCAATAAATTTCGCGCGAGTAAAATTCAATTTGTTTTTGTTTGTTTGTTTTTGATTCGTTTTTATATTTAAACAATTGTTCCCTAAGAATCGAAAAGGGAAACGAGAATTTGGACGCCTCGAGGATTCACTCGGGTAATTCGTCGCTGAATTCAGCCTCGTAAGATCTCAAGGTCATACTACTTTTGGAGGATGATTCTTTGGAGGTTCTGGACCTGGGCCTCTTGGTGGTTTGTCTTCTGGTCTTCTTCGCTCGCTGTTCCGGAACTTTGAAGCTCTCCTGATCGTTATTAAAGTCAGGGATGCAGCGCGTATCGGTGAATTCTGCCTCCGACGAATCTCCTTCGTCCATCTCCATCGGCCGCTGCTGTAGTTGCCTCTCAAGGTCATCGCTAATCGTCCTGGACGACTCCAATGCACCGATCGGAGAACCCTCGCTCTTCCTTCTCTCCTTGGGGTTGGCCGAGCTAGAAATCGCCGAGTCTGATTGGCTGCTGCGAGGGCTCATCGGGGCTAAGATCGGCAAGCTCTGCCATATTTTCCCCACGCGCCAATTTTTGTCATTGGTTTTTTTTTTGGCAATGGATTTTTTTTTAACGTTTTTGTGGTCGTTGGTTCGTGAAGTGGCCAGTTAGATTTGCATGGTTAGACGTCGGCGATGATTAGGCGTTGCTTGCAGTGTGTTTGCAGTGATGGTGAGTGGATAGGGGATACAAGAGTGACAAGGTGTTTTTTTTTTTTCGTTGGATTAATGGAAATGGTCGTGAGGTAGGGGGAGGTGGACAAAACAAAATCGTGAGTATGCAAACATATTAGTTTTTGTCGTTTTGGTTAAGTGTCTTTAAGTTTTAAGCAAAGTAGCTTGGACGGACAAAGAGAATTAAAAAAATCATTTCTTCGAGAGAATCCATGGAAATTACTGCAATGACTCGTTGCATGATGGTGAAATTAAAAGTTTGCGAAGGATGGAAACAGAGGATCAAATGATTTAATTAATTCGAAAAATATAAACTTTGTTCGTTCGACAGAAATGAAATGACTGAATCGAGAGACTGAACAGGGAGGAAAAGAAAAGTAAGTAAGAGAAGAGTATCGCGGAGGTGGAGACGGTTACTTACCTTGATGGCGGTCTGCATGAGGACAGTAGTGGCGTAATTGACACCTTTGGTGCCAAAATGTAAAACCGCCGTGTAGCCCTGCTCGGTCGCCCTGGCCAAAGCATCGTCTATTTCGGCCTCTCTCCGTATCAGCGCCGGATGCACGAATCTCCTGTACAGGATGCTCGAGCCTTTCGTAGCTGGACTCAGCAGCCATACCACCAGGATGATCTTGATCTCATAGTAAAACGGAAACCTGCATCGACACACGAGCAACAACCCTATTCAATTCGTTTTCAGAATCAATCGAGGAAATCGATCAACGAGATCGACCGTCCAATGAATGAGAAGTCTCATAAAAATTAGCAAAGAGAACATTGAATGGAGCCGAGCGAGCGAGCGAGCGAATGGGAGACTCCACGATGCTCCAATCGCTCTATAATTGGATTTTCAAGCGTTCGATCGTTATCTCTCGATACTCTGCTTCACCAGTACTTTCGAATCCATAGACTCTACAAACTCTTTAGTTTCTTTGTGGGTTGGAGAGAAGAAAGGCGGGCGTCTAGATTGTGCATAAATGGCTCAACGGGGAATTTTCATGGTGAAAAGGGGGGGGGGGGGGGTTGAGCGAGAAAATGTTTCGCCGAGGAAAATCGAGAGTCGAGGGGGTGGGAGAAAGGGAAAGGCAAAGGGTTTCTGCAGGCGGAACCGAAATAAGCTTCCTCGGTGTAATCCGAGTAGGAACGGGGGAGATATCTGGCACGAAACTTCTCCTGCTTGGGGCAAGCAAGTTGGAATACCCACAAGCGCGTGTAAGCCAATATCCATCTCGGCCGAAATTAGAATTTAGGAACTCGCTCTCTCTCTCTCCCTTCTTCTTCTTCTCGAAGAAGAAGAAGCAGCGTGAAATTCCCAAGCGAATCATCGAACGCGTGGAAAAGCCTCGGTGGGCCATTTATCAATCGATCGGAGCTTCCTTAATCGTTATATTAAAGGTACTGTTTCTCGAGGCATAACTTACCAGAAGCTTAAGAAGACATCGGTGAAAGTCTCGGCACACGTGAAAAGTGCAAAGACTATCCAATACATCATCCATTTCACCTGAAATTCAATAAATAGCGGATAAATCGGTATGATCGTCAGGATGAATTGTTCGATGAATTTTCCAGCGACATTTTGCCCAAGGAAAATAACAATACTCACGTATTCCTTAACGTTTCTGGTCCTAACGGCTTTGTAGGATGCATAGGCCGGATATAGCGTGCCGAAAACCAATCTAAAAACAGGATATACCAGAAGATAAGTGACGTATCTTGGCACGAGGATCGATAGGAAAACTGTTAGAGCTCCCAGATTGACCAAGGTCATCTTTACAGGGAGACTCTGCAAGGAGTATCGCGCCCAAGCGATCCAATACTCGACGAGGATACGCGAAACGTTGGTCTTGTCTCTCTCTGCCAGGACTAACGGCAAATCTCGAGCAAAATTTCTTTCGCCCAATTCATCATCCGAGTTTAATCTTTCTCTCCTCATGCTCAACATATTTCTCGCACAACTCGCTACAATTTATTTGGGAAAACGCTGGAAATTTGGCGTTGCTTCTCTATCAACGGTGTCAATGAAATTTCGACATTTCTTTCCCAGGAAATTAAGTGAATATTGTCCAGTGAGCCAATAAGTACTTGTCATGGTTTCCTCCGTCGATCGACCTGTCGACCTCTTTTGACTCTCGACCAACTTCACTCGGTTTTCGCCAATTGTTTCGGCTGAAGAAATTGCTCGCGCACAAAGATGGTTTATTATATGAAACAGGGAGGGAAGGAGGGGGGGGGGGGGTGGTACTTGTCTCTCCGAGGCTTCGGCGATTCACACGATCGTCCGTCGACCCTTCTCACTCCAACCTTCGTTCGACTGTTTCGGTATCGGGTGAAAATTGGTCCGCTGGTGGTGGTGATGGTGCAGCACCGACCGAGAGATGGCTCCAGAAGGGAACCAAAGTCGAAACTGAAGCTTCGAGGCAGTTCTGGCAGCACTGCACGCACTCTTAACGGCTCTATTTTAGCAGCCTAAGCCGCTGTTACGCAAAAAGACCATCTCGGCACCAGCAGCCTGCAGCTGGAGAGCTTGCGGAGCCAATCGGCCATCTTTCTCGCGAGCAGAGTGAAATTAGATTGTGCATGGATTTCCCTGCCAATTTCCCACTCCCGGCCACATGGCCGAGTCAATGACTCTTTGCCGACCACTTTCCCCGACGATTTCGGAAAAAATCTGTGCGTATGACAAATTTTATATATATATATATATATATATACATATAGACCCGAGTTTAAACGGCACTCGGTCAAAGTCAAATCGTTTGTCGGTGACACTTTGAAAAGTTTCCGACGTTTCTTTCACTGCTCGGTCATAAAGAAAAAAGCGACAGAGTTATTTTCACGTTATTTGCCCGCAATAACAAGGCGATATCGAGCACGGTAGAAGCGTCCACTCGGGCGAACAATGGAAATTTTCTATTAGAATTTCTACGACACTCCGACCAATATATGCTCGAGGAAGGTAATTCGATGATCGACATCAATGTCATTCTCGGTCGTTGCATAATCCGTGCATCGTGCTGTTGCTTTGTGCGCAGTGCCAATTAATTTTTAAAAACACACCACGCACTCCAATGCGATCTACGAATCGAATGAAAAAGTACAAGCCTCGCGCTTTCGTCATTTTCCCTCATTTCCCAGCTTGGCAAATGGAAAGAATTTCGCTGATATACTTTTGTTCGCGTTCCGATCGAAAGTGTGTCAAGGTCGCGAAGCTCGTGCCCGTGACAGTAAAATAACCGAAAGGCCAAGATCATTGTGTCGATCGCGTATACGTAACAGAAATCGCCGTACCTCGCGAGACATTCACGACTGGCGAAATTTCCACCGAGCGTTTCTTTCCTCTCTGCGAAAAAAGCAGACGGAGAATGGAATTAAGCGACGAAAGTACCAGTCAGGAGCGAAAAGTGTAAATAGCTGCAAAACTGTCGTATGTGCGTGCGACGAGTCCGAGTTAAGATTTTCACGAGAACGATCCAGTTGATGCGCCAGTTTAATAAACCTGCAGATTTGTTATCTATAAGATTCACTTATTATATGTATATATATATATATATATTCGCCGCCTTATCTCAGCCAATCATCCAGATTGGATCGGAGCGTTCCGACCCAGTTTTCTCCGTTGTTCTTCCAATTTATCGCTTATGCCACACGCGCGACTGAAAGTTTCTTTTTGCAATTCGACGCGCGGAGAATCCTTCAATGGAGTTTAAGCGAGAAGAGTGGATGGTGCTTGCTCGGGAGATGAATAAAAGGCAAGAAAAAAAAAAGAGTGGAGAGCTCGTTAGTAGGTAGGATAATCATGCCAATTGGCACGGTGTATTTTTTGCGCAAAATTATGCCACGGCTGCTTTCGGATTGGCGTGTTCGATTCTTTTATTGGCCAGATAGCAGAGAGAGAGAGAGAGAGCTGCTACGACACGGTAGATTTAACAGGCTGATGAGGCAGCAGCTGACAAACTCTCCTCGCGTCTCTGGCTGCAGTGCATGTGTAAAGGAAGGGTGCTGTGTGCTGCTGCTGCTTGAGCTGTTATTTCTAGATGAGGCCGAGGAGCATTAACCCGTCCATCGCGAAACTACGCTTATAGAAAAATTTCCAGGCTTTTCCTTTTACAACGGCATGTATACATATACGTATAGTTCCGATTTGATCGGTCGTTGGTGTAAACCTGCGATTGAACGATTTGCTCGATGCGTGCGTGAGGTCGTCTCGCTAAAAAATGAAGAAAGGAACGATTGTTCTTATATAATGCCACAGCTCTCCGTATGTTCATTCTTCTGCAGTGGACGCGTCACAGGTGTGGCACTATTATTATTATCAGATTGAAGAAAGAATTGGACGGTTCGCGGAAAATTCATCGGATCGCCATTGTTGCGAGCGTGCGTGCTGGCGTTTAACGACCTTTGGCCCTGGGCCAAAAATCCATCGGTATAGTTTTCGGTATTTCGAGGAATCGCTGATTTCGCGATGGAAAAATAAACACGCCGGAAAAGTGGCGGAAACAAAGCGATAGAGGAATGAAATTGTGCGGCTAAAAGGCGCGTCTGAGTAAAAAACAAACTGCGAATTAAATAAAAATAATCCAACGTGGGTCGAAGGATCAATAAATCTCTTTTACACCATCAAGGTGTTTGTCCGTATATGTATATATGATTTATTCCGTGGAAAAATGTTTTACTTGCATTATAATAAATATATACAATATATATATATATATATATATAATAAGATGTTACACAATTAAAGTATATATGTATAAAGACTCGAGAAGGAATGAGCGAGGCATCGAGTGCATGGACGATTTTCAGGAGGACTTGACAATTTTCGATGGCGACGGCAGAAAAATAACGGAGATCGTATTGACAACCGTGACTCTTTGAAAAATTGGCGTTTGTACGTTCCGGGAATAGTGTACCAGTGTTGGTACGATCACAGGCGTGCTCCTCTTGCAGGGTGGTAGGAAACACGTCATTTTTACAATTGCTATGATTACAATCGTTGATGTGTATACATATATATGTGTGTGTATTATTAATAATGGTGGATTGACATTTAGTCGTACGTGACGCAAAGGAAAGGGCTCGGTTTCGTTCTCAGGATCGAGAATGGAGTCCAGCATTGGCCTCGATTCTATGCATTTGAACAACTCCTCAGCTGATTGGCCATTAGCCTTCGGCCAGGATCGCACGACGCGAAGATTAGAAAGCAGATTTGCCGAAGAATATTGCGAAATCCAAGTTGCGACTGCTAAATCCTTACGATCGAGCGCGCGCAGGTGCTCCTTTTCCGAATCGATCCAGCCCCGTGCATTCGTTCGATTCTCAATTATCGCTTTGCAATTTTTCCTAATATAATTATTGGGCTCGCTCTGAAAAAAGGCAGGTTGGCTTCTGCGAGGAAAACTGTTGTAAAATCAGTGGTTAAGGTTGGAACGCGATGGTCGAATCTCCGCAGTGTCCTCGGCGTGCACTCCGACGACGACCCCGTTGGCCGTTGTGGCACTTTCTCTCTCTCTCTCTCTCTCTCTCGCCCGTGTTTGTTTCTTTTTTCTTCGTTCTTTTCCTTCCTAGTCCTCCGATGCACTCTTTGCGCACTTTTCTTTTTTCGTCGAGGCGAGCGAGCCCTCCCTGGCCGGTTGAATCTGCACGCTCGATCGACTCCTTTATCGCCTGCTCGGCTCGTCTCAACGGTGCAACGACCGTCGTCCACCAACAATTTTCCTCCGTACCAGCCAGCTTTTTTCTATGTATCACCAATTGCCCTCCAGTCAATCTTTCTCTCTCTCTCTCTCTCTCTCTCTCTCTCTCTCTCTCTCTCTCTCTCTCTCTATCTCCCTTTTGCTTATTCCACTCAGCTTCTTGTCCCTTCGACCGCCGATATCCACGAGGTTGAATTTCCAAGAGATTTTCTTTATCGGATTCCGCGGCTGCACTCTTAAATGTAAACAACGATCACTCCATCGTTGAGAAACACGGTGATTCTTATGTGCTGCTTGATTTTCGACGACATGCCGCTCTCTATTGGAAAGAAGGCAACTTTTCGTCAGTGTTGTTCCACGAGCGTCGCGACGCCGAGACTAGGAGCTGCCCACTTCTGCTGCCGAATTTATATTTAACGCGACTCACACACGCACACACACTCGACGTCACAGAGAGCGTTTTTCACGCTTTGTGGGGGAGGTGAGGAATCCAGCAGCTACGAGACAAGAGCGCGTGCGATCGAGACTTTGGAGCAAAAAAAAAAGAAAACAAAGCCCCTGCGAGGAAAAGTATACACACAGACCACACTTTCGAATGGTGGAGTGTTCGCGTGGGTGGATCCAGCACATACCTTGCATATATATATATATACTCTCGCCGTTCCACGAAACGACAAAGGCAAATTTATGTAAAATCTATAAACGTAAATTCTTGGAAGATTCAATCGATGGCACGTGTTACGTACATCAACGATAAATATCAACGCTTGTACTAATTAGCTGGAAAAAACGAGAGAGGAGCAGAGCCCTCGCGCGATTCTCCTTCAAACTTTCTCAAAACTTTAACGTTATATATACATGTTTGGAAGAAAAATCCCTGCGCCGAACGAACGAGGAAAAGGCAATTTTTGCTCGAGGCGTTTTGAAAAATTAACGACTGGTTCGAGTGGTCCGGAGCCATCGATAATAATACAAGATGTCCAACACAAAGATATAAATAAATGAAAAGTTAACGAGAGCGGAGCGAGTGAGAGAGATGTACGAAAGGAGGAGCGTAAATCTAATAATCGTGTCCAAGTTTGTCGATTTTGGTGTTTCGTGGTAGAAAGGAATTAGCGGAGAAAGAATGAAAGGGCTGCGAGGGAAGAAGCAAAGTGCAGTAGTACCTGCAAGAGGGGCGAATAAGAGTGCGGTAGGGTGGCTGCTGCGGTTGTTGGATCGATGCTTGGTTGGCAACTGCACTCTGCAGCCGAGCGGACTGTTGCGTGGAGAACGCAAGGACCTTCGAAAAACACCCCTCGTTCTCAGGATATAGTGCTCCCTCTTGCACGCTCTTCGAGCATCGAGGAGAGACCAACGAGGCTCTAAATTTTCACCGCTTTCCTCCTACCCGATATACATATATATATATATATATATATATAGGAGATTGCAGGATCGACTGGATAACGCGCGGCATCCTCCTCGATATTTACTGGCCCGTGGCCGGCGCGTCGCACCTTCTTCTCCGCCTCCTGCCACTCAGCCGCTCATGCAGCTACTCTGTGCCAGTCCTGGCTCCTCCAAAGACAAGGCTGTACCTCCGCCATTCACTTTTTCCAATGCAAATGCAAATGTCCTTTCGACTCCACATATATCTGCATTTGTACATCGCCAACCTCGTCATAGGCCGCGGGGATCCTTATCGCTCGTTAGCTCGGTCCATCAAATTAGCCCACGCTAATAAATTAGCTCGACTCCTGTAATCCCACTTATCTCCAACGGATAAATTTACGGAGAATTATAATTATACATATGTGGAGGAATTGGATAATCGCGAGCTCGTAGAGAGAGAAAGAGAGAAAGAGAGAGCGTGTCTCATTGGCTCTCGAATAGACTTTGTCCCGCTAAATGGATGGTGAGGGGAGGGGAGAGGGGTCTGTATACGTCGATCAGCTGATCGCACGCGTCAGAATTCACAATGACACGGGTTGTTGCACTCGCCTCGCTCCTCGTTCCTTCGTGTAAAGCCCCGGCACATTTTGCTTACTGCGTCGTTCACGGCGTTCGCGGTACCACACCGAGCAACGGCAGAAGCACCTACGTGTGTGTGTGTGTGTGTGGCTGCATGCACAACCTTGCCGAGACGTGACTCACGGCCGCTCTGCACTTGACAATAAATTGGAACGAGGCGAGAGACCAACTGGCACGAGGTGAACGCTACAACTTCTCCAAAAAAGTCCATCTTCTTACCTTCTTTCATTTCGTTATTACAACAGGCGTGCACTGTCCTGTAAAAACCAGAATCAACTATTTCGTAGCATTGCCTTCCCCCCCCCCCCCTCGCCCCCGCCTCCTCCTCCTCCATTTTCCTCCGCCCCGCCATCCCTGGCAAGCGTTTCTTTCACCTTATGCCTTATGGAAATCACGAGATTCAAATTCGACGAATGTTAAAGACTGCTTATAAATGCGTGAATAAATATTTATAGACTGTTTGGAAAACAGGAGGGAAATTTTCTTTGTGTAATTCGATAAGGTCGATTAGCGTGTGTTTTCAACGCAGTAGCTAATACAGAAGATATAATGGTGTAATAAGTGATAAAGAATTTTTAATAATTAGCGGGGTACGGTGCTGGATGGTCCGAACAAATGACAAAGAAACAACGATACGATAAGAAAATTTACTACGTCATTCGTGACGTTGTTTTATAAAATCAGCTGATTTGTGCAATGGAACGAAGAGAAATAAAATTTTGCTATCGATTATTATCCCCTTTTCTTCTACCAATTGCTCATTGTTCTTTTTTTTCATTCATTATTTTCTAAACGTGTGTGTGTGTGTGCGCGCGCGCGCGCGCGCGCGCTTTGTTACGCGTGTACGAGTTTCGCTGTGATCCCAAACGAAGACGCCCGCTGCCCTTTAACGAGTTTATTTTCGGAGTGCAGCAGAGCTGCTGGGTACAGTCACAAAGAAAATGGTACAGCAGAGACAAATAAAAGCGACGTGGCATGGAAGACTTCCAAATGCGTCCTGGCAACAGCTTCCATTAAGGAATTGACCGGTGTGAAAATCCGACCAAGCCTTATATAGCGACCAATAAAAGGAATCCGTGCCACCATATATATATATATGTAGGTATACACCCCATTCCACGCTACAGCTTCTTCGTCATTTTGATCTCGACTCCGAAATAAATAGACAAAAAATCATCGAACCTTGGAAGGTTTTTCACTCGTGCTTCAATCTTTTATTATATTCAACTTAATGGGGGAAGCACTTACATTTAACCGTGTTGAATGGCAAGTGGTATTTACCAGATATACTATAGCCCGTATAGATAATTGTTCATGTATTGTTTGGATGACGCAATCGATTCCAGTGCGAGGTTAGGTTAGCCAGCAAAGCTATAGAGTCATCGTCCAGTGCGCGCCGAGTGTTTATGCTTTCTCCGTTAATTGCCCACATTGCCTTTGTGAGCAGCAGTAATATAGAGAAATGTTTATCTTTATTCAAAGGCACCTTACACGGTCATATACACACTGTACAGGCCATTGCGAAAGTAGGATGAACTCTTGACGCTTAAAAGGCAGGTCAATAACCTATCTCTGCGTCAACTCCAATTTTCAATCGAGCCTTTCCCATGGAAAACCCACCAAACATTTCTTCAAATTATGCTCTGTTTATGATACACCCTGCCGGGCTCTTAGGTTTTCCTAAATCCTCGCGCTGCAAGCACTGAATTTTCCAGCCGGAGTATTCCCGAATTGAGTGGAAAACTCAATTTCCCATGGAGAAAATGAATCGACCGGGAAAAACTGCCACTTGGTTCTGCAGTGGAGCCTCACTCGACACATATACCGTGTACACACGCGCGCACAATCAACTTGGTCTTCGAAATTGCTTCGGGAACAAAGAACTCTGGAGGACTATAAAGCTATCTCTTGTTTCTTTGGGATGGGTCAGAATATCCAATGGTAAAATGGTAAAAATTGATGGAACGTTCAGTGGCGAGAAACGACAAGGGTTGGGTTGGGGGTTGCAGAGGTGTGAAATAGCAGGTTTCCCGTGGAATTTCTTGTAAATACTTACATGACAAGGCGCGAGACGATAGAAGAAATCATATTGACGTGCGTCGACAGGCTGATGCGAGTGCGGAACTGACAGATTTGGCAAAATTTGCGGAGGTCCTACCGTAGCATCGCTGCTCACTGGTCGGCCATGTTGAACTGCCTGGCAGCTGGTCGCTCGCTGCTGCGCGCCCGTGACGTCACGTCTGTTTTCGTCACGTGGTCACCAGGAACGTGCCAAAACCCCGCAGTCTTCTGCTTCGATCGCCTGGTGGAAGGTCAGTTCGCGCATTTCCCCTCCATTACCGGCAAGACTAAAAATTCTATCGAGCAAAATAAAATACTCGTGTCTATCCGCTAATTTAACGTACTTGTTAATAATAGCATAAGAAGCAGCAATATCATTCCTTTTTTCTTTCAATTTACCGAAGATTCGAATGTATAATGGGAACAACGAAAGAGAAGCTGATCATTCGTCATCAAATTATTCCTTGCAAGGCTTATTTGGATACTTGGGAGGAGATATTTAAATATAAGCCATGAAAAATAATAGAGAGAATGTTTTTACGTATACGTGACTATATATCCCCTCACTGATCTCTGTTACCGCAAAGTAGCCCACCGTGGTCTTTCCAAATCTGCCTAAAATTATTAAAATAAATGCTACTCTTTTCTCTTAAAACGAGATTTGCAAAATTCACTTTCATCCTAAGCAAAACGATTCATCACGCTCGTGGCGAAAACATTAAAAAATTCGTATGGTATAGTCTCGTGAAAAGAATGAGAAAAGAGTACTCGCTGTTAATCTGCTGAAGACAAGTGAGTGGAATTTTGGAAGATACGAGAAAGGCGAGATAGAGTGCGGTTGGTATATATAGCAATTAGAAAGGGTCCGTCAGAGTGGAAAAGAAGCGTACGGCCCTGATTCACCGACACTTGGCGAGTCACGCGCAAGTGCGTTGGCGCGCGCGCGATAGTGGTAGGGATAGGTGGCGGCGGTAGTGAGGTTTGGCGGGAAGAGGTGTAGGTGGAGGGGGTGAGCGGAAAGGATTCCGTGCGTCTACCGTCCGTCCCGCAGTGCGCGCTACGCGATATCGCTGGTCGGTCATGTGTGTGTCACCCTCACGGTTACACTAGTACCGTTTCTCAGTGCCGTTTTTCCCGTCAACCCTCGCTGTGTGTTCCGCTGTCTGTCACCGGAAGTACCACTGCCATCATTGACAGACTCCAAAAGCCAAATTTCCCTCCGTCGAAAGCCCCGATAAGCATTCATCGTGTATCACACTCGCAGGTTTCTCGCTGGAAAATCAAGCGGCCGGAAGTGTCCTCGATTCCCGCTCTAACGGAAGTTGCTAAAAAAAATCTCAACGTTTGTTTTTTCGAGCCTTCGCGAATAACCAGTGGCCTTTTGGTGTTTCGTCTCGCGCACTGTACCTTCCTGCGGAGTCTGTTTTTTTTTTGTTCAACGCGTGATCAACAGAGTTCCGTTGTTTTCGAGAGGTCGCCGCCTAGTGGTCTGTGTTTACCTATTAATGTAGTATATTTGACAAAATAAGTGTTCTTCGGAAAAATAAAGCCGATCCACGTCGTGTTCAGTGTACATAGAAAAGCTAATCTTTAATCACTGTCTTACGTATTTACGCTGTTACCAAGCGGAAAATTCACCCTGGATTTTCTTCAACGAACGCAAAACGCAATATAGGATATTGGCTGGAGCAAATACGTGAAACGAGTGAATAGATCGTAGAAAAGAGTGTACCAATGCAGTTTTCCAGCTGGGAGATCGAAGTGGACAAGAGAAATTCGTCGAGGAAAAACGTGAAAAGTCAGGAGAAGTGTGTCCCGTTGGCAATGTTTCGTCAGCAGCCTCTTAAGATTACATAGTAGGAGGGATTCAGCGTATATGTGTACTTGAGAGAGGAAAGGAGAGATAGAGGGGGGAGAAAAGTGTCGAAACGTGAAAAAGATCGAAGAAAAGTGTGGGTTATTATTGTTTTCACGAGTTATTTGGGATAAAGAGGGTGAAAAAAGGAAGAGGTAAAAAGAGAAAAGGAAAAACAGGCAGTACCGTGGCTTTCTCTCGGTGGTGGAGAAGGAAAAGGTGTGTAACCTCGGGGACCGGATCCCCGTGTGCTCGAAGCTGAGTGATCGGGCGACTTGTTGGTGGTGGGGTGGGAGGAGGAGGAGGAAAAGGGGCAGCGGGCGAAGGAGGGGAATTGTAGGAGGGGCCCGGCTGCTGGCGATCCGAAATCGCGGATTCGGCACGCCGTGGTCGCAGATCGTAATATGGCGTACAAGTTTCGCGAGGAGATCGTGGGAAAGCGGTTCCTATCGGTCAGTGGTTTCTCCAAGTTAAAAGTGAATAAAATCAGTGAATGGGGTTGGAGGACCGGAGTGATAAGGGCTGCCAGTCACAGGGATAACAACTGCCTCGATCTTCAGGTAAATAAATACTATAGACAGACGCTACACGCTCTGTTGTTAGCTCAAAATTTTCACCATCGCCCAAAAATCGTCGGACGATTCTTATCTCACGAATTTTATCTGCCATATTTTTCCTCGCTGATAAACTCGCGCGCCTAAAACCATACAAGTTTTAAATTACGATGCCTAAAAATTCGTGGGCACAAGAGCTTCGTTAATTCTCTCGGTGCATCGTGTAAAGAGAATTGCGGCAGGTTTCTCGTATGGAAACAAAGAGGGAGAAAGGCAAACTCATGCTCACTCGCCTTTAATCAGCCGCTTAATTCAATTGGAGGCTCGAGAAGACAAGGTTCTTCTCTGTTGGCGCGCAAATTTCAGGAATTCAATGGCGCCAACGTGTCTTCTGTGTTTACATTGTTGTGACCTTTATGGCGAAAGCACGATTCCGCGAAAACGGCTCCCGCGAATTCTTATTCCAATATTCGATGCAAGAGTGCTCACCCCCCTCCCTCCTACCTCTCCCCACTCCACACCTCTTTTTTTGTTCAGTGCCTCTTCTCCGTTGCACGTTGCTTTTCCACGAAAACTAATCGAGCCGAATTCCGTACGACGGTATATCACAGCACTTAACGATTCCACGAGTTTCTTCCATAACAACTTTCACCTGTTTTTATACACTTGTCATCTACTTTTTTTTTCCAGCCAACAACACGGACTCACTAATTGTATCGAAACAAACTTTTCGCTTATCGACTTTTACTCGAAGCAACAAATAGTGAATCATTTCGAGACAAGGGAATAAGTTTCAATTGTGCTGTTGTTGCGTCTATTCTATTGTTTATTTTGGATTTTCTGAAAAAGGGTCAGATGTGTATGACGATTCAATGGAAAATGGTGTAAATACGAGAGAAAAAGGGGTGGGGGGGGGGGGGTGACTAATGATGATGGAAGATAGCTGGTAATGTGCGATAAATACGAGTGAACGGGAGAGAAATATAGTAGTAATATTTTGCATCGGGACTCATCAAGATTACGTAAAGTAAAACGAGTTGCTTAGTCGGAGTTTTTCCACCTTTATTGCAACGGCAAGTCATAACTATTTCAGTTTTCGAGGACACCGCGCTTAAGTACGTGGGTTACTTATATCGTGCTACGCACACACGTTGCCAGTGCCGTATGCGTCGTTAGTGTCACCCCCAAGGATTTGCCAGACTCTCGGCAATCAATAGAATATATAGGTAGCTAGGCATAACTGTAGATTTTTCTCTGGTAAATTATGAACCGACGGAGGATGCCCTATTAAAACGTTTACTGTCGTCAATTCGGGGAGCATCTCGTTTCGCCAGTGCCGTGTACACTCGTCGAGGGTCCCCTGGAACGAAAAGTTTGACCATTCAGAGCTCTTACGAAGAATAAACACGAAGCGAGCCCGGAGCTATATTTTTTGCCGCACATTTTCGTCAGAGGCAATTTTTCTCCGGCGAAAAATTAGACGTTGATTATCGTGAAACGGCAAAAGCTCGTTGCCGTTTATCCCCGGCTCGCAGTCGTGACTTTCATTTCCGGTACACGAGGATTCGTGACCATTTTGCCAGATCGATAAAACCAAGCCTCGGCCTTCCGAACATTTTCGCGCATCCATTTTTCAACGACTAATCGCTGCTATTTTCTATATATAGCAGCAATTAAGCATCTTTCTTCGAGTTACCTCGCAGCTTCTACGAGGAGAAAGAAGGTGGTGGTGGGGCTGAGGGAATTTCAAACCAGTGACACGGGCTTAAAAATAGTGGGCGCGCGACGAGGATCGATAAGAGCGAAAAATAAGAAAGTCGAAGCGAATTGTTTGGCAAGAGTTTCTCGTCTATTTCAAAAATTGTCTCGAATATCGAAATTGGCGCAAAATTAGAATTTGGAATGATTGATAAGTAGAATAGTAGGGCAGAGCGTTCGGTATAAGCGGCTATAATAAGTCGAGGGTAAAAATGGAACAATCTAAAATTCTCTCATTGATGTCTCCGGTGTGTATGTGTGTGTATGAGTTAGTGTTGTTGACGTTCTTTCCATACGTCAGAATTTCATGTTCCTCTCGTTTGCTCTTTCTTTATCGATTGCTTTTCCCTCGAATATAATAGGGGCACGCCTGCTGCAGTGCTCCGTGCCCCAGCTCCTCTACCTCCGAAGGAATTTTTTCCTTTTTTCTCAACAGAGGGTGGAGCGGGGGACGATCGAAAAGACTCATTGTCACCCTTGTGGGTAACCGGTGGTGGTTTTTTTTTCTTTTTTTCGTGAAGTTTTTTCTATACCTAGCGGTCAGATGTTCGCTCTCTCTCTCTCTCTCTCGCACGGTGGCCGATCCGTAGGCGATGTGGTGCAGGTGCATCGGCCACGAGTACCGTTACACTTGCACCAAAAGGATCGAGCGCGAGCACGGCAGCACCGTTTGGTTGTTTCTGGGCCGAGGAGCAGCAGCCTCCACGTGTCTCTCTATAGTACGGTTATACATGGGACCAAGTTGGCTCGCTCGATTTCATTTTCGCAATGGAACTCTGCAGAATTCGCTGCTCCGCTCTCGGCACGCGTGTACTTTTCTCCAAATTTTATTAGGGTTCCCCTATTTCTACGCTCGGGCAAAAAAGTCCGGTTTGTCGTTAATTTTCGAGAGGAAAGCCGCGCGTTTCGCTCCACCAATAAATACCTGCTCGTCGAATTACCGAGCTTTAAGCCACCAAGAACTGCATGGAACATTCCACTGTAAGTAATAATATCGACCGTAATTGCGCTTAACCTTTTACAACTGCCAGAACCACAAAGTTTTTTCTCCTACCTATATATATATATATATACTGCTCACTCTTGAAAAAACAAAAATACTGGCGTTCATGGATTTTTAAAAGGATCTCTTTGACTCCCCTCCCCCCCCCCTCTCTCCACTTACTTCCATCTTTTGAGGGAGGGTGCCAGGCCACGCCACGCCACCGACAGGAGGATATATAATTTCGCGGTGCCCGATGGAGGGAACCACCGGCTATTTTCTCGTAGGTTTTTCGGCTAATGAAAGATTTCTTTTTGCAGCGGGGACCGCGGGCGAAAGCGAACCGTGCCGAGCGATCCCGATCCAGACCGAAGGAAGATTTTCTCAGCAGAGATTTCACGTGGTGGCCGCACTGGCCGCGCGTCGAGTCCCGAAAGTTTGAGAGAGGGACTCGTTTCCTCGTTTCTCACTCGGGATTTTCTCCCTCTCTTATTGGAGAGCGGGGTCAACGAACCCAAATGCCCATCGGGTCGTTTCAGCCTCGTCAAATTTTCCACGATATTCCTTCTGCAGCGATAGTTGTTGCTTCGAGCGGACAATTTTTTTTCCTCGCGAGAAACTGCTCGCTCTCGGAGAGAGAGAATCGATTTGGCGGCGTTTCTCGCTCTGCAGGATGCTCTCTCGGTTGCCGCTAAAAACCAGAGGAGAGTCCCTGATGGCCGCGATCCTCCTCACTGTCCCGAACAGTTGCCTCTCTCTCTCTCTCTCTCTCTCTCTCCCTCTTCGTGTAACTATCTCTTTCTCGCTATAGGAGGTTGTACGAATCGTCCTTCCGAAATTCGAGCATCGGTCTTTATTATTTGCATGGATTCCTCTATGACGTACATCTTTATTATACTATTACAACACTCATATATACAAGTACAAATTTTAGGAGAGACTCGATGTTCGGAAATAACTTATTTATCGTTGTTTGTTGCTCAGAGAGACACGGTTTATGTTTTTTAGCATACTATGTATATATAGCTATATGTATAGGTGGGTTGTGAAATTAATAGTTGATTAGCCGAGGGTCTGCCGAAAATTCCTGAGCCCCCGAGGTCGGTGGATCGAGGGATGGAAGGCCGGCTTAGACCACCGGCACCCGGCCTACGGTTGCTCCGCAGGCACGCGTCCTTGAATCCTAAAGCGAGCCAGCCAGAGGCCTCTCCCCCTCCCCTTCCCTTCACCCCCTCTTATTTCTTCCTGCGTCGCGTCGGTCAGCCAACATCTTGTATTGCGTGTGTGTGTGTGTGCGTGAGACTACTCTCCTAGTCTTCGCAGCCACATTTTACGCGGGAAAATCTTGCAGACTGATAACCTCGTTTCTCTCTCTCTCTCTCTCTCTATATATATATATATATATATATCTTCTTTCCAGAATTGTCGAGTATCCTGACAAATTGTGTAATTGATCTTTGAGTTTCCATCCTGCAGCAACACTGAATGCACACGTACACAGAGACAGAGAGCAAGAGAGAGAGAGAGAGAGAGAGAGAGAGATGAGGCATTTTATAGGGACTATATATATATAGATATGGAAAGAAAAGCAGAGCGGAGCGGAGCAGAGCACGAGGGGATTCCCTGCTTGTTGGTCGTTGTAAACAATGACTTTGCGCTCGACCCAGATTCTAAGCCCGCGTAGAAAGCGGACTTGCATAATCCTAACCTGACGCCACGCCACACCACGTATACATGCTACACTCTTGCTTGGAAAATCTAGCGTGCAAAATCCATTTAACATATATATATATATATATATAGTATAGAGTTGTCGAATGAGCGAGCGCGAGGAGGAGGAAGCCGTGCTAGCCAGAGGCTTTCATCGATTCACCCTGTATATCCATTAACAACGGATGCGGCTGCTTCGAATTTTATTATATATATATATATGTGTGTGTGTGTGTGTATATGGGTCTGAGACTACAAGGGACACGAATTCTCTCCTTGATAATTAATAGTTCCCTAGAGCATCATTATAATAGACCAATTTTAATCGATTCTTCTTGGCTCTTATTCGACGAGAGTCTCGCGTTGGATTTTCCGGCAAGAGCAGCAGAAAACGGAGGCTGATCTGCCGTAGGGGTCTACACTGTGCACACTCCACACTCCCGTTAACCGTCGAGAGGCACTTTCACCCGGATCATCGCGACCCAGATGATCGTTCCTCGCCACCAACACCACCGCTCGCTTCTCCCTCCTCCCATTATAGACCTATATTACCTTACGTCTTATACACATATATCTATATTGTGTGTGTGTGTGTGTGTAACATGGATTCCCGTTTACTTGAGATTTCTAAAAAAGAAGATAAAGTTTTTGCGAATAAATTTTCAAGAAAAACCTCGGACTAGATGGAAATTTGAGATAGGTTGGTCCGGGGGTAGACTGGCAACCTTGAAGAGGATCGCTAATACCGTGACCTCGCTCGTCAGAATCTACTAGACGCCGCCGCCGCCGCCACCGCCGCCACGTTGCGGTGCTTCACCCGCGCACAAGAGGTGCGAAGGGTGAGGAATCCTAAAGAAACGGAGAGAATGCCGTGGCGAAGGGTATCGGGGGAGGGGGAGGGGGAGATGGAGAAAGACCGGTGGTAGGTAGAATAGTAGCGAAGCGAGGGAGAGGGGGATGGGCTGTTTGGTTGTTTGTAGAATCTGGGTGAGTGACCTGGGGCCTAGGCTGGTCCGCCAGGAACCTGTTCTCTCGCTCTACCTCCACCCCCCCCCCTCCCTTTCCATCCTTTTCTACACTACACTTGTCTTTTTTTCCACATCATCGCATCCCTACAACGGCCCACGAAAGGCCCTGCTTGCTGCCTGCCTTTTCCTCGACGCTCCAACAACCACTCTCTTTCTTCCCTATTTATACATATGTATATATATATAATACCACTGCACCGTGCACTACACTATTATTCGTTAATGTAGAAAATCTGCAGGCGATTGTCTTCTCTCTGAATTAGTAGAGGAAAAGTAGGGAGCGAAGGAGGGATGGACGAGATCGAGTTTGATCGGTGATGCAAGTTTATGAACGAGCTAGCGCGTGCAAAAGCCACCCTGGAGTCTGATAAGAAGAGCTTATCGTCGATTAGAGGGCTTATCTGGCGCGACGACCTCATTGCTTCCCATCCTGAAAAAGCAACGAGCAGAGAGATCGTACCTATATATATATATATATATCTCATTTTCAAAAGGCGCGTGGCAGGAGAATACGAATGGTCGGATGGGTCCCGCGTGCTTTGCAGGATGGGGCCAGAAGAAGAAGAGCAGAGGAGAGGAGGCCGGATTCCGTACCGCTTGAAGACCACTTGGGTTGTCATTTGGCTATACGTCGCGGGTGTGGCATTATTCTCTCGCGTGGTGGTGGTTGGCGCGAGGCACGCGGTCGTCCTTGGGACGATAAACTCTCCGTGACGTCATTAGTGCTAGCGCCGCGCCGCGCCGGCCGACATTTATGACAGCGATGCACGTAGGAGGAGGGGGAGGAGGGGGACGAGCCCCCGCTATATCGTAAACTTGGCTAAACGGGACCAAGAATAGAGACGATAATCTCTTTCCTTTGCTTTCTTTCCCTTATTCGAGCGAGCGAGCATCGGTGGCGCTTTAAATCTTACGTAACTGATGGACGCTTGGCCGTCGAGTCGAGTCGAGTCGAGTCGAGTCGCGGTGCGTCGCTGCGGGTCACCAGGGTCGTCTTAAGTGTTACGATTTCCTACGCAGATATAAGACAGGCTGAGACGCACGTAGGACTCATTTCCCGCGCTTATGCGCCCTCTCTCGCTTCGTTACAGGCTAAATGAACGAGAGAGAGAGAGAGAGAGAGAAAGAGGGAGGGAGGGAGTAAACTAGCCGATCCAACGGAACGCAGCCAGTGTGAAGTTGGCACATCAAAATTTTAAAAATGGAAAAAATCAAAGAGTTCTAGTAGTACCCGGATAAGTTCTAAAGTTCCTTGCTATTTTTCAAAAAAGTTCTAGAGATTCGACTAGAAAAACTGTAAAAAGATGATTTGGGTTGCCAACTTCACTTTTTCTAATATTCAAACGCTTCTATCCTTCATACTAAAAGTCTTATCGATAAAAACTATGAAACATAGTTATAGAACTTTTTGGGGATCCTACAGAACTCTGGTTAAAAATCGAAAATTAAAAAAAATTGTTTAACAGTTCCAGGCAATCTCGTGGGAATTCTTAGGGCACCCCAAAGGGTTCTACAACTATGTCTGTTAGTTTTTATCGATAGGACTTTTAGTTTGAAGGATAGAAGCGTTTGAATATTAGAGAAAGTGAAGTTGGCACCGTAAATCATCTTTTTAGTTTTCCAAGTTCAATCTCCAGAACTTTTTCGAAAAATAGCGAGGAACTGTAGAATTTGTCCAAGTGCTACTAGAACTTTTTGTTTTTTTTTTTCATTTTTAAAATTTGGGGTGCTAACTTCACACTGGTCGGGACGCGCTCCCTTGCGAAACCTTCCCGCAAGGACCTATAGCGGAGCAACTCGTGCATCCGTACATCTATAGCATCGTCTCGAAAAATTTCTACGAGCCTTTTAATTATTCCTCTGTATTTATGAATCCTTTCGCCCTCCTGCGACCGTGTCGATAGGTGCGATGTATATTTCTCCAGCAGCGCGAATGCGTCATAGGAGCTAGCGCCGGTTCGATCTCGACGAGGTTATTGTAAGAGGGAACGAAGGCAAAACTAGCAGAATTTTCTGCCTTCGTCCGTTCGTTCGCGCGAGCGCGCGCGCGCCAAGCATGTATGCAGCTATCTCCAATACAGTTAGTCGACCTTGCCTCGGCGAGATGTTGAGAGGAAGAAAAAAGCCATCGGGATAACCGGACACACGTGGAGAACTTTACTTATAAATACACATTACCGCGAGTATCCGAACGTCGTGTTTTCTACCTCCTATATATATTCAAAATAATTATTCTTCTCTTGGTCCTAATCGTCTCTCGATACGATCGTGTATTTTTAGTAACGTATGTATAGTCTACCTGCGCGACGCGCTAATAAAAGTTGAACGAAGAATTTTGTTCCCTTGAAAGATTTGGCGTAGGAGGCTCGCAATCGAGAAAAATACCGAGGAATTTTTCTGGTTTGGTGGAGGTGGCCGGGAGGTGGACGGGGGCATCCTCGCTGCAGGGATGCACCGTAATTTGAGAAAGCTTGCTGGTATTTGTGCGTGTTTGCGCGCGTTATGTCACAGCTGTGTGCGAGAGGGTCACTGACCCCCGACATGTGCACCAAGCGTGGCGACGACCCTACACACACACGCGCACGCAACTCTACCGTATATATATATATATATATATGTATATAAACGTTTACGCTTGCAGCAAAATAAGCTGCTCGAAATTTTCCAACTTTCGAACCACCACGTCGGCCTAATTCTGGCGAGTGCGCGGCTCCGCGATCAACGATTCTTATACTCGCCGATTATAATTGCGTAGCATTCGCTCGCACGACGTACACTTTTTTCTCTTTCTCTTCTACCTTCCTTTTCAAATCGCCGCTCGATATTTGCATGTATATTATGTACGTGTGTAGATTCTCTATAGTCTATTCTCTTGCTAAAAACAAATGGCACACGCAGAATTATTATTGTCCCCATCGTTGCTACTGCTGGTGGTGGTGTTGGTGGATAGTAACGGAGAAAAAAAGGAAGAGAAGACGCGTGTTAAAAGTGCACGCTCCAATTTCTTTCAGGCCTTTTGCTGACCTTTTTTCGACGCTTTCAAACCTATCGCTCTCCAACGAATGGCAAGAAGCTACGTGGCACGAATATGCATGCTTATAATACAGCGAACCATTCATACTCCTATACAACCTACGCCTATATGGACGTGTATATACAATATGCATGCATACGAGATGCCCGAAAAGGGTCGGAACGGCAGAGGATCTCGAAAACCAAGCATTTTACACAAAACAAATCTGTGCCGAGTACATAAACGGTAGTTTTTAAAATCTATATCAGATTGCATCTATGTTTAACCTAGGATAAAGTTTTACAAGATTATTTCAAGGTTCACCTTGATTTTTGTAAATGCAACTCACTATCTTTCTTGGCCCAAGTCTCGCAGCTTATCTCGAGAGCTTTCCGAAAAACTCTATCGAATTTATCAATGGATAAGGCGATTTTTAAATTATAATGTGCGAGCAACTAATCTGCGTGTATGTGTAGCGACCGTGAATACTGTTTCAGCCATACACACGCACACACCTCTGTGCAATTTCAATTCGATGTGTCTAGTGGACGATTGAATGAAACGATCGATTCAATGCCATGGTTTTTCGGAAAACTCTAGAGATGAGAAAAACTGGAGGATTCTATAATTTAAATAAGCAAAACTGACCTTCGAGTGCTGTCAAAGAACTCTCTTTTGCTTCAAGTATTTAGAGGATCTCACGTTTCACAGACATGCGCTCCGTATATGATATAATTAACTATATATGCATAGCTTATGGTGGATTAATGAATTTGAGGATGCGTCAAAGCTAGGGAGAAAAAGAATAGACCGATTGGAAGAAAGCGAGGAGTGAAATTCGACCTAGGGAATATTTTTTATCATCTGTGATATATGGCCAGTTCCTCTTTGATCCTGTTTATTTTCGCGAAGCAACGAGACTAGCGCATCCATAATTCTTCAAGAGAGTTCTCGCTCTTAAAAAGTCATATTCTATTTTGGTTTGGAGACCCACGAGCGATGCACCAGCACCAGCACTCTTATACTTGCGGCAGTATTATTATAATTCAGAGGAATTATTCGCGGTCACCGGTGGTGTCGACTAGATTTATATATTCAAATGAAATTCTCTCTTTTTCATTGGGATCTTGCAAAATGTAGGGAGGGGAGAGGAGTGGGGGGGGGGGGGGGGGGTGGTAGAGTTAAAAAAGAAGCTGCGAGGCTTCGGCTGGAGATTGGATGGAAAAGCTCTCTTTCTGCTGCTGCTGCTGCTGGCCATCTGGATTGAATTATTAATGTAAAAATTGCAGTCGACTGATGGATAGTGCGCGAGAGGAAGAAAGTACAGTGTGTGTGTGTGTGTGTGAGAGGGAGAGGTGCAGGAAGGAGGAATAAAGTTTTATAAAATCGACAGAGGAAAAGTGTGTAGGGCAGGGAATTATTGATCATAGCAGCCCTTTGACCCACATTGCAAACTCTATATACACCACTGTCTCTTTGCTTAACCCTCTTTCTCTCCTCAAACTATTCCAAGTGCGTATACGCGAATGTCGCCGCTGTTTCTCTCTCTCTCTCTACTCTTAGCTATTTTAAAACTCTAAAACTACCACAGACTTCTTTTTTTCTTACATTTTCAACCCTCGAGCTTCGTCGCGTCATTCGCCTTTTGCAAATGCTTTGACCTTGGTCTTGGACGCTGGATACGTCAAATATAAATTTAGTTTTCATGAATAGTCAGCGGAGTTTTCCTCGGCAAACTTTTGCCCCGGGTTTTCAAACGTTTCAACGGGGATGAACTTTCTAGACAAAGTTCTCGCGCGCGGTGGCGTTGGTATATAATAGGAGAGGGGGAGGGGGGGGGGGATTAATTGGTAGACGCCAGGAGGACTGCAATCATGGGATCCTCCTACGTATATATATATATATATATATATGTATGCGTGTAGACTGCCATTGATGTTTCTCGAAAAAGGTCAACAATTAAACGAGACTTTTGAAAGTGAGAGAAAGAAAGGGAGCTATATATATATATACATGTATAGGAAGGAATAAGATACATGGCGTGTGTTTTCCGCTTGGCGGTAGCTTCTGCACTCTCTAACAAAGTTTACGATAAAGGCTACTTCATCCCTCGGCGTGTCTGATCGGTGCCTTTGATGGTCACCATGGCAACTCTCGCTCTTCTCAATATCCCTCCCATTGCCCTTCTTCCACACTTTTGCCCCTCTCTCTCTCTCTCTCTCTCTCTCTTTCCGCAATTTCTTTCAGTTTTCCCACTTTTTCCATACTCGCCTTCCTTAGATACCTAGCTCGATCCTCTCTCCTCTCTCATCATCATCCCCGACTATCCCAACTCTATCACTATATATATATATATATATATGTACATGTATGTAGTATATTCGCCGAGCACAGAGAGAAACCACAAGTATAATTTCTGGGTGATCCTTTTTCAGTCACTGTGAAAGCTTTCGTCAATAATTTTGATCATTTCCTTTGTCGTCGTTGCCTTTTTTCCCATCCATTCTATTTTCTCGGCAATTTTCAAGTTTCACTCTCTCTCGATTCTCGCGCTACACGCAGGAGAGTGATAAAAGCGAGAACGAGGGGATAGATTTATCGCTGTCCGACGAGAATCGCGCGCGCGCGAGAGAGTTTTTCTTTGGCCAGACGGGATGTATGTAAGGCAATATGCAAAAATAAGGGACGAGAGAGTGAGAGAGGTATTTCTAATGTGGAGAAATAAATAGTGTATAGTACGTATAAATATATACTCTCCTATACCAAGAGATGAATAGGTAGGTTTTCTTGAAAGTTTCTCGTCGGAGGAAATGTGAGAAAAAGTGCAGGGACTCCCACGTAGTTGGCGGCGGGAGGCGGGGAGGAGGACCGTGTCGAAAGAGTTGGATACAAAAATAGAGACGGTCGGTGCACGTGTCCCACCTCCCCTTCCTCCCACTCCAACTCTTCTCTCTCTCTCTCGACTATATTCCTGTCCCGTCTCATCGTATATCCACTCCTGCATATATATGGTTTACACACGCGCACCACCACCAATACTTTTCCACGTTGCTTACTTTCTTCGGTTGGACGATGCAGCTTTCGACTCGCCTACGGTTCTATTCGGTTAATTCACACACTCGTATATATAGTATATTCTATTATGAGTTTTTTGCTATCTCCAAATTGCAACAAGATTCGCCAAAGATTACTATTTATCGATCGGTCGAGAGAAGTGCGTTTGCGCTTGTGCGCACGCGCTCGCGCGAGATGGGCCCGTTCGGGAGGCATCGCGGGCGCTTCTTATCCGGTTCCTGACCTTGTTTACGGCGCGCGTGGCCTGCATCGCGAGTATATATCGCGAAAACCGCGGGGCGCGCGCGTTGCGGGCTACGCCGTGGGGGACGCGGGGGTTACGGGGTTGCGATGCCTCGTTCCACTTTAATCACCACGGCTGATTGCCTTGAAAAAAGCGCTCTTTCTCCTCGAGCTTTCGAGGAAGCTACGGCCAAAGCATCAATGCCGAGTTTTCATTTGGAAATTCGATAAAAGAAAGAAAGGAAAAAGAAAAAATATTGCATATAGCGAGGCTGGTCGAAAGCTCTCGTGCCAGCCACCTATATAGGCCTCTTAGCTTCTCTCTCTCTCTCTCTCTCTCTCTCTCTCTCTCTCTCTCTGTCGCTTCTTTAGACTCGATGCTTTTCCATTAAACGAGTCTTGCATAGGGCTGCTGCTAGAGCGAGCGCAGCGTCATTATGCTGGCAATGAGCGACGAGAAATCTCGGAGACTGAGAGAGAGAGAGAGAGACGGCCGGACGATGCACGGTGAGCCATTTAATAGCCGCGGCCAGCTTTCCGTCCGTGGACGACGAACTACGACGACGTTGCTGGCTTTTAATTAATCGTCAGCGAGCGAGACGAGATGAGAAGAAAAAGCCTGTCAAATTTCAAGCCGAACGAACGCTTCTTGTCGTGTGTTCTTCTCTCTCTCTCTCTCTCTAGCAAGCATTTCTGTTTTTCTCTCGCGAGTGCAATTGTTATCGGCGTGGCCGGGAGGAGAGAGGGAGAGAGAGAATTTGGCGCGCGAGAGGCTAGGATCGATAATGGCTTAAATTATGCGTGCCTCGCAGGCAGCTTTCGCACCCTCTGCAGGAGGGCGGGGTTGCCACGCTACAACTGAATGGCTCGTGCTCGCACGGGGATGGAACATCACCCCGGCTTTTTAAAGGGGAACTATCAGAATTTCAACGCCGGCCAAAACAAACCTTTCCTTCCCTCCAAGCAAAACTTGCGATCGCAAAGCTCTTTACATCCTTTTCTCTGCCCAATTTCGAATCCCTCTCACCTTTTCAGGAGGGTCCTATATGTATATATATATATATATGTATATAGTCACGGGGTGCTGCAATATTGTTCTTTTCGATGATTAATCTTACGAGGGAGAGAGAAAGGAGGTATAGAGGAGCGTGAATTTGAAGAGTGGGGGAGGGAGAGCTATATACAGGGTGTGGCAGAATCAGAAGGAAAAATATTTTCTTTGAGGGACGATGAGCCAGTGGATGGACACGTAGGAGGAAATATCCGAAGCATCGTGTACCGCGAGTAGTCGCCGGCCAGAGGGTTGGGAGGTGAATGGGAAGGTTTGATTAAAACGAATCCGGCTGCGCGCACCCTGGACGACCCTCCCTCCCTCCCTCTCGACGGCCATCAACCTGCGCCACCCCCGCAGCCCCTGCCTGACGGCCAGTCGCTTTATCGGGCAACGCCCAGATACGGCCGTACCGCTTCCAAATATACCATTTTTCTTCGCAAATCGCATTTGTTTTCATCTTACAGCTGGCGATTGCTAAATTTTACATCTTACCCCCCCCCCCCTCCCTCCCTCCCATTCCACTCCTCCTGTATAGTAAAAAACGCGTTGTTCCTTCGCTCCTATATGCGTATAGGAAAATATGAGAGTGTTTATACGTGGCATTCTCCCCCCCCCCCCTCCTTAATAAAGCCGCAGGGGACCCCTTGTCTCTCTCTTTTTTTTTCCTCCCCTTTCTTCTTTCTTTCTTTCGAGGGTTTTTCATAATTTTTTCTAGCCTCGACGGCGTGGCGGTACAGCAGGAGCGAAGAACACTCGAGTTAACCAGGCTTGCTCTCCGCGTTTTTTCCTTCCTCTCGGATTTCCATATTTTCCTCGGGATTTTCTCTCTCCCGGCGAGCCATAAAACTTGGCCCTTTCTCCTGCGGGAATGTCTAGGACCGATTTATGGAATCGCCAGCCAGCGACTCCAGACGAATCTCGTTTTTCCATTTAGCCACTCTATCCGTCCATAGAATATTGCTGCGGGCTGCGGCACCGCTATCACACATGCTCTCCTCCTCGCTTATATATATATATATACGCGTACAAAAATCCTACTCTCGCTCTGCTCTCCTCTCCTTTTCTTTTTTTTTCTTACGATCGCAATAATAACAAAGAATTATTCCAAGGGTGAAACATTATTATATGTTTATTCGCAGTTTTCGTCAAGCCTCTCTGTAGTATGAGAGGGGGTGGGAGAGTGCGGACAGGGTAAATAGGCGCGTCTCGGATTGGACGAAGCAAATAAGAATTAAAGTCGAGCATCGAACGAGTGTTGCTCGCTAGCCGGTCTGCCCTATCGATTTCTTAACGCGAAGCCTAGTTTCCACAAGCTCTCCCATTTGCACTTTACACGAGATACGCGCCATTGAAATCTTTACGCTCTCACGCACACATTTCTTTCGTTTCCAAACGTAAACTCGATTTATACGTGTTAAAAAACAAGAAAGAGCTGCTGGACGATAAAAATGTTGGAGGAAAAAATTAATTTGCCGACTCTTGCGAAAAAGTTAATGTATCGCGAGCTTATCGTTTGGTGTGTATGGGCGAGAGATGAAATATACCGCACGAGAGGAGGAGGAGGAGGAGAAGAAGAAGCAGCAGCAGCAACAGCAAAAAAAGAAAAGTTTCTTTCTTTTTTTCTTGCTTTCTCTCTCTCGCGAGGAATCTTCCTTGGCTAATGTAAGCAATACGTGTACCGGGGGGCTGAAATTTGGCTCGGGCTGAGAAATTTCGAAATTGTCGGATGAGCGGTGCAGAAGAAGCGTGGTGCGCGCGCGGACTTATTATTGTTATTGAGAGAGGCTGATTACGGGGTTTAGAGACACACCGCGGTGGTTGTAAGTAAACATCGGGCAAAGGAAATATTGTACTATCGGCTTGAATGGCCCATATTACAGTTCCAGTCTGTTAAAGGGGTCCATATCTGATCTTCCACGGACGGGCCAAGTTTTGTCCATCTCCCTGCTGTCTGCCATGATCCAACGGCCAAACTATTGAACCTTCTTCCTGTCTCCTCTCGGATACTTGCCTTTTTTCCACCCTTCTGTCTCTCTCGTCTTTTTGCGATAGGCACCATCACTCGTCTCTTCTCCCGCACCATGACCCACCCGCCTTTTTTTATGGCGCACAACTATTATTTACTCGTAGGCGTCTTATCTTTTTTCATTGATTTATTTTTATATATATATATATATATATATATATATATATATACTTTTATTGTCGTAACGGATTTGTGGTTTCTGAGAAGCAAGTGCTCTCTCTCTCTCTCTCTATAAATAATATATATATATATGTTTATTGCGCAAGAGTTTGCACGACGGTATCTGGTCGCCGCGGGAGACCTTGCAACTTGAACCGGAGCATCGATAGTTTTCGCGTCGATACTTGAACAGCTGCTTCGGGCCAATTCTTATCAATGTCCAATGGGCTCGCTTCTTCTATTCATTAGTTGGTTTCCTCTTCTTCTCCTTCTACGTCGCGCCAAATTTCTCGGAATTGCTCTGGCTCGTTCCGAGAACGACTAATCGGATAAGCTTACGAATAGATTGTGAAATTCACGCGGATAAGCGCTGTTTTGGCGGGAAATACATGGCAAATGGAAAGGAGAGGAAGGATTAGTGGCTCGATTAGATGGAGTGTACGTGTACAGGTTGTGGATTCGATGTGTCCGCAGGAGGAGGATCTGCGCGCGCGCGCGCGCTCGCAAGCTCTTATATATACTCGTGCGTTTGTACACGTGTGTGCGTGTGTGGTCTGCTCTCCGTCTGTCCGTTCCTCGATGTTTGTTTGCGTCCGTGCGACTTGAAACACCAGCGGAAGTTGGAGGCCGCCGCGCTTGACCTTGCGTTTGTCGCTCTCCAATCCATATAGCATCCTGCATACGTGCACGCGTGCACCCGTTGTCAACACTCGAAGAATCTCTCATTCCCCCCGATACATGCATTTTTCACGCGCGGGCTAAAAGCGCACGGACTTTCTTCCATCGTACATAGCGATCGAGTCGAGGAAGGACGAAAAAGTTGCGTTCGTTGAAATATTATGGATGAGCAGAAAGATAAATTGTAGTCGAGCTATGAACGTGCATCGGAGCATTGGAATCAACATACGCGTGTAATTGGTCCATGAAAATGGATGGTACAGTATCAAGTGAAAATAATTCAATTGGCGGGAGGAAAGTTGGCGCGCGCCGCCTTTCCCCACTTTTCTCCCTTATTACTTTTAATTACCTCTGGCGTTCGCAATGAAACCAAACCATAACGAATCATAAAGCTCCAATTGCGCAACCTGACTCGAAGGATTCACGAATGAAAATCCGCCGAGAGACTCATCGCGCTGCGAGGAAATGCTTACATTTCCTCCCTTTTCTCTCCTTATAGACGAGCATGTATATATTTTTTATCCGTTCGACATTGCACAAACATTTGCAAATTTAAAGGGGTGAAAGTGCGGCGAGTGTTCCGTTTTCGGATGGCTTTTTTTAAGCGTTGAAAGAGGCATAGCATGCAGCCGAGCACTTTGCAACAATAACGCGCCCCGACCGACCTCCTTGGCCGAGTCTCTTCTGGGGCCGGAGCCCTTACACCGGCCCTTCTACTCGTTTCCCTCGGCTTAATTTGGGAGAAGCTCGTTTGAGAATTGCACGCGCAATAAATTTTAACGAGTAATCGCGAGCAGCGGGTGGATGGGAAATTAGCAGAGGGAGAATTCGCCCGATAGTGCAGCTGATGTGGCAGCGTTGATGCTGACGCGCGTGGAGCGAATAAGAGGAAAAGAAAATAGTCGGGTGCGCCGAGCTCTCGGCAAGGGCCTCCTCCGGCCACTCGCAACGTACCGCGCGAGCCATCATCACCGTCTCGCGTCGCTCTCTCTTTAGCCGGACTACGGCGGAGAAACGAGAGAGGATGGCTGTGAAATTTTACGGAAAATCTGCACCCATGCCAATCGCACACTGCCAAGGCATATCGCGCAATTTCTATTAGGGATATTCGAAGGAATCTGCTACCATTTTGCGCTCGTTATAGGTTGTTCTTGTCCGCGTGCGCGGGGAAGGTGTTTATTGGGTCGGGGGGCCCGAGGTTAGTGACTGCAGGTTGATAGTTGGGTGACAACGACGACAATGTTGAAAGGGAAAGGCTGAGAGGCAAAGCCTCCATCAATCCCGTTATTGCGCGCCTTCGGTGACTCGGCATTGAGAGGAGTTTGCCTCCCCCTCCTCTACCTCCACCACCTCCTTTGCTAACTTGTACGCGTCAAGCATGCAAGTTGCGGACCAACGAGACACGCGCTCGCACACGTTCGATCCTTCGTAATCGTCGTCCTCGGGACTTGGCAATTTTACAAATATTCCAAGACGTTCGCGCTACGGCTCAATGGGCATATCCGAAAATTACGCTTGCTCGTTATCTAATCGGCGTTCGAGTGAACTCTCGCGCGACCTGCGCTATATATTCTCGCGATAAGAATTGGCTAAAGGACGCTTTCTCAAGGTTCCTTCTTTCGTTCTCGCGCGGCATAAATCGCATCGTGGTTGGTTGGACGATCGGTAATTCGGCGCGCACACACACACACACACAGTGGCGTGGCGTGGCGCGACAGAGAGCAGTAGAGACGGCAGAATCGGAATACGTAGAATGCGCGTAAAATGCTGAAGGAAGCCGGGGTACGTGGTGGTGGGGGAAAGCGTATAGTGAATGTATTGGCGCTTTGGTCGAACGAGGACGGAGGGAAAGTCTCGATCTCGCACCGCGCGCGCCCGTCTCTCGCAACAACCTCATCCACTGGCGGAAAATACGCGGGAAAACAATTTCTCCTCGTCTCGCTCGCTCGCTCCGTGAGTGGGCTCGATCCTCGTCGCTTTGAAATCCCAGCGAGAGAGCATTCGCCCGCTGTCCTCGGCTTTAACCAAGGGTGCACGAATAAGAGACGAGGATAACGGGGAAAAAGTGCAAGTGCTGGAATATTCCATCGGCACGTGTCAAAGACCAAACAAGATTCACGCAAGAAACAGGAGACTCGCTTGGCTTCTTTTCTGTACTTTTACGTGTGTACCTCAGGAACGTAACAGTTAATGGACACTTGCGTAATAACGGGCGGACGGCACACACACGTATATATTATACCTACACGTATTACAGAGCTGCTATATACGTAAAACACCGACGGACGTAGCGCGCGCGCGCGCGCGCAATTGCAGCATGCACGCCGCGACCGAGTTATCGGATTCCCTCGATCGATATCTCCATGTGTTTTCCTCGCTCCGTCTCCACCCACTTGATCGCTATCGAACATCCTTCTCTCTCCGGTACAGCGCGCTATTCGTATATATGGCAAATTTTGCCTAAAACTGCTCGGACTGCTCGACTCTTATGTTGTACATTCGACCGAAAGTTGATTCGGGAGAAGAGCACGGATAAGCCAATAATACGATAATTTTCGTCGATAATCGGATTGGCATTTTTGGAAACTCTCTTCTACCACCGGGCCACGCTTCTACGCGCCAGTCTTTTTTCGTTGGAGCGGAGAAGCGATTCGGTTGTGAATTTGAAAGAAGCTGTTGTGCACTGTATATAGATACTGGAGGGGGTGGATTGGCGGGGAGCGAGGATTGCGGTAGGTCGTGGAGATGCAAGATGGCCGCCGACTCGGTTGGCATGGAAACCGTTACGGGGTGTCGGCCATTGCCAAGAGGCGGGGCCAGCGTCGCACGCCAACGGCGGCCATGATCGTTTTCTCTCTCCTACTCCGACAGCTACCGCCATCTGATGCTCCCCGGCTCAACCAAGCATCTTTTCCCGCGTAAAATCCTGCGGGGACATTGATTTCACACTCGTGGCGCGGTGGCTCGTCTCTCGACTGTTGGCGCGCGCGAGGAAGGCAGCCACAGGGTAGCGAAGCAGCACAAGTTGAAACCATCTAACGATTCGCTCTTGTTGGTGCACAGATACTGGTGGAGTACGATGACGTCGAGTGGCAGAGGAGAGAGTGGCTGTCGCCTCACAGAGATTCATTGTTCTCGTTCTTCCTGGTGGAGAAGGGACTCTATTGGGCGGAGAGGCCGGACACGAGGCAGCACTCCAGTCTAATCGCCATCGAGCACCATCATCACTCGAACAACAACCACCACCACCAACCGCGTATCAACGGGAAGACTCTCAGGGGCTCGACGCCGGTTCCCAACACCGTCCCCTGGCCAGCTCTCGTAAGTACCACCACTCTTTTCACCTTATCGACCGTTGAACCATCGGAGCCTTCTCATATGAAATCCTATAACTCTATTTTTCAGACCTTTTATCCTCTGGTGGCACGTGCCGACTTTCCCGAGGACAGCATGCCGGTCGAATTCATGCAGGATCGCAAACTGGACTTTGTCGATTATTCCAAGCTCAAGCCTTTCACTGTAATTCTCTCCACTTACACCACTACTACACTCTCCAGCGTGATTATTGATAAGACACCTGCTGATAGTACGCCCTGAGACAGACAGCGTCTTTCGGGCGCTCTTATAGGTTATGTTGTAGCAGTAAGACGACTCTCGGCCTATTGTTATCGGCAGCGAGTCACTCGGTCCTCGGAGATGGACGAATTTCTTCTGGAAGCAGCCATGATTATGCACATTGAGAGGAATTTTTCTGCCTCGGCCAAGCTCGACCGTTTGTCCAGAGGAGAGGCACACAGCTCGCTGGCTCGCCGCCGCTGACAGTGCGTTGTTAAAATGGGAGATCGATCGTCTCGGACACGTGCGGCAGAACGTTGAATTGGCGTAGATTTCAACCAACGAATTATCCTTCAAACTTTCTCCTTGATTTTTTATGGCACAGTATAATGCGCTGAAAAATGGAAAGAACTCGGGCCGGCTGCGGGCAAAACTTTTAACGGCAAAAGTTCCGGCAGTTTAATTGCTTGGAAACAATTGGCCCGTCCCTCTCTCTCTCTCTCACTCACTCACTCACTCTTCTGTGACTCGTTTAAAGAATCGCGCGCCGGGCCCTTACTCAACGGTCTAGCTATTTTTTCCTCTAGCAGTTTGGCCTGCTGAAAGAGAGAGAGAGAGAGAGAGAGGGGGGGGGGGGGAGTGGTGGTGGTGGTATTAAAGAAAGTCGGTCTACCATCATATTTATTCCGACCGAAGAATAATAATAATCTCTCGCGCGTGCTAACAACATTGACAGTAAATTAATTAATCTCCGTTATTATCGGATGGATCGATCGAATTTTTATCTGACTTTTGCAATTTTCGCCACTGGTCAATGCGAGGAGGAAGGATTTTCGCTGGAGAGATTGAATATGGCCAAATTGTCAGATTGGATGAACCACGCGTCTCCCCATTTTCCTCGATGGCTTTTGAAAAATCCTCGGCGCCTGCCGCACGCGCGTTAAGTGCACTTGTGGTTTCCATAATGGCGCTATAATTGCTGTGTTACCTTCTATATGCCTGTTACATCGTTTCCATTAACGTCCATCATCCTTACAACGCGATTATACGTAACGCAGCGAACGCAGAGCCATCTAGTGCAATGTAGTAAGACGTGACATACGCGCAAAACTACGATACATGCATGGTCAAATTTTACCGGAAATTACTCGACGCTTTCTCTTGCACCTTTCGCGTCGTTGATTCCGCTGCCAATGATAATCATCGCTGCTTCTTCGAGAGAAACATCGTAAACAATTATTTCTATGAAATTCTGCAAATAATAAAGCGCGTTATACTATTCTTTTGGGCCATCTTTAGGTAAATTTGCAAATGAAACTGTAAACTTTTCTCGTGCAATGTATAAACACATTCGTTTTGTATACTCGTTACACATGTGACATTAATGAAAATTAATGAAAAATTATGTGAATTTCATCAAAGATACTTTGTATATATCGTTGGAAGATTTTTTTGCATCAACAAGATAATGTTTAGCAATATGTTTTACGGGATGGTCGATTTTTACGGGAGGGGGGATGGTACGCGAGGAATGTCCAGTGGATTATATAATGAATCTGTAATTGAACTTGCAGCAGGACTGGGAGTTGACGAAAGGATCGATGCCCTGGGGCAACGCTGTGCGTAGATGGGCGGAGATGCAGGATGGTCAAAGGATCCTCCTGACAACACCGAGCGTCCTTGTAGGATTCAGGGTGGAGGTATATCGAGCGGAAGGCACCACCCAGTGGTACACTGCCGTCATCGTCGGCTATAACGAGTCCACCAAGGTCAGACTTTATTTCAATTCCCCGATCGAGTCAAAACTCGCTGTTAAATTTATGATTTTTCCTCATGAACGGCTATTTTATGGATCCTTCCTTCGTGTAATGGCACGAAACCTTAGCTACGTCTAGAGGCCAGCAAGTGCGCGCGTGCAACCTACAGTCGGATATTACACCGGAAGTCGACGAACCTTTTAAGCAATAGAAATGTCTTATATCACAAACATACCGATCAATTGCATGCTTCTTTATCTCGTTCCTTCCTACGATTCCCCCCTAATATCCCGCTGAGTTAATTAACTTAATTTTCCCATCTCGTTCCACCGACTTACTCGAAGAACCGCAAATCGTTCGAATGTATAAATCTCTCTGGCTCTTTCCAGTGCCGAAGGAGGAATTGCGCAAAATTGCCGTTTAATTTTTGCTCGCTGCACAATTCATTAATCTAACGTATTTTGTATTTTTTGCGTTTGCAGGATTTAACAGTGACGGATGACACGGTTTTGGAGGATCATAACGAGGATCCGAGCTTGGTGCAGATGCGTCTGATTGGTGATGGAGGTTCGTATTCCACGTGTGTGTGTGTGTGTGTTTATCGGGACGGGCGAAAATTGTTTGTCGCTGTAGAGCGTACACGACCGAGGCAAGGGAAGAAGGGGTGGAGTAAAAAATTCAATTGCGACCCAGATTGGACGGATTGATGATGTTACTTTCTCTTTTGTGCAGTTGTGGAGAGCATCATGAGGGGCGAGGTCGTCGGCATGACACCCAGGAGGTCGAGGTCATCGACTGCTCTGACGCACGCACTGGTCGTGGTGAGTGAAATCCAATTCCCGTTCTATTATTAAATGCCCCGTCGCAAAACTTATTGCCTCTACTCGTTCAGTGATGATTATCGTCAAAGACTCCCCCCCCCCCCCCTCTCCTTCATCCAATACCCGATTGAATCATCAAACGAGCTCCAGCATACTATTGACGATTAAATTATTCCTGAGAAATTCTTTTAAAGGTCAGGAATATTAATTGCATCGTTGAGGCATAGATTCGAATTATTACGGAAAGAGATCGAGGGACTGCGCGTTTCCGAATGGAATTTATCTATAATATACCATCCATCTAGGTTTCTTTCGACAAACGTACGTCCTCGAGATAGAGAGAGAGAGAGAGAGAGAGAGAGAGAGAGAGAGAGAGAGAGGCGAGCTTCAATGTTTACCATCGTGTTTATCGATCGTGCGCGATTCGTAAGAAACACCTTGACCAGTCTCGTAAACTTTGACTATTCTAGACTGCCATCGCGATATCAATGAAATTCTTAGATTGGCCCATTGAACACGAGTCGCATCGCAGGCAGGAATAGCAACTTGTTTCATAGATTTGAGGAAATCTTTTATTTATGAGCTTTTCAATGGAAGTAAGTCCAATGGAAATAGATGAGTCGGAGGATGTAATTGGACGAGGAATTAATCAAAGTTGAGAAAATGAATTTGATAATTGCACGGAAGCTTCGTAAGCTCTCTCTTTAATGGAGAAATCGATAAAGTGACGCCCAGAGGCGAGGCAGCGGCACATCGACGTCTCTGCCGTTGCTGTTGCTGCCGCTACCGCTGCTGCTGGGGCTTTCAAGAATCGCTTCCGGACGACCGAGCTTTCCACACGTACTACGAGCTTTCCTACACAAAGCGACCGATTTCCCTTCACCGTTCCTCCTTTATTCCCCCTCTTCCCTCCACTCGTTCCACGACCCAACCTGATTTATCTTGTAGAAATCACAACGCAATTGACTCGCCACGCTCTCTATTCATTCATCAATAACATTCTTCAATCGTATATACCAATCCCTTTGTTATTTATCATCGCGGAATATCTATTCAAGTATCGAAACATTCCGCAGTGCAGAAAATATTACGAAAACCAGCTGTGCAATTATTTGGACTACGCCGAAAGTTTGACGACTTTTTCCTACCCACTGCATGGAAGATACCCGTGAGTGAGGTGACGGATTCGCTGCGTCAAATTTTCCTGCTTGTTGAAATTCCTGGAAGCTATATACGCGTTATAGTCCGCTGATATGTCTCGCCAAACAAGCAGCTCTCAAGGACCCCTTGTTATTCTCGCTATGCGTGTGTTCGCGCGCCAATTCAAAGTAATTTCGGTAAACAAATATCGTTCGGTCGAAACGCTTGGATATTTCTTTCTTTCAAAGCGTTCTCGTGTATTTTTCAGTCGATCATGTTTATGAGAAATGTAAGAGAGAGAGAGAGAGAGAGAGAGAGATGACAGGTCCACACTGTGGAGAGCTACTCGAGCCATTTCATAATAATACTATAGTCTTCGTCTCCTCTTAAGGCTGACGGTCCAGTCATGACCCTATATATATATATATATATATATATATATATGTGTGTAGAGTACCGGAAGATCGTAACGACTATAATTGTTCGAGGAGTGGACTTTTATCGGGAGCTCTTAGATAAGTAAGCGGGGAAATTTAACGCCAATTTCTCGCTATGTGGACCGGATTCACAGCTGTGGCTACCATGCGTGTATATATAAATATACGGTATGAGAGAGTTCATTGTCCTGTTGACCCCCTGACGAGATGGAACGCACGGGGGTGGAAATGGTGAGCAAATGGGAAAGAGAAAATGTGGCATCGGAATTCCCAATATACGTTAGTATACCTCGGAGACGAAAATCCCACGGACGAGTTATCGACTGCATTGGCTTTTCAACGCAGCTCTTCTGTAGCTGCTGGATCTCTGCAGCTATCGGAATTTCTCTGACCTTGCGCACTATCCGTTGTTCTTTCTCACTTTTCCATTCCATGCAAAGAAAGCATGGCACAACTTTTGCCCCCGCATTCTTTCGTATCACCCTGAAAACGTTTCGAGGCCTGCCCACAGAATTCACGCAACCACCCCCCATCGGCACAATGACTTTTTAATCCGTAGAATGAAGGAAGAATAAGAAACAGCGACGTGGATGTTTCACCGTTGTGAAATTAAAAGTGCGAGTCGGAGATGGAATCTCTTTCGCTTCCCTCGCCAGTTTCGCCACCGCAGCCTTGCCTTTTTATTCGACCGTTTCGTCGAACGAGCTTTCTTGAAGCTCGAGCAGATCGAGTGGCTTCATAGCCGTAAACCAGCTTAATAAACTTTCTCCCTAAAACTTAATTAGCGGCTCGAACTCGCATTTCTTCTTTTCGCCCATGAAAATAACACCACGAGGAATTTGCTCGATTGCTCGTTGTCTTCCCCTGCAGGGACTAAAAACTTGTATATAAACTATTATGGGCTATGGAAGAATTGGGGGGGGGGGGGGGGGGAGAGTGGGAGAGCAGCGTAGGAAGGATGGAATTTTGAGAACGTGGGTGCGGAATTATAGTACGGAGGAGGAGGGGAGGGAGGAATTGAAAGAGGAATTCTCGAGGGGTAAGAATAAACAGAGTGCAACAGAGTCTCCGCGTATAGGACGGTGAGAGGATATATGGAAGATGGGGTCGGGACTGAAGAAACGAGAGTGAGGATCGCAGAATGGGAATCGGCATTGGGGGGTGCGCGCGAGGTATGGAAAGCACCTAGGGGAAGGGGGGAGGGGAAGGGGTCGCGCGCTCGAGGTTTTAGGAGTTGGGGCGGTGGTTGGTAGCTGTATTGATTCTCGGGCAAGTCGCCGTGTGGTGGGGGTTTAAAGCGGGGTGGGAGTGAGTAGCCCCAGCGGAGGGGTACGCTCGGATACACCAACACAACCCCCCACCAACCAACACCAAACTCGCTCTTTTTCTTTCTTACTCGAAACGCTCTCGTACCTACTCCCACCGCATCCCCTGCACTAACGTAAAACATCATTTGTAAATCCACCGCGAATCCTCCTGCCTCTATTTATAGTTTACACACTCGAAATTCCATTCGAGAAATTCCACAACGTCGTTCCTCCAGCGATTATCGGGCTACGATATACAAATTCGAATATGTATTATCGACAATTTTAATTTTTCCCGCTTGAATATCACGAGACTGGCAGACCCAAATGATACAGAGATCCAGCGCAGTAAAACGAGAAGTCTACCTGACTGACACTGCTCTCTTTTTTTTTCCGAAGAAACCTGACAATGGAATTAATTGCTACAGGTATATATATATGGTATATAGCGCAGAGCCGGATGTTCCTGATGGTGCTGAGATATATCCTCGGAGAAACGGGTGGTGATTGTTGATCGTTAATAATAACCGGAAGTGCATGAGCGGAATTTCATTACGATCGAATTTCGTCTCGTCGGGTTGACCCTGGCAGTTTCTCCTTGAATCCTGGAGGGTCGTTTGCAACCCTAGCCCGTTTCAGAGGGAGAGAGAGAGAGAGAGCGACGCGGTAACATTGAGGCAGGAAGGAAAGAGAGGGTGGTTTGTAGAGGCACATGCATGTGTTGGTAGGAAGCTCAGCCAGCCGTATCGTATTTTCCCTAGCACTTATTATCGCGTGCATAAAGGTGTAGGGTTGTTAGGGGATGAAAACTACCCCCTCGTGATTTTAGCCTGCTCGGAGGTGTATCGAAACTCACGCGTAAGAGGAGTACGCGGGGGGGGGGGGGGGGGGGGTGAGGAGGATGGCGCCAGAAGGCTTTCACCAACGTTCCACCTGTTTGTGCGGGAGTTTCCCGCGAAACTTTCAGTTCCCAACAACAAAGTTGCCTCGCTGGCTGGCCAAACTACTCCCGAATGACGCGACGGATCGATACTCTCTCTCCTCGAGCTTATAAATAAAGCGCGTCTGCACCGCGTCTCCCACCGGAAATCCCACCTCCGAAACTATTCAACCTTTCAATATTTATCCATCTCTACCCCCCCCCCCCTCCCCCCTCTCACTCCGAAATCACCTATACAAAGTGCGATTCACCTGCATTCACCGTCCATTCAAGACCAATCGATCAGTCCCCCATTATAGATTCATAATTGCGTGTCCGCGGTCGTTGAAAATTCTGCGATAACTTGGAGGAAGGGGAGAAGAACATGGGGTGGGAGGAAAGTCGATATTGATTGGCTATAAATACCTGCTGTAGTCGTCGCTATCAGAGAAACGTGCAAAGCTTCGCGATGCGAATCTTTGCTTTATTTTGACCGAAAGCCCGCGATGGCAGGGCGCGTTGGGGAATCGGCACATGTGTCACCAGTGGACGAAGAGCGGAGCATACGAGGAGAGATAAGCTGGAGGGGAGAGCGGACAAACCATTTTTCGTTTATACATCGTTTATGGGAAGTTGCGTTTGTTATCGGAGAATTTAAGATTCGATGCTCGAATCCAGGCTAATTTCTGGCGTTTGGTGGACGATAGGTGGGGTGCGGGACGGTACGAGGGTGTGGAGGGGGGGGGGAGATGGAGGTTCCTGCGGGCGAGAGAGGGCGCTGGGAGAATCGCGTCGTCCGTTGGCAAAACGGTTAAGCCCTCGCGGAGAGAGAGCAAAGCGAGAGAGGAAGGAAGAGACGAGAGCTGGGAAAGCAGTTTGCGTGGTGGGGAAGCGAGGCGGCTATTCTCCGGCGAGTTTACTCGCCAGTAGGTGGCAGCACGGCGGCCTGCGCGTATCGCGGCTCTCTCCCTCGCACGCGCGCGCGCGCACGCTCACACCTACACGTACACACGGAGGGACTAACCTAGCCATTTTGGCGAGAGAGCGAAGCTCCGTGGCGGATCGAGGCTGCAGTTCCCGAGGGCGACGTAGCCGGCCCGTCGCAGCCGCCGAGCCGCGTCACCGACACGATCGATCCCGATTCTATACGGCCAACCGAGTTCCGCGAGTCGCGTCGTTCCTCGCGCGCGCGAGGATCCATCCCCCGGAAAGACGGAGCGTCCTCGAGAGACTGGCCAATCTTTACTCCGGCTCCTGCAAGGATTTCAGTGTCACAGGATTGAGTTGTACGCGCCTTCTCTTCCTCGCCCTTTCTCTCCTCTTGCCACACTCTTGGTACTCCGCTGCCTGCCTCCGTGCTCCTGGATTTTCATTGGTGAGCCTAAACATCTCGATGGATCGAGCTTCTTCAATGGATTTGTAATCTGCGACTCGGCGTTCGCCTCGCGAGCTTTCTTTTTCTCCCAACACTCTCCGGTGTATGTGCGTGTGTACGTTAGGTACATGGTATATATATATATATATAGTTTGCGAGTGGTGAAAACGATAGATTTGATCTCGCCCTTCGGTATTTTCGGGCCGACGAATTTGTTGGCTCTTATGGTGACGTGGATTGGAGCAGGGTGAGGGGGGGGGGGGAAGGGTGGAAAGAAGTGTGAAATTGGATCGAGTGGCGAGTAGTGTTGGGGAAGGGAAGGGAGGGGGGGGTGGCGTGCATGCGAGTTAGTCTAGACGGTTTGTCGGATTATTGACTCCTGGCTGACAGTATCGCATAGTCGAGTGGACGGTGGGTGAGGTGGTGTAGGTGGCTCGATCGACGAGGGTGGGGACAAGTGGGAGAGAATCGGTGCGAAGTTGGCGACGAGTGGTCAATGTCAGCTCGACGCGACGGTTTCGCCTCGTTTGCCTGACACCTTGTTCCCGTCCCGCTATACGAATTCCCATTGCTCTCTCGCGCACACACTCGCTCGCCGCGTATACCATTGTTTCGCTATATCGCGAGTCCAACGCGGGGGGGCCGTCCTCGCATCATTGTTATTATCGTGGTGATCTCGTCATTATCGCGCGATTAGAACGGTATCCCGTTAGAGTGCAGGCCGTTGCAACATGGTCGCTGACTCGCCCGCGAAATAGTCGGCGCTCTCCACTTTGAAAATTCACCGGGTTATCGTCGGGAAAAAAGATTTCGTTGGGAGCGGTCGCGACGGGTCCATAAATCCGAGTTTACGCGAGAGGGCAAAAAAGGGAAAAAGAGCGATGGGAATGAAGCGGAGAGTCGATTTGGAGATAGCGCCGAGCGCGGCTGCCTCGCTGGCTGGAAATAAGACTCGGCTGTAATTTTGTTGACGCAGTGACGATGGAAGAATTGGATAAATTTTTATGCGAGTGCCGACGGTAATTGTGCGTATAATGCCGTGCCGCGAGTCGGTGAAAGTCGATCGTTGAGAGTTTCGTGGATAAAAAGTGCAAGCCGGTAATCTTCCGGAAAAGTAAGTCATTGAACAAAACTGGCTTCTTCTTTTTCTACTTGCGCGGCGAGCGAAGAAAGGAAATTACTCGTGATTGATACGATTCTCGAAATGTATAAATATTGCAAAGGGAGAAAAGGCAATTGCGCTATATGTATACAGATATATAGCATAGAGCACTTGAAAAATTGATAGCGGCGTGTTTGCGCGATTTAGGGACGTGGAAAGTTTCTGCGTGTCGGATATATAGATAGGACAGCATCCTGGTAGATTTCTTCGACGTATGCGAGATGGGAGGAATGGAATATTCATTGAAGGAGGGAGTCAGGGTGCGTTTGTATGCGCGAGTAAGTAAATGGATGGTGGAGGGCGAGGCCGAGCCTCTCGAGAGCTTCCTTCCGGATGAACTTTTGCTTCTGGTAAAAATCGCCGGAGAGGGAGGGGGAGGGGGGAGTGTGGCTACGCCAATGCAGGCGACCCACGCAGACGCGCACGCTGCTCGATCGGCCAAAATTGCCACTCTATCGAATATCGCTCTCCGCTGCCTCTCTCTCTCTCCATGTATGTGTACACGTGCATTTACATGTATAAACACCAAGAGCCCGGAGCGTGCGGAGATACGGGCACAGCGATGACTCTCGGGAGATATACACGTGCGGAAAGTTGTATATAAATAAACGATTACCAACACAGTTGCGTGGGGTGTCGCGATAAAAAGCCAGCCAGCCAGCCAGCCGGCCGGTCCTGCAGGCTTGTTTAGCGATTTTTTCGAGCTCTCGGGCAAACCGGTTGCTAGTACCGGTCGTTTCTCCCGCCCATAAACTGGTTCACCCATACCTGTATATAGTTGCGAGTAAATTCTCCCCTCCTCCGCCTGACTCTGCAACTTACATACCACCCCCTCGCGTGTCCCGTATCAACCATCTATACTTGCGCCTGAAATACACTTTGGTCCGCGCGGGAGAGACCTGTTCTTCTTTCTCGTTAACGCTGCTATATATATATATATATATATATATATATATCTTAAAATTTCCCTTGGAGAGACCCAATTGGAGATTTCGCATTAAACAAACCGACACACGGATACTCGTATATAAATCTCAAGTATTAGCTTTTGTCCATCGAACGCAATATATTGCAGGGACGATTATATACCGCTCCGACATTTAATCGAACGATTGGTGGGGAAACTCGAGAGTGAGCAATTTCCTCCGACGGAATTTCTCGCTGCAGGTTCGATTGGAAGAGGATCGAGGTTTTCGTTACGCGTAGCTTAAATTCCGCGAGAGAATGCGACGATTCGGGTGAAACGGCTTGCCCGTTGGCCCAGAGCCAGAAACTCCAGCCTTGATTCCCTCCAAGACCAGCGAGTATGTAGCTATATAGAGGAGAGAAATGGACCAAAGAGAGATTCCGCTCGGTTAAAATATACGCGTTAAAATAGCCTATAAAATTAAGAGAGTGGCGCGGTCCTGCGCGTATTTCGTCCTCCATTGGCCAATTCCTCTCTCTCTCTCTCTCTCTCTCTCTTTCGCTCTTCTCCAAAGCTGACGAGTGCTTTTTGTTCCAGCCACGATCGGGAAGAAGACCCAGGGGACGACCTGGGAACGCCACTGCTCAGCTCCAGCAACCACCCCCGAGGACGCAGAGTCCCATCACCCCCCAGCAGCTCGACAAAGGTAATTAATTACGCATATGGTGGGACTGTGTTAGTGTGCTGCTGTGCTCGATAACCGATTCCCCGATCAAATTCGAGTATGCTCCAGAAACGCGTTGACCTTCGAAAATCTCTAGGAGAATCGCACGGAGGGAGATCAACCTCGAAGTGGATGAAAGAGAAACGGATCCCCTCCCCCCCCTCTTCCTCCCTGGAGGAAGGCAATAAAAAATAAACAATCCACATAAATAAAAGCCATGGAGTCGTGCGCGCGCGCGTCTCCGTGCGGTCACTCTGAAAATGGTCGATTGTTGCATTCGGTCAGTGGCTGGGCGTGTAATCCCACGCTCGGCCATTAATCCTTATCAACCGTTGGCAATAGCTTATTCCAGCTGTCTTCGATTTCCGATGAAAATCCAATACGGTACTTTCGATTTGCTGGATAAGAATCTCCTCATCCAACCCCCCCCCCCCCCCGTCTACTGAAGATTTTCAAAACAAAGTGGAATGCGAAAGAAGAGTAGGGACTGATTGGTTTTGGAAACGGAGGAACGGGCAATGGGAGGTGGTGGATTGGAGGAGGGGGTGGGGAGGGGATAAATGATTCGAGGAACAGTGCAAGAGAAACCGGTCCACAAACAAAAGACTCTGTGCGGTTATTGAGGGAGGCCAGCAGGAGGAAGGACTCTCTCTCTCTCTCTCTCTCGGAAGGAGGAGAGTAGTGGTAGTTCTCTTATGATGGAACACACGCCTCCTCGGAGATCTCCAAAAGCTTTCCGCTCTTTGTCTACCGGCACGTAATCTTATCTTCTCCCACAACCCTCGCTCCCACCTCCACGAAATTCTTTTATCGTCGTTCCTCTCAGCACTCGCGTGGAACGAGACTTGGGAGGATCGGACTGTTTTCATTAATAAATAATCTTGCCGAAGTGATCCTATTATCGATTTTTCGAAACTCCTCGGAATAATCGCGATGTACCGTATACGGAAAGCAATAAAGACGAGTTTCCCGCGTAATCCCAAGGTTTCCTTCCGTTATTGCACACTCGATGAATAAACATCGCTATTGTATATCGACGACGACTGCTTTTGTACTTTGGAGGATAAGATTTCAGGCGAGAATAGCATTATAAGAGCGGAATGGGAGAAATATTTGTGAAATGGAAAAGGGAAGCGTCGTTGGGGTCTGGTTTGGCAATTACGCGGGATGCACCTGATCCCGATTTCTCCGGGTTAAATACTCGAGTATACGGATAGGCTCTCGAGTTAAATGTGTGGGAAGGGGAGAACGGAGGGGGAGGGGGATAATGGAGGTACTGGCTGGACGAGCTGGCACTCGGCCAATCTTCGCATAAACTCCTTGCCCGGCAGCCAGGCAGCCAGTGCCTACCGGCTAGCAGTTTTTCTGCCATTCGCTTTATTCCGGCTATTCCCGCTATTCGTCTCCCTCCCTCTCTCTCTCTCTCTCTCTCTCTCTCTCTCTCTCTCTCTCTCTGTGCTACTCTTGCACTCTTATTACTCTTTCTTCGAAGGCTTCCTCGCGAAAGGCCCGTGAACCACGTATCTATAGGTTTGCCGCTATTTCCACCACTCGCGATCTTTGCACACTGCTATACATATATAACGCAACAGAATGTGGAATTTGATTTAGTTGTAGGAGAGATCGACGCTGCGTAATTGTTCGGGGGTTTTTTCGACTCGTTCTTGGCACATGCGTCGGATAAAAGCTGATGTGAGAAACGAGCGGGCTGGTAATTGTTGATCGATCGCGAAGCAACTGACGGGAAGTGAGGAATGGCTTTGTGTGTGTGTGTGTGGTATATAGGGAGAGAGAGCGAGGACCGAGGAAAACAGACGAGCGGGGCGTATAATTTCCTGAAACGGCGGTGACTCTCGCGTAATTGGTACGAGGAGATATAAAGCGGCCCTAGAGGAGAGCCGGGAAAAGGGAGAAACGGCAAAGGGCCATTCTCGCCAATTCTCGCCACGCGTGTCCAAATAATTACGTTGGAGCACGTCACGCTGCACTCTTTTATCTTTTCATTATCTACGAATAAATAAACGGGAGGACAGTAACGAGCGAATCTTTCCTCCCGATGATAATAATAATAAGGATGAGGATGATGATGACATGGAGGATAAGAGGAATGATTCGCAGGGATGAAATTTAATCCTGGCAGATTTAAACGAAGAGTCGTGGGGTGTGAAGCACCAGAGGAGCGAGCGGCGGTGGCGGCAATGTGTAGGAAATGTCGCGCGGCTCGAATATGTAATTTCGCGATCGCTATCGAGCGCGTTGGCGTTCGATCTGTTACGCAACCATAACAGATGGGTCACGGGCCGTTGCGGGGGGTGGCGCGACAGGCGAGGAGCGTGAGGAACAGGAGGACGAGAAGGATTTAACACGGAACGCGCGCGCGCGCGCACACACACACTGGCGAGCACAAAAGTAGACAACCCACGCGAAACACGAGGTGTGACTTTTCAATGAGCAGAAACTCCTTGCTCGCGGCGATGACTCACCGATAAACGTTGATAAATCGATTTGCCAATTTCACTGGATTGTACTTACTCGATGGCTAATAAAAAAAGTTTAGGCTCGGTCATGACCTTAAAGAAATAGAAGGCGCGCGCGCGCCATCTATTCTATGATTTCTAGCGTGGGGCGATGTGAGGGGAGGGATATCTTCTTCCGGATAGCTCTCGCACAGAGACGCTTGTTATTTTTCCATTTACAAACTTTTCGCCAAAGTCATATTTTTATTGCATAATATATGAACTCTTGCCGACGGCTATTGACGTTTCTTCGGTGAGAAAACAATCGCCTCGAATGTGTATCGATCGCTGGACCAACAATGCCCCTCCCCCCTCCCTCCCCTCCTCCTCCACCTGCATCTCCAAATTCAACGAAATTTTCACGTGCCGCTCGCTTCAAGAGAGTTCATAAACAAACCGAGGCGAATTTGTTTGCACGAGGAGCGGCAGGATAACACGGCTATGTGGATGGTTATATATATATATATATATATATATTCCTTCCGGTTTAATGGCACACGGCCGTGTTCCGCCCACTAGTTGCAGAACTCGGATAATTATTGTTGCGAACTAGATAGCTATAGCTCGGTTTACGTTACCACTTCGCTTCTAATCTAACCGCCCGGCCAAGGATTCTCACCCTACGCCTCTCTCCCTCTCCCTCTCCCTCTCTCTCTCGGACTTTAAATATCCAATTTTAACTCTGCCCTAAAATACAAATGCTATCTCTCGATTATTTACTGCGGCTTATTTGTCAAGCTATAAGAAATTCTCTTTAATCTCCATCTGTGTATATATATATAGGTATAGGTATAGGAGGCGAGAAAAAATGTTTCAGCCGATATCTCTGGAAAGGAATGGAGGAGGAACAGAGAGGTCCCTCTTTAGCCGATTAAAATTCCTTCCCGTTGTTCAACCAATGGCAATCGGAGTAAATTTATTAAAGCTAATCCCATGGGAAATTTTTCGCGAGGGGCTCGTGTGTGGGGGAGATGAAAGATAAAAATGATAAGGCTGTATATGTACTCGTGGCCTCGCTCTCTCTCTCTCTCTCTCTCTATACCTTGTGTATGCCATATAGGGTATATAAATGTTTTTTACCTTGTATTCCCGCAGATTCCTATAGTGGCGGAGAGTTCAGACTGCTCCATTAATATTCCAGACACGAAAGCTCCGAGCTGATCGCTCGCGATAAAATTTCCGAGGCGCGGAAAAGCTCCATTGACGGGAGTAGTAAGAGGAGGGGGGAGTGTGGATCGGAGCTGCTTTATGGCACCCTAAAAGCAGCAGTTTCGGAAACCACCTTATCGACTGACAACTCGTAAAGCTACAACTTCCCTTTTCCGCCTATAATACATTCCTTCCCAAGTGGAATATTGATGGAAATTTTTGCGCTAAAGGAAAACCAGAAATAACTCTTTCGAGTTTTACGCCGAAGGAAAATTGCGAGTTTAATGAAAGCGGCCTTCTGTGCCAGTGTTCGTGCGATTGTTTGAAAATAAGAAAGAAAAGAAGCAATCTACGTAAGTACGTTTCGCGGATGGTTATGGCAAAGTATATATACCTCGAAGATTCTTCTGTGGAATCTAGAGGTCACGATTTACCGATAAGCAGAAGTTAAACTGCCGGGACTCGCTAGGTTAGTTAGCAAAGGTAGTTAGCCAGCTCGATTCCAGTGTATATTAAGTTTGGAGTTTGCCCTCGGTAGTTCTCCCCCCCCCCCCTCCCCAACCCACTCCTCCCCTCTTGCCCTTTCAAACTTTCATCCCATCCTATAAAACATCCGTCCAATCCTCCTCCTCTTGCGAGCCCTTTACATTCCCCTTTAACCTCTCCCACCTATGCCAGCGCCCTTTTTACTTTTATGCTTCGTTTTTTGCCCAACAGCGAAACTACGGCTCCCGAGAAGAGTTTTGCAATAGTTTTACTCTTTTCATCCAAGAAACTTTCCGCCTTAACACCGAAGCTCTCGTAAAACCTTCCTTGTCACATTCCCCCTCACTTCCACTAAACATATATATATATATATATATATATATATATAGAGAGAGAGAGAGGATACTTTTGCCGAGACCCTTGAAATTCCCTCCAATCTACCGAATCTTTTCGATTTTATCATTCGTCAATTATTTCTACCGCATAATTGCTTAATTGCTCGGAATAAAAAAATCGCATGTTGAGAATTAGTATCGAAGGAGTACTTGACTGGTTTGGATTGCATAATCGAATAAAGCGGCGTTGCAGCGCACAGCTGCTTGGCGCAAAATTCCTGTGGCGTGCGTGCGCCAGGGTTCCTCTCTCTCTCTCTCTCTCTATATATATATATATGTATACGCATTCGGAAGGTTGAGTAAGGGCGCGCAGGTGTAACTTTGCAAGTGGCCAGAGCGGCAGGTGCTACCTGACGAGGTATATCGCAGAATCATCGCTTCTGCCGATCAAATCCTTCCCCTCAATTCTTTTTATCGTTAAACTTTCCACATCCTCCTCCAAAGATGCAGCTATATAGCCATGCATACACTCCGCATTCCTCTTTTTTCCTTCTCCACGCCTCACCTGTAATCTCAGTGTGGCTGGTCAAGGATAAACAGGTGGATCAACGCTTTTTTCATCGCACGCGTACTATCGCGAGAATTCCAACGAAGGAAACTTTAAACTTTATCGCGTTTGTTCGTAGAAACGAAGACGTTTGGACGATATCGCTCGATAGGCCTCGGTGTTCTTGGAAATACTCGCCAGGAGGAGAGATAATTTAGGAAGATTATTGTACAGGTTGGGGTAATCGGCGGGAAAAGATGGAAAGTGCGGGACTGGCTCGGTGCCAAGGTGAGAATTTCTCCCGTGCTTTTCGGCTATCGCCCTGCTATTCGTGTACTTGTATACATACGTAATACGTATATATACACCTCTCCTTACGCAGCGATAAAATCACTAAAGCGTTGGATAAAATGTGACGCAGGCGTGCAATAAGACGATCGGAGCGCGTGCATTGGAATTATCCTAACGGAAATGTTGTTTGTTTTAAAGGAGATGGAGAATGATGCGGAGGAAGAAAAATATTGCCTAGCGACGGCATGCAGTTGTCGATCGAAGCTGGCTTCGATTAAATATGCGTCGACGCGCGTCGTTCGGTTGCATTACGTATGCACTGTGCGCGCACGCACAACCAACCATCCTGCAGATAGCCAGGGCACACGGAATAACTGGCACGCCTACTATTTTCGCGCGAGCTGCCAACTCACCGGGCCGCGCCTGCTTGCACTCGCTCTCTTCTGTCTCTCCCTCATTGAAATTCTTTTTTCGCAACCAACCGCCCTACGCGCGCGCGCACACACACACACACTTATATTTATCTCTGGTCGACGCATTCGTCAAGTAGCGATCAATCACACTCGTACACTTAGCACGGTTGCACACATACCGGTATTAGTCAGATTTCCGTGAGATTAGGATTTTTGTGGAAATCACTGGCTCCGATTTAACCTGAAGAGCGAGGAAGGAAGGAGGAAAAGACTCGTTAGTCCTTTCGGCGAAGCGTGGGAGGATTATCGCTGAGCGTTATTCCACGCGTTTATCGGAAGCTTCTCAGTGTGTCAGGCAGCAGAGACTCGACGTAAACTCTATGGAATATACGATGTATTCTCTTTGTCCGCTCGACGATGAACAACGATCAACCGCTGACTCACGTCGTTGCTCTCACCAATTAGGATTCTACGGTAATTCTCTCCCACACCCCCTTATAGAACTACACACATATATATATATATATTTCAAGAGGAAATACATAGGCTGAATTTTTCAGCGTCTCTCCAACGACGACCACGCGATAACAATAATGATTTCATCGAGCTCGATCGAACCTCGCACACGACCCTTATATGTGTGCAGAGGATAGTCCATTTTCTCACTGATCAATCTTCGCACCGCGGTATCGATTCGGCGACTCGAGTACAGTATTGTATGTAATAGGAAGGTGGCAGATGTTTTGGAAGAACAATAATAACGCGAGGGAATCTATATATATATATATATATATATATAAAGACTTTAAAATCGAGAGGCTCCTCTCGTTATTCGACAGAGTTCTTCCTAGCAGCTCGCTACCATTCGATATAAGTTGGGCAAAATTTAGACGACGAGAGAGAAGTGGCCGTGCAATTGCACGTCACGTAAGGCAAACAAGCGTGGCTCGTTAGTGCGAGATACCGCAAGTTGGGTAATACCTGTGGGATACCATTAAAGGTTGCCCGCTATAATTAACGTTTGAGAAGCGCAGCGTTCCTCCTCCTCTATACATGTATATACTTGCGTCTAACAGCTGAGATATTTCAAGACGTTCGAAGGGACTGTCGAATTTGCCAATGGGGTTATTTCAGTCGTCGAGAGGAAGTATTTCTACGCTGGAGAAATTTGCGTGGAATGATTGATATTTTTGTTACTCGTTAGAGAGGGGGAGGGGGGGGGGATGGCTTGTTATTGCTGGTGATTAAAGTGAAATATGTGAGGTGGGTAGGGAGGAATCCATTTGCACAATGAATGTGGCAACACCCTTTGGAATAGCGAGGGGGTGGGAGTAACCTCTTTCGATAAACATCCACGTCGGGTTGAATGGGGTAGAGAGGAGGGGTGTTGAGAGCCCCTAACGGGTGCACCCCTTGCTTGCAGTGTTCCACAAGTCGGGTAGACGACGATATCGACCCACTGGCTGCGCTGGCAGCCCTTATGGCTCTGTAGCAGCAGCGACCTTAAAGAGGATAACCTCCTAAAGGCGACGCCGCGCGCGGCCCACACCACCCTTTAACGGTTTTCCCTCCACCCTCGCTCCACCGTGGACGCCCTTCACCATCGCAGCAAGGTGGTGCCTCCGTGTGCTTCCAATTGCTCCAAATAAATTTGTCCTCCGCACTCGGCTCCTCTCTTCATCTTCGACGCCCCGGAAGAGAAACTGCCACGTCAATTACTTAGGCCGCGCGCGCATTGATTTTTCCCGATACTTCCATCCGCAGTCTTTTGCAACACGTTCGTTTCCCCGCCTCCCTTTTTACCTTCGAACATCTCACCTTTAATAGACCCTTCCGGAAATAGCTTATGGTTTAGATTTTATCTCTCTTTTCTTTCTTTTCTTGCCGATTCAAGCACGCGAGAGGTATGCGTGTCCAGTATTTACACAATGAATTTTTCTCTCTCTCTCTCTCTCTCTCTCTCGGTTTCCCAGAAACGCGCTTTCGCGCCGATAGTTTCGTAGAAGCACGTTTCATGCGTTTCCAAAGTCTGGCGCGAGTAAATTTTTTCTCGGAAGTCACGGAGGAGCCCCCTATAGCTCCGAGAAGGTTTTTTGCAGAATCTACGATGCGGAAGTGGTAGCTGATCTCGCGCGCGCAGAGATTTCTGTCTAGCGGTATATAAATCAAGTCCGGTGGCTGATACGCTTTAAGAATTCAGGAGGATTTAAAGTTGTGCTCGGTGGGCGGAAATGGTGTCTTAGCGCGGGCAATGGGGCGGTGCGGCTAAATTCTCTCTCGTAAGGTATCGTAGTGGCAGGATAATTTGTGGATCTTTGCTGGGGGGAAGGAGGAGGGAGGAGGTTTGGCGAGCGAGAGAATGCATGGACGGGAAGAGGATAGAGAGGAATAAAGGAAGACGCGCGCGCTCGCGCTCGGCCTGGAGGGAAAGGGTAAAAATTACTTTGAATATATATAAGAAAATGATGGTGGAAAAAAGCTGGGATAAAGTACGTCTTTCCATCGAAATGTTTACCGATCGTGCCTGGCAGTCGGCTGTATAGAATCAACGATGCTCTTTCCATTTTTATGGAGGACCTACGGAAAGAGTGGGAATCCTCGCTTGTCGCGCGATGCCACGTAAAAGGACTCCGATCCTGTCGTGCACGATCGGCCAAACAATACCGTAAGATTCCCCGTTACGCAACTATAGAACCATCCCATCCATAAATTAACCATAAACGTCTCACTTCGCTGATCCACTTGAATTTTCCAAAAGCTCGCGCAAAGCAAAAACTTTGTATTCCAACTTTGTAATTCTAAAATTCTTCCAGTCCCGCAGCGGAGAGCGCTTATTTTTATTGTCTCAGCGATTATATATACTATGTATATATACTTGCACAGCTCGGTAATTTCCGATGAATTCTTTTGGTTCTGCTTGTTTATAGGAATTTAGAGAGGCGAATATATACGAAATAAAAGCCAGGGCGAATATGTTAGTCACGCGTAAATAAATTTGTATCGCATTCCTGCTAGAATGCGTATATACATATTGAATTGAAGTCTCTCCCTTTAACAAACGGATCGTTTTAGCAAGAATGTCGTCCCTGCCTGCCGATTCCATACGCGAGATAATGCATCGATCGATATACTGTGTGTGATTTATACATTAGTAAAGAATTCCGTGCGACGAAATAAGCGGAAGCGTGATAATTCATCGGTTACCGCCCGAAGAAAGCTGTGGGAGTCGAGGGGGAAGTTTGGCGAATCGTAGAAGAGCAAAAAGATATTCGGGGCGGACCGATCGAGTCACGAAGATCGATTTTCGAAGGTTAGGCCACCGGCACGGCGCGGCGCGGCGCGGCGCGGCGGCCGACGTTCTCTCGCGAGCCTCCGGACGGAGAGCGTGAGAGCCTCGGTCGGATCTCGCAGCTGCTGCAACCGGTCCGATAATGACGTGCCGAACCAGTAAAGCAAAAGGGTGAAAGGACCCTGAGGGGGTGGTGGGATGGTGGGGTAGCCCATCCACCAAAATCCTCACGTACACTGAAAATATCCTCGCGCTAGCCCGAAAACTCTCCGTCTCTCGAAACATTTTCTCTCCATTAAAAACCTCCATTTGCACGAGCCCTCGCGTAAAATACAATTGGAGGATTCAACGAAATCATCCGTATATATATATATATATATATATATATATAATATACGCGCGTACGGAGGAAACTGTGCAATTCCTCGCAATAACATTGGAATGGGCTAAATTTTCTCGGGAAAATGCTGCTGGCGCACGCGTCGACTGCCAGCAGCGGATCAGCTGCTCTTTCTCCAAGAAGAATCTGTTTAATCGAGTGAGAAAATTTGGTTGATCGCCTGAAATAATAATAACTAAAAGTGCGCGCACGGTATTATCGAGCACTCTCTTCAGCCCCTCCCCCCTCCCCCTCCGCCCTCATCCCTCCTTTTTCGTTTTTCCGCGCTCTACATGAATATTCAATTGCGACGTACAAAATGGCATTTGCATAATAATTGAACGGCCATAATAACAAGCGAAAAATGTTGATTCTCCGCGAAGCACGTTTTCCGTTGACAAACAAGCTTTATTGACTCTCGCATACGCTCACTATGGGAAATAATTCGCGCTGAATTCAATGTATAATTGAAGAAGAAAACTCGATAGCCTCTTCTGCCCTTTTATATCGCGACGTGAAATTTCAATGGTTTTGCGCGTGTGTGCCGAAAGAAGGGATTGGTTGGTCAGGGTGCTGCTCGCGCTCGCAACGGCATCGCCAGTAGTGGGGAGTTTAAAAATAGCGGTAAACTGCAGAAACATGCGACTGGCAGGTGTATATAAATATCTGGAGTGCCCTCGGCGCACTTTTATTTATAAATTAACACGTGCCTGCTGAATCGTGCAAACCGGAAGACCTTGAGAGGCGGCCCCGTGCTCCTCTCCAGGTGAAAAGGCTACTCGGCACAGCATATATATATATATATATATATCATCGCGTCGATGCGCGCGTCGATACCTCGCGCGCATTACGAAATAAAATAAAATTGTAAAGTCGCATATATATATATATATATATATATATATATATAGGGGCTACAGATCGATGGACGAGCTGGAAGGGCCATTCGCTGTTTCGCCGTTCGAGAAACCTTTTGCCCCTCCCCTCCCCTCCCTTCGAAAACACAGGGATGAAGGGGGGCTGAAACGCGATATGAATTAGCGCTGAACATCGGAGCGTGACCTGTAATTACGGAAGAGTCGCATTAGCGTCGCTTTTGTTGGCGAAAAGGCTGAATGGCAGCGCGAGCGTCGCAGTGGCCGTTGCACCCGCGCCGCACGCCGCACTCCGGCCCATTGTCTCTCCACGGCGCTTGTTCGACCGTTGAACGCCGTGTTTGCGTGTGCCCAGAACACACAGAGTTATTAACGACTGCCCATTGTTTCGGCTAAATATTCATCATCGAGTTTGCGCGCCATCTCTCTACGAAGAATCCACTTTCCTCCTGCTGCATTTACCCGGAAATCTCGATGACCGTCGCCCGACGCCGCGCCGCGCCGTGCAGAGATCCTCGGCTCGGTCGGTTTGGTCCCGCGGGACCAAACTCTCTGGCGCGAGACACGTCCCTTCTCCGTATCGCGTAAGAACCATAAACAGCGAATGGTTATCGGTCAGAGCTGGAGATCCCTCGCTAAAATTCTAGACGAAAGCGTTCCGCTGAATTTCACTCGAGTTGATTTACGCGTGCGAAACGTTGCGTCCTCTGTATATCTATACCGGGCAGAAAGTTTACTGCCGATAACCCGCCAATATCCTTCGGCATAGAGCCGATACATCATTGCTTAACTGGCCAAACCACCAACTTTGTCCCACCCCCGCACAACTCTTTCCATTCTTCTGCAAAATATCAAAGTTATATTTCTCTCTCTCCGATTGCCCCTCTTGGCCAGAAAAGAGAAATATTGCGGCGCGGCAGGTCGAAACTCGTCGATGACTCGAGTCGTTGTGCGCGATGAACCAGAGTATATCTACGCGATAACCCCTTTTCTTCTCTTATCCACGCGCAAAGTCAAGAAGGTTATCCCTCCTGAATAATAATAAACAGTAAAGCCGCGTTTCCGGGTAAAGCACGCAATTATATATTGTAGTTGTTTCGGACTCGAACGGTTTTGTCCTCATTCATTTGTCCTCGGTAAATTGAGAAAATTGCTATAAGGGAAAAGCTGTTGAGAGGCTTGTGTATCAATAATTTTAATGGGAGCCCCAAGGCAACTTGGAAAGCAGCAGAAGCAGAAGCAGCAACTTTGAAAGCTTATACTCATCATTGGGGGAATTGAATTCACAGTGGGGTCTTTCAGAGGAAACTTTATCTGGCAGGTGTAGATGTTTTGAAAGCCCTTGTGTAAGTGCTTTATTGATGTCTCCTGCCAGAGATGGATTATTCTACCACCACAAGATGGTAAAATCCACTTTTTCATCCCCTCAACTTCAACAATACCTTGAAATCCTTTCCAAATGGTATACCCACGTATTGTGTACAGGTACGTTTATAACACACTTTTTCCATCTTTTTCGCCCACGCCTCTTGTATATACATATATATATATATATATACGCGTATAGCGCGCGTGTATATTATATAATATAAATAGAATTAACTTTTCTACTCTATTTCTTTCACACTCCGAGAAACACACTTTTGCCAGCAATTGACATTATTCGCTGGTCCAGATGACATATTCTCGCTTCATTTTAAAAGAAATTAGTTTGAGGAATCTTTTCTGTTTTTCTTGTTTTTTTTGGCCAGACGGAAGGTTTTTTGCCAAACGCCTTTCTTGCCTCGAGCCTCTATCTTTGGAGAAATTTATTGAATGAAAGAAGTTTGTGTGCGGGCAGTCGAATAATACAGTCTCCGAATGGTGGATTTTTCTGGGAGCTTGGCCCGAACCTGCCTTCACTCTAAATCTGGTTTGACGACTTTGGCGCTGAGAGTCCTTGAGATGAGAAAAGGGGGCCATGTGTGATTATCTTACGAATGAAGCAACGAACGAGCAAAATGAATAAAGGGAACAATCAACGTTATTTATTCTATTCAGCAATGTCTGGACAATTGTTGTAAGCGCCCACTGCTTTTGACTCTATATACCGCGGATATGGAAATAAGAAGCCGAGAAAAAAAATCTAATTAGTTTGGAGGGAAAATTGCGGAAAATTGTATATGCCGCGAGGGGGTCAAAGGCCTCGTGGCTATAGCTGCAGCTATACACATAGTGGGGAGACTCGTAGGAATTTTTAAAGGGGCAGTGTAATATAAGAGCGAACGATATTTAAAGGTCTATCTCTGACATATATGCATGTACATGACGTAAATAATCATGAGAGATTTTGGAGAGATCCGAACGCTTTCCGTTGCTTAAAAAAGCACTGTAAACGATCTATTTATTTGCGGTTTATCGGATAGAGGGGGGGGGGGGGGGTGGTTAGTTTATTCGACGGGAGAATCAGGTTTTGGAAACGAGTTTTTGAAAGGCCTGGCCAGCAGCCAGGTCCGCAATGTATCCGCGACGAGACCGCTCTCCATCTTCTTCGTCCAACAAGTAGAATCCTCTTCAAACGGAATCTCCTTGCTTTTTTATCCTCCCACCAGGCGACCTTGACGAGAACGACGCGAAGCCGCAAATCTATCCTCCGTCTCTCGGATTCATTCTCGAAATTCGATAGTTTCGCACGCACACTGCTTTACGGAGCAAGATGAATAAGGAAGCCCGTTTATAAGCGTGTCTAATAATAATGATAATTCATATGGTTGATATAAATTGACAAGGATATTTATCGATCGAGTGCCAGGGGGATTGATGGACTCTTCTTATTTGATAGGCGCTTCTCGATGAAGCATGGATAGTTTTCCGGCGGGTAATGGTACGTACTTGGGTCGTGCATCCGTGTTGAAGAAAGATATCGCCGGGATCTCCGTCTCTTGGCATAGACCGACGAGCTGCGCCTCGGCTAGCATCACTGGCCCGGAATGTGCAGCGGGTCCAACACATACTGTTACGCACCCGAAGGTGGAACCTTCTGTGCTGGTCGGACCATGAGTCTCTCGCTTTTGGAACAGACACGCGAGGCGTAATTAACCTCGGGATATCCTGAGAGGATTTTCTCAATTCGACAAATTTCCCAATTCCCTCTTGTATAATAACAAAAAATCCAAACTTATGTATATATATTTGCTGCAAGCATCTGGTAACCTTGACGCAATATATACTTTTGCCTACTTCAGACTTACAGCAGCTTGCTTGACGATAAAAAATCATGGTATTTAATTAATTTGGACTATCGGATGTATATAGGGATGGTTTTGGTATTTTGCACGTAGGACGTAGTATGTGTATACCTATATATATATATATATATATAACGGTTGGAAGAAAATTCGCAGCCTACGTTCCCTCCCTTTTTATCATTCCACCCTCCGCAGCAGCGTTAATTGTGTTTTGCTTAATTACCGCCTCGTCGGCAAGTTCGCTGACCGGATTCCACCTTGTACCGTTTGCCTTTCACGGGATTAATCCGTCAGATTTCACTGGGGAACTAATTAACTCCGAAAAGGGAATGGTGGATGAACTAGCCGAGAACTCGTGGAAATTTCGTTCACGGAATTTAAACTAAACAGAATGAATGCCAAATTTTTCCAGCAGATTTTGCAAAGTTTGACTTTTTTGCACAGTCAAGGTCGAGCTTGCGACACGCCGCGTCATATATCTGCATGTATATATATATATATATATGAATTGCTTGAGTTTAACGATGTAATTCGTAGTTGCCGATAACGAGCACCCTTACGCAACCTGCCCTCGGAGTACCGGCAATTAGGGTAATTGCATTCCGCGTGCTGGAGTGATGGAACGGCACGGGGAGGGGGTAGAAACCGAGGCAAGCCGAGTGATTTGCAAGTCAATCTTTTGTCCCTTCCTGTCGAAATTGCAAGAAAGGGGCGCGCGCGCTTTGCAAGATTTGTCCTCGAATCACCCCGGCAACACCCAATTACATTTGGTAATTAAGGAATGTATTTATCCAAACCTTTTTTTTTTCCTCATCTCCTATTTACGTATATATAGCGAGGTATAGGGTTGGAACGAGACGGCTTATCTAAGAAAACAGAGAGAGAGAGAGAGAGAGAGAGAGAGCGGAATAAGGCTGAGAAGAGGAGAGCTGGCTTTAGAAAAACGAAGCACTTGACGCGCCACGTTTCTCACACGTGCGAGCCAGACACGACACATTTCGGCTTGTTACTCGTCGAATTTCTGTCACGCCGGTCGAGCCGTAACGCTGGAAAAACGACCAACAGCCGAGCCTGTCAAAGGATCCTCGAGCGCTTTATAAGCTGTCTCTCCTCCCTCTCTCCATCTTTCTCACTTCTAACCTTAGCAAATTCCACGAGAAATTTCCCAACGAATTTCTAGCGAGTCGTCCGTGCGCTATTCGTGGAAAGCGATAAACTTTCGTCCCATTTCGCTAAAACCCTCCGCCGCCGTGTAACTTGTATCATTTTCGAAGCTTTCATAATTCATATCCAAAAGTTGCCTCGCGCTCTCGTGTCCGTCTAGAAACTCCAGGTCCATCAAATCTGCCAAGATTTATGGCAAATTCGCTTTTTCTCCAATTTTCATAGACCAATGGAAAATTTAGTATCCACTCTACAGAGAGAGAGAGAGAGAGAGAGAGAGAGAGAGAGTCTTGTAACGATAATGAAGCAGAATTTCGTGAAAATTTCATTGAAAATAACCGCGAATACCATTCGGTAATTTACCTAATAGAAGCTTCCTGGAAGAAGATTGACACTCCAATATGGTAGGAGTTGTTATTTCAGGACTGCTCGCTATAGCCTTCGTGATTTAGTAATTAAGGAAGTCTCGGAAATATAACGAGAATCATTTATTCTTCCATTTCGATCGAGAAGCGATCTTTCCACGTTTCCCCTCGCGGTCATCAAATGGGTTTGCCCAAGTGCTCGTTATAAGCCCGTGTGCTTATTATTACTGGCGCTAGCTTTTCTCTCCATCTCACGCGCTAGAGAGAGAGAGAGAGAGATAGAGAGAGAGGGGGGGGCGGGGGAGATGAAAAAATAAGCAAAGAAAAACCGGTAAGAGAGCTATTGGTCAATGGTGTCGAGTTTTCTCAAGGTTAATTGCCTTGTTTCGTCTTGAAATTCCATCCGGAATGGGTCCATCTAGAAGGAGGTAGGAATAAGGGGGGAAGAGGGGAGGAGAGAGGGTTGAAAGGCGAGCAAAACCTGACTCGCCCGTCCTCCAGGAATTCTGGGTTAATGGCACTGCATTACGATCGCGTGACTTTGTTGGCCTGAGAGACGAGAGATCGATGCTCTGCTCGCTCCTTGAAAAAAACTGCGCGACGATCAATAGCGCGCAGAAGAGCCTGAATCACCTGAACTTTGTTAATCTTCCGGAGGTTACTCGTACCCAATTTCGCCCTCTCTCTCTCTCTCTCTCTCTTGAGAGAGAGAGTCCTCCCTTTATATTCCGCAGAGTCGGTAGAAATCTCGGTAGAATCCATGCAGCGTTACATCTTTCGAGAGTGGAGGGGGAGGGGGAGGGGGATAAAAAAAGAGAATCGTGAAAAAGGCTCGCAGGAGTTTATTTTTTTTTTACGGACAAAGTTGCACCAGGTACTCGACCCCTATAGGGGGAAGCCCCGAACCGGTTTCGGGGGCCCGGTTTTCGAAATCGGACCGCCCACGAGCGATCGATTGCAACTTTTAAACGTGTGAGTTTTCAGTCTTACAGAGAGTACGTATGTACGCAAGTGTGCATGCGTCGTGTATAGCGGAGAATGTGCTTTCGCCCCCGCGCCTCTCGGTGCAGCTGCTACGGCGAATTTTAACGATCCCCCAGCCCACGTGACCTTGCGCTCCATTATCTTCGCCAACAGACCATAAAATCCCCACACCCCTCATACCGTTTCTTTGCGAAAACTTTTCTACTCCCGTCGTCGTCGTCGAAGCCTCTTTTTACGAAAGAGCCGAGCAAGGCAAGAAATGCAAAGAGGAGAAAAAGCCTCCTTTTAATTGTCGCTTTCTGTAAAAAGGCAATAAGATTCGTTTAATTCCATTGGATTGGATTGGATTTCTTCGGTTTGGAGTGGCCAACGAAAGCATGCTCGTAATGTAAAGTAGGTGAAGCGGAGAAAGTGGGATGAGACGATGCTTATGAATTATTAATCGCGGCCAATATACCATATCGGTTGCATTGGCAATTTCAGGCCGATTAAGGTAGAATTGTGAACGATGCTCTTCCTGCCTGCCTGCCTGCCTGGCCCAGTCTGCCAATTACTTCAAGGCTTCAATTATATGTACCCTCCCTCCCTATCCATCTTCATTGTTAGATTTTTCCTCAAACATATTTTCCCTTTTTCGCATTCCAATGACGTCACTCGAATAATTGGATCAGAAATACACGCACATACATATATATATATATATATATATATATATATACGATTAACGATCGTCTCATTTATTACGTCAGTGTCGCCAGGACAATGCTACATTAGCGAGCGTAATTGCACTTGGGTAATTTCAGCAATACCAGGGGGGCTAATCCTCCGGCTAAAATTATGCAGAGTTTCATGAATCGTTTGAGGCGACACGCGATACCGGTGAGACGAGCGATAACGGCTTTTGCCGTGCAGTGAAATCGTCGATTTTCCTATATATATATAAATACAATATACGTCGGAGCGTTGCGCGCGAGCGAGAGGGAGAGGTAGGTATATAGTATATATAGTTAGAGTGTTGGGTATACGCGCAGCGCGGGACTGTGAACTCGGTTCGCTGCGTGGCAAGTGCGACTCGCGCATCTCGATCTGCGCAGAATCGAGAATGGCCACTGGAAGAAGTTGATGTGGTGGCCGTGGTGCCGTCGTCGTGCCGCCGTCGCCGTCGTCGTCGTCGTCGTCGTCGTCGTCGTCGACGTCGCCGTGACTCTGGCGTGCACACCACAGTGCGTCTTACCCAGCTGTGCCGCGCCTGGCGGCGGAGAGTATACGCGGACTACGCGCTTTCCACCATCCTCTCTCTCTCTCTCTCTCTCTCTCTCTCTCTCTCTCTCTCTCTCTCTCTCTCTCTCTCTCTCTCTCTCTCGCGTCGTCCCTCTCGGCTCTTCGGCTCTCTCGAGCACAGGCGAGCCTAGTCGCGGCCAGTTCTCCGAGCGCTCCGCTCCCGGGAGAGACACACGGATGGACAATCCTTCCCAATAGCTCGCGCGTGTTCCCGAAAACACGCGAACCGGATGTCGAGCGCGAGATCTACCCGGGACTCTACCTATATGCATTCGTGCCTCGCCGCTTCCCCTCGACGTCCCTCTCGCTTTGTGTGTGTGTGTGTGCGTGCGTGCGTGCGTGCAATTTCCGAGCTTCTTCATATTCGTCCCATCATTCGTGCTTTTTATTGTGACGTAATCTATACATAGGCTGTGAGTGATGATCGAGAAGAGATGTGCTGCAACCCGATACGCCGGCCAGTGTTTAAGTGCTACGATGCTATTTATTCCTGCCGGCTGTCGGCTCTGCAAAATATAAACTCACAGTGATAAACAGGTAAATCCGGTGCTTCTCCAAAGTGTTTCTTTCTTTTCTCTTTTTGGATTGGCGTACGTACTTCTTCTTCTCGTCGACCGATCGTTTGGATTATTTTATTATATCCTACGCAGGGAAAAAGATATGAGTCTTCTGGGGAGGAGGGAGGGGAGGGGGGGGGACGCGAGTGGGGCGAGGATTTAATTGAATTTAAAGATAGTGAAGTTGGAGTGGGGTTGATGGGTGGATGAGGGGAGGGGGGAGGGAATACACGGGAAGGATTTGCGGCGCGGAGGATTCAAAGTGGTCCCCCCGGAGCTCAGGGCGTTTCGTTTTCGACGAAATAATTGCGGAACACGAACTAGCTCGCGCTCTCCCGGCATTTAATGCTGGTATTCGTAGCGCGTAGACCGTGCAGTCGTTATCCTCGATTTATGGCCCAACCTGGCCTGAATCCTTATACGAGAGTCCCCTCTCGACAAAACCACAACGTTCCGTCGCCATTTTTACTCCCCCCTCGCTCTTCTTACACCGTTTTCAATTCAATAACTCTCGCCATGAATCTCCATCAGCATTGTTGCAAAATTCGCTTGGATCCCGATGGGCGTCTCAACTTTTTCAACACTTTCGGCCAATAATATAAAGCCAGAGCTTTAACGACTCGGTGCTTCGAGAAAATCAAAGTGGAAATTATTCCGTGCTAATTGGAATTTGAGAATTTTCCGACACTTTTCAAGAATGTATAGAAATGTTAATAGATGCTTACGCGTCATGGTGTTTATTCATTCAAATTTATTCCAGCTCTCCACGGCAAATATTCTCTTTCTGCACGAACAAGTACATTGATTCCTGTGATAAAGTTTTAACGATCTCCGCCCTAAAGGTATTTGGGAATCAAGAGTGGGGGGGGGGGGGGGGGGGGAGGGGGTAAATATTTGCTCCGCTTATCGTACCGGGAATTTTTATCGGTCGAAGCTTTAAAACTCTCTACCGTCGGTTGTACTATTTTTTCTCTTCTTATTTTACTTTGTCAAAAATCATGAGATTAATTCCTGCCGCGGTATCGACTCGGACCTGAATTTTAATTTGCCCGGAGATAAGTGCTGCTCATCGGTGGAGAAGGGAAGAGGGCCTTGAACTCTCGAAAGTCTTCAAGGACGTTTGTCGTAGTTGAGTCGAGCTTGCCTTTGCAGAACGGACAAAGAGAGAAAGAGGGAGAGAGACTTTGTTTTTTTTTATTCTTAGAAAAGAAAGGAGATGGATCGGAATAATAAAAATGCGGAGGTTTTGCTCATTACGCTTTTCACGGTACGCTAGGATTACGCAAAGACGTCCGGAATGCGTGGGTGTTAATGTCTTGAATATGCAATACGTGCATGCCCCAGTATCGGCAGCTTTAATATATTTTGCCGCGTATCAGAGTCGGTGCCGCCTCGCACACAATGCCAACTATTTACCTCGTCGACTCGACAAAACTTCCAAACTATTTCCAATTGAAACTATCGGACAAAGTGGTAAAATCGGGAAAAAGTGTTTAGTTTGTGAAAAATATCATGACGTATTAGGGAGGGGGGAGGGAATATATACCGATTTGGCAGAGATTTCTTGTGATTGAGAGAGAAACTGATATATATATATATATATATATATAATATAATGAAAAGTTTTAGACACGAGTTTCTCGTGATCCGAGAGTTGGCGGACTCAGAGAGACTGCAGGCGATCCAATACTTCTGCTTGAGTTAATATTATATGTATGTATAGACGATGAGTAACGGGAATGGAAATGATGGTGGTTGATGGTCAGAAGAAGAAAGGCTGTGGTAGGAATTACGCAAGGAGAAAGTTGACGGCGGGCGAGCGAGGAAGTTCTCGTAGCGAAGCGAGTCCACTTGTCTCCGAGGTGAGTGTGTTCCTATGGGAAACTGGATGCTGCGGATTGCTCGTAGTTTGACGAGGAGGGTGGGGGAGTATAGTCGAGTTAGAAGAGGAGGGCAAACGGAGGAGGAATGGAAGGAGGAAAAACCGGTTCTCCGAAGACCATGGCGTGTCTAATCACGGCACTACACGAATAATGTTACGCCTTGGCTGCGCACGAAAACATGCACAGCCGTTGTATATACCGAGCGTTTGTGTAGGTGAAAATGCCCCAACCATGACGACACCAGCCAGACCCGACTGACTGCCCGGCTGCATCGGCTCCCCACGCCTGCCCTTAATTTTCATCCGATCCATTTGTCCTTTCTTTATTACACACACACACACACACACACACACACACATAAGTATGTAGAATTTATGTGCAAAGTCTACGCCGATGCGTGTCAAATTCAATCCGACACCATCCTCCTTAACATTGGATCCTCCTGAATGATTCGCCAAATGGAACAAATTCTTTCGGCGTCTCGTAGTAAATTTTTTAAGGGAATATTTGGAAACTAATCGATCGAATCAATTTTGAGGTTGGAGCGAAAAGCCCGACCGAAGTTGGGAAACGGTTTGGGCGAAAGTCGGATATATATTCGTGTTAAAAGTAGTTGCTGGTGAGCCAACGCTGTTGCTCGCTGTAATCTATTTCAGGGAGTCTGCACGGAAACTGCCGTTATTCGTGGCAAACTACTCCGCTATAGGGGAATAATCGTGCTCCAGGACGCGCGCGCGCGCGCGCGCGCGCGATATTCTCCCGAGCAAATTTTCCTGCCCGACTCTCACTCGTCCCAAGACAAACTTTGCAGCTTGACACTTATCGTAAAATCGATACTCGATTTTCCTGCTAATTTCACTCGACGGGGCAACGGTTATTCCAACGAATGCTCCAGGAAATTTTGTCAGGAAAATTGATTTTCCATTCGTTGCGTAATTTCAACTTGATTCAATAATGCAACTTAGTTTTGTTGTACATATATAAATGCGCGGTAGTATAATACGTGTACTCGTAAAGAGACTGTCATTATATATTCTATACATGCACGCACGCTTAATTCGGTACATAGGAACGGGAACGCTCCATTTGCTAATTTATGCCTATAGCAAGGATTTTCAATGGACTGTCGAAAGCACAATGATAGTTTGCGCGAGCTTTTGTATCATTTCAAAAGCCCGTGTGCTTTTGCCGGGGAACGCTCGCTGTTCCACGCAAATTGGCAACTTTTAATCAGTCCGGTTAATTGACGAAATTTGCCCTCCAATAGCGAGCCAGAGAGAGAGAGAGAGAGAGAGATTATATCATTTACAAAACAAATTCAGTTTGGAGGCGAGCTAAAGAGAGTATTGATACTCGCTTTAAAAGCTAAAATATATATATATATATAATATAAGTTGATCAAAGTAAAATGTTTAGGAATGAGAGATGTATAGCGAGGAAAGAGTAGAGTTGATTATTCAGCAAATTCATTCAATAGAGAGATTGAAGGGAGAGGAGGGGACTGTGCAGAGAGAGAGAGAGAGAGAGGAGAAGATGAGAGAGAAATAGTTTGGACTTCCTTTTGTACTGCTGTGCTATAGGATACAACTTGGTGTTTCGAGTAGCGTGTCTGGCATCTCCCTATATATATATATATATATATATATATACAGTGGCGTGGGCCCGCGGCTGCCATGCATTATTCAAGAAGTAGTCACTGCGCCTGAGAAAACCCTCCTGCAAAAATACACACACACACACACACACACACACATACACAGAAGGAGAAATGCGCACGCACTGTTAGCCTCATCGTATTATAGTCCTTGCGCGAGCTGCACACGTTCCCTGCACCAGTCAGGATGAATCCGCCATTCCGCCATTCCCCTCGAGCCCTTACACGGACCAACTGGTTCCCGAGAACTCGTTCGTTTCACCTGACGGCCTCCTCCTCCTCCTCTCATAGACGCATATTCATCCTTTAAATAAACACACCGATCCCATGTAAATTTTCTTCCATTCATGCCTCGTTCTCCCATGGTCGCGCGCAACGTGGTCATCTCCCCCCCCCCCCTTCTCCTCTCCCCAAAATAGACAAATAATTTGATTTTCATGCAGTCATCCGACAATTCGTGCTCGCTCGGTCCCTAAATATGTACATGCTTTTTACTCGTTGACCCTTCGAGTCCTTTGTGCACATTGCGACCACGCAGAGAAATGATAACGCGCGGAAAAAGCTCCCGAAGGACGCGTCGCTGTATATATATACCACGGGACCCAGCGTAACCTTGAGAACCATGCCCCCCTCGTTTCCAAAGGACCCATCTATAACGCGCACGCTCCATTCCGCGGCTAAGAAATTTACGAAAGCTCTAAACGAGATTACTGCGGATTTTCCACCAAGAGTTTCTATAACACACACACACGCACAAACACACTTTTACTATGCGTAACTTTATAATTAATACATGGAGTTTCTCCGGAGCATTAAACGCAGAGCGAAATTGTACGATTTTTATCCGGCAAAATTTAATTCGGGAATCATGCGTTTGGTAGAAGAGAGAGAGGGGGGGGGGAGTTAATAAAAGCGGATGAAGTAGGATAGCGGCGACAGAAAATGTTGGCTTACGACCAGAATTTGCCGGATAAATCATTTATCACTATCGTGTAAACGTGAGGAGCCGAGCCAGCTGGTGCCACGACTATACGAAAAATTTATTGCTATTATAAACTTTCTCAATCTCTTTGCATAAGATCGTCAAACAGCGATCGCTCTTTCTAATCTCTCCGCCATATATTCAAGTAGGATTGTCTCGAATGAGAAATTTTTGGTTGGCCAATGAGAAATTTGAAATTCCTCGGATATTCGAGTGGCAGGACTGGGCCATGTTTCTGTTTTTCTCGTTTTAAGAGGGGGAGGCAGACTGGCAGTAGAAGAATTAAGAAGAAGAAGAAGAAACGTTGAGGCCAATAAACTCGAGCGAATTACGATGGGATGAGAATTTTCTCTCGGTCAGTGACGCAGCATCCACGGGAAAGACATTTATACGCATTCCACTTTCGTAATTCCACGATCGCGTGCTAATTCCCCCCCTGTCGCAATAAAACACGGCACCGCTCGCTTTTATTAATACCCCGACGAGCCGGTCTCACTGTCGTATAACTCGAATAACGTAATCGTCTCCAGTTGAGCGAAGAGAAGGAGCGAATCCCTCCTACAGTTCTCTCTGCACAGAAAAATCGATAAGAGGCAGATTCACTTACCAAATAGTGTCAGCAGCTTTTCTCTTTCCCCATCCTCTTCTCAAATATATATATATATATATCTACATACATATATAATTGAATTTAATGAAAAAATACTTCCGTATGCGTATACACTGGACAAATGTCAACTGCAATGTTTGCAGCACGATGATAAGCCTGCAAAGATAAGCTTGGAAATATTTCCAGCAAGCACGGGTCAACGATGGATCATCGAAACGGGAAAACCGAGAGGAATAAAACACAAGCGGAGAAATCTGCGTACAAGGCTGAACGAATATAATTTCGTAAGGATGGATCGGAAGAGAAAAGCAAAGATCAGCAAAGCCTATATATATATTGGCAATGATAGTGAGAAAATAAGGAATAACACAAGTCAAAGAGAATGCGCTACGTAACTCCGTTGGATTGAAATATGAATCAGTGATAATTGCATGGATTTCCAAGAAAATTCGAGTGGCATTGCGTCGTGAAAGGAGTTTGACAAAGAGGAGAAATTTTCGAGGAATCGCGTGGTAGAATGCGAAATGGTCGAGAAAGAAATCGGAGCGTAAGCCCTGCGCGCTTGTAATCTCTCATTTAAGGACACGCGTCGAATATCGGAGAACGTGACGTTATCAGGTTCCTCGACCGACAGCTGAGAGGCTTATCAGGTTCGTGGCTTCCTGGACGCTTAAAAAATTCTCACCTCTCCCTCCCCCTGGCAACACCTCGATCCATTTCACTCGCCGCTTTTCGCCGGGGAATCAATTTAAATGCCATTTTCCTCGGAGTTTACTTCCTTCTTCAATCCTGCAGGGCTCCCCATAGCTCCATCGCTCGCTGCTACTTCAACATGTACGATCAACTTCCACTGAAATTACATAGTCGCATCTTTATTATTAAAGACGAAACTACCGGCCGCTAATGCGAGTTGTTTACAAAGTTTTTCCATCGCTGGAGAAATAAATATCAACAGTTACGAGATAGTTTGCTGTCAATAGCGAGGGAAATGCTCGCCCTCGAGGCTATTCGCCAACGGTACACCACAATTACTGCACAGAACTTATTGATCCGTATACTTCGCTAAGTGGCTCCCCTACAACTCGCACTTTTTTCTTTATTTTCTTACTTGGCGACTGATCGAGAGAAGGGTAAACGAACACGCGTTGAGTTCTGGGACGACCCAACAACGCGGACCTTCCAATAACAAAAGCTCTCGGAGAAATGTCTTTGGAATTAATTCTTCTATTCGTAAGAAAGTACCAATCGAAGGGATTTCTTTGCCAAGTGTATCGACGCACTGAATTATCGTATAGATGCATATACACTAAATGCAATAAGAGCAGAGAGAGAGAGAGAGAGAAATTTCGAGATAATTAGAAACGGATAATTCCGTATAATATGGTTTCGATTACAGACTTTGGTTTCTCCTGTGGAATATGCACGAAGGCGATGAGACCCATTACAGCTGCGAGCTACGTAAATATACAGTGGACAACATTGTTACCTTAACGATCGCGCGCTATACTTACCTTAATTAATGAGCGTGAATAAACGCACTCGTGCACGCACGCGCTTTCCCAGAAGTGAGAAGGAGGCGATCGACATAAAAAGCAAGCCTCGATCCAGAAGGACTCTTCAGTCTCACGGGAAACGAGAGAGCGAGCGAGCGACGACACTCACAGGCGCGCGCACACAGATATCGAATATTATATACCGCTCCTTCGCGTTTATACAAGCATATACGTACCATAGATATACTCTCCTTTTCCTTCCTGCTTTGTCACTAGCGACCTGATAAATCGTCTAATTTAGTCGTGAAAAGCGTCGTAAAATTTGATGGCTCGAAAAATATGCGGACGAGTATTTGGGAGTGCGCAATGGTGGGTACATGTTGATACTAATGCTATAATGGTAGTAGTGAGGAGTGGGAGGAGAAAATGAGATAGAAGAACGATTGTAGTCTGAGGAATTACGATGTAGCAGGAGGGTAAGAGATTATGGCGCGTCTGAGTCACGGAACGGGTAGTCTGGGCATTACGGGACCCTGGCAATTATCCGGGACTTTCCTTTTGCACCTTGCCTCCTCTCTCTCTCTCTCTCTTACTCATTCCACTACTCGCGCGCATCCTGCATAATCGTGCAAAACTCAACTGGATGGGAGGTAGGGGGTACCCTGTCGAGAACACTCAAGGTTTTTTCTCTCTCTCTTTCTCTCTCCCTCCCTCCCTCCATCGTTCCACGTCGATGTATGCGTTAGGGACAAGGGGAGGTTGCAGCAGGAGTTTAATGAAACCAGTCGAGTTCCGCCGAACCGGTCGAGCTGGTTTTACCTCCTCCCCACCCCCCCCCCCCCCCCCCTCCTCACCTCTCTGCCATTTACCCCTCTTTTTCCATGAACACGCGGAACATTGGCGAGAGAGGAGAGAAGCCTTCCGAAGAAGAGGGCTGTCGACCTCTCTTTCAACTCGCCAAGTCCCTTTTATTTTTCAACTCTAAAGCGGCTCTCGTTTCTTCACTTTCTCACTGATTCCCTTTGTTCCTACCATCCGTTGACTTTAATTGACCGCTCCCTCATCTTTCTTTTTTCTCTTCTTGCATTTTTACACCAATCGACAAATAATTCAGTCTTAACGAGAGGAGAGACTCGGCAGTCTCGTTCCTGATGTTCTCGCTTAAAAAAGTTGATTTCTTTGAAGAAGCGGAAGTCGACATGTGGGTAAAGACATATGGTTTATTGGGATGGGAGATGGCTTTAAGTGGTTCTCCTTTTTTCTTCTTCTTCTTCTTCTACTCTTTCTTTTTCTTCATTTCGACCGATGCGACGGAACTGTTAGAGAGCGTGACTGGTCGCCAATCCTATATATATATGTATGTATAAAGTAAAAGACACAGAGCAGCACGTATTGGATGGTCTGGCGATCTCGTTTGCCACTCCCGCCAGTCCGGCCGCCCGTCAAGATAAGCATGACTCGCTTGCAGAGTCCCAGAGAGTAGCTCTATCCTCTCTTAGGCTCGTCGTCTTCGTCGTCGAATGTCATCGTCCCTGATGCACCTATATACGCGCCCGTGTAGCACGCGAATGAAAGCTCGCGATGACTCATCTTTATATTCCGCTAGACACTGCACTATCGACGCTCGCTCCTCCATCGATATATATATATATATATATGTACAAGAGAATCAATTTCGAATTTACGTGCCTTTACTCCCATATCCATACACATATATATGTATACGATTCTCATTATACAAAGTCTTATTAAGTGTGGCTTATGCGCGCGAGATGAAATCTCCGCCAAGAGTTGAGAATTCATTAAAGGGGGGAGACTATAGAGGAACTCGGTGAATTTCCGGATAAAAGACGAAAAATCGCGGGAGCACAACTTGAGGTAATAGCTGCAAGTTGGAGAGAAGTTGGTGCAGGAGAGTTTGTAGTGTTAGAGCGAAAGAGAGAGAGGTGGAACGCGCGCGCCGGATGGTAGAGAGTTTGTGTGTGTGTGTGTATGTGTGTAGACGTGTAATTTTGTGGGGCGGTGATAAAATCGATCGTCAGAGTCCCGGGAGCTCCTGCAGGACTCATCCCGCCAGGTAGCCGGGACCATTCCGCCTCGTTTCCGCATTTACTGCCGACCATAAAGCCAAAGGCGGCTAATGGCCGTTGAATTCCCAGCTATCGACCCGGCTAATGAGCGAATTCTACTCCCAGCGACATAACTCAATTCCGATTCAAACTTTCCTCCGCCCATTGCTCCCATTCGATCGTTAACATTTCCCAAAATAGATTGTTTTCATTCATTCGCTTCCGTTGTTTCAGCGCGAAAGTGAAAACAGCCCTATCCTCGAGGCCAAAACTCCACCAAAATAGATCTTTCATTTACATCCAACCACATACATCTATCCTTCTCTCTTTTAACCCGATCGTAAAACTATAGCGTGACGCAAGAATTAATTTTTATCGCAAGCGCACCAGCGTCGTTAAATCCCTAGCTCCCGCAAGGTCATACAGTCAGTCACAAAACGATAGATAGGCATATATATATGTATATATATATATGTTACAGGGTATTCGTCGTCGCATGGTTGGTGTATATATAGCTCTTTTTGCTGTTAAAAATCTGCCAAATATTTGCACTCTCCTCTCTCTATTCATACACACACACACATATATATATATATATATATATATATATATATATATATATAGTTCCTTTATATTATTATGTCTCCCGCGACTAATGACGCGTTTACGAGTTTCTTAGTCGCACCAATTACGCTTACACCGGAAGCGCATGCTTTTCACGCGCTCGTCATCAAATGAATAATTTCCTGTCATGTACACGGAGCGAGATCGCCCCGACGCCACACATATCTTACCGGATGATTAAGGGGAAACCTTGAACTCGCCTCGGGATAAACACGATTGAAAGATCACGCTACGAAATTATTACTGCAAGCAGATACAGTCAAACAACAGGTTTTCCTTCATTCATTACAAGCTCGGATCGTGCTTGCTCCAATAATAAAGCAATGTTTCATCGAACGCCTATGACAGAGTCGAATAAATCACTATTGGCCATTTTCGGTTCGACAAAATCATCAAATGTACATATATAAATACGATTCGCAGCAGGCTATATAATGCATGCGAGCCTGCGATTATTGTACATGTGTGACTACGTGTCAAGCTGAATATTTAAACACAGATACGTGTGTTAGTGGCTTTGTTTTTACGGTTCGGATAGCGATATCACGTGTTTGTCGAGACCAGTGCATATAAGTTGGCGCATATGATGACATACGAGACGTCTACGACGACATCGATGCGGTGGTCCCACGCTACTTTCTCAGCTCAGCTGCGCCTATACCTTTAATCTCCCCCCGTTTAACTGGAAAAACATCCACTCTGACCGACGAGCGAGCGATTTTCAAAGTCCCGTCCCGTTCCTATCTCTTTTCTCGCGATAACCTGCTCGCGTCCAGCCAAAAAGTCGTTTAATCGCTTTCGATTGGATGGCTCGGAGAATTTCCTTTTTTTCTCTCATTCAGACTGGGAGAGAGAAAGAAGTAACAGTGTAATGACAATACGTTAATAATAATGCTCGAGCGGAACGCGTGGAATTTACTCGGCCCTAATTGGTGGTCGCGTTTGATTTGCTCTTATATGTATGCGCAGGTAGAGCAAAAGCACGTCACGTTTACTTGGTGAATAACTGAGGAGGGTGAAGGGGAGGATGGGGGGGGGGTATTCGCGTTGGAGCGTTATCGGTCGTAAACACGCGAGTAATTATCGTTGCCGGCCATCTTGGCGAGCAGGCCAGCCAGCCTGCAGCCAGCCACCACGTCACATCCGGTCAGTGACCATTCAATCGTTGCCATCCCATCCATGGCTCGCTCCGATAAATTATTCCCATCAACGATCCCTGCACCCGCATCTTTTCATATGTTACACGAGGTGGTTCCTTCGAATCCTTCCTCCTCCTCCCTATTATACAATATCCAAGAGTACACATTCACATATGTATATAGTAGGAGAGAGAATTATAATTGGGAATCGTTGGTGCGCGAGCCTAGCCTCTCCTCTGCCTATTGAAATTAACCCAAAACTCCTCTCGACCAATTAGGATTAATAAATTAACGCGCATAGCACGCCATTCGATTAACGATTGACAAAGGAATGGAGGAAAAGTGGAGGTTGCTTAAATAAGCGATAAACGCGCGAAGCGATTAAATGAAAAATGTCTGGCGAGGGAACAGCAAACGCCACTTCGTTATCATTCGTTAAATCGGTTTCTAGGTTCATCCGTCTAGCAGCGGGCTTCGATAAGCTGGAATTAATTAAGATCGATGCTGTGGCAATAATTTCGTATATAGGGACGGAGATGGACGGCCGCGAGGTGGTGGAAGGGGATAGGAGGATATAACAGCGTTATCCCTTCAACTACCATAAATCAATCTGCGTGTTTCTTGATAATCAAAACGGTGGATAAAAAATATATCGTTCGATCAAAATATCGCTTTTTCTCATCCCCGAATGCTACGCTTAAACGAGGGGTGAAACTTGGAGGATAAGATTGAAGGGTGGTGCCGTAAACGTCGATGGAACGAGAGAGTATGATGGAAGGTGAAAAGTTGTTTTACGAGTAAATTAGGTAGACGGACGGAGAGTGTCTGGGTTCGTTGGCTCTGGGCCGAAGAGTCTCGGAAGAAGCTGAAGAGTCTCTGGCCAAGGGCCAGCTCTCTTAGTTCTGCCTCTCTCTCTCTCTCTCTCTCTCTCTGAAAATCCTTCTCACTCTAATTTTTCCTCTGTGCATCTAGCCACCTACTTTTCAAATATACAAGTTTATCAACAAACGAACCGTCTCTCTTTAATATGGAATATATATATATGTAGAGCTCGGTCACACTTGGAAAATCAGCCCTTCCCTCTCGCCATATTTCTCGACCGACACGCAAACTTTTCGCTTTATTGACTGTGCGAGAAAATACGGTGGGACAGTGATGTGATGGATATATATATACATGTGGAGAGCTGTGTATTATGCGTACGGGGTCGAGTTGTATGGAAGGATTGATTTGGAGAGGAAATTCGGTGTAGGGTGAAAGTGGGTGAAGGAGATTTAATTAGTTTTAACGAGGCAGACTCGAAGGGACGGAGGCAGAAGGCGAGCAGACAGAGCAGCAGAGAAGAATTAAATGGACGCATAATGCTGCAGAGGGAAGGTTATGGTCGGTTCCCCGTGGGGTGAAGGTCTTGACAAAGGGTTCTCCTCTCTCCGGGGTATACCTCGAGCATATCTAATTCCATCCTGCAGGTCCTTCCAGGGTCAGGAGGAATCGATACCTATCGGACTTTGTATCCTTCCTCAAGGTACAAAGGGATATTTTCCCGGTTGTTCCAGCACTAGATTCCCCCTCCTTACCCCTCCTCTCTCCGTCCCACCAATATAGCATACCTGCAACGCTACCAGTAGACGCGCGCAGTCTGCCTCACCCGAAACTCGATACTATCTCCCTGTTTACGAAGATCCAGTCTAGACCCTGCGATCATTTTGGGACGAGGGAAAACGACGAAAAATCATCGCTCTCCCAGATCTTTGGCAGCTGGGTCGAGTTGCGATTTACAACCCTGCTTCCGTATTTTCAACCCAAACGCCCGAGACCATCGCGTTCCAAATATTCCATTTCCATTTTTACGACTCTCGCGCTCTCTCTCTCTCTCTCTCTCTCTCTCTCTCTCCATGAACGGATGCTGCTTTTTTTTCTTTTATTTACGATGACTCTTCGAATAATGCGCGTTGCTAAAAGGGGATGGGATGCGAGCCGTGAAACTGCAAAGGGGAAACCATTACCAACCGTTAGGTTATACCGGGATTCTTTTCTATCTGGATTGGTTGGATGTAAAACTAGCAAAACGTGCGTACGTGGACCGGAGAATTTAAAACGGGGCAGGATTGAAAACGATTAAAAGAATGTTGATTTTTTGTGTATTTCCAACGCAACTCGCATAATCCGATAAATTTCAATATTCATCGGAATTGCTGTACGCGTATACTTTCGACATTTTTTCATTTCCCGACAAAAAAGATACGCCATTAAAGTCCGCCTCGTTGTTTACCCAATTATGTAGTTTTCAATTTCCCATCGCTAAAAGAGTAGGTACATAGCACAGATATATAGCGCAGTAATAAGAAGACTTTCTGAATTCTCCTGGCGGGCAATTATAACGTGCAGTTTACAGATTCAAAGTTTGTTTCGTTGTATAGAGTGTAGAAACGTGTTATCACATTTCGTAGTAGAGCTGCGAGGGATGAAATTTACAGGTTTCTCCTGGATTTACCGGTATAGTACACGTGGTTCTCATCGGATAAACGCACACCCCACGAATGCAACGTTGCCGGTTCTCGTGTCTCCCCCCAGCCCCTCAACGGTAATAACAGTAAATCCCGAGCAATAAATCCCCCCGCTCCTGCCCCCTCGGTCTCCTCCTCCTGCTCCGCACCTGTCCACCTCCCAGCCGTAACCCACCGCCGCCATCCCAATCCACACACATCCCTCGAATGCGTGTATTCTTGTAAATTGCTCTCCAGCCACTGTACCGTGTTCCTATACTGGGTTAATCGAGGACGCCTCCCTCCTCCTCTTCTCTTAATCTCACCAAAGCCAAATACCTATTCGCTCTCCTCAATTCCGCAAGAGACAATGCAAGACGCAGCAAAATTTTCCGTTCGTCACTGAAGCTTCGCTCTCGAACTACTTCACTTGGAATCCTAAATCGATTTGATGATTTTTCTTTTTATCGAGAGTGCGGTGTGCTTAAAGGGGATTTAAACGAGGGATAGAGCGGTATATAGGGAGAGGAGATCGAGGGACGAAGAGTGATCGCATCAAAAGGACCTGTTCGTTAAAAAGCAGCTTCGTCCCTTTCGACATTCGCTCCGTATATGTATATGTATATGGTATATCTACCACCCCACCTAAGGATCATAAAGATTTCGATCGAGCAACGTTCCTACATCCTCCGTGCCCCCCTCCCTCTGTATATATATATATATATCTCGCTATGGAAAATAATGCGTATATACTATAGAGCACAGAGTCGGTAGAAAGTAGTTTTTATTGGCTATTTGATCGCGCAGCTAACGAGAGTTTGTCGATTCGTTTTGTTGCAGAAAAGAGCAGTGCTCGAAATAATAGGAGACGAAGGACGAGCGAGGGTGGGAGCAGGGAGAAGCTCGAGAAGGATAGCGAGGTCGCATTATCGACGAGGCAACAGGAGGACAGGGAGAACAAGGGACCTACGTCCGGCAAACCGAACAATCGGATAACTCGTACGGTTTTGGAGGAGGCCAACGGTGCGCCGGGAAGCGCGCAGAAGCTACGAAGACGTGGAACGACGGTTAAGAGTCCCGTGGAGCACGCGAATCAAAGACCGGCGAGGAGAAGACCCAGGCCAGGTGGGCAGGAAGTGAAAACAGAGGAGGAGCCGGCCGAGCAGAGGGTTAAATCCGATAAGGAGGAAAGATTGGCTGGAAGATTCGAGGAGGAGGAGGAGGAGGAGGAGGAAGAGGAAGAGGAAGAGGAGGAAGAGGAAGAAGAAGAAGACGAAGACGAGGAGGACGAGGAGGAGGGGGAGGGGGAGGAGGAGGAGGAAGCAGACAGGTGTGATCCCCTGACAAAAAGACTCAAACCCAGCCCGGTCTCGAGGAAGCTAAGGTCCGACAGAAAATCCGACAAGAACCTCGAGGAGCCTTCCTCCGGCGACCAGGTAGACGTCGAGGGGAAGGAAAAAAGGTTAAGGGGGTTGAAGCGAGCGGTGGACAACAAACCCGAGGAGGACGAGGAGAGTCAGTCGAGGGAGAGAGATCGGGAACCGGAACCACCACCTCCGGCCAAGGTAGATCCTGGAGGCAAGGAGGCTCCCACTTGTGCAAAAAGTGACAAGTGCGAGTCGGAAGAGCGAAAGCTCCTCGTTAATGGATCTGTCCTCGAGGAGGAGAAAATTCCACCGGTGGAGCGTTGTACGGTGAAAGAGGAGGCGAAGCTCGAGAAAACGCGAGAGAAGCTTTGCCATCGGATCAAGGAGGGTGCGAAGAAGTTTGGCCGCGAGGAGGCCAGAGAGAAGGTGTCGGCCTCGAAGGAGGAGGATTGCGGAAGGGCGGAGAGCGTCGCGTCGGTTGAACTGTTGGAGTCGAGCAGTCAGGACTCCAGCTCCGTGCTGGAGAGGCTGAGTCCTCTGAGTGGAGGCGGCGGCGGGGGCGGCGGTGGGAGGCAGCAGAACCTTCTGCTGGAACAGAGGGACCAGGAGCGTAGCAGGCACAACGAGAGTCCGGTGATACTAGCGGAGAGACTGAACAAGCCGCCACCGCCGATCGCGAATCACCATCAGCAATCGCAGCAGCAACTTCAGCAGCAGCAACAGCAGCATCACCACCTCCAGTACCACCATAGATACTCGAGCAACAGCAGCCCGGTGATCCATCATCATCAGCAGCAGCCATCGACGCCCTCCCACATCCATCCTCAGGCCCATCATCATCATCACCTCCACCATCATCATCCTCCTCCCAGTTCCCACGGTCACCATCATCATCTGCAGCATCAACAATTGGGCGCGAGTCCACAGGCAGCGCACCCTCATCACCAGCTTCATCATTTGACACCGGGCACCCTCCTCGAAGTGCAACAGCAGGTGCCAGCGAGGGTCGGCGATGAGGGAGGTGGCCTCATGGAGGTGGAGGCCGGGGCCGGAGTTGCTGGTGCGACCTCGGGCATCGGTATTCGCGGGAGCTCGAGCATCGCCGCCGCTGCTGCCACTTACGGGGACAGCGGCTCCGACAGCGGGGTAAGCTCCTTGAGGAGCGCCGGCTCCGGGGACGAACGCAGCGGCTCCAGGAGTTCCGCCCTCAGTATCGAGGAGACCACCGCCACCGCTACAACCTCCTCCACCTCGGCCCCGGCTGCCGCACCGGCCAGAGTCTGGCACGTGCAAAGCGTCCAGCACTCGTCCCTGCTGATGGCTCATCCCCAGGGGCCCCCGGGGACGGCCGCTACCGCTCCCCCGGTCGGCTACCAACCACCGGTACCACCGCCCGGTCATCATCATCCCGCCGTTGCGTCGGAGATGCTCTGGAGACCGCCCACGAGGTACCCACCGTTACCTCATGCTCTTCTCGCCCCCAACCAGCCCACTCCCGAAGAACTTCTCGAACGGGACAGACACGAGAGGATGCTAAGGTTAGTTCTTCTTCTTCTTCTTTTCCCAATCAATTCAACCCGTTCATTAAATCACTTTTCTAGATTAGCTAATGTAGTCTAGTGGCACACAGAGCGTAACCGGAATTCTAAATATAGTCGGGCAGCATAAATATTAATGATGTTCGAGAACGGACTGCGGTAGCCGCTACGTCAACCGTCCACTCTCTTTCTTGCCAAATGGACAATGAAATTGCATTTCGTAGTCGATACGTGTACCTATAGCCAGGGAATACAAACTCGCTTGTTTACTTATCGATATTTTCGGGGTCTTGTACGACGAATACGAGAGTCCACATATACCTTATGCTAATCCTCCCGGAGACTTTGAATTGACCTAAAACCAACCGATGAACAATTTGCCTTTATACACGAGAATTCCTTTCTCCTACAGAAAAAAACACGATCATCGGGATGATTACAATTTTTTCCAAACTTTTTTCGCTAGCCTGAGAGATTGGTGCGTCAAACCATACACACAAATATATAATAGTACGTTAGAGCATTCATTGGGAAGTGGGAGAAAAGATTTTTGGAGAGTCTGACGCGCGCTCTCCTTTCCGGATAGCAAAAGAAGAGAGCGAGCAGCGGTAATTTCCGTTGGATTGGCGCGATGGTGATGCTCGCAGTGGTCGAGCAATCAAATCATTAGGTAGCACGAAGCAATGACCCGAAACCGCTGCACACTGATATAAATAAACTCTGTGAGCACTGACATCGCGAAGCTCTTGCGTCTGTGTCCGCGTGTGTATACGTGCCAATGAACCATTCCCACTTGACCCAATCGAGGCGCTCTCTTACCTTATACCTTGTTGAAGAGGGGGTAAAAAACCTTGCAGCTTTCTGACCATATTAATCCTCGGGTTCTCGCCAACGAATTACCAACGGTCGTATATATATATATATATATATATACAACAGAGCAATAAGAAAGTAAGACAAGTTTTTGTATATAGACGCTGAGGAGGCGAACGTCCGCATTGCGAGAATATTTTTAAAGCTGAGAGTATCGTTCACGGATAATTGCATAATTCTGGGATGATTAAGGGGTGGAACGACCTCTTCAAGATCCCACAATTGGCTTGATAGAGATCATCAGGCGTAATACCGCGAACTCATGACGTGACATAGTGCCCCACCGACTCTAATCATTCCGTTTCATTATATCCAGTGGAGAACATATTGCGCAGTTAGTTGTTGCTGCTGTTATAGGAAAGACGAGAAGAAAAATCAGATTTAACCTTCTCTCGGGTCAGAACTCTAGTCTCTCTCTTCTTCTTGCTTATTCTTGGATATACAACTCTCTCTCTCCCTCTTGCCTAATAGCCCTGTCCGCTTTCAAGGTCGAAAATGGTGCTTTAGAAGCAAGCGGAGAGGGAGAAACCAGAATGGGAGTCCTAATGACCACGCACGGCTATATCTCATTTCTCTTTCTCTTTCTCTTTATAGAAGTCTGACAACCTGTTTTTCTTCCCAGGTAGTACTTTCAATATTGGCGAGGAGAGAAGAAAAGTGGGAATCTTGTAGATTCCTGCGAAGCCGTTTCTCTCTCTCTCTCTCCCTCTTATTTCATGGGAATGATCTTATTCAATCCAAGATAATGGAGCGTCTGTTTGTATTTTTGTAATGGCCATTGTGAAATAACAGAAATGGGAGATATATAGTACTACACATAGAATAGGGGATTTTGCTAAAATAAGAGGAACGAACCGCGCGAGTCGGCAGTACAGTGGCCTTGTGCCCAAATGCCAGTTTCTGTATCGAGATCCAGCGTGTCGGGCTGTTTTTCTCGTTGGGCAGGTATGGTTGAGGAGAAGGAGGAGGAGGAGAAACGATGAAGAAACGGCAGAGAAACAAGTCGGGCTCTAACGGGGAACTTGCATAAGCGTTAAATCGCGGTCGACGCTGCACTACCTATATATATATATATATATATACTGCTGGAGCTACTTGGAGTGTGTAATTGAACGTATTTGGAGCAGAATAAGAGCGGGCCGATTGGAAAAATGGCAAAATTACTGGCTCGTGCGAATTTCAAAGGCGTTTGCTTCGTGACTGTACTCTGGTTTGACGCGACGACTGATTCGCACGAACCAAAACAAAATACCGTTTTAATTGTCCAGCGTCGAAGCTTTCATAGTATCGCGCGCGTGATAAACGTTAGTTTATGCCCTAAAAGGTGAAGCCTGAAAGATGAAAGCAGAGGTGTAGCGCGCGTCGTGATGGTATAATTGAATCGAAGGGAATTTCGTCAGGGTCTAATCGGAATTGATTGGGGAGGGATTTGGGATTGATAGGGGCAGTTTATCCGGAGGTCATCGCGTTATCTTCCCACGAGGGACGTCGCGGTGCTGACGGCGGCAGGATCGCTTCTAAGCCGAGTGGGCGAAGTACAGGCAATGATCGCTCTTCATTATGCAATTCACGTGGCGCATGTCCATCAGAAGCAACGGGTTTACAGGCTTGTCACGTCACGCACATGCGTGCAAAATCTTTCTCCGCGCGACCAGTTCTCTTTCCATTCAACCCCCCCCCCCCCCCCTCATCACTCTTTCTTATGTTGGTATTGTTCAACGATGGCTCGATATCCCCCGCGCTCTAGCTCATTCTCCGCAACTCCTCCATTAGCATTATCTTCGGCACAAATACAAGTTATTGTACCTCGCAAAACTTTTATTGCCATTTTTTGAAAATCCTTCAGAAAGTTTGCTGTAACGTTATTACTCGCGCAGTAATGCTTCTATCTACAAAGGCAATCGCAACCTTGCAGATTACATTGTGCTTCTTTTTCGCATTACGTCTTTCCTACGTGTCTTTGCGCAATTTTATCGTAAACTCGAGCGAGTGCATTTCTCATTATTTTTTCTTTATTTTTTCCTTTCAATATAGAGAATATCGTGTGCGTACGTCGAACACGATTCTTGCCGCACTCTCTCGAAGCTATCCAACTGCTCGCAGATTTACAAGCTTGTCTGCTCCGGTCGATATCACGTAGGACTTTTCTCAGGATTAGAGGGACTGATGCCAGTGAAGTTGTCCGTCTGTGTTCGCCTCTCTGTATATATATATATATATATATATATGCTTTCGCGTGTTGCTCTCCTTAGAGCCTCGGCCGTGTGTTGGTAAGCGTGGGCCGAAGTAACAGTAAATCCGCGAGCGAGTCGAGAGTCAAGAGGGGATAAGAGTGATGTAACTCGGGCTGAGCGTATTACTATCGTTACAGAACTAGTCCGGATTCGACTTGGGAATTCTTTGTCAGCTTCCAATTGGGACGATTCATCGAAATTCTACCAACGCAATCGCGACGCATCAATTTCTCGAGGAATCTGCTGTCTCTCACTGTAATTTTATATCGATCCGTGAAGTTAGTCCGGTCGACGAAATTTCTCAGTAGCTGCATTGTGTTGAAGCGCGTCCATGTGGAATCTTCCAACTATTTAATAATAGCCGAAAATTTCGGACGAATTATAACAATGGCGATAATCTCGTTCGACGACGTACAGAGGCACGCTAAAAATTTAAGCTTCGTAAAAGGACCGATTCGCGCGATTGACATTTTCTTACAGATCGAATCGAGGAAAAATAGAGGAAAGAAAGAGTTTTCCGCTTTAATGCTTTAAGGATCTTCAAGGATACTCGTGAAAGGGGAAAAGGGTGAGAGAGTGGATTAGGGGTAAAAAAAATCCATTTACCTAACGGTAGGGAGTTTCCCTGGGTCACTGACTCGGCAAAATTTTATTCCAACGTTATTCCAGATGGAAGGGAAATTTCTAGCATCGCAATTTTATCCACGGTACGTTATTATTGAGTCAAATTGCTAGAATGAGCTAGGATTTCGAGGTTGAGAATAAAAAATGAGTACCGTGGATGGAAGATTGATACTTTAATTAGGAAGAAGAGCTGAAGAAAAAAAATATATCAAGATGAACGTGTTTGCTCTCGCGAGTAAATGAAAATTCATCTCGTTGGATAAAAGCGAATGACAGAGAGAGAGAGAGAGAGAGAGAGGTACAGGTGCGCAGTGAGCAAGTTTTGCAACAAGGACTCTTATTAATATGGAGAAAAACAAATAAATCGTTCCTCGCTCTAGCTCGCTTAATTAATATGTCTATAGTGTTGCTAATTGTATCCCCACGGTGCCGTGATTGAAACTTCATTAATAACGAACGAATCGCACGGTCGTAAATAAATAATGGTCAACGCTCGATTGTTCTCCGTGGAGAGAAAATCTTTTATTCAACGAGCTGGCAATATTGCTGAAATGTGATCTTAAATAGAGGTGGGAGGAAGAAGAATATTTTGCTGTGGGGACAATGAGGAGGGGAGAGGGGGGGGGGGGGCAAAAAGGACGAGCGTTATCGAGAGTGTTTCTCGATAGTATAGCGAGTGGAGCGTTACTTAGAGAGAGGGGGGGGGGGGATAGGAAGGATCAGCAACCGTGTGTTTGCACTTGCAATCTTTCTTTACGGCCGGTCAAGGTGATTGAACGCCGAGCAGCCAGAGCAGCTGCTTTCTCGCAGTCATTATTCTTCTTTATGCACAACGAACCGCAGTGGCAGATGTCGATGCACCACCATTCGCCGTCCATAAAACTCCCAACATAAAATAACCTTATAGCGCCGCTTATATAATCAATTTAACCTATTCCACGTTTCTTCGGGATAGAATTGCAGGGAAGATTGCAAATTTTCAGCGAATCCCTCGAACGCCGCGCGCTCCGAATGATCTCGCATCTCGATCGGCCGGGGGGAGGAATTAATTCTCTTGTCGAGGGACGTAAAAAATTGTTGCAGCTGGCATATAGCGGAAGGATGATGCGGTGGGGAGGGGGAGAGAGGGATGGAATTGCCGAAGCGAAGGGAAAAATAGTTTTGCGGCGAGAGGAATTTTTACGAGGAAAGTAAAGCGAAACGGTCCATAAAACCGTGCGCGCGCGCGCGCGCCCGCCGATTCCATCTCGAGCACGCAACCCGTGGAATCGCATAAAGCAACAAGAAACTCGAGCCAGCGAGCTTTCCGAGTCCCGCGCGATCCCGATTCTTCGCTATACCACTACCACTTTTGCTATATTTATACATATATATATATATATATATATATACGGTTGGAACGGTTATGGAGGGGAAAAGACAAGCAACCCCCTTTTCGACTGGCTGTGCCGCTGACTAAGCGATCGCTCTGGCTGGCCCTGGCGTGCGCGCGCGCGCGCGCAGCGGGGCGGATTTACAGCCGAGGATACGAATGCTCAATGAGGTCGAGGCGGAAACGTCGCGTCGCTTCGTTTGTATTTATAAGGTGGCCTCCTCGCATCCGCTATTACATAAGCAAACGCCTCTCGACATTCGAATATCCATGAGACGCAAATTCCATTAAGAAAATCGCCACGCGGTAAATTCCCACCCGGCGAATCCCAGTTCCCATGCGTCCAATTTGCATTCTATCGCGCCGCGACGCGCATCGATCATCGCAATAATAAATAATCCTTTCGACGCGACCCTTGATCGACTTGTTTTATTCCCACTTTGCACAGGGTTCGACGGTGGAATTTTTCGGAATCCAGGATCGTCTTAAGGAACTCGTCGTCTTAATTCATCGCTGATGATCGCGTACTGCTTGGCATGATTCTAACGGGCAATTATCGGGGAAGCGACGCTGACTCACGCCGACGACACTGCCTCTTCGAGGACCTTTGCGGCACACGCTTCTTGCTAATGACTTGGCCAATCCGTTAACGCCGTATATATGTATAGTCGCGCGCATATATACACGAGAGACTTTGAGCGCCTAGGAGGAGGTTTTTGCGAAGGAGCTTGCGTCTCGAAGGTGCAGTTTGGCCCGCGCCAGCTTAAGATTGTTTACGTCTGGTGGCCAGCGGCCAAGTAAAACTGGCCTTCGCACCTTTCTCCGTGCAAAAAGTTTATTCCCTCTCTTTCGCCACATTCTCCAACGTGGAAGAGAGTCCGAGAAGAAATTCCACTTTTTTCCTCGTTTACTGGATTTGAATTTTGCCCGAGAGGTAGAGCGTAGAGTGGAAGCATATATATATATATATATGTATATAATACAAGTTTGGATGGTGTTGCAGCCATTTGACGCGTTGGTTGACGCGAGAGGGCAGGTGCACGGGCACGCTGTACGGGAGATAAAGCTCGGAATTCGCGCGTCCTCGCTATTCTGCCCTTACAGCTTTCGCAAGCTGTAATATATATTTATAGCTGGCGCGATATTCTCAGGCAGCTCGGCGGTCCTCGTAAATTTGAGGAGAAAAAGAAGGAGCCCTCGGGATATTTGCGCAAGATCCACGTAGACCATTCTTCTGGCGCGTACCTCGACACCCGACAAACCCTCTCTGCTTCACCCTCCAATCACCGCGATACGCGCAGAGTCTCCTTATCCGTTCTTTGGAAATGAATTTCAAGGGATATCGATGACGCGTGGATTATTTGGAAGGATGCGCGAGCAAAGGTGAAATTGAGGCTGAAGCGGAGGAAAGTACCGGGAGTTTCCTTTGGGCGGATCGCGCGATGAGAATGTCGAATTTGTTCACGCACAACCCTCGAGCTGTGCCGAGGCGCAGCCACGATGCCTAGCACGTCTCGCTGGAATGCCTGCGTGAGCGCCGCTCTAGGCATCCGCCAGGAATACCAACTAGTCCCGCTACACTCTTCGCCCTCTTCACCGATACACACCACCCACCCCTCAGTCTCTCGCGGGAAATGCCCCGACACGCCCGTTAAAGCGAGATGGAACCATCCGATACGCCCTAGCTTCTCTCTTACATAATCCCTCGCCTGCGACTTTAAACCTCTCTCTCTCTCTCTACAGAAACGTTTGTCAAAAAGTTCTCTTCTTTACGACCAGTTGTTTATCCTATCGAATCTTCCTGGAACATTCCAGGAAGCAGCGCACTGTGAAAGGTCGTCGTCTCACTTGGCGTGGTTCGCAGAGCTTTAAACGGAGTAGTCCCAGTCTGTGTATATACATATAGTATATATATATATAGAGGAGTCTGAAACGAAACCGCGCTTCCGAGAAGGCCTACGACTCGACGAAATTTCTTGCATTGTTCCGACAGAACAATGCCACACAGTCCCGTTCAATTACACACGGAGGTCGCGTGGTAATTGCGCGAAATATTCCCCCCTCGTCTTACTCCTCTCATGATTGTTCCTACTTTTTTCTTCCTTTTTTTTCATATCACTCGGGTTATCAGCAGTTTTTTATCGAGGCAAATCGCGTGAGTAGATTTTAAGCGAGAGGTTGGTTCTTGGTCGTCCTTGGAAAATCTCGAAGGAATTATTACGCGAGCTGCGGGAAGAATCCTTAAACCGTATTTATAGTTCTGACCTCTGGCGACCTTGAGCACTCGACTCGTAACGTTGAAATATTTTCACGCCGCTCAGCAATGACCGATTGTTGGGAATTTTGATTATCGCCGCTTTAGTTCTCTTGCCGTAGCTTATATTTGTCCGTATAGTTTACGCTGTGACGCAACTCACACACATGCACACACTCTCACGTCAGCTTGACACGAGAATTCTCGCACAGCTGCCATAATGACCATTGATGTTATCGTAGTTTGCGATAAGCGCGCGTGATTCCATATCGGTGTGGAGCGATAACGAAGATTAAGATATTTTAATGGATCGATTTTCCTAGAGAGTGAGAGTGAGAGAGAGAGAGAGAGAGAGAGAGAGAGAGAGAGAGAGGGCTCCCCTCGGTTAAGCAAGGTCATTCACGTTCTCCGGAGAAAGGTGTTGTGTGGAAGAGGGGGACAAAGTCTGGAAGGAAGTTCTGGCGGATCGAATGACGTTAGTCGAGAGTGAAGATCGGCGAGAGGTCAGGTCCGCTTTTATCGCGTGGCACAAATAGCTGGCGCGGTTAGCCTCTTCCTTTTCTGCCGCGAGGCGCGAGCGAGAGCCTCGCGCGTCCTATGTACATATACACACATACGTCTTTCCTTGCTTATGCTCGCTCGCTTGCATATATAGCCTCTCTCTCTCTCTCTCTCTCTCTCTCCGCAAGATCCTTTTCCCTATACCTCATCGGCTACAACAGACCGTAGTTATGCGTTACACATACAGAGGGACTGCATAATACATAATGTTCGAAGGTAGGCGCTACATGCCCGGCTAAATGGACTCGGAAACCTGTCCAACCGGTTCTTCTCTTCCTAACCTCCACCACCGGCATCACCATCACCATCACCCTTTAGCCCCCTCCCCCCTCCTCCACTTTCCCTTCTCCCCCCCTCCCTCTTTCTTCCCACTCTCGATCCGACTCGCTCCAACTACCAGATTTGTCTGTAGGGACGCACCCAACTCACTTTCTAACCCCCACCTCCCGTTACTCCTCTCTTTCTCGCAACTCCGACGCCTCTAAATCAACCAAAAACTTTCAAGGAAACCAACCAACCAGCCAAACCACCCGCCGCCGCCCTCGCTCGCTCGCCAAACTTCCAATCCACTAAATTCTCCGACAAACTTTCTTATACTGGCACAAATCTTCCCCTTGTCTTCATTTTCAAATCTCGCTTCCATTTTTCTTGCCAATTTTCAAATCTCTTGCTTTATATATACGTCCAACGTTAATTACCCGTCTGCAGGGGAGGAACCTTCTCTTCTCGCGACTGTTGGGAAATATAATTCGTTGGACGCGCGGCGTCCTGGTGCATTTTCCAACTATTTCGACAAATCCCAAACTTTTTGCCCGAGAAAAGTTTTGCCCATTAATATCTCCCCCTCGGGAGATTATTGGTTTTACTTTGTCTCGATGACCTTGAACGTTAAATTGGAAATCGATCGTTTCGCGGATCTCCATTTATTTCGGGATCGTTGAAAGTTTGCCGCAGCGCAGCAGAGATATATAGCAGACCTATATAGACAATATGTTTCATTAGGATTTCAGGGTGGGTATGCAAATCCCCATCGGTTGATAGATATTATGGAAATTTCAGCTGCAGGGACCTTGGCAAACTGCAACGTCCTGTCGTTTGCATAACTCGATCGAGCTATTTTCAAAGCTAGATCGAAAGTAGCTCTTTACATTCCGCGAGAGCCTCGGCCTCGCTATCGAAATATTCCATCAACGCCACTTAAAATCAAACTGCCGGAATATGCTGTTCGCCGTCACGAATGTCTTTTTCCATATACACATATATAGAAGCACGCTCCGAAACTTTCAGTCTTCTGCACGGAATAATTCTCCACGTGGCTAATATTTTCTTTCGCGCATCGTCCAACGAATCCTCCTAATCAATGAGATATTTTCGTCTGGAGATATATTCGTTGAGGAAATGGGTCAAGTCGTGCGGGGCTCTTTTGCAGGATGCTACTGAAATCCATCCGTTCGTTGTTCGAGCCCCACAGACTGTCCTCCAACACTGTAGAAATTCTCCTTTCGAACGAGCTCCTATATACCTACTCTCGGATTCGAGTCACTCGCGTAAATCATTCGGAAAGATGAAAATCCGTGGAAGAGTCGAAGAAGCAAAAAGAAGGGAGAGAGGGAGAAAGGACGAGTAAAAGGGTGTTTTATTTGTGTCGCTTCTGTTTTTTCACGAATGTCGATGAGTCATCCCGAAGGATCAGCGCAGCCACCGTCAGGACGATCGAAGTTTTCACGATCCTCGTAGTACGAGCGGAAGGCTGCACGAATCGCTGTCTGTAGCGTCCATCGCGCGAGACTGACAAACGCGAAAAGCTTTATATAGGTGAGCGGTGATAAAGCGCTTTTCACTTATTTTTCTCATGTTTTTTTAATGCTCCAACGGCACACACGCTGAAAGCCGGAGGATAACGGAAACGGAAAAGGAAAAAGGTCGAAAAAACTGAGAGGGATCCCTTTATGGCTGCTCGTGTGCGGTAGGCTTGAGAACAATGGAAAACACGTAGTGATCGTTTGGCAGGCAGGAGTCGAGCAAAACTCTCTCGACCTTTTTCGAAGATAATGGAATTCCACTTGACGGGAGCAATGACAGTGAAATTGCAGCTCCGGGAATTCGTTTAGCAAGATCTGCAGCGTCCTACGTGCTGCTGCTGCTGCTGCTTCCTATATATGTACAGAAGAAGGATCCATAGTTTACTCTATAGCTGCGAATAAGTTTAGCCCCTTTTTGCCAATCAAGCAAATTATTTCTGATAATTGGCAATAACGGAGAGGCGAGAACTGCTGCAAGCGGATATATAAATATATATATATATATATATATATATACACACTGGATAACGTTGAATCATCCATAATATATAGGGTGAGGGGGGGGGGGATTTCTTGCGTTGGACACGACTACATATAACTGATGATGCTGGAGGGGGGGGGGGGGGGGAGGATTGTGGCAAAAAGAGAAGGGAGAGCGGAGAGCGTGTGCGGTTGGCTGGTATTGGTTTTCTCGAAAGGCCGAGCTCGCATTTATTTCAGCTATAAATCACCACGGGAGGTCCGCAGGGACCTGGGCAAGGTGTCTCTCGGTCTCCTCGAGATCGGATCTCCCTGCCAGGACGATCTGTTACCGTCGACCTTTCAACGAGGATCGATCACACTCGACTTATTAAGCCTGATAGACTTCCCATTATTCCCACTCCAGCACTCGATGCTCCGCAGCCTCACCCAAATGATTTATTCGCGCGCAAGGACAACCGTGCCATGCACGCATACCGCCTTTCCCTCGCAACTCGATCCAATTTTTCTGATAAACATCGCCGATCCGCGTCTTCTTCGCTCTCTCTCTCTCTCTCTCTCTCTCTCTCTCTACGTGTGTATGTGTGTGTACGTACTCGCAATACACACGCGTCTATACTTTCTTTGAACGAACGTATAATCTACACTGGTGGAAGATAACGCAACCCCCTCCCTTGACTCGATTTCATCTCGGGAATCGCAGCGAGTTTCTGTGTCATTGGATGCAACGAACGAGTCACCTTTCGTGATGGAACGTCGCGATCGAACCGTTCGTTCCGGCTTGGGAAAACAGGTTTGCGCGTTGTAAAAGGAGAAGACGAGGAGAGACGCGTAGCGCGAGCACAAGACGGAAAGAGGCCGTCGACTGCGGTTCAGCGGCTGCTGCAGCAGTCTGCAAGCTGCTGTGTTGCGCAAGCCGAATAGCTGCAGCAGTTCAACAACGCGCGTATTATTGTCACTTCGCTCTTCTCTCTTTAAACCTTGCGATCGTTTCCACCCTCGTGCGCGCGCGCGCTAAACTCGCTCGTCGGGTCAATTCTTCTCCCGTTCGATCAATACCAATCTATCCAACACGTACGCTCGTATATAGAAAAGGAGCAATAATAATAACAGAGAGAAAGAGAGAGAGAGAGAGACAGAGAGAGAGAGAGAGAGAGAGATAGAGAGGAAAATTTAAGACGCGAGCAATGATAAAGTAGTTCTTCTCTGTCAATATAGACACGGAGCATTTAATGTAAATAGTCATATATCTATATACTGGTGTGTATGTGGCCTATCGCACATGGCGTGTTACATTCCAAAGTGTACGGCCGATAAGAAGCGAGACGCGTAACGCACCAGTCGCGATAGAACGATAAGCGAAATCGTTATCAATATAAGATATTCTAAATCCGTTCACACCGAATTATCACATTTGTAGAATTTATATATATATATATATATATATATATAAGTGCTTCGTCCTATCGTTCGATTATTCAACCGATTTCTGACTCCACCATCGTACATATATATATATATACTATTTTTATCTTCATTATTCTTTCATAATCTCATTGATTTTTCAAATTTAACTTGACCGATCGTTCCAATTTAATTGTATCGTGGTGTAACGGAGCATCGCGACGAGCCAACGAGCAAGCAAGCAAGTAGGCAATTTCAATGGGAGAAAGGATGAAGGCCATGTGGATCAATTGGATAAATGGGCCTTCCGAATGGGATTTAATATTTTCCTGGCCAGCCACTTGGAGCTCGATGCGTCCCCAAATTTAAATGGCCCTCTGGACAAAACGTCGCTATATACATATGTATGTGTAGTATATAGATTGCAGTCGGTAGGAACGATCTGGACGGTCCTCTAGAGACCAGCTGTGCCACCGGGGCTGCCGATGCGAAGCTGAGTATACAGCGTGTATAGTTTCAGTTAGGGTGGGGAATTCACCCTTGAGTCTCGGTAAGAGGGGTGAAGGCTCTTTCAAACGTTGCATTCCTGAAACGAGGGTGGATAGAGAGACACGTGACCTCTATCGTATTCCAGCCAGAGCCTTTCACCCTCGACTCTCTCTCTCTCTCTCTCTCTCTCTCTCTCTCTCTCTCTCTCTCTCTCTCTCTCTCCGAACTACCTGGCGCTGCCTACACCCTAACACCCTCGAGAGACAGAGTACGCCAGTAGGGCATGACACGCGTGCGCAGACGAGTCTCGCAGAGGCCCACGAGCAAACAAAGCGAAATCTTTGGAGATTCGACGTCACACCTGACCCTCTTTCCCAAAGCGGCACTTCCATCATCATCCCCTGCACCGCACTACCGCTTCATCACCCATTTTCCAACACCTGTGCCTGAAATTTCCTTCACACGGGAAAATCCGTAGGAAAACCGGTTTCTACCGTTTTTCATCGACCATCGGTCTACGGCTCTACTACCACATACGTATATGTATATACAGCTCTGATTTATTAGACTGCTGGAAAACCAGTTCTCGTCGATCGTTCCCAAGTTTCGCCGATTGACCGAAAACTCGCCGTTGTTTGTCCGAGCGACAAGTTTCTTCGGTTGGTTTTCTTCAGGGACACATACACAAATGTATATAGAAGAGATTGTAGATTTTGCGCTTGGCTCGACACGCGGATGTTTGGCGCAGCGAGCACGGAGCGTGGAGCCTTGGGAAGCCATTGGCCCGTTAACAAATAGGTGGCAATTGGCATTCCAGCAAGCGAGTTCCAAGATCAATTGCTGCCAAAGCTGTCCGCGCTCTCTGCAGCCACGAGTGGCTCCATCAACGAAACGAGCATTTAATCCTTAATGACGTACGCGTCCGTCCCGCGTGTCCCACCCCACTCCCATATATATATATATATATATACACACACACACATAGTCCTTTCCATACTATATGAAAATTCGAATAATTTACGAGGTTAATCGCGATGACCCGCGCGTCCCACTTTCGCGACCGGAAAAGGCGAGGAAAACCTCATCGGACGAATCTGCACTTGTCGATATAGCCATTTATCGATTAGCTGCACGAGCCTTGTACGTTTGCCCGACAGGTTTCATTTGCTATACAACGCCTTACCTCTCTGCCGCGCGGCTCTCTTTCGCCTCATTAATCATAATTACTTTTATGCCGCGATGACGTCGCGTGCAACAACCGCGATCCTTCGTATCATCGTCTCTATGTAGCATCTCCATCGAGAGAGTTTTCCACGCCTCCCTCCCTGCCTGCCGCAATAATTTCAAGGTCGACTCGCAGACCCACATCAGCATTTCTTTTTTCAAAACGAGAGGATGAGCGCTTCTCGCAGAGAAGGTCCGAAAATCGTTCTCGCAACTCGTTGGACGCGATTCCTCGTGGCATCCATCCATATCCGCTTTAATTATCTTTAATTATAGCCGCAAGCTCGTCGAGACGTCCGTCGGCGACGATAATTAAGACGACTCCCGAGTCCCGACGATAAACGGACGCGACGTCACCGTGCTTTTCACTTTCGACACGCGCTCCTCACGCTCAAAACAAATTCTTGCCGAGGTTATCGTTTGCCCGATAGCGACTGTAACAACGGCTCGGTCAATAGAGAAAATAATTCTCTCCTATATATATATATATATATGCAATAATACTTTGCTTCTTTACGAATCTCAGCGTTGCAAAGATTATTCCAGACATGCACGTGCCATTCGCCGATATATATATATATACATATATAATTACGTCATTCAGCACCGATGAGAAGAGGCTGGTTTATTAGTCGTTTGAGCTAGTTGAATCTGCTAAGAAAAAAATTAAATCTTTACGAAGGATATATCTGGCAAATGGTACTGTACATATACATACATATATATAGTAGAGCACGATCACGCATCTAGTCGTTGGTTAAAAGTTATAAATATCCAACGTGGTTTTTGGGATAATTCTGCTGGTATCACTGGAGGCAGTAGAATGGCAAAACGGTACTGATTGCATAATGGGCCATTATTCAAAGCACTGGCCCGACTTCATACATACGAAATGAGCATTGCTCCGACCAAATTTTCGTCTTTTGTAGAGCCTCGGCTCTCCTCGACGCGAAGAAAAAAGTAGCGCAAGAGGATAAAAAAGAGGGAAATACGCCAGCAATTGGCTGTAGCGTGCCACCGGCTGATTAAAAACTTGCACATCTTGATAGCGTTCAAAGTTTTCCACCGATCGCGTCCTCCAATTAAAACTTGAAGATCGGGGGAGAAGACGGTTGAAACTTTTCGCGGAGACGATTCGCGTGAGTTTTTCACCGACCTTTGCCAAAGCTCCCACTGGACTCTTAGCTGCTTTTAACGTAGGTGTAACGATAAAGCAAAAACAGTTTCTCCTCTCTCTCTCTCTCTTCGAAAGTCACGCGAGAAACGTTTCCGTGCACGACGCAACGTTCGTTCGTCGAATCGCCGAGCATACTGTTCTAACCGCGTGCACAATTTCTCCGTTGACTCCATCTAGATTCAAGATTCAAGATTCAAGGTCACCGTGATAAAGAGCAATTGCAAATTTGCCCATGCCGCAGCGTGATTTTATAGCAGTCGAGTTGCGAGCCATCGTCCCCGCGCGTCGTTACACTTTCCTATTGTATCGAACCGCGTGTGTCGCACATGGCATTATTCCAGCACAGCGGTTCGAGAAACTCTCTACACCGACGGCGTGCGCTGTACATGGAAAAAAGACCTTATGGAACATACACATACACATTGTATGTACATAGTGAATAAGACGCAGTAGAGAAAAGCGTCGGGGCAGAAAGGAACGAATACAAGTGCAGAAAGCGGACCAGTTCCGCGCAAGCTTGACGAACCTGTTCTCGCCTGCACCTTTTGCCTCCGGCAGGTCTGACAGGTTTCCACACGCTGTAATTCCTCGCGGCGTCGTCCTGGCGGGACGCAAAACCAGTTCGCCAGCAGAAACCGCTGCTTATAAAATTCACGCCGACAAAAACAATCGGACCGAAGGGCCGGTAGAAGAGCGGAGGCTATAAATACTCGCCTCGATAGAGATCCACCTATCCCCCCCCCCCCCCCCCCACCCTCAAACCTATACAGTACACACACACACATATATGTGACTCTGAGAGCTTTTCTTTGTATCGCTCGTTGCGCTGGGCTGCTCGTTATTGTCTGTCGTGCCGCGTTTCCGTGTGCTCCTCTGCTCCTTATTATATCTACGTGATTCCATTTGGTTTGCGAGCGTGGCTTGTGGACGACGATGCTCGATCGCGCGCGCGCGCGCGTTCTCGGAGTTTACAGGGGAAGAGAGACGGGAGGGAGGAGAGAGGTTGAGTCACTGGAACGGACCAGGAACACGTGTGGTGCTGCGCGGAGACAATGACGATTCAACCAAGCGGGAGTCTCTGCCACGCCATCGGGCCTCACCTCCTCCCTCCTCGTACCACGGGTCTTACCTATACATACCGGTTTCAGCAATTTCTCCAATGAAACACTACAGCGACCAAGCTGCTGGAACGAGATTGACGAGTCCTATGCACTAGTAGAGTACCGACTATACTTTGAACAATTTTAATGGGAAGCCTTCGTCAGGAACGTTGACCCGTCATTAAGCCAGGAGTCTCTTGGAGTCACGGAGACACGCAGGTGGATTTAAAACACCCACTAAATTGTTATTTCGAGCGATCGCTATTAACCATAACCGGTAATAAGATAATGACCATCGGGATTGCTGTAATTTATCCGTCTGCCGCTGCAGTAGGTGCGCGCATACGTGCACCGTTCCATTTCTAGTCTGTGAAACGAGCCTGGCTCCCCCACCCCCCCCCCCCCCCCTCCTTATATTAATAGGGAGAAAAGTTTTTAATGAATATATCGGACGCGGGAAAAGGTTTAACGATTAATAAGAGCCGGAGAATAAGTAGCATCGGTTACGGAACCGGGCAGTAAAAAGATAAAATGATTATCGTCGCGTTTGCGAGAAATCCTTTCTCTCTGCAGCAAGAAAGACGGGGCATCGGTAGTCGGTGCTGGGTGGGTTGTTCATGGGCCGAGTGGCGGCTATAATACCGTTAGGATAACAGCAACGACCTAGATATCCCGGAGTGGCGTTGGTCGACTCGGGGATCTTCTTGCTCGAAAGGCACACACGATCCGCTCTTCGTGCCTATAGCGTAGCCAACCGGTGAAAGCACATCCGAATACTCCCCTATAAATCTATATAGCAACCATTATATTCTATACATGTGTGTGTGTGTATTTGAGCTATTTTCCTTGGAGATCAATTTTCTCTCGATCGCTGATTTAAAGCTGCACAGTTATTATGCATTAGGTAGAGCGAAGGGGAAGGGAGACGCGAGGGGAGAGGGAGAGCCAATATATCGATAGACATGGCTGGTTTAAAAAATTACAGGCGTCGGAGAGTGAGTCGATGATGGTTTCCGACCTTCGGTCGCTATTATTCATCGGCATGCCCGCCTCTCTCTCTCTCTCTCTCTCTCTCTCTCTCTTTCTCGTCGTTGATACGTTGACCTTCTTGAGAAAACACTCTTGCCTTCATTCTTGCTCGCTGGGTCGAGACATGCATTATTTTCCCCCTCTCCTGGCGCTGGTGGAGCTCCTCCTCGGAGCTAGACGCTATCAGTCAACGTTCCCCAGGCCGGCTGTAAAAGCTCTCGCGCTATCGCGCAAGCATGCAGCCCTATATGTATACCGTAGAGCTTGCCGTGCATCGTATATTCTGTTATTGTGTAGCCATGCGTCCCTACATTGCTATTGGGAAGAACCGAGCGAGTCTATACGCATGCGTTCAACGACTACGTGGCCTCTCGTGCTCTTGGTCGATTTTAACTCGTGCGCGACGCTCTTTAAATCCACTCGTAAATGTCGCTATTGTTGGATCGCGCTATCTCCCTATTAAACCGTGGCTCTACACGCTACACAACTTGCACAGTTCGCCTTCTCCCTCACTCTCCCTCTGTGTGACCCAAGCCTGGCAGTATATTCTGAAACTGGATAGTGGGAGAGCCAAGTAGTCCGAACTGGTCGGTTAGCATCAGAAATAGACTGGATGTGTCAGTCGGATAGAACAGAGTTTGCAAACTTTCCACAGACACATGTTACTCCCGTGGATTGTTTAGTAGCGAATAGTTAGGATTCAACGAAATTACAGAGTCCTTAGCCAGCGAGAGAACTTGACTGTGTTTCGCAGTTAGCGCGAATTAAAGTTTGTTATATTGGATTTTATGAAAGCGCAAATACAATTGGACCAACTTTAACAGCATTGAGAGTGTAGTTTTGCTTGATCGGGATGAAGAACTTTGGAAATACTATATAGTCGGCTGGTGGTGCACGTGTAGTCGGCACGTTTACCATTGGCTCTGCACGGAATATATTATTGACTGGTGCCATGGTAGGATGACAAAAGGAGGAGGGGGAGGGGGGGGGGATGGATGGAACGGTAGAGCTGCTCAGTCGGTGGTTACTCGTGGCACATTGGCGCTGCACCGAGGCCTTTGACCTCCCTCCCCTCTTCTTCTTCCCTCCCTCCTCATCCCCCTACTCCACCAAGTCATCCCAGCCAACTCTATTCGTGTCTCTGTTCCGACTCTTCTGACCTCCTCCGCCTCCACCTACTCTCCTCTATCCCCTCTTATTTCCCTCCCTCGCTCCAAATATATTCACCATACGGCTCCCCGTGTACATATATATATATATATACGCGTGTAATTCCCCGACGATCCACTCTCGTGAGTATATATATACGTGTGTAGACATAGCACATGAATTTCTTCGATGGGTGTGCATTTACGCGCGGAAGGATCTCCCCCCGACCTGCATTCGCGATAAACGAAACCGTGCAGTGTATATACGTGTACGTTTACAACCTCCCACGTTCCACGCTAAAGGTCATGCCTTAACGAACCTCTTTTTTCCTCTTTATTCCCTCGGCGCGGCTCGCGCTCTCTCCATCTCTATATGTATACTGCACCTTTTCCCTATTCGAAGAGTGACTCTCTCGCTCTGACGAGACGCGCCAGCTTCTTCCTATATAACATACATGTATCTGCACCTTGTATGCATACGTGTCATTCGCTAACCACTCTGCAACTGCCTCCCTATTAATATAATAAATTCAGGAGACTCGCAACGGTGCGCTCGCTTATTCGTTCATCCGGCAGCTTTCCAGTGAAAGAGAAGAAAAGTAAAAGAATGTTATCGCGGTATCTCGAGGATCTTTCTTCAATTCTAATCGCAATCCGCTCCTTTTTTTCCGTTAACCGACTTGGCCAACCGTCGTATATATATGCTCGTGCCTATCTCATTCTCGTTAAGCTCGGCTGCTTTACTCTCCTCTTCCTGTATCGCTCGTTTATGGCATGTATATATATATATATATGTGTGTGTGTGTAGCAGTAGATGGCTCGCTCGCGCGCGTTTACTGCTCGGGTCACGTGGCGTGACGGTCATTTCGCAAATGACTCGTCGCCACATGTTTCGCGATCAAATTGTTCGCTCGATCCGATCCGCTTTCAACTTGTACCAACTGCTTCTTCTTCTTCTTCTTCTTCTTCTGCTTCTCCATCATCATCATCATCATAATCATCATCGTCTGCGATAATGGAGCAAACTCTATATAGGTATATGATAGTTGAAAGGGGGGGGGGGGGGGGGACGAAAGAGATTTTCTCTGGCGTATAAATTTCACTGATTTAGCAGCATCCCCCATGGCCTGGTTGTAAGTGGAACAACCCGTTGAGCGAGCAAGTTTCGACGCATAATCAGTTATACTCGGTGAGCAAAGTTCTTGCAAACTTGGATGGAATGGAGCACCGCCAATCAGAACTTGCCAACTTCTTGGCAAAACTCGGATAAAACTTCTTGGAATCGCTACTTTGACCGGGGGCCCGGCGTCACCGCTTTTGCTACGTGCTCGCTTTTCTTCCGAGCGAACTTGTTTCCGCAACTTTCGACCAGTGAAAATTCATATTTCAAGGGGGAGGGGGAGGGAGGGAAGCCTTGGATCACGAAGCTGCTACATAGCCAAGCAACTTATTATCTGTACTAGCCAACAGCCAGCACTCTCCGCAATGCCAAATTTCATTTTAATCTCTACGGCCGATCGACTCGCCTTTCTCCAATTCTGCCCGCGGTCATTATCGAGGAGCAACGCGACTGATAAGAGCCGATAAGATGGATTGGATGGAGGCAATTAATTTGCCGCAGTGCCAGGCCATCGAATCGATGACTGTATAGGAGCTCTCTTGCTATACTATAGCTCGCTTGTCAAACTTTGGCAAAGCTGGCGCGCGCGCGCGCGCGCGTAGCATTGAAAATTGGAAAAGTCCTGAAAGATCCGTGCGCGCCGCCAAGGAGGTCGACCTTGAGGGTCGATCCAGCAGACTGAAGTTTGCTGAAAGTTGCGAGACAACCGAAGAGAGCTTGGCCGGGCGTATCGTGCCGAGGACCTTGCCACACGACCTCACCCCGATACGTCTCGCTTTACCAGTTTGGTACATCGACAACTTGGAGGAGGAATCGACCTAGTAGCCCCCTCCCACCCCCTTCCCGCCTCGAAATAATACTCCTCCACCGAATTCTCTACGCGTGCATAAACGAGCCGAGACGCGACTCGATCCATCCAATACATCGAGCGAATAATAATATATATGTTAGTCCGATGGGAAAAATAAATTACCAGTCGAGATGAGCGAAAAATATTTTGCCATCACTCTTCTCGTCTCGATAAGCGAATTATCGCGCTTTATCTATTTGGACGTCGAGTCGATTAGACAAGTTTTGCTAGCGTGGTTATATGTATATACTATATGGGTATAAGCACAGACGAGAAAGAGTGGGATCGATGTTTTTGCGAGAGCTTCCGCCTCCGGAATTCACCCTCGTTCCAGCGCGTATATCCGGTATAAAGCTTGCGGCATTTGCACATTTATGAGTTTTATAGGAAAGTTGGTCGTAAAACGTCGCGCGAGGCGCACACACAGGGACGAGCGATGGTGTTGAGAAGCGCCTGAAAATACGCGGTAAACAAAGATACAAGAATGGAGAGCACAGCAGACGACGTATACGCGTATGGCGGAGAAGCCGAGTAAATATATATGTGTGTGTGTGTAGAAAGCGATGCGCGATGGAGAGATTCTCCTTGGAGATACGGAATCGGGAATATCGAGGCATAAAGAGGAAAAGGAGTGATAAAGGGAGGGGGTAGGGAGTAAATTGGAATCACGTTGATCCCCGCAGCGGCCTTGATCGGCCCACGAGCACACGTATATATATATATGTGTGTGTGTATACGCGGCTGGGTAAACGTGCGTGTGCGCGAGCCATCAGAGACTGCGCGCGTGCAACCTCCTATCGATTCAATCTACCCTCTGGCGAGGGGATGAAAGCCCCGGCGCACCAAACAGAGCGATGGAAAGGGTGGATGCGAGGAGGGTAGAGCGGGGCAAGAGGGGGGAGGATGGTAAACTACCCTTGGAGGAAGCGCATTCCGCCAGGCCGGAAGAGCAGCGTGCCGCAACTTCGCTCCACACTGCTAGTCGCGCAATTTTCCATCCGGTCTCCGCCCTTTTCTCTCCACCCTCTACTTCCCTTTTGCCAGCCCTTTGTCAACTAGCCCAAAATTCCACAAGATCCTCCTTCATTCCTTTCCATTTCGATTTGCCAGGCTCCGTAGCTTACGTGCTAATAAATGAATTTCTCCTTTTTTCGCAATTTTCGACCAGACTCGACGAGATACGTTTTCAAAGGTAAAGAAGAGAGAGAGAGAGAGAGAGAGAGAGAGAGAGAGAGAGAGAGAGAGGAAGAAAATAGAACACAATGAGAGGAATTGCAGTATAAGATAAAGAGAAGAGTGTGTGTATGCGTGCGTGCGTGCGTGCGTGTGTCAAGGGAAGCCTGCTGGTTTATGTAACACGCCCGAAGAGGGACATTAATGCTCGTTTCGAGTGTCTGCTGTCTCCCGCATTCCCGACAGCTGCCTCCTGCCAGTTCAACACACATTCGTGCTCGCTCCCCATGCGTTTCTGTCTCCCCCCCCCCCCCTCTCTCTCTCTCTCTCGCTCTTTTTGGAGCGTGTTAGTACGCGGCGACGTCCCCCGATGCACATTCGCGCAGACCCTTGCGTTCTTCAAGGACAGAGATGCGCGCACGAGTTGCAACACGAGTGGTCGGATAATTTTTCAAGCTACCAGCGAAACTCGATCCACTTCCACCGATAAATTTCTTCCGCGAACCGATTCGGTTATTCTCATCGCTATTCCAAAACCATCGGAGCGCCGCACGCCGCACGCTGCCGCCACTGAAATTTATACCCAACTTCTGTCTAATCCTGTTTACGCCCAAACGTGCTGCCACGCGTGGATAATCTTATTCATCGAAATTGACCGAAACGTTTGTATTCTTATCCCTGCTGTTGCTGCCGCTGCTTCTTATTCCTTCGCGCCAAGATTCAATATATCCAACCTTTCTCTCTTATTCGATCTCAAACTAAATATAGTATAAACATAAATAATATATAGATATTCATAAATACAACGCTTAGTCTACTATTTTCAGCATTGTGCTTTAACTATTTAAAATACGACCTGTGTTCTCTCACACAGCTGTATAGCCAGCACTGCATGTGTTCGGCCAGTCCAAACTTGTATTCAAAGTTTAAGCGTTAAATATAAACGTGCAATTTGAACGAGGCACTCGAGAGGCGTGTATTTTAACCATTAAATAAGAACGTGTAATTGAAAGGTGCAATTTAAACGTGTGATTTAAGCGTGTAATTGGGACACGTGGTGTGCAAAGTATACGTAGTAATTCAGCCGTTTCATTTACACGCGTAATTAAATCATCGAGTTTCATCCTCCGATTCAGCGATGAGTTTAACAGTGCAACGTGCCATCAACAATGCGACTAGTTGGATCAGTTTTGCATCGAGTACTCTGCTCCGAAACCTTTCGCTAGACCACGTGTCATTTTTTTTATTATCTTCCTCTACTTGGACCTTACTTCCTATATACATATAAACTCATATTGATAGGTAGATTGATTCGTAAAAGTTTTGCGCAGTATTTCGCGCGTGTACATATTCGACAAGTTGTATATATATGGCAATAATGATAATGGTTTATTTATTGTTGGTGAAAGGGGTGGGGGGGGGGGGGAGGGGCACTGTGCCACCATAAACAAGCAGAAGAAGGGAAATGGAGGGATATACGTATAGCGATGTACTCGATTGAAATATGCAGCGTCAACACACGTGCGTGAACAAGCAAACAGACAAGTTGATAGTTGTGTAGTATATATGGGAGAGGGGGCAACGGAGACAGAATTTTATTGCGATACTCTTATTACGCAGCTGAATGTTATCTGGCAGTTCCGCTTCGCGGGATAAATAGCCTTATGGATATGCCAATATCAGAAACTCTCAACTGACGCATAGCTCTCGATCCCGTCTAATCTCTAGATACCGATTGCCTTACTGCGTATCTCAAACTGGACTTTGCCACACTCTGCACTCCTCTATTTCTAGAAACTCCAGCGTTCGCTCCTTCATCCGTGCGATTGCAAGAGCAGTGAAAATGAATGGAAAGTCGCGTGAGAAAATCTCCATTTAAATGAACACGGGAACTAGACAAAATATAATGGAGGCAAATCCGTGAGTAAACGGATTTTATCTGGTTAGCGGGATGAATGTACCAAGGTATATACTGCATATATAAGTGTGTGCAATAATTGCATTAATAATCATTTAAATGGAAGCGGAGAGAGAACTCGAACAATCGAAATGGAACACAAGGCACGCTGATAAGAAGAAGAGATGCGGTTGGACGATTAGGGATGCTATAAGCAGGCTCGTCCCCGGTCCTCGACCCCCGTGTCCCATAGCCTAATCTTGCACGTATACCTCGCGCCCTATATTCTTATAATACCTCTCTCTATCTCTCTCTCTCTCTCTCTCTCTCTGGCAACGCACATCTATACGCGCAGAGACAATATTTCATTGCTCGAATCAGCTGCTATATAGTCTCTCGACGCTCATTTGCATTGTCCCGCTCAGCATTTCCTCGCGTAACATGTCCATCGTGTTTACTACCTTCCAACGAGAACCGATTATCGCTCCTCTAATTAATAGATTAACATTTTTTTCTTCCTCTCTCTCTCTTATCTCTTTCATAATCCTTCATAGTTCGTTGCCATTTAATTAATAGAATCTCCCCGGAATATCTTGATTGAAACAGGATACCCAACTTCTCTTCTCCGCCCCCTCCCCCTCCCCCACCCACCTGCTCTCCCTATCCCACCATCCTCCCCATCCAACTTTCTTTAATAAATTCACAACGGATTATAATTTCACTACCACCGAACACTCTTTTAATACTTTGGAATACGAAATTCTCTTTTATACTTTGCATTTTTCATGTTGCAATCGCGTTGTTGGCCAGTGATCGGAGGAATGTTCGAGGAATGACTCGGCGAGTATCAAGATCGGTTTATTGTCTCCAACGAGATGCAATTGCGATTCTTGCATCGGAATTGTCGACTTGGCAGATAAGCCGGATTTTATCGGCCACCGGAAGCCATCCACGTTTCTTCGTACAATGCGTGCATGTACAATGGATGTCGTTCCTTCAACCAGAGGTAGCCAATTCAATAATTACTCGACAGAGAGAAGAAATTGCTCGTTTCTTGCTTCTCTTTTCCTTCCATTTTAATGTTTGCCACTTGCCAATTATATCGATGAACAGGATTGTGCGCACTCGAGAAATTCGATAAACAACCGAAGAATCGTCGTTGTTTCGTAAACGGGAGGAGTGCGAAGGTGGGGAGGCTTCACCTATTCCAACCTCGACTCCCACGATTCCTGATTAAATCGAGCGTCGTGCGATATCCGGTGGAAAACAATTTCGCCTTACATAACGGCGATGGCGACGACTACGACTACGGCAGCGACGGAAAAAGCAAAGGCACGCAGCAACGTTTCTTCCACGCACTCCTCGCTCCCCCCCCCCCCCCCCCCCCCCCACCGTCCCCTCTTTTCCCAAAGAAGATCCCAACGTAGCGCTATCACGCCTCCCACCTCAAGGACACACTGCGAAATATTTTAAATGTGCAACGTATACGTGGGCCGAGCAAACGCGAGGTACCGACTCGTTCCCCATTGGCGTCGAATCCTTTTCCAATTAAGCCAGCAACGAGAAAAAACAAACGACGATGACGGACAATGGAGGAAAATATATATATAGGAATTGAAGAAAATGAGCAGCGCGCTTGCGAACGAGGGAATAATTGCGCCTTATTGGACAGGCCTTACAACGATCGTAACGATATCGACAATAATAAGATTTCGGACGACAACGAGAAACTGACTTTATTAACGAGGCTCGGCGGGACGGGACCGGGAGATCGGGGACTGGGACAAAAACTTCATTGATCGAATTCCACGAAGGCAAATGTCTGCTGGAGAGGGAGGGGGAGGGGAGGGGAAGGGAGTCGGAGGCACGTGATTCAGCGGGCGCCTAATCAGCGGAGGGGAAAAAAAGGGCAGCGTGTCCATTTAAAGCGGGCAAAAAAGAGGGAGCGCGAGGCTAGAAAGGCCGTGGGGCTACGCCAGTGTAGGAACACACGCGAGCACGTGTGCGTGAATGCACGCGGAGTATTTTTTGCAGGAGACGAAGCGGAGAGTAGAGAGAGTCGTGCTTGAGTTGGCTGTGCGCTCGTTCTATCGGTCGGTCGGTCGGTCGCCTTCGTTCGGTCACATATACACTGTGACGGACAAGAAAGACGAGGAATAGGCGAGAGAGGGGTCTGAAAGGGCAACGAGGAGGAGGATGAGGAGGCGGGGGGGGGGAGCGGCGAAAGGGTGAAAAGAAGAGAAGAGAAGAGAAGCGAAGAGAAGAGAGTGGGAGGAGTGGAGTGAAATACGTCGGTCGGTGAACGCGCCAGAGAGAGAGAACGTGGAAGACCCTGAAGAGGGCGGCAGGGGGAGAGGGGAAGGGGTTTTGCGCGACGGCTGGGGCTGGCTGGCTGGCTGGCTGGCTGGCAATCTTGATGGGAGAGTCGTGGTGCGGCGAGGTAGACGGGGTGGTGGGGGGGGGGGGGGGGGGTGGTGTAGCCGGGGTCGGAGGGGAAGTCAGCAGCAGGCTAGGGTAGACGTGGTGGGGGCTGCCTCGATGCCGCCAGCCACCGCCGCAGTAGAGTAGCGGCCTTCGACGCGATCTGATCTTCGTTCACGCGTCGCTCCCAACTCTTGTAACAGTAACTACTTTTCGATATCCTCCTGCGAAACTTTATATATATATATATATATACCAATAAGTGGCGATCTTCGACACACAGGCGAAACGTCGAATAATCTCCGCGAGTAAACTATCCGGTCCCTCCATCTCCCTACCCCGCCATTATCACCAAAACCATCTCTCTCTATATATACACATAGGAGAGAAGCCAAGGAAGAATCTCGTGGAGCGCGTGCGAGTTTCACGACCGCTCGTCCAAAGTCCAAGTGAAACACGCGGGGAGGGTCGGGCTGGCTAGCTGCGAGTAGAAAAAGGACAGTTTTATATAGGAGCAAGTGGCAGTGTGTCGAGTTGATCAGGCTAACCGAGTGCGCGAGGGAGATCTCCGAGAAGAGTGAATCCTTTGTTAGCTCGGGGAATTCGTGAAATGCAGCCAGCTCCGATAACGGTGTCTTCCCGTTCGGGAAATACCAAGTGTGGTGCCCTGTGAGGTTTCTCCTTAAAATCCAGACGACCTCTCAGCTCCTCTCTCGCGCTTCTAATTCTTCTCGAGAAGAAGAAGAAGAAGGCTGCTTTGTGGATATCATAAGAGAAGCGAGCAGAGGAGGAGGAAGAAGAAGAAGAAGAAGAAGAGAGTCCCGTAATTCGCGTTGCCGGTCGATAAAATCCGGCGAGTCCTGGAAGAATGCCGTAATGCTGGGCTTTCTCTGGTGGAAAGGAAGTAGTAGTAGTGGTAGTAGCAAGAGCGGCGGTGGGAGGAGGAGGAGGAAGAGGAGAGAAGGATCGACAGCAAAAAGGGAGATCGAGGAGCATTGTTGGCCGATCGATCAAGTGGTAGGTTCGTGGTCGCTCGGCAATCTTCGTGGTCGATCGCCTCTGGCTAAACGCGATCTCTCGACACGCAGTGTCAGAAAGAGGGGGGAAGAGAGAAAAGACGAACGTGTGTTGTGTTCTTTATTGTCCGTTCTTCCACTGCTACCTCTGCCTCTGCTCAAAGTGACCTTGGAATTGGCAGAGATTTTCCTCGCGGTGCTCGAGAGTCTCCAGGTTGCAGTGCGCGCTAGAGCCAGTGACCCCGTAATAGTAGTGAGTACACACATGCAGTGAACCTTCTATGGAGATGCAACACGCATGTCAAAAATAAGTGTCCTGTCGGAAATAGTGCTGCGTTTGGATTAACGAGCTCTCCGAGTGTTCTCCACTTTGGCAGGAAAGCAATTGGATCTTTATCAGTGTGCTAAATTCGTAAATAGTTGTACAAGTGCGTATGATATTGTAAGAGCGAGAAACATTTGCTACAGCGAGAAGAAAAGGGAGGAGGAGGAGGAGGAGGAGGAGGTGGTTGAGAGGGGAATAATTGCGAGCCGTGCAGATAATCGACAAAGTTACCGCTAGAGAAATTGAAGAGGCCCGTTATTTGCTCGTAGGAAAGTGCACCGCGCGTGATAGCTCGAGGCGAGAGTCGAGTAATTTCATCATCGTCGTCGTCGTCTTTGTCGTCCTCATCCTCGTGGCAGTAAGAGTAGTAGTAGAGTAATAGTAGTAGTAATTGCGGTGATAGAGGAGTGTTTTGGTAGTGGCAAGGTCAGAGGTAGGGTCTCGTGACGGTCCGTACCGTTGCGAGAGATGAGCCGCACCTTGAACGAGAGTGCGGCTCGTACGATGAGCAGCAGGCCAGGCTGGAGGAGTCGGGGAGTCGAAGGAACCAAACTAGAATGGCACCGGTGCTAGGAGGAGCTGCAATGGCGGTCCTTCCGGTCAGCCCGCAGACGGCCACGCAGGGTAACCCGCACCATCATCACAATCATCACCACCACCACCTAGTGCATCATCAACAGACTCTCCTGGCGTCCTCCGGTACGCAGCAACCACCCCAGCTGCTCTACCAGCCTTACAATTTAATAACGCCGGCCGCATCACCCTCCTCCCATCAACCCTTTCAGCAGCAGCATCATCATCATCTCCACCTACAGCAACAACAGCAACACTTTCATCTCCAGCAATCCCAACAAACGAGCTTTCACGATACGGAAGCCAACAAACTTGCCACCGCTATTTCTTTGTAAGTCCTTCCAGCCTCGGTGCATCCGTCAGTTTCACTTTAATGTCCCGAGTATTAATTAACGTCAACCCCCCCCCCCCCCTCTCCTCTCTGTCTGAGATAAAATCCACGCGAGAGCGAAGGAGAGAACGCTCGTTCGCGTTCTCCTTCCACTCCAAATGGCGTGCAGGTGTCGTCCTTCCGAGCTTATGTATACCTATGCGCTCGATCCACGCCAAAGGTTAAACCTTCGGATCCTCTTTTCCTCCTGACCTTATCCGGACCGATGTATCCTTCCGTTTCCTCCTTCTTCCGTCTCTCGCAGGACCTGCGCTTATATCGTGCCGCGCCCGAGATACCCAACCAAGGTCAAAAGTTCACTAATCGATTCAAGTGCGCTGGAATCGATATCGGAGCTTTGGCGAAGAAAACGCATCGCTAGGAGGGATTTATGGGCCAAGCACTGCGTAACTGGGTTTTGCCAGCACGTGCCAGAATATGCAAATCGCTTCTGGGAAATTTCTCTGGCAAATAGTGCCAAGTAACGCTTCGCGCGGTATAATCCATGTGTGTGTGTGTCTGTGCTTTGGTGTGTATTGTAGTCTCCAGACGCCTGTGTACCAACAGCTGTTGGCCAGACTCGGATCTCCTTAATTGCTCCGCGATTCGTCATTTAATTCCATCGAACAAAAAAGAAGCCTCTGTTTATCCATTCGATCTCGAACCTACCTGACTACTAAAAGTTTCTCGAGTGGTTTATCGATTATTTGGAAAGGGAGAGGTAGGAGGAGGAGGTGTTGAAAAAAAGCAGGTTCTCAAAGCAGCTGTGGCTAGCAGCTTTTACAAGAGGGAGAGGGGGGGGGGGGGGAGGAGGAGAGAAACGACTCTGTGCATTTTCCAATTATTTTCTCGTGACGAAGAGCGTGTCGAGTGTTCTAGTGGTGTGTCGAGCTAACAACGTGTCAAGCGTTGCGCAACCAGCTCGACATTGCGAATGAAACCAGTTTGCAGACTGCATCCAGTACCCTGAACAGCTAATTTATCCGTTGACTTATTAAGACCGAACCACTGAGCATTTGAGCTTGGTGGAAAAGTACCTGTATACCATGCTTCGAGCATTCGAACGTTGATGAGAGAGAGAGAGAGAGAATTGTTTTTGATCAAATTAGCGTGAATGATTTTTTATTTCTTCTCTTTTTTCTTTTCCATCCCGGAAAGGAATAACAACTGTAGATAGGCTTTTATTGATGGAAGTTGACGAAGCGTGGTATAACAGAGCTTTGGGAAGAGGGTGGGGAGGGGGAGGGGGGACATCTCGGCATTGGTAATCCTCGACGGAACGAATCCAGTCGGTAATCGATTGGAACGAGGCTCTCTCGACCCTGAACCGGAACACGAAGAGTAAACGCTTCTCTGCCCGGTGAAACTTTGCCTAATTAGCCAGCTTTCGTTTTCTACGAGACTATATGTGTTTGTGTGTGTGTGTGTGCGTCGAGGCTCTTCAGGAAAGAAAAGTTTCGCGTTCGCGGTTGTTTTTGTTTTTCCATTTGACCCGTGAAGCGCGTGCACGGGCCAAATGGAAAAAAGCGAGATGGGATGCCCGTGTGTTTGTTGTGTCGCTGCTGTTGGATCCCTTGGACGGAAGGTGAGACTCGGGAATTGACCTTGCGTGATCTCGAAAGAGACGAGCGCTCGAGCGGGCAACGTCTAGAGCTAGAAACGGTTCGCGATTTTTTTTCTTCTTCTGGTCCTGGGCATTGTTGGTCGAGACTCGGTCGTGGAGGGCAGGTAGAAAAAGGCCGCGGGACAACAAAGGGGGACCAGTCCCGTCTTTGTGTATTTCCATAGAATGTGGTAGACTTTCGTGATTTCTCTCTACCTGAGCCTGAGCCCTGGACCAACAAAGGGAGCAATGCCTGGCGTCTAGAAACTTTTTACCGCCACCGTCTCTCTCCTCTTCCCCTCGTCTTTACGCGGGAAAGCGAGCCAGGCGCCCGATTAACTGCATTGTTACCTTTTCACCAGGTATCATTATGCCCTTTAGTTTCCAGCACTTCTTGCGAAAATCTCTGATGACTCGACCGACCTAAAACCCACAATTCCTCTCTGTCCGCGGTTTTCCTCGTTATCGAACTCTCTCGGCTTCCAATGCAAATCTCTCTCTCTCTCTCTCTCTCTCTCTCTTTATCGTTTCGACTTGCATCTCCATTGTTTAAACCTCGATTGACCTAGATCGATCGTTCCTATTCTTTTCTTATACCTTCTTTTTCTTCTTCTTCGTCTTCCTCTCGATAGTCTTGGAGAGCGAATTGCCGAAGGATATTTGCGGTTGTTATTCTTCTATGGACTAGGTAGTTTGCAAGGTGGAAGGGGGAGGAAAGGGTTTGAAAATGGAGAAGCAGAGGCAACCGCAACGGTCGACCATAGATATACGAAACCCGTCAGACTAATCCAGCTTTCCTTCTACGAATATCGATGGACTATACAATTATTTGTACAGGTCGACCGAAGGATAACAATTTGCCAAGAAATTTCTAGTCATTTCCCCTACGAGAGTATATACAGAAAATATCGGGTAATCTTTGCAAGCAACTGCGAGGAGACGCGATACTGGAGATACATCCGGTGATTATAAGAACGTTCAGTCACTCGATACATGGCGCACAGCAGCATTTTCACATGGGCTATTTTCAATCCGTCAAGGTCAGAGGCGTACTACGCGATCTAAACTTGGACGTGGTAAATCACGCTCCTCTCACCAGATATTTAAGTATTTACCAAGTATATCTATAGCTATATACTTGGTATCATATATACAACACATTAAGAGTACACCACTACACCGTTTACTCGGCTTTGACCAAAACAATGCCAATTGGGCCATTTCGTTGAATTTATTCGTAACGCAAACTTCGCAACAACAGAGCAAACAAAGCAACGCATTATTTATATACGCGTCGTACATACGTACACCGTGTGCGAGTATAAAGCGTGTATGTGTGCGTGTATTTGTATATATAATGGAGCAGAGATAAGTCGAATTACATTGAATGGCTAGGAGCCAAAGAAGCTTCCGCATTTTATCGGAGAATCGTCCGCAACTGCAATTGCGAACAAGTTCGAAGGTCGCTGGAAATTGTTGTCGCGGCTTATCAGTTCGAGCTCCAATCTTTTTCAGACACGGCGATGAAAAATCTCTATTTGTCGGTAAGCGCGCACACAGAGACCTTATCTTATCAGTTGTACGCGCAAGCTCTTATCAACAGCAACGGGTCGTAGTGTTATCTGCTGGTTTTGTCACCTCCTCTCCTACTCCGCTGCCTCTCCCACCCCCGCAGTACCCCTTTTTCCCTCTGTGTGATTGGTACATTTATTCGCCTTCGATCCCTCCGTCAACACAGAACACACACACACACACATATATTGGTAATTCCTTTCCTCTTGTTCTCTCCAATGTAGTCAATCATCGCTGCACAATTCTTTCGCTCGAGTATAAACTCTAATTGACCGAGCGGTTTATTATCCGATAAGAATTTATGTTAGCAATGAAAGAGAGAGAGAGAAGAAAAAGAGATGGATCCTGTTTGTGTCGCGTGACCTTCGCAGACTTGGTTATTGAATCGTAGTTTCGAGTTGTGGGCAATTCATTCGTGCGTTTCGAAGGATTGGCAGAGGCTCGTGTCCATTGTTGGCCGCGTTCCCAGCTGGCTGCTCGATCCAAGCGAAATAATTTCTCATTTGGAATGCCATAGGAAAGGGGCAAACTCTGCATTGAATACCACCGCGGAGTTTATTTTGGTCCTGGCAGTCGTCGACGACGGCAACCGACCCTTTTTTACGTGATTTTTCCGGCTTTTGCAAACGTCCATCCCGACTAAACAGTTGTTTATATATATAGAGAGAGAGATTACGAAAATAAATGTCCGCTTTAACGCTATAAGCCGCGCAATACTAATTTAATTGGGCCGAGAGGGAAAGAGAGAACGTTCATCAACCCGTGTTGACCTTCCGCTCGACTCTATCTCGCACGCATCTCCATTCTTATTTCCGGCGTTTGTTCTTGCGCAAGATTCTCTCTCTCTCTCTCTCTCTCTCTCTCTCTCTCTCTCTCTCTCTCTCTCTCTCTCTCTCTCTCTCTCTCTCGCAACGCTGCCGAGTCTTTGCAGAAACTCTGGGAACTCGACTCGATTTATATTTAGTCGGGTCAATCGCCCGTTCTATTTCTTCGCGTCATCCTTTGATCAACGCCGCAATAATGAGCAAGATACGATATCGAGAGTTGCGAGCTTCGGATTGAGCAAGTGGAAAAGAGAAGAAGATTGTTGATAATTGCGCTGGGAGGAGGACGAAGGTGAAATTTAGCAAAGATAAACGCTCGGTCGAAAGCGTAGGATAGCTATACAAATGTGAAAGGTGACGGCTTATCAAGATGAGTCGTTGAGCAAAACACCTTCTTTCTCTCTTTCTTTCTCAAACCTGCTGTATCGCGTTTCCATAAAGAACCACGGGCGTCCATATAGTTGTACTATATATACATATATGCGCGCGCGCGGGAAGAAGATAAGTTAGCCAGCAGTGCGCGCGAGATAGATCTTTTGTCTGCTCCGGTCCCGGCTTGGGTGGCTGGCCGGCCGACCGGGAGTCCTCCTCCTCTTCGTCACACCGCAAATAGAATCTTTCACCGAACTCCCCTTATCGCATTCCCTTCCACCGAGATTTCCGTAAACACGCACTTGGCCATCTTCCAATTCACCACGAAAACCACCACTTTTCTTCCTCCAATTACCAAATCAATGTGCGCACTCCATATACCCGATATGGCGTATACATATAGCCTACGGTGTCTTCGAGATGTTCAACCTGAGAAACTTGTAGAGAAAAAAGCTGCTGGAACGCGAGATTCGATAAAGGATTTATCGCGAGAGCATGCAACGTCCACAGAGGATTTTCGTATATTTGATTCTCTCCAAAGTGTGTATATAAAGGATCGATGAACTCTGCTCGCGCCAACCCTTGTGAGGCCGCCCTCGTCCTATTCGACCTTTTGTACCATCGCCTTTCATCTCGACCCCCCCCCCCCCCCCACCCCCCTCTTTCCTCGACTTATTGATCGACCCTTCTACGAGTGTATAGCATATATATATATATATATATACCTTCTTAGGAGGGCATGCACGTACCGACAACGCCCCCTTAATACGCGATAATCCAAAAACTTTTCCTTCCTGATCCTGAAACGTGCAACGAGCGTTTATGTCTCCACTCGATCCACACACCGGAGGAACTAGAAGAAAAACTTTTGCGGAGATTTATCGAGATCTGTGTTTGCCGCCAGATATAGTATAAACGTTCGATAGCTCGTACACACACACACAAATATAGATATCGATAACAGCTGATTGATCGAGCACATCTTCGTAGTACTCGAGACGCACAGACACAATGTTCTTTATAGATTTCGTAAGCGACGAGGCTGCCGCTTCATTCGAGCGAAATTCTCAGTCGATTTAAAGTCCGGGAAGAACTTGACCAAGTTTTAATGAGATTTTCGTGGTAAAGGCTGTGTCGAGGAATAAGTTGAGAGGGGAGCGACGCCGGGGCTCCGGTCCCGGCGCCAGGAGGTGGAGAGAAACTCGTTATTGCGCTTTTATTGTTGATAAACCGGCCAACTATTTATAATAAGATTATCGGTGGTTCTTGCGAGGAATGGAGTGAGTAGGGTAAGGTTCGTCTGAAATACAATTTGGAGCAGGAAGAGCAACGAACCGGTAAATCACTCGGCGCGAATAAAGATCAGAAGAGGCTCTTCGGGCTCGCGCGCGCGCGCGCGCGCACGCCCGTTCTATCCGTGTGGGTTACCGAACTCATTCGTGGCGCGCTCATAAGTTTCGCTGATGAATTCTGAACACGCCCTGGCTCGCTCGGCCAGCAGCGCGCACCAAGCCGGTTTAAAAATACTCTTCGAGAGAGAGAGAGAGAGACGGTCTCTCCCGCGTAACTGACACGTTTGCGAAACAAAGTCAACGCTTTATCTCTCGCGCGAGTGACGGTTTAACAAGCGTCCTTCTCGGAACCTCTAAATATATATATTCATCTTTGTCCACTCTGGATTTTTTCCATCGCAACATCGTTATTTTATCAATCCTCCTCCTCCTCCTCCTCCTCCTCCTTGTACGATATAAATACGAGAATCCTATTTCTTCTTGTCACACGTTTAATACCTAGGGGGAAGAGAATTGGATGGATGAAATTATCCTGAGACACACGTCGAATCTCTCGATTGGCAAGAGGCTTGCAACGAAGAGGCATTTCTGTTCATTATAGGTCCTGGAATAGCGAGCAACCGCTGTATTGATTTATCACGTTCTCTCTCTCCGTCTGCCCCCTTCATGAGAGCTCAATTCAAGTCTCCGTGCAATTGCAAGGGTATAGGAGAGGGAGAGAGAGAGGAGGATATATGAGCAAGAGCGGCGAAATCAGCGTGAATTTTTCAACGACAGCCCCGCAGACTCGTCCCGAGAGCAATTATCGATGAAACCGGCAAATTTAAGGATTGTCAGACTTGAAAATTAATAATATTGCTGCTGGTACAGCTGGGGAATTTTGACTGCGGGAGATGGACAAAGTTGATAGGGGAGGGAGTGGAGGCAGGGACGCGAAATGAAATGGATTAACTGGCAGGTTAAATTCGATAGGGGAAGCTCCTACTAATGGGACGAGCGAAATTGTATTGGGCGTCACATTTTTCCGTACGAGCGAGCAGCCGAGCAAGGATTACGTGGTACGACCGTGCGAGAGAGGAGGACGCGCGTGTCGCGCACGGTGTTGTTCGTGTGGGTATATCCCTATATAGGCACACGCGCGCGCGCGCTCGATCGCTGGTGCGTCTATAGAAAGCACACGACGAGAGAACGAGAGAGGCAGAGTCGGTAAATGTCACTAACCTTGTAATATGCCTGAGCCCGTACAGCTATAGCTATAGCTGCCTCACACGCTTACCTGGAAGTCATTAATACCAAATCCAATAAACTCACAACGCAGTAATGGCATGCGACTCTGACAACTCGATTCAACTTTAATGTACCTTGGAGAAGGCAGATATACCTTCGATTACACGTCACGAATCGACCAACCACACTTCGTACAACTATCGCACCAAAAACTTTCTTCGACTATCCATCGAAGCTCCTCCCATACACAACTCTTCTTTTTTTTCTTCCCAACTCTTTTTTAACGCATCGACCATTTTTTTCTTGCCTTTTCCACACTTTTTCTAATGTATGCTATACACCAATAGAGATTCTTTGACCTTCTTCTTATGTACAATTGCCGCTTTGCATTTTTTGAAATCCGATGGAGCCTTCGCTAGATTCTATCAGTTCTCTCTCTCTCTCTCTCTCTCTCTCTCTCTCTCTCTCTCGATATATAGGAGCTTATAAATAAATTACGACGGTAATAATTAAGAATGATGGAATATTCGATTAGGAGTATTAATTGCGTGCATGAAAAGTATCTCGTTGTATCGTAGCAGCAACTATTAGAATGATGCATACCTCTGTCTCAGCGAAATTACGTCACGTAGGAATTACGATAATCGCTGTACGAGTGCAGAAAGCGTAAGAATCCAAGCTGGTTCGCGCTCACCGATACGAGCCGCCGAGGCTAGGCTCTCTCGCACAAACAATTCCCTCGATATGCCCAAATTCTTCACGATTCTTCCAATCGCAACAATATTATCATTCGCGCTGCTGCATTCTCATCCTCGATCTTCTTCGTTTCACCTTGGTTTTTGAGAGAGTCACGTGACAGTTTCAGCTGGCACCGGTGATATATTTCCTGATGATTGCGACAGCGAAACTTGAATAATTCATATTTACATGTGTACGGCAGAAACGGGACGTTCGCTATTCATGAATTCATTACGAGATGGATGATCACTGTGTTTACTGATATAAGAGTTATTAAGTATTCACCTTACTGGAATTCTACCAATAGTAGAAACTTTTTTTTTCTGGAAAATCGTTAAATTCGTATCTGCAGGCGAGTTTCAATGTGTTGAATTATTTAAGCAGCCTCCTCTCGCTAGACTGCTCGAGTCTCCTATATATATATATAGTTGTGAAAAGAAATAAATATCCCAATATGAAAGCATCGTTTTTCTCGACGATTGTTCAGTTTTATTCGGTAACCTCTTCGTCTTCTTTTTTCGCCGAGATGCACGCGTTGAATGGAGCTGTTTTTTGTTAAGCTAACTGGTGGATAGGTGTTTTTGCGTTGGTTCTTATAGTTATCGAGCGACTCATTAGGGAAGCCGCTCGCCTTGATACAGCCCTCGTTTAAAAATCATTACGAGCGCGTGTGTGCCTCGATCCGATGACGCATTTTCAGCCGATCAATCCTGCTTAAGTGGCCGTTTTTTTTATGACATAACGCGCACAGCTCAATCGAAATAATACCCGGCTCGAGATTTCAAAAGTATAAATAACGCCCGAAGGTCGTAGCCCAAGTTGTGTTTGAAAAATATTTTCGACCGAAAGAGAGCTTTTTTCATTTCATAAAGTATGTCAATAAACACAGGGCATATATTTACTAGATTCGTAGGAATGATCAGTAAGCGATCCGCAGTATCGCGAGTGTAGCGTTGCGCGTGAGCCCAAAGTTTATATTACGAGTATCGAGCGAGGTGTTTGGATGAATTTCCTACGTTCTCCTATTTCGTTTTATCGCGCTGACCTCTTTGATCCGATATTGTTGACTCACTCGTCTTGCCCGTGTCTCGTCGGCCATATCCATTGTCCGATCGGGATAAGAATTAACAAACAACGCCAATCGCGGGCCTTAGAGTCTCGTAGAGTTGTGAGTTCCAAGAAATTTTAGCTAGACGGATCCTAGAGAGTAGACGATATTCGAGTAACCGTTTGGCCACGCTGCGCAAATAGAACGGACAAACAGAGACAGCACCGTGGATTTGTTTGGGAGGAAAAAGCACGAAGGTCAACCGAGACCCGAGGTCTCGCACCTGTCGCTTCTTAAAGTGCTCGCGCGCGCACCATCCAAACAAAGATCCATTATCTAATCTCCCTCTCTCTGTGTCTCTGTGATTTTTCCTCTTATTGGCAAAACAAGCAAATAAGAAGAAAGAGAGATATTAATCTACATATCGTTGGAGGAGTAGTAAACACACCAAGTGTACCTATATATATATATATAGGTAGTAAAAGTGAATGTCGCAAGAACACAAAGAATTATCATCGACTAATTCCGCACGTGTACTTTCTCGGGAGTTTGTCGAAAAGTGTACTATATATATATAGTATTATAGATTGTGAAATGAATAGGCGGAGGAGGAGGACGTCGAGAGAGGGGAATAAAACAAAAGAGAGGAAAAACAGGTAGGGATGCGTAATTCCTTTTTTGGTGATACCCGAGAGAGCTGGTAGTTCAGGTTTGTCCGGTTAAACGAGCGGATTTTTCAAAGATCCCGGGTCCATCTACGACAGAATCCAACTGGTTTATCGGTCGACTCGATTTCTCGGCTACGCTCTCTGGCCGTGCACACGCTCGCCCGCCTATATAGTTGATTCTCTCCCGGGAATTTTCCCCGAGAAACGCCATTATCCCTTATTGTCACTTTGTGCAAATCCACCTTTACGGCATGGCACACGGTGTACCGCAATCGTAGGATCGAGCGAGCGGCCATTTCCTCGATGCGTTACACCAAACTATGATTTGCGTAATATCTCTCGCAGTTTAATTCCTGGAATCGTAGTTGCGCTATCGCAGCACAGCTCTGTTTCCTCCTATATCCATGCAACGTAAACAAAGCAGCGTCGCAGAGATTATTATTGGCATCGTCGGGCAAAAAGCGGTAGTAATCGAGCTTCTGCCTATGTAATTGCAATTATCTCAGCAGCGATCTATAAATATATTTCCCGTTTATCACTCTTTGCTTTTGCTCTCCTTCCTTGATCCCTCCTCATCGGTGCGCACGATAAACACCGGGGAAAAGGAAATTTGGCTGATGGGGAGAAATCCAAAGCCAGTTGGTGCGCGCGCGTGTGTGTGCGAGAGTGCATGGGCGCTAATGACTGCTGCTGTCTGTCCGTGCGCCCGGCGTATATCGTGACTTTTTAACGGGCCCCGCCAGATAAGCATTCATTAACGCTTGCGCAAGTTATTTATACTGTTACGTGCGCAACGCGCATGTTTATCATCGTTCTCGCTCAGCGGACCTTAAAATGCACGCGGGATCCGAGCGATAAGCCGTTTCACCGACGCACACACGCGTTTCCTCCCACTTGGATCTCCCTTCGCTCCTTCCGAAAACTAAATTAATCGAAGCATCGATCGATGCGACTCTCTTCCAATAATTCTTTTTTCACCTCGATCGAGTTCCACACACTTTATCATCCCTACGATCGACGGTGGCCAATTTTGCGCCACTGCCAAAAAACTATATACAATTAGTCCATTGTGGTAGGAGAGAATCTCTCTGCACAATTACGTCGCAACGACACGCGTGCGACTGTAAGCGAGACGATCGAGCAGTTCCTGGAATCACGAATCGATTCAGCGAGCGAAGCCATCTTCGCCGAAAGGCGTATGTAAACACGCGCGTGCTGCTACTATATATAAAACGTATAGCAATAAACGATCGAAGAGAAATGTTTGGGATAATACACGGGTCATCGTTGTGTACCAGCGCGCCAGCTAGGCGCTTTGTATACCGTGGATGCTGTTATTGACCTTGAGACCGGTTTCTTGTTGCAGGGAGCGTCGCGAGGCGGAAGTGCGTGATTTGGAGAGGCGCGAGAGAGAGAAAGAGGCCAAGATGGAGCGAGAAAAGCTGGAGAAGCAACGAGCGGCCGAGCAGGCGGTTCACAAACACTTCGAGGAGTCCCTCAGGCTGGCCCAGCAAAAGGTGAGTCAGGCTTTACGAATTTTACTCCCTATATTTACCTGGGACGCGATCGTGAGACTTGCCAACTTCGAAATACCAGCGCGGTTCGCCAGGCTGCTTTTTTTTTTCTTCTTCCTTTTCCTTCCACCAGTTGATAAAGCAACGTAACTCGAAAGTGTTGGCCGCTTTCATTTAACGAAACCTGTTGGCAAGAGTTTTAAGCGGTCGCGCCGCTTCCCGCTGACACAGTTTAAGTTTTTGTCCGGGCATCAATTAAACTGCGCGCACAGTCTGGTCTCTTCTCGGAACTTTCTCTGATTAGTCACGTTTCTACGTGCTCTTCTGTACAGTCATTGTAACGCGAACATTCGCGTCTCCTCGTCCCAAGTATTATAAGACTCGTGAATATCTAGTAAGTATATATATACAGTTGTATATAGAATACTATGCGCTCTTTTCGACCACTCTCGGTTTCACTTTAATCTCTTTTAAGCCTCCCGCGAAGAGGCTTCTCGCTACGAGTGCAATCGCGCTGATAAAACTTTCCTTTCCTCTCGTTCGTCGTGAGAAAAAATAGTCGAGCAGGCTAGAGAGCGTACGTATATCCTTTAAATTTACCGATTATAAATCTGGTGGTCTCGGGGTACTGGTGAACTTGCACGGGATTGCCTTCGGAGGATAGCGTAGCATCCACCACCACCACCACCCACCCCCCCCCCCCCCCTCTCCCTTCCCTCTTTCCTTCTCGAGCTTGTGCCAGAACGATCGTTACTTTTCAATGTTTATCGGGTAAGGCGAAGTTTGACGGAGAAATTTCGCCATGGGGGAGCGATTCGATTAAAGTTTGCGCATCGTGTTGTAGAGGAGGGGAGGGGTGGGGGGATGGTTGGAAAAGTGAAGGGTTTAATAGGGAGGACGAGAGGGGTCGTCTACCCTGGTGAGAGACCAGCACTCTCCTCGCAAATCTCGATGGCCAGAGGGTGCGTTGCTTTCCAGATACCACGAGATATACTTACTCTCTGAAAGGCTCAGCTGGAGAAGGGTGGAGGCCAATCGATGCATTCCAGCACCTGCCCCCTTTGTGCGTCTTACGGACCCTCACACAACCATCCAAACCTGACCAAACCTCTCTCCACTCCTCTCTCTCTATCTCCTATAATGTACGTGAGACTTTAAGGACGACCCTCAGTGCTTCTCAACGTCAACAATATCTCTTTTCTCCAAAACTCCACAATTCTTCCAAGCGAAGAAACTATATATATATATATATACCTTGATTCACGCAATCACGTTACGATGATGAGTTCTGCTTGCACACAACCATCGTCGTCATTTCACCTTTCAATGAATATAACTTCTGAATATCAGTGACTACGAGAGAGAGAGAGAGAGAGAGAGAGAGAGAGAGAGAGAGAGAGGTTGGGAAATTCCTGATGTGCGCGTACATTGGCGAAGGTCGCGAAAAATAGCTGTTATATTAGCAAATAGTAGACTCGCAGGGAATGAATTATAGTTTGCATATGTTTAAATAAGTGCGAGAGATAAGAAAAGTGCGTACGATTGGTTTGCTCATCGGTATAGCGAGTCAGCGAGGTTGAGAGACACTGTCGGTAGACGCATCGTGCAGGACACGTATGGTTGAATAAGAGAAGATCCTTTCACGAGATCTACTACCTGCCCTTCGCACAAAGATGTCCTGCTCCTGCTGTTGCTCCTGCTGCCTGCCAGTCGTTCGTGGACTCCCGTCCAGCACGGTTCTTCTCTGCTGAAAATATGTTTTTCTTTTCTCTCCACGCCAAATCTTACGAGAGACTCTTTTTCCGTCGCGCAACTCCCCTACATCTCTTCAGTGATATCGCGTGATATATACCCTATTCTCTCATCAGCTGGACGAGCTCATGTACGAGATATGCGAGGCGTCGATTGGTTTAACAAAGAACACTGGGTGAGCAACGATGCAAAGATTCTCTCGACTTATATATAACGTATTTGTATCATTGGACCATCGTCCCCTCGCTCGGCGAACGTGCTACTAGATTTCCGAGAATTTTTCAATCGCGCTTCCTCCAGGAAGCTCCCATTGTTATACGTGCGCTCTTGTAAAGAGGACCGTGTGGGCCTTGCAGAGATCTCAAGGTCACCGCACAAGTCAAGCATAATTAATAATTCTCTGCGAGAGACTCGTGAGCTCTGGCCGGAGGGCGATAACATCGATAACGTTATCAGGCATGTTTGTCGTTTGTCAGGAGATAACGGGACTGAGAATTATTCGCGATTGACCCGCGTCCGGATAAAGTCGCTCGCAAGGCCAGGTGTGTGTCGCTGTACATCCGTATAGGCTTGTGTGGATGATTTACTTTAACGTTTTTTATCCTGATCCGAGAGAGAGAGAGAGAGATATGAAATTTTGAGAAAACCCTGCCGAGGATGTGAATGAATTCCTCCATGTGTCCAGATGTCAGCCGTGACCCACCGTTTCGACCGACAAAGAAATACAGCTCCTCGAAGGTCAGTTGAAACATCGCAGGCTTCTTCTCTCTTTCCTGCCGCACACTTACATATATATATGTGTGTGTGTGTGTGTGTGTGTGTGGAAGGAATTAATTCACCAAGGAGATATTGGATTACGCAAAAATCCGGCTCTCCTTATCTCTTCCCGTGATCTGGGAAACTCTCGCTTTCACTTTTCTTCCTATGCGATATTGGTCTGAGCGTGGCGATAGGGACCGGAGAAAATAGCAAGGATTGCGCAAGTGTTTCCGTGCTAGCTAAAATTACATTCATCGTGCAGTAATGCGTTGCGTCAGACCAAGTCGCGTCACGTGATTTCCAATGAATGGAATAGCTCTGTTGATGATCGCAGTGGGGAAAAAAAATGGTCATCGTGACATTGACCGATGGCTCTGTGCGTCGACCAATCCCTGGCTCGATGGAAGCACAAAAGTTTTTCTGCCACAGAAAAATGTCGAGAAAGAAGTCTCAGCAAGTCGATTCGTCGTTCTCTTATTATTATTAACGATCTCTAGCGATATAACGATGATTCGCATGTACATCAGCGACTAGCATGCATTTAAACGTTGTTTTTTCAAGAGCCCGTGTGACGTCCGTCGAGAAAAACAGAGACGTTCTCTACGATCGCACTTGCTATTTTCGCCAGAGCAATAATTTTCTTCTTTCAAACGCGGTCCGAGGGAATCGAAGAAAAATCGCGCTTGGACATTTTCAAGGTGTTCGGTGAATTTTTTAGCTGCTACATGGCATATATATATATATATATATATATATAAGCAATATTGGCACGCAGCTGTCGGCCACAGTCTTGCCTTCTGGTCGTCCGTGAAAATTATGAATGAATAATGAGCGGGGGACACGCGTTATACGAGCGTCGTCGTCTCCTCGCGCGTTCGCGAATACACGAGGATTGATGGCGGCAGCAGGAGGAGAAACGAGGTCGAGCTGCAACGCTGCTCTGCTCTGCTCTGCTCTGCTCTGCTCTGCTCGGTGTTACGTTACCTACCTACCTATCGGACAACGCTCAAAACTTTCACGTTCTTTATTGTTCCGCAGTTGCTTTTATTGCACTTTTCCCTCGCTCTGCTAGCTCGACGAATGCACTCGCATATTTTCATAAGTGCGCGCATCTGTCTGGCATATGTCGCGCGCGCGTCTCGAGGAATTCGAGAACTCTCCACGAAACCTCCGTGGAACGCGCAGTGCCAGCAACAAAATTCTTCTCGTCTTCCAAATCCTTGAAACTTTTTTTCGTGGAGAAAAAGGAAGAAGTAAATATAATTTCCTCTCCAGACAGTTTATCCTCTCTCTCTCTCTCTCTCTCTCTCTCGTGTTGCATTGTAAGAGAGACAGTAGCGTAATTCGACAGCTGTAGAATTTGTCGCCAAAAACTCGAAGGCTTCTCACGCAATTCCAACTGCGAGCTTAAATATGTACCTGTGTCAAGCGGCACTTGGCAGGTTGGCCCAAGGTCATTAATAATGCAGTACACGCGGCTGCAGCTATCGATAATGGACTTTGCTGGCTTTTCGTTTGACAACGGAAACTCTCACCGGGTGCATGACCTCTGCGCGCCACTCGTATGTATATATATATATATATATGTACGTGCCTCATCTCGGAAATCCAGCGACACCTGCCGTTTCCGCTCGTAGACCTCCGTCCGACCACACGGCTTAAACTTACTTTCTTTCCCCTCCCTTCTACCCTTTCGCAAACTTTACTTTTCTTTTTCTGTGTTTTTTTTTTTACTTTAAAAGAACTGCAACTAAAAATAGTTTATAGTAGAGGCAGATGGATATATGCAACGGGTCACCTAATTTACGTACTCGACCCTGGGGATTATTCCGATCGAAGGAGAGATTAGAGACACGCTTTAACTCGATTAATCCGCTCGTCTATTTCAAGCACCGTTAATCGTTATTGCACCAATAAAAATCCGCGCTCGGTGTGAGTGTGTGTGTGTGTGTGTGACTCATCATTAGATAAAGGCTTTTCTACGACTTTGGAAATCAGAAAAGTCCCTCGCGAGGCAAAGTTTAATTTTTAACGAGCGATACACGCGGTGCTCCGCTACACGTGTGCACCAATTTAGGCGGGGAATAAATTTCACGGAAGCGCACATTGGCGTCACACGTTTCGTGTTGTTGAGGCACCGTTTGATCGCCTCTTCGCAGCTCGCCAGCTAACTGTAAACAAAGCGTGTGTTGGCACTCGGAGCACACGTATATACGTGTATATATATATATATATATATGCATGCACGCTCGCTACTTCATCACACACACACACACACACGCACACACCTTGCCTCTGATAGGATTTATGAGGAGCAGCTAACGCGGCGCATCCCGACAAGGCGGTAATTAAGTTTGCACAGGATTAGAGAGCTCCGGACACCGAGGATTCGCTGCTCCCATCCTTCGCAATAAGAAGAAGGCCGTCGTCATATTCAGGTCAAAACGAACGATCAAACGTCGGCTGCAACACAACTGCAGCAGTAGTCGTCCCTCGCTCGCGTCTCTAACATATATTAAAGCTATAGCTCCTTCCTCCTTCAGCAGTGTGCAAGAAAGAGAACTCTTTATCGGACCATTAAGAAACGAGCCCCGAGTCAATCAACTTGTTTTTTTCTTTCAGTATCATATACAGCATCTCCCGTTCCTCGATCGGTACGAGACTCGTTTAAACCGGTGCATCCTTAAATTATTTAGCAGACGTCGATCGATGTAACGTTTCTCGCTTTAATAAGCTATATTGCAGTATATACTAATATGGAGGATGAGGTGAACGGTGTAAGAAAAAATGGTAGGTCTCGTGACGCAGAAGAAAATAAGAGGGGAACGACGTTAACGCGTCCAATTCCCAGAAGTTGACAGGTCAATTTGTGCTTTCCCCGAAGTCCGATCGTAGATGACTGGCCAGCATTCCTACGCTTGCTATACACGTACTATGTATATATATATATATATATATATATATATATATATATACGACGCGCAGAGTATCCTTTTACTATTTCCGAGAAAGCAAACATCTCTGCCTGAGATATAATTTCACCGGGAGAAAGAACGAAGGGTTTATGTATATAGAATGTAGCTGGTACCCGTAAATATAGTCTTAAAGGGTCACCTTTAAAACCTGGAATTTTCATGTCGGAATTAATTGGCTATATATTTCAGACTTGATTCAGAGGTTCGATCGGTTTATTCGAGAAATGGTCAGAGAGTTTAGATTGGGGGAAAGGGAGGGAGTAAAAGGAAGAGGGAATAACTGGGTCATAAATATAGGAAGAGGCTCCTGTGTGGATGATGACACGATGCACCGGGAATTGCGAAGCTTTCGCCTTTATTCCTTTAGCAGCTGCAATATTACCTGGCAACCGGATGCGTAACGGGACTCGGGAATTTTTCCATCCCGGCACCGATGCCTATCACCCTCTCTCACTATTATCATCTTCCTCTATATATACTATCTAGGTACAAGCTGGCCTTTTCCTTCTTATAGATATGCGTGCGCCAGGAAAACTACTCGACGTTAATTCTCAAAGTTTAATGGCTGGATAAGCCAGAAGCTAGCAGCTCCGCGCCAATTCTCACGGGAGGATTTTTGAGCAAAGTCGCACCTTTAATAGCGCACGCGCTACCTAATGCAATTTACGCACTAACCTATGCGAATTAAGGATCGAGTTTAAGGCGAAAGCTCTCCTGAATTTTCATTTGCCATTATCGTTCCCACGTTCCAATTTCTTTTGGCTTTTTCTTTCGCCTAGCGCTGTGAAAAGGGGCGGTTGTACGCTCGGTATCAGCACTTTTCGCGACTGCTTTGCTGACCTAGCGAGAGAGAGAGAGAGAGAGAGAGAGAGAGCCAGCGAACGCATACACCAAGATCTCGAGTTTCCTACTCGGTGGCAGCCTCGTCAGCAGAGCTTCTCCCCGAGCATGGTTGAAAGTCAACACGACCTCCAGAAAGGCCTAGAAATATGTGAATTCTTTCTGCTAAGATCGGCAGAAAAACTCGTGGCTAATTAATCAAACCTGAGATAATCCGATACCGGTCGATGCGAGTCATTGCAGTTTTAATAATAATATTTATGCCAATTCGACAGGGTGTAATCTTTCTTCGAGAGAGTGTATATAGCCTCGCTCGGCATATTCCTCTCAAAACTCTTTATCTTGCGTTTTCGAAGAAAACACGGAAGGTTCGAGTAAGAGAGCGTTATCGTGAATTTTCCACGCAACTTGAATTCTTTTATACGCTTATCGTTAATTATCTCACCGTGTTCTATTTTTCCTCGTGCGGCATTAATATATTCTAACCGTAACGCACACCGATAAGATAACTCCTAATTACCCAGAATGAATTTTCCTTGTGAATTTACGCTAAAAACTGCAACTGATCTTTCTTCCCCTTTCTCTATTCTCTTAATTTCTTCGGAACCAAGGGAAACCATTGATTTGCCACTGATCTAATAAATAACGTAATAAAGAATCAATATCAATAAGAGAGACATAGAATGCTAATTGTGACTGTGGCATGTAAAAATAAGAATCCCGAGGTGTTTGCACATAGTAGCAATAAGCACTCGTATACAGAGAGAGAGAGAGAGAGAGAGAGAGAGAGAGAGATAGCGTCAACAGAAGACGATCAACTCATGTACTGACTCGATATAGATCGAGCTGCTGAATTTTCGCATGTTTTGGTGTTGCGTCGTCGTGCCCACGGCTTTATATTCCTTATCGCTAGTTATCTCGCGAAAAACAAAGCAAGCATCGCAAAATTGTAATGGAATTCGCAGTATCGCTTTCGTTGCTCCAAGTACAAATCGACAACAGCCATCTAGTCTTATTACATCCGATAAAACTTTGCTTTTCTCGTCAAGCAACAAATATTATCATGTATTTCGAAGCCACTGTGATTCTCCACTATCGATTAAGCCGATGTAACCGAGGATAACTCGTATCATTGGCAAACACGAGCTAATGATTTTTTTAGCCTCGACGCGAAGCTCTTCTCCCCTTCGTCCCTGCCACCTCCCCACCTTTTTTAAATTCTCCGGGATTCTGCAAAATTCAATTATCGATTCAGCACTTTTATTTGTGTTCTCTCCTTTTCAAGGTGTAGTTTTTCGACGCGATAAGAAATCTGATGGAAGCGAATTTGTTTCGGCTTTGTGCTTTGTCAGGAAGAGAGAACACCTACCCCAACCCACCCCTCCCATCCCTTCATCCTCGTCCGCTAATCCAGCTTTTCGCCTCCGCCTCGGCTTGATAATAAATGGTGGTGAGAGAGGGGTTGCTGGTTATTGTGCAGTGGAAAAGGGGTGTTGTGGAAAGCAAGGGTCGCCATACTCATCGCGTCCCTGCACGGTCTTCTCCAGAGTACGAGGTCTTCGGGGTATTCCTGGAGGGCCCGATTAATCGCGATCCAGCCTGAATTATCAAAACCTGTGCACATTATTCTCGCACCAATAAACACGATGAGAAGCTTGGCATACATTCGTCTTTCGATCCGGTGTTAATTATGCTTATCAGACCCCAGCTAATCTTTGTTTGACTAATGGGCACGAAACGTCGGGAGTGTGACGACAACACTTGGAATACTATTTGTCGATGTAACGATCGTCGATCGTGTTACACAATGACTCACGTACCAAACACCTCAGCATCAACCAGCAGATACATCTTGAGCGATTAGGTTCTGCCTCGAGGAATCCTTACACCAGCGTTTTATCGTTAATTAGTAATTGAGTTTGTTTTTTTGTCGTACGAACGATGACTCGTTCGCACTATTACACCGGTCGTAAGAATTGCAACGCCAGCTAACCATTTTAATCGTTCACCTACTTATCTCACTTCCCTCGGTGTAACGTATATATATATATATATATATATACCTATATTTAAAACAGATGGAAGACAAAGAATTTTTAGAGAAACGTTAACTCGATATACTAAATATAGTCCGAGGAAAAATTCCACCGAGATTTTTCCTCGTATTCTTCATTAATTAATGATCGAATCAATGTTTTATTCAAGTTGTTTTTCTCTTCTGTTTCTCTCTCCCACGCATATCGGTTCTCGGAGCCTCTCGTTTCGCCCGGTGTCGTTTCACCACGCCTCGCCTCTCAGCTCTGTTTCTCTCCTCTCACACCGAGAGAATTTTACGAGCTTTTGTTAGGAGCGATCGTTGCACCTTGCCCGTAGAGCACGCATACACGGCTCGAAAGGAACGACGCTCACCGATAGGCAAAGTATAGACGGTGACGCGAGCAACGAGGTAAACAGAACGTGAGTTGACATTTACTCACGCTTCGATTAGCATAGTAAACCTTCTTCTTGTTCGAAGCTATAATTAGATTCGCGCTCTTCACGCTCTCCGATTCTTCCCTCTTCTCTCCCCTCCTCCTCCTCCTCCTCCTCCTCCACTCCTGCCAGAGACTCGCCTATTAAGAGTCCGCGTTATACCGATACGATTTCGACCTTGACTCGATTCTTCCAAAGAGAATGGATCGAAAGCCAATTAAACGAAATACACGCTCGAGCTCGAGAGAGACCGTGCAGCAATGAAATCACCAGGTTGGAATTTTTGAACGTAGTCAGAAAGCAACGGTCCGTGGCGATATTCGAGAAAATCAAGCCATCCGACGATGTTTACCGTCGCTCGCACGTGATTAAACCGAGAGGCCTCGTTTATCAAATTGCCTGGCTCTTGTTTAAAGCAAATTTGTCGAGCGATAACGGTACGAGTTATTTGCACAAGCTTTTTTTCCGCGAAAAACGAGTTTCGACGATAAACGAAATGCACGAATTCAATCTGGCTTCGGTGTGATTTTAACGGTGATAGCGCAGTAGCTGCTACTGAAAAATACAAGAGAAATAAGACCGCAGATTGATTAACGCGTCGGCGTGCTATTATTAGTACTATATATATGTATATATTGGACGGAGCGGAGCAGCGAAAATGATTAGCAGTATTGATTGAAGTAGGTGTCTTATATTCCGCAGAGGAACATGCAGTCGGCCTCGATGCCGTGGAACACGTTTATCCCGCTACCACCACCCGGTAGCCGGAGCCACGTGGCACCCCTCAGTCTGAACCAACCACCGCACGTATGTCATCAGTTCCCAGCGGTTTCGGCGCATCCGGTGACGGTTGCGCAGCAGCAGCAGCAGCAACGCGACAGGGAGGAGAAGGAGGCCAGGGAACGAGAGAGGGATCAGCGAGAACGGGAGCAGCGAGAACGAGAAAGGGAACACCTGGCCGCCACCGAGAGGCTCCACAGGCAAATCGAGAGCAGGGACCATGTCGCTGCTTATTACGCCGCTGCACCCCAGCCGCAACAGGTATAAACCTACCTCTGCACATTTTCAACCTCTTTTCCCCCCTACAATAGAGCATCTCCCGCTAATCTTCCTTTTATGTACGTTTCTCGCAAAGGCCTCCTCCACCAGACCGTCCAGCGTACCTGGCAAGGTCGATTATCCACCTCCGCCGGCGCACTCGAGGACGTCCAAGTCGTCGCTTCCGTCCGGTGGTATCCACGAGAAGTCCCAACAAGTCGTGGGATCCTCTCACAGTTCGTTACCGAAAGCCGAGCCGAACGTCAGTCTCTTCAGCTACTCGACCTATCAGCCGCCGACTTCCTATATCCACGATATCAAGGTGAAGAGCGATCTTCAGCACAAATCGATGCCGAGCAAGAGCGGTATGGTTCACGTCAGGGACCACCATGGCAGAGAGGTCATGCAGAATCAGTCGTCGCTGCTGCCCGATCAAAAGAGCTCGGTTATCGTGAAGAACGAGGGCCGAGAGATGCAGAAGACGCCGGCGCCGCAGCAACACTCGCCTAGTCCCAAGATCATGTCCTACCTGAACGTGCAGAACGTAACGTCACAGCACAAACCGACGTACGAGTACAGGAGTCCCACGCAGAGTCCGCATCATCTTCATCATCTGGATAGTTTGCAGGGGAAGAGCATTCCTCAGGGTCATCACAGGTCGAGCAGCGCAGCAACGACGGCTCAGCAATTGCCAAGTCCGCACACTACCGCTCATCACCCGTCCTCCCATCACAATCGACAGTCCCCTCATACTCAACAGCAGCAACAGCAACAACAACAGCAGCAGCAGCAGCAGCAGCAGCAGCAACAACAACAACAACAGCAGCAACAGCAGCAGCAGCAGCAGCAGCAGCAGCAGCATCCTCATCAGCCGCCCCATCCCTCCCCACCGGAACCTCGTTACCTCAGCAGGCCTGAAGCAAGTCTGCCTTACGCACCGCCAAAATCCTCCTATCCCTATCCTCATCCACCCACGGCATCGCCAACCTCCCATTATGCTGCGCCCGCTGGTTCCAAGCCCAAGGTCAGCAGTCCAGCCCCACCTCACATCTATGGAAAACCGAATTCGGGGATTATGACGGGTACGCCGGTGTGCCGTGCGTCGGAGCCCGCTACCGTCACCGCACCGATTCCTCTCACGTCGAAAGCCGGAAGCTCGCCTTACCAGCAAGTGCCTCATCACCACGGGGCGCCGCCTCCTCCGCTTCCACCACCGGCGCACAGTAGCCGCTCGGTCTACGATACTCGAGGATTCGCCTCGATGCCCGCGTCAAAATTACCACCACCCCCGCTTCACGGTTCTCCACCGACCGCGGCCTCGGCGCCCTTGTCCAGACCGATCATGCATCCCGCTCATCACTCCAGCAGTACCCATCAACAACCCGGCCAGACGCTTCAGCATGGACAATCGCAGATGTCCGTTGCTGCTACTACCTCCTTCCAGACTCAACCTCTTGACCTCGGGGTGGAGAGGTCGGGCTCGCCCAAAAGAAAAGCGCCATCGACGCCGCAGATGAACGATGCTGGACAACCGGTCTCTTTGGAGTGCAAGAAAAGGAGAATGGAGGAGCCTCATCATCAGCCTTTGTCCTTGCAATGCGTGGGACCCCCTGTACTCTCTAGGGTCAGCGAGCCCAGTCCCCTCATAGCATCAGCGGCGACTTCGATAACGACTGTCGTCAATACGGCAGCCATGCTGGCCCAGCCTAATCAGAGTCAGGAGCGAACTATCGTCACCGCCCTTAGTCCTACGCCGAGAACTGCCAGTGGAGACGGTTCGATCAGACCGGCTAGCACCGGCAGTGTAGGCTCCTTGAACCCTTCGACTATCAGCGCTGCACCAAGTCCCGCGCCGATTCCAAGCCCGGTACCGTCGGCTGCGCCAAGTCCAGCTCCAAGTGCACCCGGTACACCGGCTAAGGCCAACGCCAGCAACGTCGATAGCGAAAAATCCAACAGTCCGGCTCCAAGACCACCCAGCAGTACCAGTTATCCGGTTCACAAGTTAAAAAAGGCGTGGTTGCAAAGGCATTCCGGCGAAGATGGCACGGAAGACACCACTGGCTTGGTAGGAAGTGGTTCCTGTGTCTCGTTGCCCCTGAACATTTCGCAGCCTTCCCAACCCAACAACGGCAGTAACAAAGAAAAGGACTCCAATATCAGTGCTAGTACCACAGCCACCACAGCTACTACCACCGCCAGTTTGCCAAGTGCCGTCAATTCTATTCACAATATTGGCAGCATGGCTGTTAACAGCATTAACAAGAGCAAAGTCACTGGCAAAAGTGGCAGAAAACCAGTGAACAAGGAATCCTTGAACGGGCACGCGACCGATGTAAAAAATCAACAAGAGGACTCGTCCAGTAGCGACCCCGAAAGGAAGTCGCCGCCAAAAAGAAAACCACCCAAGGTATCTATTTAACCGAATCAAAAAACATTATGCTTCATCAGACGATAGTAGAGAGATTTTATTTTTTCAATCGGTTTGTTACATATCTAGCTTTGGTATAAAGTAACTTTTGCATGAACGGATTGCGAGAATGCACGTTGTTTTTTTATAAATGTATAAGCACGAGTTACATTTTGTCGATATGCTGGGTTTGATGGCAAAATGTCCCTAAACTCGAGCTACGGTGTGCCACTTATAAAACACATTACAGCCTGGGCGTACAAATTTATTATCTTCTATATTTATAAAAGTATTAGTTTTTTGCAATAATGATATGCCTCCAAGAAATCATAATAAAGAAAATTTTATATCATTTATAGTTATGAAAATTAATAGTTTTTACGTCTGGACTCTCTTTTTCTCCCTATTTTTGCAGAGAGTCACAAATGTCTCATCCTCTATATAATTTTTAGATTACGCTTTTAAAGAATAACATTGCATCCCTTTATAATTTTTACAAGTTTTTTGTTACACGACGAAATTTTCCATTTGAATTTGGCGCTACTATTCGCCATTTTATCGTTACTCTAGCATCTAGTGGGGAGATACCGTATTACACATGCGTAGATGAACGGTTAATAGTATAGGTACTATAGGTTTTGTTGATAAAGGGGGGTTGGGTCGCTCGACCACAGAAATGAACAAGCTCAGCAACTCGCCTTTGCAACTTCATAAGCAAGCCACAGTCCCACACACATCGCTTCCATCCTATTGCAGCTTTACAGTACAGTACAGTGTCGTGGACTGGTCGTGAGTGGTCGTGACGGTTGACGGTATACGTGCGAAAGTCGTTGGCGATAATGGCGAACTTTGGCGGTAAATTCTTTGGACTCTTGTATCGTGAAATTAATGTCGTCAGATAAAGTTAATGATTCTCTCGTTATTCGTTATGGATTCTTTCGACCCCTCGAGATATTGGCAAATTGTACGATCAATTGATGAGTATATTTTACAATAATCTTTTCGAACGCTTCTTCTACCGTTCTCGAAACCTAACCTAACTCCTTTAAGTTGTGAGTCTAATAGGGCATGGCATTTCAATAAATTTAATTATAGTTTTTAATGAAAATAATTTGTAATCGATGCGTTCTTGTAAAATTAGTGCTTATTCTTTAGTAGGTATTGTCTGAAGTAGCTGTAGATAATAGCTGAGGTAAAAGCATGAACTTCCTGACTACTTAATAATCTAAACCCTGTGGTAGGTAAAACGAAAGAAAGGAGCCGCACGGAGACAACAAGCAGCCGCAGAAGATCAGCGAAGAAGAAAAGAAGATAAGCAAAGTGGCGGTGCTGGAGTGGGCAGCGAGTCTAGTAACGAAAGTGAAGCTGGCTCTGTTAGCGATAACAGCGAGCAATTGAGCTCCGTTCAACCTCCTTCTCGGGTCCGGCAGACCACTGTCAATTCCAACAACTCCTCGGGAAATGGTTAGTTGACGTAGCTTGTTGTAAATGGACTTCCCGGCAGGTGAACTAACTATTCACTTGCATGGTAAGTTATCCTGCGTTCCATTCTCATTCGATCAATCCTTATCCAAAAGTCATGGAACTCGAAAGTTTCGGTATCCAAATGCTTTCTTTTGCCTTTCTAAGTAGTAACATATAAACTGTCAAATTATTTTAGTCAAATAAAGCTTTCCAAGTTCATGATGCTACAAGGACTTCCTATAATCATGCTCCTACGATAGTCCTCTTACGTCTATGATATGATGAAAAATTTATATTGATTACAATGATATATAAAAAATATAAGAGCTTTTTAACACTGAATATAAAAGTTCTACATTGTCTGACCTCTGTTTCCTAAAATGTTCATTAAAAATGAACTTTTTTGCTTTTGTATATTTTAGGTACCAACAAAGAACCAAGGAAACGTGGACGAAGACCAAAGACTACGAAAGGTAGTGAGATAGATGATCAGTCACCAAGGCAAAAAAAAGAGCGTAGGGATGAGAGTGGGAATAGCGGTAACAGTGGAGTAGGTGGGAATGGGGGAAGGGGAGATCCTTTTCGTAAGCCATCGATATCTCAATTGAAGAAGACCGGGGAGAGCTGGCTACAAGATGGTAACTGTTGCGATGTTGCACCCAAGCTGGCTAAGTGTCGCGAATGCAGATTCACGCCCCACCAACGGTCGAAGCACCTTCTTCACTTTTGTAGGTTCTACGCATTCCGCAGGCTGCGGTATACGAAAAATGGCCAACTAGCTATAGCAGGATTTAGCGACCCACACAAAGATGCTTCCGAGGTGAGCAAAATGTTATTATCTTAATTCCCACTTCTCACTCTCTCTCCCTCTCTTTATTTTTGCTTAAACAAAAAAGAAACTGGTGCTAAAGATATATGACCAAGCAGAAACGTGAGAGAATATATCTTATCATCAGATGCAAATCAAGTAGCATATATAATTACAATCTTACAGGAAGAACTGCGGTTATGGTTACCAGGAAAGGACAACCAAGAAGCAGACGGTAAAGACGACAAATTAGATAAGAGCGATAAGGACAAAGGAGACAGAGTTGACCTTGACTTAGAAATGGCACACAGACTTCTGCGTCAAGTGGGTGATCAATTTTGCGATTTGCTACATCAAGAACAGGATGCTCTTCAAGAACATATGGCCGAAGGTAATTCTCAATAATTATTGCTTTAAATCGATTTTTCTTTGACCAGTTAATAATGATCTGTAATCTATTAATTCGTGATATTCACATTGTTTATATAGATGGGACAATTGCCTGGAAGCGTGTGGTTATAGGCGTGAGAGAATTGTGTGATGTTTGCGAAACTACTCTCTTCAATTATCATTGGGTTTGTGGCAAATGTGGCTTCGTCGTGTGCATCGATTGTTACAAGGTGAGAAGATATTTGATTGGATTAAAGTTTAAGTCATCAATCGACTTAACATTATAATAATGTTCGATTAATTTATGATGAATTTAAGGCATTTCTACAGGGGAGGGAATTGTAGAAAACAAAATTGCTGTGAAACTTTTAAATGTTGCCAACAGTTAGAGAATATGATGAAAGTTAAATTGTTGATTTAGAGTGATGATAAAAATTCAACGAGCTTTTTAACACTGACTTAGTCACAAAAGAAAAAAATAGCTTTTTTTTATTTTCTTTGCTTTCAGTAGTTTCTAAAATTGTTTAATGATGGTTTTAGGGTCGAAAAAATGGTACCATCAAGATTTGGGGAGAAAGCGGGAAAGACAGAGATGACTTCTCATGGCTTTTGTGTACCAACAGACAGGCCCATGAGCCGGAGAGGCTCATGCTCACTCAGATCATTGCTGGCGATAGCTTGTTAAGGCTTGGAAAGCGTCTTCACGAATGTCGTTCGGAATGGGGAATACCACAGCATTGTGACTGTCCATTGGCTATCCCATCTACTCCAAATGATCAATTACGAAGTCTGATTAAAGGCGACTCTGTATCTGTCCTGAATGGTAGTGTAAAGCAGGAAATAAAGGATGAGAAAAAGAATGAATCGAATGGCTCGACGGAAAACAAAGCAAATGGCGAGGATAAAAACTCACCATTGAATTGGTTAGCGGATGTTGCGCTTCAGAGCCAAGACAAGAATGAGAGTGGTACGAGCTCGGATTCCGACGAGGATCGAGACGGCAATTATTCGACCTTGAGGGAATTGTTGATCAGACCATCGCACAAACCGAACGGTAGCGGCTCCAGATCAAATTCGCCCACAAACAATAGCCCGAGTGCAAATACGGTATCCGTCGCCAATGCTGTACAGAACAATGTGACGAAGTCTAGCAAAAAATCAAAGATGGATACATTGGACGAAGTAATATCTAGCGTTATAGAGCACAGCGTGAAAAAGGAGAAGGATTGTGGAGGATTGGAGAGTGACGAAAAGCCAAGGCAATTAAAACACTTTGTCAGGAGGTACAAATGGACCCAGAGAGGCCGTGAGCCACTGCCCATTCGAATAATGACTCTGACCGAGAGCAAGAGTCTCTATCCGGACGTAATGCACTCATGGCTGTGCGATGGGAAATTACTGAGGTTGAACGATCCTAATAATCCTAATAATTACCGAATATTTCAAGATCAGTGGAAACGGGGCCAGCCGGTCATCGTATCTGACGTCTCGAAATCATTGGATATGGACTTATGGCATCCAGACTCGTTCGCCAGAGATTTCGGGGATGAAAAGAACGATCTTATCAATTGTATGACGGGCAATTTAGTGCCAAATCAACCCATGCGAAAATTCTGGGAGGGATTCGAGCATTTTTCCAAGAGATTGAAGGACGATAAGGGAAATCCTATGCTGTTGAAATTGAAAGATTGGCCACCAGGTGATGATTTTGCTGAATTGTTGCCATCCAGATTCGCCGATTTAATGAAGGCACTTCCCCTATCCGAGTACACTCACAGAAACGGCAGGCTTAACTTGGCGAGTCATTTACCCGATTGCTTCGTGAGGCCGGACTTAGGTCCTAAAATGTACAACGCCTATGGATCCGCCCTCCATCCTAACAAAGGTACTACCAATCTTCATCTGGACATCTCTGATGCTGTCAATGTTATGGTGTACGTTGGAATCCCAAAAGACTCGGATAACGATGAACACGTTAAAGGTTTGTTAATAAAATATAATTAATCTTATAACAAATGACATGTTCTTTCACATCTGGTAATTTTTCTGTATTTACAGAAGCTTTACGAGCGATAGACGAAGCAGGCTGTGATATTTTGACGAGAAGACGAGTTCGTGAAAAGGGAGAAGCGCCAGGAGCACTGTGGCATATCTATGCTGCGCGTGATGCTGATAAAATTCGGGACCTATTGAATGCCGTAGCTCTTGAACGAGGTGCTCGTTTGGAGCCCCATCACGATCCCATACACGATCAGAGCTGCTATCTCGATGGACCATTGCGAGAACGTCTCTATCGAGAATATGGCGTTGAAGGGTAAGCAGTACTTAACTTTCATACTATCAATGTTCTTATTTTACAAAGTACAGTTTCATCAATCTTCTTTGAATTTACAGTTATGCTATTGTTCAATGTTTGGGAGATGCCGTATTTGTACCAGCCGGAGCACCACATCAGGTGCGCAATCTTCACAATTGCATCAAAGTAGCCGAAGATTTCGTCTCACCGGAGAACGTAGCGCACTGTTTCCATCTGACGCAGGAGTTCCGTGCTTTATCCGACACACACACGAATCACGAGGATAAGTTGCAGATTAAGAATATCATTTACCATGCCGTTAAAGACTCGTTGAGCGTTTTATCTATTGTCAAGGAAGAGACACTGGCTAAAATAAGAATCAAGGAGGAAGCGAAAATCAAGGACGAGACGTAGCCTCGAAGCTTTTTCAAAAATCAGAGAAATCCCGATGATATTTCGAGTGAATCTTATTATGAACGAATGTCATTTTCCGCACTGTGAACCTCGCTTAAGGAAGATGCTGCAGAACATAAGATATTTGTGATAATCCTTGGATGTTTTGGGATATGGAGGGTCAGGGCGGTGACGGAGCTCAATCTGATCGACTCCTTTCCATCTAGAGAGGAGCTCTTCGTTATCGCGGATACCACAAAGATCCGCGTCCATTCAGTGGAGTCAGTGGGTCATTTGTGCGACCTCGTCCATTTACCATTGTGATACCAGAGGGACTTTGGATCATACATCGTCTGTAATTAATTGTATCTCGTGCCTGTATCCAATACACACTGTCTATACTATCTGTATGTGGATATATATATATATATATATATATATGGATATATATATATATTTATACATATACATACATAGATATAGATATTCATTGTAGATAATAATATTCTAATGAATTCCTACTAGCGATTGCGAGAGGATTGTCTAGATTTACCTTTGTGCAATTAGCCGTCGACATTTGTTTAATGGATTAATGCTATTACTGGTACACTCTTTGTGTCCTCCCTACTTATCGTGCTCTCGGTGCTTTCGACGTTCCTCGGGCTTTGTCAAAATTGGTCGCTGCATTTTCTCGTTACCTGCGTTACGTTTGGCTGCAGTCGAAGAATCTATCACTGCCTATTTTATTGACTTCACTCAGTTGTTTGTTTTCGATAATAAACAAACAAATAACCAGACAAAAGAGAAAAAACGTATAATGTACATTTGCTTTTAGAAAAGCGAGATAATGTAACGGCCATGGGCAAGGCTTATACAAGAATGTATCTGCAAATTTTCAGCTTTATTCGGATCATGAATTATTTTCGGTATGTCCATTCGTCTTTATTACCGAATGCGTAAAATTTGTAAATGTCGAAATTGTGTGTAGAATGAATTTTCAAAGTGCCAATGTTTGAACGATGGACCTTTTTAACGCGTTAAATCTCGTGTTAGATCAATTTAGAAAAGTCAGATTTTGCGGAACGATTAAGTGTTCCTATCCATTGAACGTTTGCTTAAAAGCATCAGTGAATAAGACTACACTGCAATTGCCACAAATTTGTTGTCGGCCTGTGCAACGTTTATTAATTCTTCCGGGATTATGTGAAGTCCTAGCAAGGTTCTTTTTCAATCAAGGAGCGGTACATTTTTAATACTTGTTTTTCGTGTACTGTTTTTACGCTTCTCAATTGTCCAACGACTGATGATCGATGTATAACGACAACAGAAACAAAAATAAGCAAAGCGAAAAGATGAGAAACCGTAGAATCCTAAAATTCGCAATTTCTTTGATCTCAACAATTGTCTAGCATACAACGACTCGATTAATATTTAACGATTAAAGTTTATAAAGTATCTTAGGCTTAAAGTATCTTAATCCTTTGGAAATTGTAAGCGACAAGCAGACCTTTCAATTGTGCCTACGGGCAAGTGTATTATAAAGATTCTGGAAGAAAAAAGAAGTAACGATTCGTACTCTGTGTATTATTGCAGGCAAAGCTAATTGTTCTCTTGCTACATCTATGTAAATACATTTATACATGCATATATGTATACATATACATATATAAATACGAAGAAAAGTTTAGTTTTAAGGGATAACACACTCCACCAACGCGGATTAATAACTTTACAAGCTTAGGTAGTCTATTATTCTATAATTATGATGATTATTATTACGATTAACTTTAAGGAAAAATACGATATTTAAATGTTGCTGAATATGTTAAAAGCGAGAGTGGATGAGAGTGAACGTGTGTATTTCTGTGTGTGCGTTAGTTGAGAGAGCTTGAGTGATTAGTGCGATGTTAAAAACGCACGCGTGAACAAGGGGCCGTGAATTGGGGGCGGAGTGGAATGGATGACACAATGTACAGCCCTCGAATCCTAGAAGCATCCACCACCCCCAGAGTCCCGCACTACCCCACCACCGGTCGCCCCCAGTCATAGCAGTTATGAACCGCGGGCCGGCAGGTCTGAGTATAATTTTTTGTACTGTGTAAATGTAAGACATACGTTTGAATAAGAAAAATGTTTATATTATGAGTGATTGCATTTATTTCATTTGCAACGCCTGTCCCCAGTTTTACTCATCATCGTTTCTTGCATACAGCAAAGCACTGGCTTCGTTGGATTCGATCAGAGGTAATATGTATTGACGATTAAACATTAATTGTTCCTCTTCTAAAAGCGAATTCGCTGGTGGTTCTGGTGGTGTGAAACTTGACTTTTTGTCATTCTTTTTGCCTTTAATAAACATGAAAGCATAAAATATTGTTAATTCCTTTTCAACGGGGAAAGATAACAACCTGATTTACCTTTCTTCTGTTGATTTCTTAACATTTCATTCAATTTTGTACCCAATGGTAACATTTGGTCATTGTAGAATTTTACCAATCTTGATCTTTTTAAACCGGGCAAATAGTGTGTTTGCATGCTTATTTTTTGTACAAAAATTTGATAAATTAGCAAGTATCTAACTTCACAGCCGTACCTGCGAGACCAATAGGTGGTGGATTTTCATTTACTTTAAGTCAATTAACACAAATTTAATTCAAATCATACATCTCATAAAAGGAGTCCATTATTTTTTCCAAAACAATTATCGGGTCTCGATCGCTTTTGATTGCAACAACTGGTTCATTTACCTTCTCAAGATCGTCGTAGTCGATAAGATCCCAATGAATAAGTGGATTACTATCATAATTAATTCTTTGCTCAAAATTTAAAATTATTTTTGATATTTTATCAAAGAACTCCTTATGAGTATATTTTCTATCTAGAAGTAAAAGAGAGAGTGAGAGAGAAGCTTCCAGGTTAATACAAATATTTATTTACAATTCTGGCATGACATACCTTGAATTATATTCATCCCACCAGCTAACCAACTAACGAAGACACTAGCGTAATATTCATCGAGGTACTTGTGATATTTAATTAATTGGAGCGTTAATGTATCCAAAAACCAATACGAAACCATATTTGTTTTGTAGTCCTGGATTCCCAACAGAGATCCTAAGAATCTGGATGGAGAATAATAATCTTTCATCTTTTTCCTTATTTCTCTCTTTTACTCACAAAGATATTGCTAACTCGATGACATATCGCGGGTCATCCATATCCAATGTAAGTGACACTGTAGCGAGGGATTTCAATTTCTTCGGGATTGTTTGCAAAAAATTATGATTATTCAATATTTTGCCTTCTTGTATATCTTCCATGTCTACCGTATAAGCTTGTCTATCTCTGTTTCTACTCACTACAGTACTACGCTACGGGACAGCACTAATGCCTACGATGACTACTACGTGTATAAATCAGCGAAGCCAGATTTGACTGATTGGAAACAGGAATTGGAGTTGGAGACTGGATACGGCAGCGCCTGATGACCTACAGCTGACTTCATTTACGTTGCTCCGTTTATAATTCTAGCTTTACTACTGTTCTGTCTTTGCTACCATAAATGAAATAAATAATAATGTCAATTTATTAAAAAATAATAATTTCTTTATTATTTGCGGACTTTTTAATCGATAAGCGTGTATCGACGTTGGGTAAATTAAACTTACCATGCGAACATCGGACTCCGAAGCACTCCCTAAGATTCGCTATAAATGTGATTTACCGGCATTGTCTGAGTCTTCCTTGGAGAGCCTTTTTAGATACTATGCATAATTGCCTATGGCTGAGCTGTCTTTAGAAGTCCCTCGCCGGTGATTATCCTCTGTAAGCTAAGATTTGTTTTCTATTGCTGCGCTGCTGCTCTGGCGTTATAATAGTTAGAACAAGAAAAAATCTATTTGTCTTTAACTTATTCCCTTAATTTAACATAATTCATTTCTGTTGCACTTTTTTTGCTTGCTGTTATGTATACTGCATTGCTGGCGCTTAAAGTTTGGAATGGAAAAGAAACATACCTATCTTATTTCAAATTATTGCACCACAGAGTGCAGCAAAAGCGAGCCAGGTGTGTAGGAATTGAAGACAAACTGAAGTTATAGAGTTTTGATAAGCCATATCCGGCCTAAAGAGGAAAATGAGTAGAGAGCTACATATTTTAGCAAATAAATTTAGAAGAAACGTTGTGTGCTTTCGTAAGTTTCACTGAATAGATATTTATTACGATAAGGAAATAATGATAAAGCAATAGTATTTTGTTTTTATTCATTGGTTTTATTAATTTTTTTTTCCATATTTTGTTCAATATTTTCAGAAAATAACACTCCAAAGCGAAAAAACCGTATATTCTCACCAATCCCAATGTGTGTATAATATATATATATTATACTTCTTTATATATAATATATATGTATATATTTATATATAATGTATACTTTTATACTTTATATATAATAATATTATGTAGAATAGCGCACACTTTAGATTGTTATGTATCGATACCTTTTATAATTTTATCGATAAATTACAAATATTGAAAAACATGAAACAGATACAGCCGCTGGGTATCGGCGGGCTCAGGTGGCCTTGGTACATATTTTGTATACTTGGAAAAATCGTGAAAAAAGAGCGTAAGTACGTTTGCTTAATTATATTTTTAATTCGCTGCCATCCGTTCTCCAGCGAGGTGCAACAGACAGACAGACAGACAAAGAGAGAATGAGATAATAGAAATAGTAGTAGTTAGTAGTAGTAGTAGTGTGGTAGTAGTAGTAGTAGTAGTAGTAGTTAGTAGTAGTAGTATTAGTATAAGTAGTAGTAGTACAGTAGTATTAATGGTAATAGTATAGAAGTAGATCATTTTCTTTTTCGTGGAATTTTAGTATCGCGAAAATGACACGCTGGGAGAAGAGATAGTAGTGAATTGTTTGTTTATTTTTTTTCTTGTTCTCTCTTAAAATAGCGTGAACCGCCAAAAACTACCGGAAATAGCACGCAAGAACCAGCAGATCCCACGACTGATGTTTTTTTGTTATTTATATATTTTCACACCGAAGTCAGAAAGGCAATACGCAGTATGAACTTACCTAATATATTTTGTGTGTTTATGTGTGTACGCGTATGTGTGTGACTTTTACAACTATATCCGCCCTTTTTGTCCGCTTGTTCCGTGCCTTCTCTTCTACGTGTGGTTTTTCCATGTTTCCTTCTCTTCTTGTTTCCGTTTCTTTTTGTTACCTTTTTGGTTCTCCTTGTTATATTTCGCCACCTTACGCTTCTTTTCTACATTCTAGCAATTTTTTTTCTTCGTATTCCTATACAATTGGTTTTTCTAGTTTCTCCTTCCTTTTTCTTTTTACCGCTCGTTTGCCTCCCTCGTTCTTCCGAGTCTCGAAAAATTAACGCGAGAGTACACGAGAGAAATGGGTAGCTTTCTCGAAGATGAATGATGGTAGGGAGGTGGTAGTAATGGTGGTGGTGGTGGTGGTGGTGATGCTGGGCCGGATCGGATGGTTGAGAGGCTGGGAGAGAGGCGAGTAGGCAGGAGGGATGAAGGGCTGAATTTTATCGAGACGATATGGGATCAGCCCGAGAGTATAATCGCATACAATAAGAGCGAAAGAGAACACGGAAAACGAAAATCCAATCGAATAAGACAAAGCATGCGTGATAGATTAAATTTACAAAAACGAATAAAAAGAATAAAACGAGAGAGTAACAAAGACAAGGAAGGAAAATGATAATCGAATATCGCGGGTCTTCTATACACACACACATGTATAATGTATTTATAATACAAATTGCGATTTTAATATCGTGACTTTTTAGCGCGCGTCCTCGGATTATTCATTTTTATCGGATCTCCGATTTTCGACAACCTAGCGACAGCAAATCAAAAGTCTTTACTAAAAATTAAAATCACAGTTGATATGGGAAATAATGGTATTTGTCCAGTGCTCCATGCTATGCCTTGTGATAGTTTCTTTAGTTTTATGTTCCCCCTTTCAGCAACGCTACAACGCGTTGTACGTATATTATAATATACTATACATATGTGCCATGCATGACACTTAATCTTACAGGAAGGAATCAAATATTTTTAACGTCATAGAATTGAAGAGAAAATTGAAAAATCGGACCATATTACCGTACCAAGAGAATTTTAATACCATCCGGAGCACCTGAACAAGTTAAAATAAATAAAACGATGAAAATTAATATTTTCAATTGATTTTATTGAAAATAATACAACAAAATGTCTCATAATAATAATAATAATAATAATCATAACTAAAAAATAATAATTAATTATTGGGAGATCTACTCGATCTCTAAATAATTATGTCTTAAAACGTTCTTTTAAATAGTGAAGTTATCGTCGTCAATAATAATAATAATAATAATAAAAATAATGATGATATTGTAGTAAAATAAGAATAAGGGCAATAAATTTAATAATAATAATAATAATAATAGAATAATGTATCAATAAACAAACTTAATAAGCTAATTATACTTGTGAATTATTCGTCGTCATCTTCGATCGCTATCAGTGGATCTTTTAGTTTTACCTAGTCATTAATCATGAATAATTAATTAATTCATTAATTAAATTACACGTTGCTTGGATATGCACATAGAGATATAAAGTCGTTTTTGGTCCCACCTAACTGCAAAGATTATATTCATACATTTTTTTTAATTTGTAGGTTTGTTTGTTTGTTTTTCTCTCTCGCGCTCAGATCGCTTTTACAGTATAATGCATATGTGTAAGGGTGTATTGTGTGTGGCGGCTTTTTGCCTTCATCCTTTATACGTGTTTGGGTGCACGTGTTGCAAAAAACTATTGTTAACTATCGGTAAAGCTGTCGCTCGAAAAATTTATCGCGCATACACATGACAAGAGTATTGTAACGTGATTCGCTGAATCGTATAGTAGGTATATGCCGTACTGTACCCCGGCTTTCTTTCGCGGCCCGGAAACAAAAAGAAAAATGAAGAAGAAAAAGAAACATACGATTAAAAGGACAGCAAGAAGAACTCATTTAACAAAATGAATCGCCTAGTGCGACCAAAACCACTCTCCTCCGTCCTCACTTATTTTTTTCACTCTCCATTTCCTTTCCTGGCATCTTCATGCTCGCGCTCTCACCACCCCCCCCCCCCCCCCTCCCAATCTCTGTCACGCCATTGGAATATCGCAGCGACCAATTTTACCGAAACGGAATAAATATTCACCGGAAGCTCCCTCTTCCACGGATATTTCCTCCCTCTCGGCAAAAATATTCCATTGCTCATTTACAACTGGCATTTTCCTCCGTGTTACGCTCGTACACAATAATACGCTAAGGTACCTAATAAACATTTATTCTCACTATAAAAACATTGCACGCCAGGCTGGACGTATTACCATCTAGATCCGTCCACCCTCGCGATCGCAAGTTTCTCAACAGCCAATCGATTTGTGTGAATTTGCACATTAACTTCCGTTAAGACTACGTGTTTCACTCTTTTACAATTTCTCGCGCGAATACTGCTTTATATCAGTCTCATCTTTTTCTATGTTTGTTTATTTATTTCTTTCTTTCTTTCACTTGTCTTTCGAATCGTCTTTTTCGCTTCGGCCAAATTCCATACGCAGGCCTCCGATAGTGCAATGCCAGTTGTACGCTTTAATTTCTTTTCCGAGACGGCACCATTTCTATTCTATTATTTCTGTTTTATTCTCTCACCGTGGAGAACGCGCACTTCTTCCTCGCTTCCATATACTTCTCCGAGCTACAATTAATACTGAGGAAAATTCGCTCGAAGCAGCTGAAAAACATGCGTGATACAAAGTTCTGGCTAACACAAGGCTCCAAATTCAAAGATGCCTGTCAATAGAGAATTTTCCGTTGTTTTCTTGACTCGCTTAACAGCTTTGGAGAAGCGCGCGATCTTTCGGTGTGCTGCGTGCCCTTACTCGAGCTTACCAGGGATTTCCGACAGGGGTTTCCTCATGCTTCTCCCGCAACGTCCAAATCCGGATATGGTCTTACGCGCAGGAATCTCTCCCTTGGAGATCTCCGGGAGTTCGAGTGGTCGCATCGTTAACATACTTCAAATATTATAACCTCACAACCATTTTGACAACAATGAACCTTCAACAAAAGAGCGCCTCGCCGCAGAAAAGCTTTAAAAATGCGCCGAGTAGGGGCGACTTCCGGTCGGAGTTTCGCTGACCACCACCCGGAAACCGCACCGTCGCGTCGCCTCTCAAATATATATCACATTTTTCCAAACTGCGAAGAACCTTCGGCGATTTTCCTAATGAAATATTTCCTCTCTTTTTCCTTTGTTTTTTTCTTCTCGCTCCTATACGAGAGTACGCGCTCTATCCTATAGCTGTTTTGCAAGGTCACGCGTCGATATTACCAAAGTGCCGAATTCTCTCCTCGTATCTTTTACGCGTCCCCTCGCTATGTACTGCCTTGCTTATTACGTTATAAGCGATATATCGACGCGTGTCCTTGAATGGCGAACAGTTTCATCGAGCCTCGGGCTATTCGTCACACGGAACAGAAAGAAAAAAAGAACATCCGATATATATCCTCAAATTTACTCCCTTCTTTATCATTATTAGTTTTGTCTCTATACATTATATAAAGCTTACATATTCTCAATCAAATCCATTAAATCGACCTTTCTTTCTTTCGTATACGCAACTCGAGAGTCGAGCTTGGCGCGGCTTCCGTTTTCTCTTTTCTTCTTAATTTTTCTTTCTCTCTCTCTTTTCGTTTTTCCTTCGTTTTCGTATACACTTTACGGTCCGCGCAGCTTCCGTTTATCCGGGGTTTCGAAACACGACAGAAGTGGGTGAGAAAGAGAGAGAGAGAGAGAGAGAGAGAGAGAGAGAGGAGAAGAGAAGGAGAAAGAAACGCAGGGTCTGTAAAAATCAGGTAGTCGAAAAAGAAAACAAATTATAAAAACATATAATAAATTCTTAATTGTAGTAAATCAATTCTAATTCTACTTTATCCATCTATAGTTTTAATATCCGTATGTATGTGTTTTCTCGTCAAAATGTATCAATATATCGATTTGCAATTACATTGGTCTGGTGTAAGCGTGTGTTTCAGAGAATTTTTCGTAGCTTCCCTTGGGAAAGCTGGATTTTTCCCGCTCGGCAATGGAAAAGCTTCTTTCGGAATGGAAAAGAAAATGTCCTTTCTAGAGAGAGACAGAGAGAGAGAGAGAGAGAGAGAGAGAGAGAGAGAGATAAATAGGAATGGAAAGAGGAGGAGAGCGACGCGCATTTGATCATTAAACAAAATTGCTCGGCTTTATTAAAGGACGCGCGAGTGAGGCATTTACGAAATTTGTCGATTAAATGATAAAATGACGTTCGCGTTTGAGAACGTTTCTTAATTCCTTCGTCGAAACGATAATATACAATGGTAAAATCCATGATGGAATATAAAAAATATTCTCTCGAAAACCTCTACCTACAATATGAACGAGACACGCTGTGTACTCTCGTCTGTGTTTGTGTTTGTGTGTGTGTGTTGAGTAACTACTTCGTTCACAAACGATCTTGCACCTTGTCGCGAGAATAAAGAGGTGATAATTAACAAATTTCGGAAAAACTTTTTCGACATTTTCCGACAGTCTGCAACACGAAGTTAAAATTGTTTAAATTTTTTATGTATAGCAATAGGTACGAAAGGGTTGGAAATAACAAACGGGTAAACAGAGAGAGGAAAAGAGAGAGAGAGAGAGTGATATACATGATATACGCCTATGCTGTATGTACAGGGTTGATTCTACTCGACGATCGACAAACACCGAGCGATGTTTGCACGATCTATGCCCAAAATTAGATTTACGGTTTAATTAACGGTGGTCGCACCTCTGTCGTGGTAAAGCAACGACGGAAAACGCGTCTTCTTCCATCCGCACGCGCTCCGCCCCTACCCCTTCTTCCCACCACCAACGCTCCTTTCCATTAGAAAACTTAAACTATCTCAATGCGTTGAAAATTCCTTCGTACGAAGTATATTCCCAATGAACCGACAAAAGGACGAATTTTCTCGACGTTTTTCTTAATCTAGTCTTTACAAGCTAATTAGAAAAATGATTGAATCAATCGAGCAAATCGATATGATAGTATAGCCATATCTCGAGAAAATAACTAGAACGAGACGCTGCGATGAAATACATTTGCATGGATGGACATGGCGCGGAATGTATAAAAGTCCTTCAGTTTCTTCCCCTTTCTCCGCGTTCTAATTTCACTACTCCCTTACCTATGAACACATTAGACTTTTTGATTGTTGTCGCGAAATCCTCGCAAATTTCTGAAGAAGCTGCCATGTTTACGTGTTTTTCCTTCCTCGTTTTCACTATTACTTCGTCACTGTGCTTGCATTGTATTTTAGGTTTGTCATATGTGTGTGTGAGTGTGTGTACACGTATACTAAAGCGGTCGAGAAAAATGCCCTCCAAGTTTGTTTAAAACGCGGGGTCCCTGGATCTCCGGTAACCGCGCGTGTCGCTCACCGCCAGTGGAAACCCCAAGTGGCCAAGCGTATACTGTATAAGTACATGAATGGGAGGCTGTGGATAGGTTAAAGGAACGATCGAGGCGATGGAATGGAATTGTGAGGGGAATGGAGTGTGAGGGGTAATTCGAAATACCATCTCGACTTGTAAAAGCTACGAATTGCACGATTGGTCTCGAGCCTGTGGACTCCGCGAGACGAACGAAAATCCAAGTTTAAAAAGAAACGATATAGGAAAAGTGAAAGGGAAAAAATTTCACCCTTCTGTAAAAATCGTATACGACAATCGTATAGCAGTCCTGCCGAAAAAAGCGCTTTGCTCCCAATTATAATGTATTTTATACCTTTTCGTTCGTCTCGGACGTTGGCCTTCAAAAGTCCATTCATATAATTATTTAATAATTATTTATATATATTTACTATATTTCTTCTCGATAATTAAACCGCGCGTGTATATGTATATCTATATATATAATATAATATATCTCATATATTTATATTAACTGTCGTTCATATCCATCGTGTTTGTGTGTGTCGACCATATTTATTTATAATCTCTCTTTGTCTCTCTCATCCTCCTTTCACTCTTATACACTCACTCTCTCTCTCTCTCTCTCTCTCTTTCACTCTCGCTCTAACACTTTCTTTCTTGTCCTCGTACACTTTACACATACAGACTCATGCAAAAGCAAGATGAACACGCGCGTAACGATGCACATGGACACATTCATACACGCTCGCTCCCTTTACGATACAAGAACAATAAGAAGAATAGTAATCATAATAATTAGTCTCTCTCGTGTCGCTTAATGATCATCGTAATAACTAATGCAATTAATGAACAGGTTATCGTTAGTAAATGTACTTACGGCTAGTGTACTTAATTATACAATCATAATAATCATCGCAATCATTAAGAATTCACCGTAATCGCAGTAATAAACGCATTATCGATTGGGCCAGCTTGGATGGGAGAAAAACGACAGGTATATGTTTCTTTTAGTTTCTCATTCCAACTTTTTTCTATCACCTCTTCCAAACCCCGCTTTCCTCTCTCTCTCTCTCTCTCTCTCTCTCTCTCTCACCCTATCTCCATCTCCGATACCTTCAAAAGATTTTCTTCATCGAACTCGTTCAACTTTACCTTTTATTAATCATTCCTTCCTCCCATTTTCTGCCGGAGTACCCGATCTCCTATATTTATCCTATCTTGCCGCAAAAATATACCGAGCCGTGGTAAAGTTTGCCGAATCGTTAGTGGGCGACCACTCATATTTCTTGTTTTGAAAGTCGAGTAAATTTTCGCGAGAATGACTGAAAACGTCTTTGAACGAGAGTAACGAGAAAAGAAAATCACTTGTGGATACGTGAAATATTTGTACGCCGGAAACCCAATTTACCTCCAACTCACCACTATAGCTCCCTCGAGTCCTGAAAACCTCGCCTGTCCAGGCACCGTCTTTTACTACTGAAAGTCCAATCAATGGGAATCGATGTGCCGGAGAGAAAAAAAAATCCGCGCTCTTGATGGTCATTAATTGGACTCTACCAGTAACCAAAATTGTGTGTTTATGTATATTACTGTCTGTACGCGCGGTCTACACCGAGGATTGGAAAATTCTCACAACGATGATGGAGTCTACGATAATCAGCATGGCTGCGAACAGACAACGCGTTGTGATATGTGCGGATATCTAAAACAAATTTCAACGTTGGAGTATCGAGAGAAACATCGAGAGAAACAAAAGAGAGAGAGAGAGAGAGAGAGAGATAGAGAGAGAGAGAGATTTATATATAGTATACATAATATTCACGCGTTTGAAATTTCACTTTCATCTTAACTGGTTCTCGCTCAATTCTCCCTCCCCGAATTACGCGCGTTTCCTTCCACCCTTTCGTAACGATCTATCGAGAGCCTCGCTGCTTTACGACGATTATCATAATGTTTAACTTGCTATTTTTTTCTTCTTAAGAGCATATAAAAAGTCGTGTGGCACATTGACGGTTGGAATGTAATCTTGTTTCATTTAAATTTAATAAGAATTATAATAGTTAATAATAGTAGTAATATAGTACTTTTTGTGTTATTAATAATATTCTTTTATGTATGTTTAATAATTAATAATAATAATAATAATAATAATTAATAATAATAATCATCATCATCATAATAATATGTACTATAATATATAGCTTTCCTACTATAGTAGTTTGTTTCATCTGCACTTAACGCTTATCCGTGTGCTGACTGCAGGTTTTGATTTGAGGGGACCATCGTCGGATTGGATCGACAAGGCCCGCCGGAAGTGCCCAGCACCTTCTCGACCGGAAATGGCGTCATGAATCGCGTAAAAGAGACACCGTGAGCAATCCAATATGATGCGAGCTCGTTTCTACTATCCGTAAGCGTTGTCGCATGGCTAAGTTTTCACGGAGCCCACGATGCTCTCCGGAAAAATGCGGAGCGTCGAAAATGAGAGGGACGCTGCTTCCGGTTGGCACTGCCGAGCATCCGAACGATCCTTATTAGCGTAAATTTCTGTGGCATTTGCGTTCAGCCAAATTTCTGCTGCTGGATTAAATGTTAGAGATTGGTTACACATGAATGTATGTTTATAGATTGAGAGCACTGAGTACGCGTCGACGCCCCCCTCCCCCTTCTCATTCACCGTCTGATTCTGGGACTCTGCGACCTCGTGCGCTACTGTTGACTGACTGACTGCTCGACTGAGAAATGTCTATTGTTTGTCTGTAGTGTTATTGCCAGTTATTTTTTGCTGCGTCCCGGGCGAGTGTGCAGCCCGGGAGCGATCGAGGTGCAGCCTTACCGGGCGCCATTTTGGTGAACGGAATAAGCGCTGGACCCTCTCCTTCCGGGACTCGTTTAAATTGGTTGGACCCACTTTAAAATCGGGCAGCATCGTCTATTTAGCCCTATAGGTTATTATAATACGCTCGATATGTTCGCCTAACGCGATCTCGAAGCTAATTGGTACCACGTGATATGCCGATTGGGCCCAGCTTCCCCCACCATTCTACGCGGACACCTTCGGGCTGCCCTCTCGAAACTGTAAGGAGACGACTGGTATTCGGAGGCCGAATTTTTAACGGCGACTGTACGTTTGACTATTTGAAATACTTTCTTTCACTCTGTTTGCTGCATTTTTTCTTTCACTTGGCTGTCGCTTAGTGTGTGTTTTCGTATTTTATATATGTTTCCTGTTTAGTTTTGCGTGGCCAGGGGGGGTTCTTTGGAATTAAAGCTGGATTTGGAACTGGTTATTCTTGGTTGGTGCGGATGGGTGCTCTGGGGATTCCGGATGTCTTATATAGTCGCTAACGAACCGCATTTCGTATTTGGTTTAACTAACTTTAACGTTTAAAAATCTTTGTAGCGTATATAAGGGGGCTCTGACCCTTCCGAATGTTAAACCATTTTCTCATTTCCCGTCTATCCACGAGGATTAGCGCTGCCCACTGGAATCTCGAGATTCTTTGTTTCTTTTCGTTTTCTGCCTTTAACACCGGTGCTTCAGTACTTGGTCCTGTAACTAGTTGGTCGTACTTAATAGTACCGGTACGATCGACTTTCATTGGCCGCATTGATTGTTTCCTCGAGAATTTCACAATTGCCATTAAAAAACTATATTGAAAAATCTATACAATAATAGCTTTTATCAACAATAATCGTCATTAGCTCTCAATTTAATTCAATATATTATATATATATATATATATTTATATAGAGATTTATTTATTTATTTCTTTATATATACCATTGAATATATTTTTTCTTTCGATTAACAGAAATTTACTTGGCAGAGCAGCGCTAGTCGTTTTCGGTTCCGCGCCTGAGAAACGATGGTCCATTGGGGAGGGCCAGGCCGAATAGTGACAATATAGAAAAAGGAAAAACCACGATGTACAAACAACTAAAGCGCCGCAAACTACGAGCACTGCAGTTGCTAAACTGCGTAGTGTCGGCGCTCATTCATCTAATTAGCTATTTAGTCGAAAAGTTTCCTAGGCTGGAGCCACCGACGAGAGAGCCCGATGAACTCTGAATCGCGCGCGAGCGTGAAAAGTCTACCGCGAAGAGTCCACTTCCGTTTTGCCTCTCCTCCCACTTCTCGATCACTTCAATTAGGAACATCAACGTAATTTCGACTCTCGATCGCCTGGCAATAACGCAGAAGCTAGGCTCGCACTTACAAAAAAAACCTCAGGAACATATGAAATTTCCGCTCGAAGAATCGCAAACCTCACGATTGGCGCGAAATCAAGTAAAAACCTGAAGAAATTTAGCAGTTTCGAGCATAGAATTTGAACTTCGCACTCGCATAGGATGCTTCGGGTGGTTTTGGCGGGTAGCGGAAGTGGTCGGTAGACGAGGAGTCCTCTATCGCGCGAGTTCTCGGCACAGCTCGATCGGTGGCCTCTCCCTATGTTGCCATTCTCGCGCTCAAATCATTCAATTTTATTCGTCGTAACCCGATAAAGTCGACGTCGACGGGACGCGTTAGGCGTGCCTCTCTCCGATGATCCTCTTTCATCGGAATACAACAAACTCCTAGTTTTATCACTCTCATGGTCTTGTCTTTATTTCTACGCTGCTCTATTTAATTTCTCGATTATTCCGAAAAGGAGGATTTGTCAACAGGGGCTGATGATGAGCTTTCTCGATCGCCGAATGTATATAACGACGCGAAGAATCCTCTGGTCTCGGAGAACGGAATAAGAAACCGATGGAAAAAATCAAGGGGGAAACAGTGGAATAAAGCGAGTCGTCGAATTTCCTTGAATTCTGCGTTTACTCGTCAAGCTTCATTGGCACAAATCGAGTATCTTTCGGTGGTTCTCCCTCCTCGTTCGTTGGAGTGTAAAATTTGAGGCTCGACGAGTACTTGATGAGATCAACTTGGGAATGATTTCTCACGGGGTTAATACTCTAACTAACACCCTCCGCTTTCTTCGGCTAAGATTGAGCTTAAGCGAATAAAAATATATATATGTCTACATATATATAATATATTATATTATATAAATGCACGTTTTTCACAGTCGATGGGTTATCTTCATTGGAATGATATTTCACGATGGATCCATCATCTTCGTTGATTGAACAAACTTGACGATTTTCATATATTCTCCTAAGAATGATGGACAGCAGAAAACAAGGAGCACGAATAAGAGGTGATCGAGAAAATTTGCCTAATCCCGTCGACGTTGATCTTTCTTTTACCTCGCCTTCGATTGTTCCTGTGTATGTGCAGAGTAACTGTCTTTGCGTGTGCGTTTGCGCGTGTGTGTATGTGTGTGTGCGAGTGTGTACAAAGTGTCCATATGAATGAGTCTCTGTGTGTTTGCACGAATGGGCTATTTAATCTCCTCTCACTTGAACGACAGGCCAGCTCTTCGTTGATCACGAAAATCCCAACATTCGAGAATGCGTGAATTGAAAATAGAATTTAAAAAACGGTAACCTAGCGCTTAACAGTTCGTTTTTCTCAATTACCATTTAAACGTATGCGTTTGGATGTATGCGCGCGTGTATAAGTGTCTAGAACGTGTGTGTCGCGGTGAACGTATTCGTGTACCTAATTGCACTTATTCGATAAAACGGAACATAAAATCGAACGCAAGATGGCGGCCGGTCGGCCCTGGAACGTGTGCTGCATCCACCCTTAAAACTTGCTTAAGCTCCAAGTCGCGTTCCTCACGGATCCCCAGCTTTCCCCCTCAAAACATCCGTCAACTAAAACTCTACTTATTTTTAATTACCATTCGTTACACTTGTGTTTCGTAAAAACGCAACAACCTCAAAACTTAGGCACAATTTGGAACTGTTTAGACCATTTTCCCCGCACGATCCCAAAACCTCGAGCTGCCCGAATGACGTGGATCCTTTTTCAAAAATTCACTTGAAATCAGTATGGAACTTTTCCTTTCGCAGTACAAGGAAAACTCAGCGAAATTAATGAAACATAAGGCAAGAGTCTGCGTCCTTCGTATATCGTCATTCGAGCATCCCCCCGTGAACGTACGAAACGCGACGAGAATGAACGCGAGGTGGATGACCCCGTTAGCCGTTACCAGAGCCAGTCGCGTCGGACCCATTTTTCCCCGATTCTCCCATTTTCCCTGACGAAAGCGAATTAAAGCATCCGAATGGAATATCTTCGAGTCATTCCAGTCGATCGTCGAAAGACGACCAAGTGAGAGAGTTCGGTCAACGGTTCGAGAGAGCTCTTTTTGCAAAATTCTTTCTCGAATCATTTAATAATGAGAAAAAGGCGAAAGAGAAACGGGATTGTCCGGGCGGGGCCCGACTTTATACCGAGCGATACCCGCCATCTTGGTCCCGTCTGACCACCGGTGTGGACCGTCCCAAACGGCAAAGAAGCAGGTAGTCCAGTTCCGCGAGGGACGGCTTAATTCTTAATCGTATATAATATCGCGATATCCCTTCCGATCGCTTCCGTTTTTAGCCCATCCCCCTCCCCCCCCCCCCTTAAAAAAACTGTTTTCCTATTACCCCACCCTCCACTCCTGTGCATTTCTCACCATACACCGTTAATTACAATAGTTCTTTAGTACTTCTTATACATATACACTAGCTGGTTACAATAATTTGTGAAAAATATACATCAAAATTTTGTTACTTTTTACATCACAGATATTTTAATATAATATATCTTCTTTTAATTCTTAAAGATTTTTTTTCCTTCCCGTTTTCAACCAATCCGTCTCGCCGGATCGCTCGCGCTCCGAACCCGCGATGCCTTCTAATATACTATAGCAATGGAGATACCATTGAGAATAAAATCGAGAAGAGAAATTTGGGAATAAAAAGAGAAGCACACAATTATAGACGGGAATGTTTCTATAGCAAAGATCGAAGAATGAGATATTCGCGGGTCGCGCGCAAGTTTTCGACAGCCACCGGAAAAGTCGCGACGAACTCTCCAAATTGTAATTCAGTTAACGACAATCATAGTGTGTACGTACGTTTTACAATCATCCGCACGATAAATATCATTTTTCACATCTAACGATAAGTCTTTCGTAAAAAGGGCTTCATATGCGGGCTGAAGTCGTTCGTGGGTGGGGTTGTGGTGATGGGGGTGGGGGTGGATTCATTTAAGGGAAGTGAGAGAGGGTTTGTGAATATAGAAGAAATGGATGGATGGATGGATGAATGAAGAGAGAAAAGCGATAGTGGTAGCAATAGAGGTAGTAACATAGAGCGAGAAAGAGAGAGAAAGAGAGAGAGAGAGGACGAAGGAAGTCGGGAGAAGGTTAAAATTTACGTTTACACACAATCACGATTAGTGTTTCTTGCATCGCTTGCTGTTTATCCCTTTTACTCTATATAAGGAGAGACCTTAAAAGTTTTACACCCAATGGTTTGGCTCGGTGTTTTCGAGCCGCGCCCTGTCGTTTCTTAATACCTTATTTAATTTGCACGGTTTTTTCTTACTTTTTTGCCGTTAAATAGGGGGTAAAATTTTTAGATTAGATTTCCAAAAAACACCGAGAGAGTAGCCTTGACTTACATGCTTTATGCTTTTACGCTTTTTTTTCCTTTAAGGTATAATTTTTTTTTTTTCATTAATAATGGAATTTTTGCATTTTTAAGTAACACCGAACATACATGCCTTATACTTTATGTACAGCCTAGAGATTTTTTTTCAATATTCAGTCGTTAGTTTCTTTTCTACTTTCTCCCCATTCTCTTCATCCTTACTCTTTTCATTCCTCCTTTATCATCGATATAAGAGAGAGAGTCACAATATGATGAGTGCGTGATTCGTCCTTGCATTATCGCTTGTCGTCCTTTCAAAAACCCGCCTGCCTTTCTTCTCTAAATTGTAACAATAAGCGCGACGACGCTCTGCGCGAGACGGAATCGGAAAATCGCGGCTTTCTTTTTGCTTCTTACTTTCCATCGATCGGTAACCCTCGTCAGCGTATACAATCTTGGTCCTAAATCACATTTTTCCCCGTATCACGGGAAGCTTCCGTATACTAAATCCCCTTTCGCGTCCTTTTTATGATTGATAATAATAATAATCATAATAATAACAATAATCATCATCATTATCATCACAATCATCACCATTACAATAATAATTATAATAATAATAATAATAATCTAAATATTAACATTGATAATCAGTACAACGCACCTTAATTTTGTTAATTATAATAATAATAATAATAATAATAATAATAATAACATTTCAGCGTTCTTCCTATTCGTTAATTCTAAGTTTACGTCGTATAATTACGTCAGGTAATCGATCAATCTTTCTTAGAATGGAAAATATTGGGATTAAAAGTTCGTCTCGAGGGTCGATGAAGAATTTTTCTTTTCACTCTTTGTTTTCTTTCTTCTTTTTTTGTTTCGTTTCGCACATTTATCTCTTGGTTTCTATCCAATGGTATTGCGAGGGCGATCGAGCCGCGTTTCCCCGTTTCCCCTCGTGAAATGCCGTTGAGAAAAAAGAGATCCTAAAATGGGCGTGTCTCCTCTCGGAAACTCTACACACCGCGCTGTTCCTCTACTTGGTAGAAAATTTGCATTTCGTATCAAAAAGGTGGGCGTACTCGCTTCGCGTAAGAAAAAAAGAATCCGCCAAATTCACAACTCGGCGGTGTCCCACGGTGTTCTTCCTCACTTCTCTACAATTTCTACTTTTTTCCGCATATTTTGCTTCTTTGCTCTCCCTCATGTTTTCAGTTTGGTTTCCCTTTAACATTCCTAATTAGCTAAGATTTCAACGTGGGAAGATTCGACTATCCGCCGCCGGTTATAACGCCTAAAAAGAACAGAGAGATTAGAGAAATATTGTCGCCTTGTGAAAAAACGCCACTTATTTCGCGCGCCAACAAAAGCCTTGGCTCGATTTCGTCGCATACTTCGTAATGACCAAAAATATATGTATATATAATATATATATATAATATATCATTCCTTATATAATTATGTTGCTCCTTACGAGTTAAGTAATGTTAATAGTATAAGTTGCATTAGGTAGTTTTACATTGATAGAGGAAAAAATACGTTGTGTCGACTTCTGTGTTTTTCTTTTTCTTTTTCTTTCCTTCCGTTCTTCATTTCATTCTTTTCTTCCCATCGGCCTGCCTGCCTGCCTGCCTGCCTGCCTATCTGCTTGCTTGCTCGCTCGCCTAACTGCCTATCTACCTGGCTCGAGAAAAAAATTACGCGCGCACGTATGCGATTTTATTCGATTAGCCCTGCAGGTTAACTGTGTCTAGCTACGACTGGATGGTGCTCGGGGAAATATTGTATACTTCCGGTTTCGTCAAATCGCCATAGTCGAAAGAATTTCTGGCACCTTCCGGTCGGAAGATGGCCAACTGACGGGATCGCGGTGTGTGAACGGTTGATCGGAGACTTTTTATAGTCTTTTCGAAGCTTTCTTCACTGTTTGTCGTATCCTCTTAGGAGGGATGAGGGGGTATGTCGGTAGGGAGTGAAAGAGATTTCGCGTACGCACGACGATCCCCTCGTGGTCCGTCGCTCGCAGCAGATCCACCACGAAGAGTATCGTTGGATTCTACAACTCGCTCCTAACAAATGTAACAGTCTAATCCCGAACGATCCTCTCCGCAGATGACGATCGGGCTCGAAACGAACGGACCTCTGGAATTTCTCGTGTCGGCTTTTAACCGCGATCGTCGCGTATAGCACGGGGCAGCAGGAGAGGGGGAGTTGACAAAGTTTCTTCTCGTTTACTGTATGGTATAGCGGATTTACTGTACTGTAAGATGGTACTGTATATCTCTTACTGATACTGACTTCGTCTACTGCTCTACGGAGTCTTCCATGCCGAGCACTGCGCCGCTCGTTTGTTGGCTGTTCGCTTGTTGCTGCTCCGGCCGTCCACTTCCGGTGTTATAACCCCTCTGGAGCTGAACGACCAGGCCGCTCACGGCGGCAAACTCCTTTTGCTGCTGAGTCTTCTGGCTCGAATGATCTACTATAAGCTTACTATCACAGGCACTTTTTTTGTCAGTTGATACGGCGTAAAGATTGTGTAAGTCCGGATAGTGGTTGAGTGGTTGTTGTTGCTGCTGCTGGGATTGCTGGGATTGCGGCGTTGACTTCCGGTCCTCCTGGCTACCGTTGTGAACCTCTCGCTCCCTGCTGTTCCTAGAGTCCCTGGTGTCCTCGTCCCTACTACCTGCCCTGGAGACCGAGAGGGGCGTTGGGGGTGACGTCAGTCGATCACTCCCATCGTCGGTTCTCCGTTCGGACGGCGACGGACTTAGGTCCACCGTCGGTACTCGTTCCGGTCTTTCCGGTATCCCGGATCTGTTGGGAGGCGCCCGATAACTCTCGTCCTCGCTGCTATCTTGAGCGATCCTCGGCAAGGGCGTTCTCCGCGAGTTCCTGCAGAGCTGATCGAGCAGCGCCTTGCTGCTCAGGGTCTCCGGATGTTGCGGTTGCGTTTGCTGAGATGCGGAGGACGGTGCTTGCTGGGCCCTCGATTCGGCGTGGGCACGCTGGTCCCTGGGGATTCCGGTCTCGAGGCTCGACCGGATCAGACTGTCGAGGAAGCTACCGTTCGCTCCCGTGCCGTCGTAAAGGCTCTCCGCCATATCTCGCGGAGTCTTCACCAACGGGGTACCACGGGAATTCGACGTGCACGGCGCTTCCGTCGTGGCGACACTCGGATTTCCGTCCCTGTCGCGCTGCTGCTGATGCTGCACTATGGCCGCTGCGTTTCTCTGCTGTTCTTGAAGACCGCGCATCCTCTGGGTCGCGAAGTACTGATCGGATAGGATCGTAGGTACGTTGGCAGCACCGGCCATAAACGGCGATGGCATAAAGTGCGTCGGGCCCCAGAAGTTGAACGGTGTGAACTGCAGATGCGGCATTCCTTCCATGAACGGTGGCATCTTCAGGCCGTTCGGACCTGGAATTCCGCTCGGTGGGGTGAATGGTTTCTGCGGCTTCAGCTGCGGCTTCTTCTCGGCATTGCCGGGACGAAGCACCGACGCTGCCGCCACTGCCGCCGCTGTGTCCTTTGATTTGTCGTCCGGTTGCTTTTGGTCCCTGAACGAACGATCGTCGAACGATTATTGGGGATAAACAAAGTCTTTCGATACAATACAAGATGGTAAATGAAAAAATCGTACCTCTTCCTCGGTCTCATAAGGTGTCTCTCCTTAACTTTGTACTCGAGAGTGGAGTGTGGTACCCCGTAGTAGCTGCCGGCCCTGTGGACGCTCATCTCGCCCCTCTGTACAGCTCTGACAGCCTCCACCAGGCTATCCCTGTCGTAATTCCTGTATTTGCCACGTTTTGGCCTCGTACCCTTGCCTCCCGTCCCAGGTTTCGCTTTATTCGCATCCTGGGATTGCGGCTTTTGCTGCTGTTGCTGACTCGTCGGCTGTGGCGGGGTGTACCTGCCCCTGTTTCACCAGAGAAACGTTGCGTCGATCAACGGCGTTCGAGAGACAATAGTGTCGTGCAGTTGTTACGTAACATATGGTTGATACAGGCATACCTCTTATAGGGACTAGGCTCCATCATTTGTTGGCTCTGCGAAGAAGGCGTGCAGCCGCTTGGTAAACCGGTGGTCTGACCCTCCTGGAACTTTACGCTTATGCTCTTGGCGATGACGTCACGGAAGTTAGCAGCGACAGCTTTGCCGACGAGGGAATTGGTGGGACTGCTGGTACCGGAGAACGCGGGACTCGCACGCTCGAGGATACCCGGCGAGGAAGAGGAAGCTGCGAATCCCTGAGCGAACGCACCGGAAGTAGGCTCGCCGTTCTTACTGGAGCAGCCGGGAGTGCTCGCCGGTTTGTAGGACGGAATCTTCAGGATCGCTCGACCTTGGGCACTGTCGCTTGCCTCTTCCTCTATCGAAGGATTGAAGTCGTCGTTCGTTATTGGTCCACGCGACTGCTGGTGGTGTTGCTGCTGCGAGCTCTGCTGCGATTGGTCGCCGTTCACACTTTTGCTCAATCGCTTGTCCTCGCTCATCAGCCTCCTCATAACTTCCGGTATGCGATAGTCCTGCATCTCCAAACCTAAAAACAAGCCAGTCATCTTAAGTCGAAGCTAAAAGTTTGTTTAGCAGGAGCAACTCTTATCGGCCGAGCGCGCGTTAAGATTGCCTTAACTGAATTCGTATTTGGGTCATTTCCATCGATCCTGCCGTTCATTTCGTCGCTGACCGGATAAGTGGAGACCGAGAGACTCGGGAAAAAAGTTGGAAAGTGTATTATAACGCGGTGGGACTTCAGGAATCGATAGAAGCCAGGCCCGGTGGCCGGTTGGCCGGGTCGCCGACACTTTCGACGCCTTTCGGGCTTGAAGTACCCCTTAAGTAGCTTAACCGCTTAAATTCCGCCTTATTTATCCGTCATTAAGAGAAATGCCATGTACGTGCGGCCTGTACGAAGCTCTTTACCTAAACTCTCTTCAGGGATTTTATTAGTCTCACCTTTGAATGGTGCAGCAGCAGCCAGCATCTTTTGAATGTAAGGACCGATATTGGCGTGCTCCAGTCCTGGCCATTCGGTTCCCGTCTCCTGGCCTCGCTGGAGCAGAGTTCTCAGGGAATCTCCGCCGCTACCCTCGAGCGCGGAGAACCTCACGAGGTCCTCCAAGGACAACAGTGGCTTCAGCAGTGCCTTCTCCACTTCCTTCTCCTCCTCCGCACCCGAAAGCTCCTTGTCCTCCACCTGTCGAGTAACAATTATCTTTTAGTATTTTCTCAAATCTCCTCCACAATTTACATACTCTCTACTCATGTTTATTCATTCTACAGACCGATGAGTGGTTCTCTAATAGTTTTTATCGAGGAAATGTTTTTCTCATATTGGTGTGACTTGTCTTTAGTACAGCGTGTGTATCCTAGGTAGACTTTTTATCTTTTATGCTCGTCGAGCATGAAAAGCGTCATGCAGGACCTAGTCGTGTAACTACTCTTTCGCATTCCATTCACGGACTTTTTCAATGAGGTCAAATACTCATCTTTACCTCGAATGTGACAGGAACATAAAATTGTTTATCCTCGTATTAATTGAAATTTACGGAATTTGGAAAGGATCCAATGCTTAAAACAGCTCATAGTAAAGATGGAAAAAGAATTTTTCCAGCTAGGTTCGTTTAAGCGTACGACTTATTGCAAACATGACTAAGTTCTGTAAAAAGGCATCGACAACCACATTGAATCAAGCGTATTCCCTTTAGAAGTTGATTACTTTGTCGAGATTACAATCTTCCCAAATACTTACCTAGAGTCGCGGTATCTCGTAGAGGCGAAGAGGCCGTACGTTAAACTACAAATAATTGTAAAAAAAAGAAACAACTAAAAAGCCCATGCAGTCACTGACACAATGGACACAACTACACGGTTCGACGGTCATCCTTGAAAATTTCAAAGAAACTCCAGGACAGCCGTGCCAGAGGTATGTTTTGGGGAGAAGCTCCATTCGCTCTTCCTAACCAAAACCCTACTGACCGTCTTGGAAGCGTACTTCGCGAACTCTCCGTCATCCAAAGATACCTCGAATGAACCATCGTCCGCCCTTTTGGAGCAACGCGATAGACGCACCGACGCTTTAATAGAAACATGGAAAGCGTCTTTTTGCAATTGCGCGAGTGATCGCTCGTTATTTCCGTGAAATCCCCAAAACCTACCTCGTCCACTTGCGGGGGCGGAGTGGTCGTGGAGGCGTTTTGGGTCGTATTTGGTTGTGTGGTAGTAGTGGTGGTAGTGTTGGTGATGGTGGTGGTGGTCGTGGAGACTGGGGCAGCAGACTCGTGAGGATGAGTGTGGGTGCTGGTCAGGGAAGCGTCTCGTTCTCTTTCCAAGGCGAGCTTGTAGACCTTGTTGCGCAGGGTGCTCCTGGGGATGCCGTAGATGACGGCAGCCCTCCTCGTGCCGAGTTTCCCGCTCTGAATGTCCCTGAGGGCGGCCTGCAACTCCTCCTCCGTGTAGGTGCGACGTCCACCACCAGCACCGACCACTGGCACACCTGTCACGCCTGCTGCTGCGGCTGCAGCGGCGGCAGCCGCAGCCGCCGCCGCCGTCACTTGACCCGTCATTCGTGGCTTCGCCCTGTAACACGAACTGTAAGATTCGTTTCTCTCAGCCGAGGACCTCGTCATCCATGTGCAACGCTATCTTTAAACGCGTTCTCCACTGGAATCTGCACGATTACGGGAGAAGGACGAGAGCGGCGCGGTCCTCATCCTGCCAGACACGGATCGATCGTTGCTACACGGTATACACGTGCATACGAGCCAGCAGCCACGTGGCCATCTAACGCGGGCCTCATCCTCCCGTCTTTCACATACACGTGATAATCAAAACTAAATGCAAGTTTCACGAATTTTCCATATATACCGAAATATTCGCGTCAACGTCTGTCAGGTCTATTCATATATTTAAGAACGATTATACTTTTGCTTTTAAAAATGTACCTCTCCGTACAGCATCATGGTTCCGCGATATATAGTGTACGGTACAGTGCTGGAGAAATAAATCATTTCTGCGACAGATAGGAAAAACTATCGGCAAGGGAGGAGGACAGGAGGATAGGTATCGGTTGGTGCAATTTGTCTCGGCGAGGGACGATAAGATTACGAGTACGGAATCATCGCTGGAGTCCCCCCCTCCTCTCTCACGTTCTCTCTCTCTCTCTCTCTCTCTCTCTCTCTCTCTCTCTCTCTCTCTCTCTCTCTCTCTTTCTCCCTCCCTCTCTCCCTCGAAAGTTCATCGACCCTCGGCCGTGATAAAAAGTGCATTTCGTTCGCATGGCCCCCCGATAAAACACTTGCCCAACGTCAACCAATTTATTTGCCACTTCTTCTTTCCTCCTCCACTGATTAATTCCTTCCGCGAAAAACTTGCGCAACCATTTCCCACCCTCCGTCTAATCGTTAAAAAGCTTTTTCTCTTTTGGAAAAATATGTTATCCAATTTTGGGGAGCTCCCGATACATTCGTTTAATTATCTCGCGAAAGATTGATTGGGCTAGATCGGGAGCATTTAATTGTTAATTCGGGTAATCCAGTATCCGTGGCCTAAAAACGAAATTATCGAAGAGCCGGTTTCAGACTTAGCGATAAATTTTTAAGCGCGAATCGAGGACCGATAAATCTACGAAAATTAGTCGACGATTATATCCTAATGGGAAATCAGACGGTGGCCAAGATTGATTGGGATTAAATGGTTTTGCCCGACGCGTTTAACTAAATATCAACAGTGGAATATGTGCAATTTAGGGCACGATAAGTGCGGGCATGTATAATTAACGGAGCGTATGGGTCGAAAAGAAGGAAAAATTGGTCATTTGTTAGGGCAGTCTGATATGTTGGAAATGAAAGTTAGTCGATTGCACTAGCGAATTTGGCGAGTCTCGGCTGGCTGATCATTTTTGGCGTATCTTATCGGTAATTACGCCGGGCGCATGCGCCTTGGCTTTCTCTTTCCTGGACGGACTAACGCACACAAAGCAGAGGAGAGAGAGAGAGAGAGAGAGAGAGAGGGAGGGAGGGAGAGACATTCATGTATTAAATACTCTCATGCTAGGGTACTTTGCGCTTTCAATCTATGCCGGGAGGTGCAGATTACGGTGGACTAATAATAGACGACGATAAAAATTTGATGCGCAAAATGCTCACTGCGAGGAAAACAGCGAAAACACGAGGGCATCGCCCGGCGAATCGCTGTTTTCCACTCTTTCCAGAAAACTCTGTGCCAATTTTGTTGTTCGACCGTTAAAATTTATCGGACGAAAGATTTTTTTTTTTAGTTGAAAAATCATCTCTTTCGAATGTGGACAGAGTACTAGGATGAGCGGAGATGGATTGAGAGGATCATTGGTTTTTTCGGCGAGACTTGGGGAAGCGATCGAAGGACGGAAAAGTCTGTTGATCGACAATATAGCTTTGAAACAACTGAACTATCGCTGTTGACACAGATGGTAGTCAAAGGAACATTGGGACAACGAGAGAGAGGGAGAGGGAGAGAGAGAGAGAGAGAGAGAGAGAGAGCGGCGCATGCAAGTCATTTTCCTCGAAGTCGATAAGTGCGATTGGCCGTTGGCGTTTTGCATGTTTTCGCCGCGACGCGTGCGTGCGTGACAAAATAAAAACATTCGCCAGTAGAACAATCGATCGGCTTTCGCCGAATCTCACGCGCGGTCGACTTATCTGACTCATCGCGTAATCGAAATTCGCTTGCAAAAATCCACTGGCCAGCTCAAGGTCGAGTCACTAAATTAGAAACTTTTTTATTTATTTATGAATTCGTTGTATTGACTTTTCTTCTGCAAACAGAAGCGTTGCTTTCTGCCAAGAACAACTAATAATTAAGCGAACAAAACTGTCATTAGCGTTAATCGCTTCGAGATGAAATAAAAAGCGTAAATTGTTAATTTTTAAACGAGCTAATTGATGATAGAAAGGCAGAGTCCATATATAAGGGGTAATCGAATTTTACAGTGATTTCAAAACTTGCAGAGCGGAATGCATTCCAACTTTTTCGACCGACTGGAATGCATTTTATCAGCGGCTCGCGTTCACGTGTAAAACTACTCGATGCCGATAAGGTTTCACGAAACTACTTTTAATATACCTTTAATATTCACACCTTCAAAAACTGTTACTCTACAATTTCTCTCTCTCTCTCTCTCTCTCTCTCTTTCTGTTTAGCCCTGGAGTTACGGACAATTTAATAAAAAATTACAGTTGTTAGCGCAATTCCAAACTGCACGGGATTAATCGAAGAATCTGGAGCACTATTAATCAGTTCGATCAACATGGATAGTTGAAAACTAAAAAGTGGTAAATTTTGCATGTACCAGAGATGGAAATGGAAAATGGGATTTTATCGAGATACAGAAGGAGAGGAAAAAGCGTGTACAAGTAGTTGGCAGAGAAAATAAAAGTTAGCGATAATGCTTCTGTCGTTTGGCCGTTATCGGTTTCGCGAGAAAACACAAGCGATCGTTACTCACACCTAGCTAAGTGTTCGGGAGATAAATGGAAAATTGCTTACTTGAAGATGCTCTTCGGGTCGATGCTTGCCGCCATTCGCAGAGGTATTTTCTGTTGTTCCAATAAGGATATGTTGTTGTCCTGAAACAGAAAAGAATCCACCCACTCCTCGTAGAAAATGTAAGATTTTACACAATTCCTTCTAATATCACCTTGAATTGTGGGGATTAAAAAATAACGAGAAAAATAAACTAGCGTTGTGTGTGGGGGGGGGGGGGGGATTGCGAAAATTAGAAGGAACGTGACCAAAGAATGAAATAATAAAACGATAAAAAAGAAAGAAAAAAAACTGTTGCTCACCTTTCGTTTTCTGCTCACCTGAGAATTTTTGGGCTTGGCGGACAGATCGAGCGGTTGGTCCACCGACGTCGAATTGTCCTGATGGGCTTGCACCCCGGTAACAAGGGGTGCTTCCCGGGGTGGCAAGCACCATTGGGGCAGTAAGGTGGGATAAGTGCCGCTTAGAGCGGCGGCCACCACCGAGGCGGCCATGGGATCTACTTGAACTGACATCGGTGACTCGACCGATCGCGAACTGCTACTACTGTCACTTTGCGGACTCTGCAAACGTGTAATATACATTTTATTTCGAATTACTTCTACATCTCGTTTTCCTCCTCTGTTACTACTACTGTGTATCCTACTAATATACCTACTACTATTACCATTACTATTACTACTACTACTACTACTTTAATACGAGCTTCGCGCCTCTCAACTTTCCATCCGACTCCCTTTGATCCGATTCGTCATGAAAAATTCAAGCAGTCTACTCGATACAGCAGGGATAATTCGGTGTATATACCACATCCGTTCGTTCAAACTTCAATCGGTTATAACGACTCGATATATATTTCTTTCTATCCCCTTTGCTCTCTATATGTATACTACACTATACCGCAGCCTATACGTAAGAATATATACTATAACTCTCGAATGTATTTTCTTAAGAGTACACGCAAACCCCCTCAAAAGGATTTCATCTAACCTAACTACTCTACCCAGCAGCTATTTTTAACTCTTTTCCTAGCGGTTAATCGATTATCAAGGAATAAAATCTCGCGTTTAATGCAGTTGCCCGTTAAGCCGTAGACTCTTACTACTACACAAGCATCAGACGTAAGTATAAAATTTTGAAAAATCCGAGAGCACGTTTTGTCCGAAGACTTACAAGCGGCGGTTGATCGTCGTGGGGCAGTTTTCCATCGAGACAAAAGTAACACTTGTCGAGCGGCTTCCAATCCTCCGGCGGTGGACTGGCACGCCTGCTTCCAATGATAAAAGCACCGGGCGTCGTTCTCGCTGATGCTCCTTCCGAATTTCCCGTTCCCGTCGTCGTCGTCGTTGTCGTCGTCACCGTCGTCGTCGTTTCTCCTTCCGCCGTCGAACCGGATACTCTCGGCACTTCTTGCAACTCTTCCTCCTTCTTTACCCTTAGCAAGCCCTGCGTCACCGGTATCCGCCCTATCGCGGATTCCTCCGTTCGTTCCTGAAGGATTAAATATTCTCATTAATGTATATACACATTATATGTAAATATATTGAACTGGAAGAGTACATATATATATATATATATATAAATACGAGAGAGTATATAAAAAGGGAATGAAAAGAAAAGGTAACCTTGGTCCCTTCGGGGTCGGTGGCGTTGGCAGCAGACTGGTCCCTCTCTTGCCTCAACGGACTGACAGAGTCCCTCGTAGGAGGATTCGTATCCTCCAGTTTGAGCCTCTTCTCCTTGTCCTCGTTCTCTCGGCTCTCCGCGGTACCCTCCGTCCCCTCCTCCTCCTCCTCCTCGACTTCTCCCTCTTCCCGATCGTTTTCCAATCCGTCCTCGAGGTCGGTCCTCCGTCTCCTCCTGGAGCTGAGCGCCGAGACCGGGCTCGAAGCCGAGTTGAGCTTGACGATGCCGTTTTCCGCGACTACGTCGTCTTCCGAGGGTTCCTGCTTCACTTCCGGCCTCAGACGACGGAGATCGTCCGGTTGCTGGGCCTCCTGGGGTTGCGGGGGGTGATGACGGTGTGGGTGATGATGATGATGATTGGGGTGGTGATGCCTCTGAAGGCTCGTGGCCTCCTTGAGCGGACCGGGCGAGCCCGGGGTCGCCGTTAAGGTCGCCGTTGCTGCTGAGGTCGTAGAGATAGTCGTCGCAGGAGTGTTGCTGCTGGTGCTGGTGCTGCTGTTCCCGATCGTCGTGGAGTCGCTTGCCGAGCCGTGGAGGGGCCCGACGAGCTCCGTACCCTGATTGCTGCCGAGGCTGCTGACGCCGCCGATGGGGTTGCAGCCCGTCAACGGCCTCCCCTGGTATACCCGGTGGTGGCCCGTCGCTGATTCGCTGCTGCGGCTCCCGCTGTACAGGGTGTCCTGGTATTGCTTCCATCTCCTACGGCCCATCAACTCCTCCGCTACTCGTTCCAAACCTACGACATCAGCCCAAATACATCAAACAATCACGCAACGCGTCTCGATAATACTATTTTCTGCTCTCATTCGCTCTTATTCCTTAATCTGCATCCTTTATTCTTCAATTAAATTATTTTAATATATTTACATATATAATAGTATACTTTATTTCTTGTGCACAATGAAATAGCCAACTTTCGTCCAATGTGCACGATCTCACTCTCGCCGGTACTGCAGCCGGTGATACAGACCGTGATAACGGCAATTTTTCACTTCCTTATCCAAAGGCCGAATAGTCTCTTATCGAAACGACGTGACGCACCTAACTGCGAATCACTCGCTAACTTTTATTCACCAATTACATTTCTTTCTATCTTTTCTTTTTCCTAATATATATTTTATTATTATAATTGTCAGTTTTATACAGATGCGTCAGTGCTGCTATATTTTATATATTGACCGTCCTCTCTCTCTCTCTCTCTCTCTCTCTCTCTCTCTCTGGCTCTCTTTTGCGAGAGATTTTATCGTCCGGCAGCAGTTAATCGCAATTACATCCTTCGCGGTTTTCGAGCCAAGTTGTCCTTGGTGCCAGTGTATATATGTATATATGGTAACGTCACAGTCGATCAATCCGTTAGTCTATATCGTTAATTTTTCCAGTTTTCAATGAGCTTTGGCAAAAGTGTCGACCATCTGTGCAATTTCTCAGTGACCTCGGGGCTCCTTTTCGTCGGCGATCGTTAAACCGAACAAAAACTCGATGAAAATCGCTTAGCCTTAACGAGTATTCCCGGCTTACGGAGAGATGAATGCATCGATCGATTCTCTATCCGGAACTCTAATCGACCACCGCGAATCGCTCCCTTTTTTTGTCACTCAAGCTTTCCACTTCCACTTCCGTTCTCCATCCGCAGCTCGACCCGTCATAAATCATGCTAAATATTTTATCAGACGTCTAATCTCCTAATTCCATCGATTCGCTCTACGATTGGCTCTCGTAGAGGCAGAGCGCGCGCGCGCGCGAGAGAGAGAGAGAGAGAGTATAGAGCAAAACGGAGAATTGCTTTCAGTCCTGGACGAATTATAGCTCAACGAGAGGCGACTGCCACGTGTACGAGCGCAGAGTGAAAAACATCTGAATAAATTATGATTGTTTGTCGAATGTTTGAAATGAAAGAACGTCGCAGACCATCGCGCGCAGTTCATCGTCGACAAACGACTATTATTTGAGCGTTCTAGTTTCACGCAGCTTATCAAATATAGGCATGCTATAATGCCGCTTTGCGGAAACGCCAAGTAGATCCACCGGCTTATGCGCGACAACTGGGGGTGCATTAGTTGTTGGAAAAAAAAATCAACCTGCGCGTGAACATTAGAGTCAGGGACGTCCATGCAATCACGTTCGTGCACAGTGATAGCTCTCAATGTTGCAAATTTTCTATCCTTCCGAAAAAAGACAACTCTCTTCGTTGGTTCCTTTTCCTTCGACAACCATGGGAGGTATTCAAGGTATATATCGTCCATCGAAGCGCGCCGCGAGAAAGGAAATAAGTGTGTGCGATGTGCAGATGAAAATCGTTTGCACAGCGTTATTAAGGGATCATTAATTATCCGTGTTGGCAGAGTGATGCAATGTTTGCTCCAGTAGAGCGACTGTCCGTCTGTACGTACCGTGTCCAATATTTGTCCTTCGAAGCCACCGACAAAAATTACTTGCATCGTTCAAAGTGCGCTGGAAAAATTGCAGACGCAGCCATTTCGGGGGGATGTGCCTCTCTCTCTCTCTCTCTCTATATATATATATATATATATATATAGACTGTTAAAAGGCAAGGGGATAGGAAATACGAAATTACGCATATGCGAACCTATCATTATAGAACGGCAGCGTGACGTAGAACCGGCGGAAATGCCCGAGCGTTTTTCACGAACATGCCCTTGACAGTGAAATTATAGAACGACGCGATAAGGCTCCTTTTTTTCGACGTGTTTTAGTTTTTACAGCTGGAAGGCTCGCACGACTCCCTCCCCGAATCGAGCTGTACAAAGCTGCGAGTAATTTACTCTCGAAAGGAAATACATCGTGGTGTATATGATTAACTTACGTGGTTGGGAGAGAGAGAGAGAGAGAGAGAGAGAGAGAGAAAATGAGGGTTTTTTCTTTTGTTATCAATATATGTATATATATAGGAGGAATGGCGGATTTCGGTGGAAGCAATGGAAAGAGTGGATAGCGTTTAGGAAGGAAAGGACGGCTGGCAGCTGCGACGGAGGTTCTCCGTTATTAGATATTCATAGCGAACAAAGTCCGAGTCCTTGATCGATTCCATCAGAAGTAATTAGATTGCTGGCGCGCCTTCGGATGAAATTCCAGGCAGGAGGTGCCCCGAACCAATCTTATCTCGCGTGCCGTTTAAGTTGACGAAGAAGTAGGCCAGATGACCACGCCCGGGATTAAACCAACCAACCGCGTATCTATGTGCACGTTCACCGAGAGAGAAACGAATTCTCCGTCGTGCAGAAATTTGACAAATTACCCAATATCCACGTGAGAGATTAAAACACTCGTGTTAAAGAATTATGTGGAAAATCCAGTCACGCCATGGATCATAATTGAGCGAGTATAATTGCATTTATGGCACGTTTCATTATTATTTTTGCCACGTGATTATTAAGCGCCGGCAAAAGCGTCATCGAGACGCGATAAATTATCGTCGCGGCCGTGAGTCAGAAAAAATCGCGAAAATCCAAGCGATTTTCATTATAGTAATATATGTAGCGTACATGGATGAGATTCGTCGGAAATCTCTCGAGTGTCGTACTTTTGGTCAGCGGTACGAAATTCAAGGACGATCGTTCGTGCCTCATGATTCTTCCATGCGAGTCTTTATTCCTTCTTCGCTCTGACTCAATTGCGAATTTTGTGACAACCGACGACCTTCCAGCTCTCGACGACACATCGCGTCCTGAGTCACACACGACCCTGTTTTCAAATGCGAGGCAAATTATTGTCCCCTATATATATATACCGACAATAAAATTCTCCCAGCGCTTCCTTCACTTTTTATACCGCGATGGAATGTCACGAAGAAATGTTCGCATTAATCACGTTTGTGCTCGAAGCTTATCGATGACCAATAAAGCTCGATACACCGTGAGAGAGGCTATATACACACACGCAATACACACGGAAGGAGAGGAAAACTGTGCGAGTGTACCTATGTAGCATCGCGGAGGCGTTGGTTTCGGAATCAAGCTGAATTTTCAAGAACGAAAGTGAATTACAAAGCATTTCTCATTTCCTGCCAAAGCTCTCATTATCTTCGTTAAGATTTATCGCGCGCGCGCGCGCGCGCTCGTTTCGAGGCCGGATCCGCGGCGGCGCGGTGCAATAATCAATGGAATTCCATGGGAGTAATCTCCTAGGAAAACTGCAGACTTCCTTGGAATCCATCGAGTTTTCTCTCCATTTTCCGAGGATCGAAAATTCGACGATGACGAATCCAAGTACGCGACTTTGCGATCGGCTGGAAGAAGGCAAATTGCTTCGTTTCGTTGGTCGGCGATTAGCGTCGATTGTTTCGTTGAGAATTTATTAGATTCGAGTTGAATTTAATGGCGATAATACTGCGCGCGCCTTGACCAACTTTCCCATTTTCGTGGGGAAGTGAATTCTAGCGTTCACGCACGCATCAGAGAGCCGTCGGGATTCGGACAAAGGATAGCCTTGTGCTGCGTGAGAGAGCCCGGTGGTTCGCTGTCGGTTCGGCCCCACCACGCCAAGCCATGCCATGCCATGCCATGCTCGTGCCAACTCATGCTCGTGCCGCCACACCGTAGTACCCTAGCTATATATATATATATATATACAGCGACCGAGCAGGGACCACGTAGCTAGGCCACCCATTTTCTAAGCTTCGGCTCTCCTCCAAACCGAGGCCCGCCATTGGTCGAGACCGATTAGAGACGGGACCATGGAAATTCTCTACGGGGGTGGGGGACCGATGCTACGAAAATTCTACAATCTCCCCTCTCCTACGCCCATTTGCGGGACCCGCGAGGCCATTCGATCTACCCACCGAAGAATGGTGCCGCTCGCCAGCTCTTGCTTCTTCTCTCTCTCCCTCTCTCTTCACTCTAATACCATATACACATGCATGCACATTGCAGCTACCTCACTCTCATCCTTTCTCCCAAATCAAATTCAATTTTACCCAATTAATTATCTCACCTCGAGAAATTTCAAGAAAAACACTCTTTCGTTACATTTTCCGCGAATTTTCCTCAACGGAAACAGCACACTTCACAACGAACCGTGGCAGTTTCAACATTTTGCTGGTTGACGCGCTCCTCGTCCTTCGGAAACCGCTAAGTGGCCGGCCCTACCTGGTGAATGGAAGTCTCGTGATCGCGCAACAAAGCCACTCGGATCGCTTTGACCAAAGGGAATTTCTAGTTTTTCCAGCGCGCTAATTTCTACACTTAGCCGTGTGGCCGCTAAATTCGCGGAAAAGCCGATAAGTGGATTCGCGCCAGTGTCGCCTCATATATATATACGATATTCGTGCGATAGGTGTGCTTGCGACAAGTATTTTGCATGTGAAAAAGTACGTTAAGAGAGAGAGAGTAAAAGTTTGCTCGGCGTAAAGGATCCACTGCTCCATATTTGAGTTTTGCCGAAGGGGGGAAGGAATGGTGATGGTGAGGGGGTGGGGGAGAAGGGGTAGAGGAGAACAGGAATCGCCAGACACAATGGGGCGGTGTGTGTACGAGTGGTCAGAATGGGAACGGAGGAACAAAAGAAGGACAGAAGACCGGTTTTTTGTTCCTGGGCCAATTGGGTCCAGCTGCCAAATTTTCTGGGCCCTTTGCGTTCGAGCCGAGTTCCCCTCCGTTCCGTAAGCACCACTATATATATATATATATATATATATATATATATATATATATATATACACCACTACACCAGTACCTACTCCATTTTCAACAGACACACGAGGAAACGTTATAATATCGTCGTCGAGTCCCTTCCGCACGTTCCCTCCCATTTCTGTGTTTGCGTATTCGCCAAAATATTCAGCCATGCATTCCTCGGCTCTATATGCACTCGTACAGCTATATGGGTGTGCATGCGTCGATTGCTTCGCGTGTGTGCATCCACACGCTGCCTACACAGGGACGTGAGAATATGTGCGAACGTGGGCTGACCTCGTATCCCATTCTCTCCCATTCCCATCTCCTTTTCTTCCACTGCATCATCTTTCTCCTACGTCACTTATCTTCCTTCCAATCTCATTTTCCGCCCCACTCTCCCTCCTCCGCCCCTCCTCGCTCCAAACTTTTCCAACGATCCTATCGCTGCATTCTCTAATTCGACTCGAATCACTCGAGAAAATTCTCAGTCTCCCTTTTCTCAATTAAAATTATCGATTCAAGCCTGCTAATCGTTCGCTAGACTCCATACCCTTTTTACCACTGCTATTTTATCCGTTAAATTCATTGACTGGGAATCCTTAATCCTGCCAGATGTGTAAATCGTGGGTATAAGCATATCGTGGCCTGCTCCCGTCGACGTCGATCCAAATCTATATACATCGCTCCGAGCTTCACAATGAACAATTAATGTAAAACAGACATACATCGAAAACCGAAAAATTTATTATCGTCGGCTAAATATCTAATTCTACGAAAAATAATTCGTAATTTAAGAGATCGCGTGGAATATTAATACGTCACGCGATATTGTAATTTGCGACTCGCGATGATGTTGGAATTGCAAATCAGCCTTTTGGTTTGTTTAAAGAAGGGGGGGGGGGGAGTGAAAGGGGGAGATTTAGCTGTTCCACTGGACGGACCGCGGTCTAATTGCGAGACGATTCGTGGAGACTGGCGTTTTAACATATGGCATTATTGATAAGAAATACAACAACGCTCGATAGGAATTATTTTAGAGCGATTGCCATTTATAGCGGAATGACGTAACGAACCACACGCTGTGATTATATACCAACATTTGTTTCAGCGGAAGTGATTACGCGTTAATGAAAACTGAATTTAAAGTGGCAAGAGGAAGTCTTCCTTAAAGTCTAGATTAGATTTCCACGATGGAATGGATTTATTCGTGGCTTTGCGCCCAGTTTTTCATCGACGGAATTAATTGGATTCGTCGGAGTGGCAGCTATAGCCTGGGGTGTAGGCTGCGAGAGAAAGAAAAGATTCGAGAGGGATGTCGCGCGATAGCTTTATATATATATATATATATATAAGATACAGTTGCAGCGGAGCTCGGAGGAGAAGTGTACATACACGTATATATATATATATATATATGTATACATATACGGCCCAAGCCGAACGTTGCACGTGATTGCGGTGTTCTTGGCAAGTCCATCAAAGTGGCTGGACTCGCGGCGTGTGCCACTTGGCGAGTGCCACGGGATGGCAGTGTGGCGTATTATCAATCGGGAAGCCAATAATCAGCCTCTGCTCAAAGCTCGTCCAACACACTAAGGTCTAAGGTCGCGCGCCTCTCGAATCAAGCCATTGGGTTAACGATGCGCTTCCGGTTCTCATCGATCCGCACCTTTAAGACCGCATCCGAAATAATTTCATATAATTTCACCGATCGCGCACACCGGAGAATCAAGGCAGGAGAATTCAAGAGTTTTCCTGAGACACGGTGGGCCAGAATTGGCGCGAGACCCTCCTGAAGTCTCTCCTCGTCAGCGGAAATCGGACACCGTTCTTATTTGCGTGTATGATGACCCATTTTATCGCGTCCACCGCTCTAAGATTACCTGGCCCAACTATATTGCCGACCATTTTGTTTTTTTTCTTTTCTTTTTCTCTCCACTTTCTCCCCCACCGAGGCAACGCTGCAGTTCGAACGACATTCGTACAGCGGAGCGCAGCGCAATTAACGGTGACACATAAATTCAAACTATACAGGAGCTGCATAATAGGCCTTTGTAAAATTTCTGCAATTTGGCGATCTTCTGCTGGCTGATTGCATGGAGGAAGAAGAAGAATGGAGAAGCGCGAGTGAGAGAGGCTGCGGCGACAGCTCACAATTAAGCTTAGAGCCGAGCCTCGGGTTACCTTAAACACGAGGCGTTCAGATAATTTCGCGGATCCTCGATAACGGAAATGACGTAAGCGCGATTCCCCGTGAACTGTGGAGCTCATTGTTTCTCGCGGCGATCAACGGATGCGGCTTGATGTTTGAAAACAAGTCGACGTGCTCGCACGACTGTGTGAGTGCGTGTATCTGGTTGCCCGGGGCTTGGTGAAATTTTCACCGACGGATCTGAGACGTCAGAGAGTTGGATAATAATTGGTCCGATAAGGACAATATCGGTGAGTCCGAACTATCGGCTTTCGTCGCCACTGCCGTGCGTCATTCGCGCCAAATCGTTTTCACGAGTTCAGCGCGAAATCGCTCTCTCGTTGACAAAGTCGGTACTTTCGGCACGTTCCATCCATTCCCCCTCTTTTCGCCTAACAACCATCCCCCTCCCCCAGCCTTCCCTTTCGCCGACAGCAACTCACACACACACACACATAGCTAAACTTATACTTTTATAATATATTTAAGAATTTCGCGTCATTCGCCAATAAATGTAATCGAGACTTTTTGCTGGATTTTTTCTACAATCGACGCAATTTATCTCGCGTGATTTTTACATTTCCCGCGTCATTCGTCCAAGATTGGGTCATCGAGACTCGTTGAAATGTCAACCTTGAACGAGTTTATCCAGCGTTTTTTCATTGGCCTTTCCGCGGATCGAACTGTCGCCAGTTACAAAGATAGGAATTATCAAACTTGGACGATTGCAGGTTTATTCAATGATGAAGATTGCTCGACATTTGCAAATAAAGTGAAAAGGGGAGTGTTATTTGTTTTGGGAGTTATGGGAGAGGCCGTGATCTCTTTTGCGTTTTAATCGTCGAATTTCGTCCGTCCAAAGCTCGGCGTAGCATAATAATGATGACATTAGCCGCGCGTCTACACAGACAAACGTCGACGGAAACAAACACACGTGTGTTTTATTATGCGCTTCAAACTCCCTCCGCTTATGCCTATACCAATATATTCCTTTTTCTCTTTTCTCCCTATTTATAATTCAATCTTGCTCGCGTTTCAATCTTTGAATCCTCTCTCATTCGTTATTTGCGAAAGCTCTCGCTATAGCAGACCGACGACTTTTACCGATATGGTCCATTACCAAAAATTAATCCGTTTGAAGGCTGTACGATGAAAGAGCAAGAGTCGCAGCTATAGCACGCATATATACTGCACATCGATACTCTAGTTGAGAAAACTTCTGGAAACCGCATCGTCGTCACATTATTCCGAGATTTTTGAATCAATTTCCAAGAGGCCGATGCAATGTTCAGCCGTGGCTCGGCTATCTCGCGACAGTCACAGGTGTGTATTACGCTTCCGAAATTCCACGAAGCGTAGTCGTAACTAAGCGAGAGAGGAGGAAAACTTTCCGCTACAGCTCTTTCCGCCTTGAAACGTCGACGGGAAAGGTTACACGCTGATTTAAAGTTGTAACGCCTGAAAAGCCGATACTTCCGGATCAACTTTTAACGATTAGGATATCGACGAGTCGCCTAACTTTCCATACAATGCCCAGACGAAAAGCATTCGATTTTATTATTTGGTTGGAATTTGAAGGAGGGAAATAATTGGAATAATGGGATTGGTAATGGATTAAAGTTGTGGAAATTGGTCGGGTTGATGAGATGCACAGGTGATTTTTTTGGAGAAAGTAGAAAGGGTTTTGGGTGGGGTAATACACGAGCGGGTATGGCATGATCGAGCAGGAAGTTGAAATTGGAGGGAATGGCACTCCGTAGGGTGAGTCCGCCCCTGAGCCGCCCTCACCCCACTCCGTCGAAGCGAGGTCAATCGACGGAGAGGGCTGAAGACGACCCCCCACCTCTGTGACCCTCTCCCCACCACAGCTACTCAATATCGTTTCATTACGCACCCCACTCCAACGAGCCAGCCACCCCCTACTGCCGAAACCCCCCTGCTCCTCTCCCTCCACGACGAAACACGAATGCCCACGAATTTTTATTGTTACTTCTTGCGCCAGCCACCTCGTTTCCCACCACCCTCCCTCCTACAGCTATCTACCTTCTTCTATATACCATCCCTCATCCCTCTTTTCTCCCTTTTTTATGCGCCTTTTAACGATCAGCGCCAACTGCAACTTCCCTCCTATCCCCCATCCTCATCCTCATCCTCATTCTCATCCACATCCACATCCACATCCACATCCTCGTCCTCATCCTCATCCTCTCACCCTTTCTCTTCCGTCTTATCGCTATAGGGTTCATGCTTCTCAAATACAACGGTATCAAGTATTGACGGAGAGAAAGGAATGACGCTTCCTAGAATACACGCAATAATCCGTCGGCTCAAAGAATGTTTATACTATATATACATTGTCCCTGTTTTCACTGCTGCTCAGCCGAGGACGACTATCGATATTAAATTTATCCGACAAGTGCGTAGACGACGCCCAAGCCAAGGACGAGTCTTTGCACATTCCTTGTCTCCTTCCAATTGGAATCCTTTTATTTCGAGTTGAAGTTAAAAAAAAGGGGAAAGAAAAAAGAAAATCAAACGAATGAAACAACAAAAAATAAAAAACAATGAATGTTCAACTATATATATATAGCGAATGTGAAAAAGGAATAGAAATGTCGAGAGTTTCGGGAGGGAGGGAGGGAGGGAGGGAGGGAATCTAGAACCGAAGTGGGGTAGGAACAGGATTCCCATGTTATTCCTGAATATGCACGTGCACATGTTGCACCACGCGTCGCCAAAACGAAGCTTGTGTGTATGTGTGTTACATACGCCGCCGTGTATTTTACCTACGTCGCTACGTTTTGCCTCGTCCACTTGGCGTTTGTACTCTGCGACGAAGCTGGATCAGACTCTCCGGTCAACATGATTAATTCCAGCCAAACTTCTCCTGTAGCACGAAAGCCCCTCCCACATTTCCAATCCTCCGAAAAGCAACGCTCTCATCCTACAATAACAAGCCAGTCCTCGTACGGTAGCAATTATTCTCAATCACTTTTCAAAAGTCCCGCCTTTCTTCCTTTATTTATTTATATATATATATATATATATATATATATATATATGTATAGGCACACACACACACACACACACTCTTCGCTCAACGATCGTTAAAAGCATCAGGAGAGTCATTGCGAGGAGACTTGGAAAAATTCACGGACGCACAGCGATATACACATAAACACACGCACATATAGAAGCATGCACAGAGACACACCACTACCACGTTAAACACTATTTGATTCGGTATTTGCGCGCAGCTCCCCTATTGAAAAATTTTAGCGGCAATTTGCGAGAGGAGAAGTCGCGTGACGCGTCCGTCGATCGAGATGAATTTCGGATGATGCATCCTGGTTGCATATCGGGAGTGTCCTATAAGCGGGATGGTGCGTGTAGGCGGCAGGAATTCTCTCGTCCCGCCACCCTCCTCCATCGGCCAGCCCGAACGAACGAACTGCACTACTGGTCGATCTCCGAAGATCGTGCGAGTCTCGTAACTACCCCTCCCGAGAATCACACGGACTTGCACACAGGCTCGATATCCCCCTCTCTGTAAAAGCTGTAGGAAACGAAGGAAACGAAGGACGAAAAGAAATAGCATCTTCCGCGTCGGTTAAGGGGATTCGGGGGTGGGATGGAAACGAAAATTCCTCGGCCAGCTGCGTTTCGGTTTCCACCCCCTCCGGAGGCGATAAACGAGAGAGGGATGGAGAAGGGAGTCTAAGACACCGGAAGGGGTGGAAAACTGGTACGACCTGCCGGGGTATTCCTGCGGGCGGATTCTCAGATGTGGAGGAAGAGAGGAGAAGGGGACGGGGGCTGTGAAGGGAGATGTGACGAAAATAGAGGAAGCGTAACGGCGAGTGCACGCATCGCGTGGAAACGTGCCTTCCAGGAGAGAACTCGCCCCCGCGCCAAGCAACTCTGCAGCTGGTGGGGGTAAAAATGGTGGGGGCTCCAGACGCGAGAGGCCTGCTCGGGACCGAGGGAAGAAGAAGAAAAGAAGGTTTCGGGCGGCGGCCGGGATCGCTTTCCGTTTCCCTCCCCCATCGGAGCCGACCTCGTACCAAGCGAAACCCCACTCTTATCGCCCCTCGCTCTGCCTGCCTTCCTTGCCCGTGGTCAAGAAACGCCAGCAGCTTCTCCCCATACAAAACATTGGCCTCTTCTAAGCAACCATCCGAATCATCGATTCCCCTTCCGCACTCCCCACCAAACCATAAAATCAGTCTCCGCTTACAACCACTGCAAATTAAATTACGTGATCGGAATGTGACGCGCTGTGATTGGAAAAGTTGGATTTTTTTCGCAGCGCTGTTTATGTGGAAAAATTCGATAGGCGAAGCGTTGCATCGGTGGTACGTACAGTAGAGGAGTGTCATTGAACCGAGTAACTGAGTTTTCCCCAACAGGGTGAAACGACCACCCTGTTGAGCGCACGGATTTCAGTATACTATAGCATATAAGAGTCGAGTCGTCTCTGGCTCGTACTCTCGGAGCCAGGATTCGGCGTTTTCACTCGCAACAGGTCTCTCTCGCCACCACCGACAGACTCTCACCCCTTCCCAGCCAGTTTTCTCCCCTACCACCTCTACATCTGCATCACCACTACCATTTAAACCAGCCTCGTTACAAGTGCAAACTGATAAGTTTCATGGTATACTGCAGTAAACGCAAATAAGTATACGATGTTATTGTTATCGATTGGTAGTAGTAGTAGTAATAAAATAATAATGACAATAATAATAATAGTATCCATATAGCAACAATGTAGATGGCAGAGATGACGATGGTTTACTTACCGACTACGAAGACCATATTCTTTGTCCATCGCAGCAGCTCTCGTCTAATGTGTCTGCGTTCCTGTATGCAGCGGGCATAGGGGCAATCCGCCATTTTTGAAATCACATCTTAGGGTGTGTGTGCGCGTACCGGCCGGGTGCGCCTGGTAGTTGGATGACTTCCGAAAGTCGCTGAGGCCGCGTGGTTACCGGCGGCTGCGTCGTCCTTTTCGTCCTCGTCGTCGCCGTGGCCTGGCCGGCCGCGGGCACCGTACTCCACGGAGACGTCGTGTCCCTTACTGGGGCGTCGTCGACAATTGCGACGACGGTCACCCGATATCTCGCCAATTCAACACACTCCCTTTTCTTTTCTCTTACTGCACGAGCCTCCTCATTCCAATATGCAAAAGGAGGAATATTCGCGCTCGTTCTTCAATTTATAATAAACAATATATTATGATATATACACATATATCGATATATCCTACTTTGTTTGTTTACCCCAAGCCCCTTTCTCTTTTGTTTCTCTCTCTCTCTCTCTCTCTCTCTCTCTCTCTCCCTCTCACTCTCCCTCTCTCCCTCTTAGTTTCGTCCTTGCCTTCTTGACAAAGGAGTGTTGGCGTGCTTGTGTGTATGGCGGCACGGCTCGTCTTGCGGGGGTGGGTGAGGGTGCGCTGCTGTCGTCGGCGACGTAGCAGCCAAAGAGTGGGGATAAAGTCGCGTAGTGGGACAGGGCTAGGGCATAGGAACGCACGCACACACACGCGGACGCTTGCGCCCTGAGCGTCCCGGCGCACACGCGAAAGTGCACTCTTTGGACGTCTCCTCCGTCTCTGTCTCTGGCTCCGTCGCCGTCGTTGTCGTCGTTGCCGTAGCCGTATCCCTATACCTATACCTATACGTATAGGTTGTCGTGCTTGTACAGCCGTAAACGTAGCCGTAACCGTAGCAGTCGCCTACCACCACCACCCTTGCGATCCTCCTCTCACCCTTCTCATACTTTTCTCTTCTTCAATCTCTCTCTCTCTCTCTCTCTCCCTCCTTCTCCCTCCCTCTCCCTTTCACCCCGTCTATCTGTCTCTTTTTATCATCTACCTCTCTTTCGTTCTTTCACGATTCCCCACTTTCCGTCCCTTTAGTCCAATTTCCCCTCCACACTTTTGCCTCCTCCACCACCACCACCTCCTTCTCCTTCTTCTCTTCCTCTTCTTCCTTCTCCTCCCGGAATCCTCGTGCGGAGACACCTCGCTCTGTTGTTTCGCGCGGCCGGCTCTTAGTTCTGCCAAACCGACTACGTGCAGTCACCTGAAACACAAGAGTACCGCGATACGGTCAGACAAGACAGTTTCATCACCGCTGCAAAATATTAGAACGCTCTAACAATTAAATGATATATGCAACTAGTCTCCCGCTACCGGGGATGAGTTTATTGTTCCATTGGTTGGCGCTTTAGAGTGAGAAGAAAAGGAAGGCTTTAATTAAGGAGAGAGGAGACGAGAGGAAGGAGGTGTCGGTTAGTTTTTGGGAGTATAGAGGGAGGGAGTGGGTGGGTAGGACCCCACCCCGGAAAACGGATAAAAGTTGGAAGTAGAGACGTGGAAGGATAGGAAGAGGATAGGAAGGAGTATAGGTAGGTAGGTAGGTAGGTATGAAGCGTTGATGCAAGGTGCTGGGTGGAGTAGGAGGGGGGGGGGGGGGAGTTAGGAATGGTAGGGCTAGCCCCTAGAGGGGGTGTCGAAGGGGGTGGGGAGCTGCAGGGGCGGATTCGCGTTTGCTACCGCCGTGAGGGGCGGCTGCTGGCCAGAGTAGGAGAACAGGGACGGGGGAGAAAGAGAGAGGGAGCGAGGAGTGCGCCTAATATGCAACAAGAGAAAAAGAATTGGCGATCAATAGGTAGTAGCTGGTAAGCGTCCTTTCATCCGCCCCCGCGGACACCCTCGTCCTTCCTCCTACTTTCCGTCTCACCTACCCCTTCGGCCGCAAACCCCTCTCTCAAAAGCCCATCGCGAAACTCAACTCTACGACGCTCTATCGCCTTCGCCACCGGGACACTCGCACCACCGCCCACCTAACTTTTCTGCTTATTCTCTTTACTCCTTCACACTTCCACCTTACGAAAACCTCGCACTTATATATCCGTAATCAGCAAAGCCTACCTGCGCGACGCTAAAGCCCAATCAAGAGACCTTTCTTGCCAATTGATTTCTATTTTCGAACCTGTTGGTTCTACGCCCTTTCAACAAGTTGCCACGAACAAATCATCCAATTTTTGTTTTACAGTCAATCGCAAAGGGAATCAATGTCAATATATAGGGATGAGATCCACCAAACGGTACGCACGTCATTTCTCAAATGGATTTTCTAACGAAATTTAACAATCGAGACAAGGGCTTAGCGATTAGCAGAGAGCACGATTGTCAGGGTCGAAACGACCAACTACAATGGCTCTCGATCCTTTTCACGAAATTTCAGCCAATCACCAACTGATGTTTGTCGTTCTATCAATTAATTGATCGCTCGATCTATTCGCCGGACAATTTCTCTGTGCGTATAATACCCGAGGAGAATTTTAATAAATATTTTGAAAGTTTGCAATTTTCTCTCGACGAGAGAAATTACCGGAGGAACAAAAAGACGATGGTGTGGCAGAGGAGAGGAGGGGGTGTCATCGAGCCAGCTTGGCTTTCGAAGTCAAGTGCGGAACTTGAGCACTCGCTTAAGTGGGCGTCGCTTTTTTTTCCTGTTGTTGCACTGCCAACTCCTTGCAATTACTCGCGAGGTACGCTTATCTGGGAAACGAAATCCTATTCCGTAATAAGGCTTCTGTATATAAATTACAACTAAATTCAGGAATGTCGAAGCAAAATATTTTGAGCAAAGTTTAGCGTAGTAAACTTTGCGTATACTTTTTAATCGTATATAATATTTCTCAAATAGTCTGGAGACCAAAATTAACGAAGCAATAGAGAGACTACAAAAATTCTACGCGATAGATTTTTCACCCTTGCTTTTCGCTATCTTGCATTATTTTAGACGCTGAATCCGGAGAAGATCGATTCGATGCAGCCAGCACGCACGTTCCACTTTCCACGAAGTTTGCATATGCTCTACAAGCCAACCCATCGACGTCATTGAACCCTCCTGGACAAAATTCCATGCTTGCTAATCATTATCAAACTATTTTAACGGAGTCAAAACAGTTTTCTACAAATTTAAAGTTTTCATGACTGAAATTAATATTTAATATTTCTTCATTGCGTTTACGCAAAAAAAAAATGATATTAGAATACTTTGATAGGTGTTTCGATGGGAATGGATAAAGGGGTAGAGAGAGAGAGAGAGAGAAGGAGAGATAAAAGGAGAGAGAGCAAGAGGGTAGAAAGCTCACGCGGTGTATCCGCACCTTGGACGGTCGCCTTACTTACTCTCTGCCCCTAATCGATTTTCCCATTACGCGATTCCGGGCAGCTTCGCACACACTCGCGTGTCCACCCTGCATTTCCGTTCGCGAGGTAACCCCTTCCCATCCCCGAGCCCTCCAATGACTCGCTCTCATCCCCACTCCCGTCTCTTTCTTCCACCACGGCCTTCAAGCGTGCCGGCGATTTTAAGTTTCCATTGTTCTATAAAAATGCAAAAAGCCATTTCACCACTGAAATTTCTCTCTTTTACATATTTATTTCTATAAATCCAGATTAATTCAAAGTCGCTATTAATTTTTCGAAAATTAAATTGTATGCGACGAATATTTTTCCAATTGTGGCATATTATATGAATATTATCAGAGAGAGAGAGAGAGAGAGATGGGGGGGGGGGAGAGGGAGAGAGCGGTAGTGGAAAATTTTCTGGGAGAACGGTTAATAACGCGAGGTGGAATATTTTTCGGAGATAGAAGAAGGAATCCGGCGATGAGTGAACGATGGGGTGGGGTGGGCCAGCAGGCGATCCGGTGGAAAAGGATGGTCGGGAGAGTAGAAAAAAGCTTGGGAGAGGGTGAAGCTGCTCGAGGAAGAGCATCGTGGGTAGCCCGAGGGGGTTTTCGGGGTAAAGCGGAGGGTGAAGTTGGGGTGGTAGGTGGGGCTGGTGGGGGTTGGTACACTCGGTTTTTTCCCCCGAGAGGGGTCCAGCAGGCAAGGGTGCGTTGGATTCGGTTACTTGGTCTCACCCCTTGGACCACCTCTAGCGTTGCCAGCCCTGCACTCTCACCCCCAGCCACACCAACTCCTACTCTCTATCTCTCTCTCTCTCCCTGGCGCACACCCAACCCCTTTGCCCTCTCTGGCCCGACTAGCTCGCTCACTTTTTTCCTATCATCTCTCGCTCTCTCGCTCTTTCTACCCGTTCTCTCCACTCCAGCTCGCGCTATCTCTCCCTCTTTTTCTTTCTCTCTCTCTCTCTCTCCCTCAGCCACCTCAGGCTGGCATCTTTTTCCCACCCTGGGTCGCTTTCTCTCTTCGTTTCGCGCGCCTCAGCTTTCTCGTTTTTTTAACGAAGGATCCGCTCAATACCTCGGCTGTCATAACCTCCCGGCACCCTCCCAGGGTGCACCCCCTCCGAGCATCTCACCCTCTCAGTTTCTCCCGGCTTCTCCCTCCTGAACCCCATCCTCCCACCGCACTCTTCCCCTGCTCTCTATCATTCCTCTTCCTAGTTTTTAACGTTTGGTTCGACGTTTCCCCTCGGGCTGCCCCGGCTGCGAGGGGGAAGTGCATTTCGTCGTTACTTTGTTTTACGTGCTTCCACCCACGATCGCGCTCACCCTCACCCTCACTCTCACCCTTGCCGTCCAAACTTCCCTCTCGCTCCTCCTTCCTTCTTTTCTTCATTCTTTGCCTCTCTGTCTCCCCCCCCCCCTCCCCCCCTCCCCCCCCCCTATCCCTCACTCTTTTCCTCTACAGCCACCATATCATATCGCACATCCCTAAAATTCTACAGTCCGCCATTTTTTACATTCTCCTTTCATTCTCTTCCAACGCAGGCATTAGTCACAATACACTTTTATAATATATATATATATATATATATATATATATATTCTCCTCCCTTGTGCACTTGCCATTAATTATCCGTCCAAGGTGCTCCCGAGGTGTAAATATTTTCCATGTGCTTTTTTCTTCTCCTTTTTCGGAGGCTTTTACGGTCTGGCAAGCACATATTTGTTCAACCCTCTTGGATCAACCCTACCAAGCGTGATCAAAGAATCCCCTAAAATGGCTAATAATAGGCAGCGCCCTCGTAAAAGATGAGATGGACGCTAATGGTATACGGGAGAGCATCACGACTCTCAAGATATTCCAAGCCGATACAACGAATTATTGGATAATCGTTTTATTCGTTGCTATACATTATCGTCGTTGTTGGTACTGCATCAAAGTAAGTACCGAGTAACGAGTAATCAGGCTAATAAAATTGTTCGCCAATGACGTTAATTATGCGATACAAATCTCTCTCGCAATCTTTTCTTCATTTCAGCTGGAAATTGATTGCTCTACGGGTCGAAACAGCTGATCGGCAGGAGAAAGTGTGTATACTGTACGATGAAAATCGGGGGAGCAACCGGAGTAAAATTTCGTGATCGTTTGGGTGGTTGTGCGGGGACTTGAAAGTTAGAAAGAAAGTGAAGGAGGAGGCGAAAAAGCTAGGCCAATGCTCAGCGTTATTTGAAGGTGAAAATCGAGAAGGTTCGCATGGAGATGTTGAAATCCTGTTTGGAGGCTCTCGAAAATCCTGTGTCAGAAGTACCAGAGCACCGCATGCTCTCGGGGAAGCAACAGTTCGTTCCTACCCCTTACCTCCCGCACCCCCACAACTAGAAGCCACCACTCGTATCCTCCTTTTGCGAACCTAAACCACCACCACCATCGCCACACTGGCCGCTCCCCTTCTCGTCAATGTTCCACTTTTCAATTACTATTATTTAGTTCCGTCATCGACCTTATCGGTACATATAGGCCAATTTCATAAGTTTTTCGCTCTTTCTTTCGAGAATAGCCATATACAAATGCATTTTATTTTACACAGGCGTTGTCCCTGTTATTTCAAACGTCGCTCTCTTTCAGCACGAAGCTATATGATGATTTAGCCAGATCTTGCGCGACGACTACTCGCGTAACGTAATCAATTCTCCAGACACACCCCGCTTCCCTTCGTATCCGTAGCACACCCTACTCTAACACGCGCCACCGTGTCACAAGACTTTTAGGCGTTAATTGCGTGCCGGTGGTGCTTCTTGGCAAGCGCGTCGCTTTCCTACATCGAATTCGTCTTTCAGCCTTCTCCAAAAGCTACCAAGAATTCACATCGTGATTCGAAGCCGCGGTAGTTAGGAATCCCAATGGAAATACGAGCGCTTACGGATGTTTCCAATTTATTTTTTCTACGTAGGAAAGAGGGAGAGAGTCAAAGGATTAGTACGGAGAAATCTAATTTCGCTCTAGGCCCTCGGATAACTTTAATCGGCGAGTCGAGCCTCGGCACACCTCCTTCCCTATTACCCCTTTCGTGTAACGGCTACGATTGAGTCTGCGAAAGAGCAAAAGAGACAATTGGCCGCTCTCCAAAACGCCTGGAGAAATTTCGTCCTACTACGTCAACTCTTATCAAAGCTTCATTTTTCGAACGATAATTGTCCACTAATTAAATTGCCCCTGAGAATGTCCCTTGTGAGTTTTGCGAGTTGATGAAATTGTACAATTTCTCCTTTTTGTTTCCTCAAAGTTGGAAAATAGAAGCGAGTATTGTTTCGTGTGCTCTCGATTCTTGGGAGGAGGAAGGTGTACGGCTGAAAAATCGGAATGTAGGGAATCTAGCTGGAAATGCCTGAGGGAGACGCAATTGAAAGTAATTTAGTCTGATGTGTAGGGATGTGGCGTGGGTGGGGGAGGGAAATGAGAAGAAGGGTGGAAAAACACGTAGACGCGTAGGAAACTCTGTCAGCAAGTAGAAGGTGTATGCGTGTCCACGTAACTGGTCCTGGAGGCTAAAAGAATGGAAGGTTGGGATGGTAGCGGCGCATTGGAGAAGGTGGGAAGAAGAATGCTAGCTGGCTTGGTCCGGCGATAGAACTCCAAATCTCCCTCACCCTCCCCCACAAGCCCAGTATGTAACACCACCTCCGCGCGCAATCCTGACATCCCCTTTCTCTCTCCCTTCATCGCCCGAAAGCACGGCGAAATGCATCAAAGAATCCATCAAATTAAAAACGCAATTATAAAAAAGCGTCGTCGCCTCTTTGTCGAAAAGCAACCGACGACGAGCCACCTCCGCTCGGTTTTCCCTCTCACGTAACGTGCGTGTGTCGCACCCTTCAACCCCTTTAAAACTCATCTCACCTCACCTTGCCTCTCGCTTCCTCTCCTCACCCCTCCCCCCTCCCCCCCCCTCTCTCTCTCTCTCTCTCTCTCACTCACTCTATCACTTTTTCTCGGTCCGCTTTTCTCGTGTGTGTTCCTAAGCCGAAAAAAAATCGATCCTCGCGCTACAGCAACCCCCAGCAGCGACTGCAGTCTCAATTATGAAACGCTTCAAAACTCGCCGACGCGACCCTCAAGACGATGACTGCGCGAGGCCCGAAATCAAAAGCCCGACGAAAAACCCGTTGCCATGTGAAAACCCCCCTGTCTACCGTTGCTAAAAGTACTTCGTCGAGCCAAATGAGCAAGCCCCCCTCTACTCTTCTCTCCCTTTCTCTCTTCCTCTTTCAGTCATCGCCCCAATCATTTTTGACTCTCTTTCCCTCATTCAATGTTTACTGATTTTTAAAAGCACCGTCGCGTCTCTCTCTCTCTCTCTCTCTCTCTCTCTCTCTCTCTCTCTTTCTACGTCCGTAGGAAAAACACAGAACTTTCAAGTTGTTCTCAAACAATTTTCCAATTTGCTGTTTTGTTAAAAATACATCGATTTGAGAGAATGACCGTAAGGAAATAAATAAAGGATTGATAAATAATATTTGCATGGGGTATATATTATACCCACTATATGGAGAGACTTGGAATGGAATGGTAGCGTACTCCCTGTATAAAAGAAGATTTATCTAGAGTTTGTTTTTTTCGATCGAGACCAGCCGCGTAATCGATGCATTTACCCGAGACGGAAAGTTAACGTTGTACCTCTGAGGGAGAACGACTCCAAGCACCACCTGTCACACTTCCGTGCTCTAGCTAGTTGCTCTATAGCATTGTAGCCGGCAGCCAATAATTCTACGACCAACTTGTGCTCGACTCGCACACAAACACCGGCAACTTTACCCCCACACGTACACGTGTCCAACGTGAAAAATTCAGCTCGACAATGAAACATGCGTTCATCGTTATTATCTTTATGTTATTGCAAGGGTATCTTTTTAAAAAGTGCCATTATTTTAATGGTCTAAAAATTAGAGATCGAGAGAGGGAGAAGAGTTGTATTTTGCAAGTAGAAGAAGGGCGTAAAAGCGATAAATCGGAAAGAGGGTAGAGACGGTGGCAGTGGTCGTAGTAGTGAGAACGGAGGGACATCGACAGGATGGTCAGAGAGGAGTATCGCGGCCGCTCCCTGTTTTTTGCCGGGGCTCGCCTATTGATCGGATATTCAAAAATTTCAGAAACCAGGAGACACAGAGGAAACGAGCGAACGAGAAGAAGAAAAAGAGGGAGTAGTCAGTGGTGGCGGTGGCGGTAGCAGCACGCAGGATGAGAGAAGGAAGAGGAGGAAGAGGAAAAGGAACCCGAGGCTGGCGGGGGCTGCAGGAGGTTGAAGGGGTCGGGGGTGGCCAGGAGTGGAAACTGCAAGGGGTGGTTGTCGCAAGAGGGTGGGGGTTAACTACCATCACCACCACCAGCAGCAGGCGCAGCACCACTACCACTACCGCCTGCACCGCTGCTACTACAACCGAGCCAACACAGCTCGAAGACGCGAGTTCCTTTTTGTTTCTCCGAGTTCTTTTTTCATCCCCTCTCACCCCTTCGTCCTCGGTTCGGTTCTTCCTCCCCCACTTAAAATACGAGTTCGATATTACCTTTCACCCCCGACGTAGCCACCAGCAGCACCGTTCTTTTCCGAGACCCCTCTCGCCCGGCCGGCCATTACTGGTCTCCGCGCAATTTAATTGCTAGCATTTTATTAAAAGTATCGACAGCAGCCGTCTTGTTTACGACTTTGCAAATTAATGCTCCTCCCTAGCTTCCACCCTCGGGTCGGATGGAAAAATTCTTGAAATTAATATTTCCTCCTTCCTTGGAGGAAGGGAGAGAGAGAGAGAGAGAGAGAGAGTAATGGCAAATGGCCGAGGTATACGCTCTCTCTCAAGTTGGAAATTAGGAAATTTACTTCGTGTCTTGCCCCGATGCTTTAGGCTTCCTAGAGCAATTAATTTTCTTCATTCGTGAAACACGCTTCTCCCGCTCGTATACACACATACACACACACACACACGTGTGTGTGTGTGTGTGTGTGTACGAGAGATATGACGAAGAATGAATCTCGTTGACCGCAAAGTTTTTCGTCTGGGAAAAAAAGGGTCTCTGGTGGATGTGTAGGGAAATGGAAGGCGAATAAAATTTATGGATTTGCGAAGGGGGCAATCGCGGATTTTCCTGACGCCTGTCACGTTCGAGAAGAGAGATGGAAGGGGAGGAGGTCGGAAGTTAGTGTGCACACACCATATATACATATATATATATATATATATATCGACTGTATCGCGCCGATATCACACGTGTACGGATTCACACGAGTATACGTGCCTGCTAGCCGCAGAGAAACTCAGGGAGAGACTAGACCGGTACATACCGGATGATTTTCCGGTATGGATATAAACGCCGAATCGACCGGCCTACGTTCAACGACCAGGCGAATTTCCCACCGCTCTCCATCAGTCTCACCCCCTCCCACCCCTTCTCCCCTATTAAAAAGAAGAACCCTCGCAAGAAGCCTTAACGCGATACAACAATAGCATCAGAGTCAAATTTAATTCTTATTGAAAACATTATTGAAGTTTCGAGAAACACTCGGCTAAAATTTTCGAACGAGGATTTAATTACAGCGATACTCGTCGTTTTGCTTAATAAGCTGTTTGCGATAGACATTTACTTGCGGCAGCATCGATAGCCCGCAGCGTTATTTAATACAGAGTTTGAGCTCTGTGTGACGATGAGGGAGGATGAGCTATATGGAAGAAGGATAAAAGGCGTTAAAGTTATACGGTTACGTCACAGGTGCACCTATCTCCGAACAAATCTCGCAGCACATTTTACCGTTTAAGCGTTTCAATGGATTCGAGAGAGGAGGGTCTATTATAGCTGCAATTGAGACTAGGAGAGAGCGTCTGCGTTATCTCGGTGGACGAAGCGCGATGGAAAGGAAAATCAACAATGACAGGCGAACGAAAATTGAAACACACCGACGAAAATCGTCTCTTGGTAGCGCGGGAAGGGGGGGGGGGATACAATCTAAATTGGTCGCTACTGACGCGATACGTGACGTTTAATAATTATAGGAAGTGGGCCTTGGTTGGGGAAGGGGTGGTCCGGCTGAACAACTTGTTGACTCCCTGCCACCGGCTCCCTGTCACTCTCATCTCTCTCTATCTCAAACACACACACACACACACACATATACTATAGCAAAACGCACGCGCAACTCGACTCTCTTTCTCGCGTCAGGGTGAAACAACATCTTTAAAATTCTCCAAAATAATATATATATATATATATATATATATATACGAACATATAGAATACACGAGTGTGTCAATATTGGCAATTTCGACCGGCCTAGTATTGTTTCGAAGCAGAGCAAATCTTGAGATGCATCGAAACTGCGTGTCTAAATAAGCGAAGCAAACAGAGTTGTCATTTACACTGTGCGGATATGCTACTATGAGCTGTCCGCTATTGTGACCAAACAATGTGGCAAACAATGCACACGAGCGAGAATTAATTTATTTAACCATACTACGAGATTAATGCATTAACGTTGAATCCATTTACCTCGTTAACTAATTTTTTTCTACTTACACTAGCCGTCCATCATGACTTCTTACTACACCTATATACGTTTCAAATGAAACCTTTCAAACCTGCTTTTTTTCTTCGATTTCCGCGCGACCTAATTTTTGCGTTAGTATTTCTGGCTTTGATGAATTTACTGAATCGAATGCTACTCTCTCGGAGTATTATACTCGACCAATTGACAAATCCGAATGGAAAAGAAGTAATTTTATTAAGCCGAAACAATGAATAGTCAAGTTTGGCGAAATGAGAGGACACAAAAATATCGAACATTGTCAGTCGGAGAGCTCTCGCATACGGACGCCAAATTTGTCCTTGACAGAAAGCTGATAACATAACAGGCGATACGTTCGACTAGATCGATTCCTCCCACGAATCCCCCACGACTTATCAATCTCTTTTACCCTTGGTTATACAAAAGATTTTTCCCATTACGATACCTCGATGATAAACCAATTTTTTTTTTCAATCAAATATTTTGATCGTTACGAATAGAGTGTAACTAAAAATATTTGGTGAACACTCGAAGGAGGCTAGTGCGAGAGAGAGACAGAAACCGTTAGTTAACATTGTAGGAGGAGAAGAACATTTACAGCGTAGGAATAGGGTTGTAAAGAGGGTTGGATGTAGCGCAAGGTGGTGGAAGGAGCTAGGGATGAACAATGGCAGTCGCCATTGGTTAACGCCGAAATGCAGGCTGACAGGTTTCGCGTGGTTACGTAAACTTAGCGGTGTAGATAGCCGAACTAGAATGGGGACGCTACCGGCGTCGTTGTCCAACGAAATGCACTTGCATGCATTTACTGTCCGACGCGAAAACATCGCAGAGTCCCCCCCCCCTCTCTCTATTTCCACTACCACTACCCCGCCTCTCTCTCTCTCTCTCTCTTCTTCTTCTTCTTCTTGTTCGCACGCATTACACGCGTTGCACGCGGCTGCGCGCATTCACACAAGCACACAAATACAATGCACATAACCACTTGCGAATTTAGCCCACGCACACGAACCTTATCCCACACGTGCACGAACACATCCTCGACTCGCACACCAATTTGGACGCCACGCTAGTTTCAATGGGAGTTGAAACACGAAAAATACTCTTGAGAATACTGTGTGTGCAGACGACAGTTTGCCATATAGCTAACATTATAAGAGAGCCACGCATATTTCTCTACCAACAAATTTCAACCAATCGATTCCTTCTACCTCTCCTATTAATCTCGCAATAATTCATTAATCAAAACCATTTTTCACCGTCTCTCCTACACATTCTCTTCGAAAAATTACCCATTAGCACTTGAATATTTTAATCCGCATGGAATTTTTGTGAAAGAATTTGCATTTTATTTTATCACTTTTTATTATTATTATACTTTGCTATAGAGCTGGCAAATCAGCCATACGGTCGGGGATTTCGTTCAAACGCTTTTATCTTTATTTTAAGTAATTAAACGTCAATTGATGTTATTATTTGCTAAATATTAAACCAATAATAATACATCGTAAGGCGATTCCTGCATTACAATTTTGTACAACCAATTAAACTTTACCGTGAAAAATTCTGTAAAATCAATATTACGAGCGTTCTTTAAATAGACGCGTTGCAAAAAGAATAATAAAATAATAATTTTGACGGAGACTCTCTCTGGAGATTTTCTGGTGGTTTGGCAAGGGGATAAAGGGGGGAGGGGAGATTTCCTTTTCTGGAAATGATCACATTTGCTCGATTAGGGAGACAAAGAGAGCGCGATGCGCTTAATAGAGTTTGTCATATCAAGAATCTAGTATTGTTGGGTGGTAGATGGGTATATCGTGGTGGGGTTGAGCGAACGCGCGCTACGCCGCTGGACGATTCTCTCCGGGAAAAACGTTCCTTCCCTGGAAGAGTTTCTTGGCCGGTAGTCGTCGTAAAATCCGCAGTAACGGCGTCCATTACTTTTACTGCGCGCATCGCATGTCCGCTCTCTCGCTCTTTTTGCTTTGCTCGCCGGCCGGCCGGCCGGGCCTTTTCTCCCCCCAAATTGACAATAAACGTTTATGCAAAGTGGAGACAGTGCGACAGAAAGGACAGAATGAGAGAGAGAGAGAGAGAGAGAGAGAGAGAGAGAGAGAGAGAACAAACTGAAGGAATAAGAGACGAGCTTGACACCGGCTAGAACCCAAGGCGTTTCGGTAAACGCGTATACACACACACACACATACATGTACACACATTGACGTCCGTACCGTCGAGTGTCAGCGACGCTTGATAACCAACCATTTCCACCATTGTTGCCAAATCGCCTCGATATTGTTACAACACTACACTCTTACCTCCCAACGTTAAAATAGGGAAAAACCTAGGGATTATTTCTGCCGTATCGTTACGTTACTCGTTATTTCCTTTGCCGACTCTCCCCCTCTCCCCCTCCCTCGTCTCCTACCCTCCCCACCTCACCCCTTTCCCTTCCACATCCCCCCCCCCATGGGAAACTTTGATTCGCCGAGATTTTTATATAGTTTGCGCAGTGATAGGGATGGAAATAAGTTTATAAGGTATTTGATATTCGTATCTAGTACCGAGAAATCTCGATGTAGCTGCATTATCGACTCGTTAAACAGTTTCGTGTTACTTATGTATGTGCTATCGATTTCTGCGTTAGCTCCCTCTTCCCTCCTTCCTCCCTCCCCCACCATGTCTCTCGGTTTATTTCGTGTGATGCGTACATACTGCCAGTACAATAATTTTCAGCCACCGTAGTTCCGTCTCGCTTGCACATCGGTTTGTTCTCTCTCTTCGCTTGTTATTAAGATCTTATCATCGGTGACGTAACAGCCATTGGACTGAAATAAACTTCTCGCAAGTTTGGCCAATTTTTCTGCGTCTGCCCCTCCCCCACCCCTCCTCTCCTACCCCCGGATAGATTTTCCATCGGAATAGGAATTTCGTTAATTATACGAGGCTTTCCAAAGTCTATTAATTGTAAAATTATTTATTATCATATTTATGAGGATTCCGTAAACTTGAAACCATCGGACGCGGAACGCAGCCTTTAAAGTGACATAATTGCGGAGCTCGAGTTATCCCGTGACTTTTGAGAAGGAGCAGTAATTATCGTTGGCGTTCGTGAACGATTCTAATGCCGCGCGATCTTCGATATTCGTCTTTCTCCTCTTGAAACGCGCCAATAAATTTAATGGAATGGAAAATAACGGCAGAATAAATAATTGAACAAGAAATTCTGGCCGCAAAGTAACTTTCGCATAGACGAATAAATCGTGCCTCGATGGAGAATACAATTTGAGAGTTACAAGATCTCCGAGTGGAGATCGAGGTAGCGTGCGGGGGGTGAAGTAGTAAAGTGGAACGAGATTTCCGTGGATGCTGATTGGCCTGAATGTTTTTTTCGTGGACTGTCGATATTGTCCGTTATAGAGTATATCGTTAAGGCTGTATTGCCGGTGCGATTGACGATTGGCTTTTTTTCGTACGCAGTCAGGTAAAAGGACGACGACTTGTTTCGACGTGCTCGCGTAGGCAGATATTGTCCGTGGGTAAGGCAGTGTGCCTGCGATTGCGCGCGTTGGGAAAATGGCACGTGGGTACGGAATACATTTATTTAGCGACGGCCAGCCGACATTCTCAATTTCTTCATCGATCCTTGCGAAATAATGCGTTCTCGCCTTGACTAATTTCGATACGAACGATGCTTCGGTAAACCTCGTAGGCTCGCTCGCCTGCACGGCCAAGCGATATGGGTACATACTAGCTCCCGTTTCATTGTAAAAACGCACAGAAATTTAACTATTATATTATTCTGTACGATTAAATGTCAGCGCGCAAAGGCCTAGCTGCCGAGGAAGTTTCAGCTTATGTACTGTCACTTGACACATTCAAAGTGCAGTGAAAGGACAATAGCTGTTTTTCTGCAATGAGCAATTTACATTATGTTTACATAGAATCACTCCTAAGTGTAAGGTCACCACTGTGTCGCGCATTACCCTCTCACTTATTGGCCGCAACCAGAACTCCGGCTAAACAAGTATATACTTTTAACCATTTTTCTCTTACAGCTGGACCATTATATACATATAGCTAGTGTAATTGAACGACGCTCGGCTAATCTCGCCTCCTTGCATTTTTCACACACTTAGTCCTTTTGTTCTTTATCATCTTCCGCTTATCATTTTACAAATCGATCGAGCTACGGCAGTCGTACGTGCTCTTACGCGTTCGATGCCTGGGCGTTATTCCTTTTTTTTTTTTTTTTTTTTTTTTTTTTTCGGACGTCGCGCAAGAATCAAATGAAGACCGCAAGTGCGGCACGGCTGTGTGTGGCAGAGGTCAGGATCTCTCGGTGGGACTTGCGTAATCTGAAATCCGACTGACATTTTAGCAGCTAGCCCGTTTTAGATTCCGCGACGTTCTATATATCGCCGTCCACTGGCTTCTTCGGAGAGACCACTGCTCGAACTTTGCAAAATATCGCTCATCGAATTATCGGTCGATTTCAATCGACGCAAAAAAGTATGCGAGCATTCGTACGATGTAGCTGTACGTGTGCGTAGTGTGAACTAGTTTTACTACGTTGCGCAGCGGCGGTTCATCCTTGCCCCCCTTGCCCCCTTCCTCTCTCACTGATCCGCGGACGGACGCGTTCTTGGCGCTTCGAGAAAGAAAAAGAGCGGCCCAGCCCGTTCGGCAAACGGATAGTTACGTAAGTCTAAATCTGCCGGCCATTTTGCCTCACTCCAGCCCCTCCACTTCACTCACGCACGCTCACCATCTGATAATACAGTATACGTATACTATGTATACCACACAATATAAGCCACGGAGGCTCTGCTCTCTGGCTACCGACTCGAATGTCGCGCAGCGCTCGCTTGGATTTTCTCGAGGATCTCGTCGTTCGTGCTTCTCTCTCTCTCTCTCTTTCTCCTACACATGCGCGCGCGCGCGCACACACACACACACGTTAAGATAAGAAAGAAAGGGAGGGAGGATGCAAAATTTAAGCAGACACGCGTCTTTCATAGCGGAGCGTGCGGTGGTCGGCGCTTAGTTTCTAAGCCGATGGCGGCGTGCAACAGGTTGCGCCATTGTGGCCGAGCTTGAAAAGCCCGCAAGCGCGAATATTTTCAAAATAGTTGCGCCAGTCAGCCTGAAATCACGGCTGCGATGCGATACCGACGCCTAGGATATTATGGCAACAGCAAACGAGATAAAAAAATTCCTTGGTGCGAAGAATTCGTTGCGCAAGAATCCAATCGGACAGAAACACCTTTCGCTGGATGCCCAAGGTCACTCGATAACTATTCTCTGCCAACGCAGCCTCCAGAAAACTCCTTTGTCTAGTTTTTAGCCCCTCCCCCCACCTCCCCATCTATTCCTAGTCACGGCTTCTTCTCCTCCGTCCTCCCCCTTCTTACTACTACTATTACTATACTACTACTCTACTCTCCCTCTCGGTATTATTCACTCCCCGCCCAACGCGCAAGATTTCTTTCCTATTCCCCCCACCAAACTCGTCCTTCCCAATTACAATTATTCCAAACACGAATCTACCGCGAGCACATCCTTGTATATATACCTCTATATATATATATATATATATATATATATATATATATATATAGTATATATTATTCCTAGCATGCGTTATCTTTTTCTCTTATGCGCGTGTAAATTACGAGCAAAAACTATGCAGAGGGTCTTCTTCCTGGCGCCGTGACTTTTACAGTCTCTAGCGGCGAAAATTGAAGCGCAAATCAGTATCGATCGGATGACGCGATGACTAGGCTTCGCGGTTTTCCAAGCAATCCACGCCAAGAGCAGACGTAAGGCACAAGAGTGTTTTACAAATTGGTTTTACAAATGGAAAACAAAAATCGCGCGGATCGAATGGCGACGCGCTAATTGGCCACGATTGGAAGAGTCGTCGCGCGTCACCTAATCGCCGGAGAAAACGTTCAGTTTTGTGGGTCAACGTTCACTCGATTCTTCAAGAAAAACAATTCTATCAATAATAATAATGATTGTAGTGGCAATTTTTTTCGTAGAACGCACATTCTCCACTGTCCACCCACCCCCCTCCGCCGCCGTTCTCCGTTAAATTTCAAATAATTTTTTAGCTTCCTGCGGTAACTGTGGCCGTAGTCGCCATTTTTATTTTTCTACCTTGTCGCATTCTATTTCGTAAATTTTGTAATAACATTCCAACAACCGTCAACTGGCTCATACATATTTTATCCCGACAGGAAAATTTGCTTTTTGTTCAAGTCCAAAAAAAAAAAACAACGGAAAAAAAACCACAGGGTAGTTAAAAGCTAATCCCTACAATTTAGAGACTCATCGAACTATTTAGGTTTTTCAGCCTTTTTTCTTTTCCAGCAGGAGAGAGAGAGAGAATATCCATGGAAATTTGGACCGCGAGGAGGTGGAAAATCCTTCGCGTGGACTGTTTCGAAGATATTCGATATAGATTTTAATTGTTTCACTGGCAATTTTGATGAGAATGATTGGAGCGAGCAACAATATTAGTATAAGAGTCTGTCGATGGTTAAGGACTTTGACACGACGTACGCGCTGTTCTAAATCGAGGTCAACCGAATTTTCTACTTTAACCTACTGAATACGGCGAATTTCAGCTTTCTAAAACAAGAAGTAATGGATGGACGTCTTCGCGTCTTTACCGCGAAATCCACCGCTCAAAATTAGTACCGACGGCTTCTGGGATTTCTAAACGACCTTGGTAGAAACGAGCCATACGTGGAAGCTCCGAAGTCCCATCCCCCATCGCGAGAGCCACTCTCTATAATCATCCTTGGACAACTTTCCGCCCCCTCCCTCCTCCTCCTCTCCTCCCTTTAAATTGTTCTCCAACGAGCGAGTCACAAGGATCAAGCAGAAATTACAACCAACTTCGTCAAGCATACAAATATACAATTATCCGCTCCCACCTTCGAAACCCGGAGAAAGAAGCGATTTGAAAAACTTTTGGGGAAATCGTCCCTGGTAATTTTGCCGAATTGTCAAGGAGCGTACGCGGATAATGCAGGGCTTCCGGCGCGAAAGAGGGTCACGCCAGGACTTTGGGCGTCGAAAGTTTGAAATTCGCTGCGAGCCGAGTTTGCTTTGCATTTGAACCGGCCGTGATTGAAAATACTTGTCGATGAAACGTGCCGAACTTTCTCGATCACCCGCTGAAAACGTGCGAGGATAAAGATGTTGCTATACGCTCGCCAATCGTGAAACACGCGCAGCAGAGCCGCGAATCTCTGGCGCAAACAATCCTCTCTCGTGAAAATGAATTTTTGATCGAATGGCATTTTTTTCAATAGTTTCTCCCCTCCCCCCATGAAGCTCCAAATCAAGGCTGCATCTTTATCGAAATTTTGTCGATGAAGCGAAATTGCAAATAGCTGCATAATCGGCGGTGGTTTGTCGATTTCATTGCATTCAGCACATTGTCGCGATTGTACGCTAAGATAATTACATAACCGCTGCGCGAACTCCTGATTACGTTTTAATGATGCCATTTCGATTACTATCTTCAATACGCGAAGTAACACTAACAATGTTAAACGCTTATCAGCGGTAATCGGATACTAAAAGCTTTTCTGTCAAAAAATAAGAAGAAGAAGTGGAAGAAGGGGCAAAAATTCTCTGGATAACATCTGAGTCAGCAGCTCACCGTATACTTTTCTCTCTTACGATAAATTCAGTAATAGTGCCAAGTTCGCATAGCATATATCAGAGTGGCGGAATGAAATTGACTCGAGGAGGAAGCGTGTAACATCAAAGGGAAAAAAACAATAAGGAAACGTTCCCTCGAACACCACTGTATAGTATAATGCACGCACTGCGTCCCATGTTAATTCACCGGTTATTTTTTTGCCACGTTCTAATTGCCCCGCGAACCAAGCGAGCACCGGTCGATTGGGCAGACTGTAAATGGTTCACGGGATGTAAACATCCAGGAATCTCGGCTTATATTCAGTCGTTACAGTATATGTATACAGCAGCATAATAATACGCGAAAACGCTCCATCGGAAAAACATTAGATTTTTCTTAACCCCCCCCCCCCCCCTCCCGCCCAAATAATTCCAATGCAACCAAAATTCCTAAATTTGCAACAGTTTCACTGACTTACAAAAATTATTAACACGGAGAATTACCGTTTTTACTGAAAACCTCAGTTTTTCACGATTGACCGGCAATCCTCGTCAAGCTGGCGCGCCTCCACGTGATTCGACGATCCAATCAGGTGGGATTTTCCAGAAATCGCAAGCGCACTGGCACTGTTTGCGTCCTTGAAATTCGACAGAGTGCACACGAAAGAAACAAACACAAAAGTCTCACGGCTCAAAACACAATCACCATGAATTCGAAGAAACATCCAGATCAGTTGCTAATCTTTTGTTTTGTTTTTTCTTTATTTTTACGAATGATAGACTATTTCGATATCTTCGAATGTCTCATATCTTATCTCTTTCGAGCGTTATTTTTTGTCGAAACGAAAAAAAAAGATCCAAAAAGGCGTCTGCATGGGTAGGTCTAACGAGGTCAAACCGGCCTAATGTAAGAAAAGACTTCGATCTCCGGTGAACCTGAACAATTTCACACGAACCACCTAATAAAACGATTCTCATTAACACCATTTTATCATCTTCTTCTTCTACTCCTTCTTCACATTTGCCCGCGTATTTTTCTATTTATTAAAAAACTCTTGGTTAAAT